>NC_057820.1:46846902-47471827 GCF_910594005.1 Cervus elaphus
ACACCCCAAACTCCTGAGTATGAAGAGTGGTTTTCCCTTAATTCAATGACAAGGATTTTCTTTCATTTAATAGATGAGTGAGGTTAGCAGGGTCTTACTGGTTCTCAAGCAGCCAAAGGGGCCATCAGAGCTCCATTTACCCTGCACATCTCATTATTACAGAAGAGAGCAACACGGGAGAAGAGCCACGTGCTCTTCTGGGCTGTGAGAGAGAGATGAAAAAAAAAAAGGATTTCAGGATATGAAAACTTAGTTTTGGGCATTTAAAGGGGAGTTACCAGTAAAAGGGAAAGTTTAATTTGTCACTAAAGTGACAAATTAAACTTTCCCTTTTACTGGTAACTCCCCTTTAAATGCCCAACACTATTTTAAAAAACTTTTTATTATGGAAAATTTCAAGCATACCCCCACATAAAGAGAAGCTTCACATACTCAGCACCCGTCTTCAGCAATTAGTAACATTTTGCCAATCTCATTTCATCTGCCCACCCATCTTTATTTTCACTCATTTTCAAGGAAATTCCAGACTTTGTCATTTCACCCATTAAAATTGTAGTAAGCATTTCTAGATTGATAAACGCATTTTAAAACATAACTATTTTCCATTATCATACTTAATAATTTTTTTATCATCTAATACCAGGTCCATGTTCAGACTTCCCCTATTGTCTCAAAACTCTCTTTTTACAGTTGGTTTTTTCCCATCAGAATCCAAACAAGATCCACACGTAGCATTTGGCTACGTCTTTAAGTCTCTTTTATTTAATGATCCTCCTTCTTTACCTGATCACTGATTTGCTGTAGAAACTGGGTAACTTTTTCTATTAAAATGGCCCACATTCTGGATTTGTCTTTTGGTTTTCCTTTGTGTCATTTAGTGTGTTTATCTTTGTTTAGCTTGTTTTCTTTATTTACCTTATTTTCTATAAACTAGCTGGATGAGTTTCAAGCTGAATTTTGGGATGAGAAAACCTTAGCACTCTGGTGCATCATGCCAAAAGGCCCATGATGGCACACTTGTCCCATTTTTCACACTTTATTAGTGGGCTGAGGTTGGAGAAGGGAATGCCAACCCATCCTGTGCTGCAGGACGCCATCCTTAGTCATTGCCCTTTCACTGACTAGTCTCTCGTTAATCCCAGGTGTCTCAGTGGTAAAGAATCTACCTGCCAATGCAGGAGATGCAGGAGAGGTGGCTTCAATCCCTGGGTTGGAAAGATCCCCTGGAGGAGGAAATGGCAACCCACTCCAGTATTCTCGGTGGGAAATCCCACACCCATAGGGTTGCAAGGCGTCGGACATGACTGAGCACGCATGCGCCGTTTCCCTGAATGGCTTTGGCTTCCACTCATGCTCATTCCTTAAACTCTTTATTCAGAGCTATAAAATATCGGATTTATTAGAAATTTTTAAAAAATCATTCCTTCTGCTTTTATTAGCTGGACTTCTAGAAAGAACAAGTTTTCTTCAAATACTATTTGATTACTCCCCCAAACAGGTCACATGGGTAAGGCAGGATAAACCTTTTTCCTTTGCACCCCCCCACCTCAAATTTCAGAGTAATATTATACAACCTCAAGAATTACAGGAAGGTTTTATGTTTTCATGAATTCAGGATTTTTATATGTTTTACACTCATCAAAAGTATGTTTCTAAAACTGATGCTGGAAATGGAATAATGAAATACTGGCATCAGTCTTTTGAGCCAGAGTTTCTCAAAGTATGGCCACAGACCACATACATCAGAATCCCCTGGGGCACTGGCTAATTTGTAAATTCCTGGTGCCTACCAAGACCTCCTCTCCAAGGAGGAGAACCCTGGAATCTGCATTTCTAACAAGCCTCTCTAAGGATTCCTAAAGCAGCTATGGGATGGATAGCTTTATGGAACAACCTCATCAGAGCTCGGGAAGAAAGCACCCAGTGGGTACACACCTGAGCAATTACTTCAAAATAAGGTCACAAGATCAGTGACCACTGATAATTCAAGAAAAGAGAAGGTGGATACACTAACTCCTTCAACATCCCTGGTGGTCCAACGCCTAAGACTCTGCGCTCCCAATGCAGGGGGCCCAGGTTCGACCCCCTGGTCAGGGAACTAGATGCCACATACCACAGCTAAGGGTTCACATGCCAAGGCTAAAAGATCCTGCATGCTGCAATGAAAGCCAAATAAATAAAAAATATATATATATTTATTAAAATGGGCCCAACAGACAAGAGTAGTACAGTGACCTTACCTCTTTCAAGTTTCTGATCAGATGTCACCTTCTCCATGAGGCCAATCTTCTAACCTTGTAACATGGCAACCTGCCAAATTACTCTGTTCTGCTACCTTTTCTTTACATGGCAATCATCAACTTATTTATTATGCCCATTGTCTGACTCCACCTGCTAGAATGCAGGCCATATTAGAGCAGTGAACTTCATTTTCCCAACTATTTCAAGGGTCTAGAAAAGTGTTTGGCACATACTAGGTGTTCAGTAAATGTTTGCAGAGTGTTGAATAAATAAATAAATAAAATTAATTAATTAATTAAATAACAGTGGGGTGCCCGTGTAATGAAAGAAAAAAACAATTCTACCTTATATTTCAATACTTGGTAGATATTTTGTAAACACAATGTTTATGCACATGGATCATTTCATATTAGACAGAGGAAGCATCTGGCTAACATTTTGGACTGAAAAGCATTAGAATCCTGCCTGGTCTTTGATGCAAATGGTCCTGGACCCCTTACAGTGCTCTACCTGGATGGAGACAATCTAGGTTCTGACTACACATTGTTCTTAGAACTCTGGAAAACTTCCACAACAATAAATTCTGTACAACGTGCCTCGACATGACATTGAACTAACCTCTCCTGTGGATTTGCTTGGACCAGTGTGTTGTTCACATCCAAAGCCTCAGATCCCACACAGCTGCTGTCCACTAGGCCCCAGAGACTATCACTGCATGGTATGTGTCATCGCATCAAGTAACATGGCTCTGCATCCGTTAAGGCATGGACTGTCTTTGGTATTTGGAGGATCATGTAGCACCGTTCTCATGCGTCCTACTTTTGAATTGCTCATCTCCTCCAGGGGATACACTTTCAACATTTTATTAAAGTCCCCAGATGCTTGACATTTTGAGTGAAACATTTATTTAGTTGGTTTTCCATAGAAGTGATGATCCGTTTCTGTAATTTCATTTGCCTTTATTTATTGAATTTTAAGTATCACTGTTGAATGCACTGACCCACAGGGATAAAATGCAGGCGCAGAGAGGAGGAGCCAAACTCACAGATCTTGCCAATTGAAGTTTCGGCAGATTGGAGAATGCTAAACTGCATCACTCAGCACTTTTTCTGCCCATGTACTTGAAGAGGAAAAAAAAAAAGAGAGAATTAGGTTGCTGGGGCATAACGGCAGTCCCAGCTCTCCCTGAATGAACGCAACCCCACTGTGTGCCAGTGAAGCCCTGCGTTATGCCAATAACCAGCCCAGAGAAGGGCACAGCAAAGGACAGCACTGGGGGATCCAGAAGGACCTACAGGGGACTGGAATTTTACGCAGCTTGTATTGAGATTCTTCAAGTTGCTGCCAATGAACGCCTTGGCATTGAGTTCCAGGCAGAAACCTGGCCTTGATGTTATTTGATTAGGGCAGGAGTCAGTTCAAGTGCTATGAAAGGAAGGCAGCATAAAGGAGTGAAGAGGCCTGGATAGGAGGCTGGTGAATCAGGGAGATGTGTCCCCAGTGAACAAAGCCACCCCAGTCAACAAGAGCTCTCACTGGCTCGAGCTTTTGGTATTTCAAGAGAGGCTTATCATCTACATTTTTAAGTGAACTCTCTAGATTTCAAAGGTTGTCATTAATTCAAACAGCTTCTAAACACCACAGTGGTCAAACTAAACACACCAGTGGGCTATTGTTTGGGGGCTTTAAGAGACTGTTGTTGTTCAGTCACTAAGTCATGTCCAACTCTTTGCAATCACACGGACTGCAGCATGCCAGGCTCCCTGTTCACTATCCCCCAGAGTCTGCTCAAATTATTCTCCATTGAGTCCATGATGCCATCCAACCATCTCATCCTCTGCTACCCGCTTCTCCTTTTGCCTCCAATCTTTCCCAGCATCAGGGTCTTCTTCAATGAGTTGGTGCTTTGCATCAGGTAACCAAACTATTGGAGCTTCAGCTTCAACATCAGTCCTTCCAACAAATACTCAGGGTTGGTTTCATTTAGGATTGGTTTAAGAGATACAGTACCTTAAATTAACACCACAGTGAAATAGAGGAGAACTTATATTTCCCAGACTGAAATGGTGAAAGTTAGTCCATAGATGGTTTGCTGATGCTGTTAGTGAAGTGAGTCGCTCAGTTGTGTCCAACTCTTTGCAACCCGATGGACTATAGAGTCCAAGGAATTCTCCAGGCCAGAATACTGGAGTGGGTAGCCTTTCCCTTTTCTAGGGGATCTTCCCAACCCAGAGATCAAACACAGGTCTCCCACCTTGCAGGCAGATTCTTTACCAGCTGAGCCACAAGGGAAGCAGAAACTCAAACCATGAACTTCGTAGGGATAAATTAGCTATATTTTGGTCAGTAGAGAAAGGCTAGACATTTGCAATTGTGTGCCATTTGTCATATAGACGTTCTGGATGAATGTACAAGGATCAGTGCAGAGCCATAACTTGAGGTTTACAATCTACTGATTGTGGGTCAGTGGTGAAATCTTACAAGAAAGCCACCACATTACGGAGCTAGTCCTCAACCCCCCTTGAGTCCTCAGAGGAAGATAGCAGAGTATTTACATGGATTGTTCTATAAAACTCTTAGTCTTGACTTGCTGGTGAAGACGGTAGTGAGAATTTAGACAGACTGCTTTTGTCTTTCTGAAGAGTGATAGCCAGATGGCATGTTCTGTTGGGATTGGATTTCAGTGTTGAGTTGTCTTCTAATTAGTCAGAGAAAGCATGGCTATATAATTACAACATGTGGACAGAGTGTTCCTTCATGGTTAACTAAGTGCACTTACAAAATTAATCTGAACTCTGGGAAATTGAGTTCAAAGTGAAATTTTAGTCTTAAAAAAGTACATTGAGTAAAATTTTGGGTACCCTATAAAAGACCAGGGATGTAGGGACTAGAATTCTAGTTCTGGCTCTGTCTGCAGCTGGTATGGGTCTTAATCATTTAATCTCTCCTGGCTCCAAAGCGGTTGAATGAGATTAACGTAACTCTAATATTCAATTATTCTATAACTTACACTTCACTTTTTAAAAAGCTGGTTGTTTTCTGTTACTGCTTATAGGCATTGACTATTCATTTCTCTGTCTTGTTTTATTTTGAGGAGAGAGTGAATGGATCGTTTTCTTGCTAGATGATTCACATGTACTTGTCACATGTCTATGTTATTCCTTTTATACTAGTTGGGACATGGACGTTACTGAGATGGACTTACAGTGAAATAGGGTGATGTGGACTCAGTACCAAAAATATTTAATAAGCATTATTAAGTTATATGGAGAAGGAAATGGCAACCCACTCCAGTACACTTGCCTGGAAAAAACCCAAGGATGGAGGAGCCTGATAGGCTGCAAAGAGTTGGACACGACTGAGCGACTTCACTTTATCTCACTTTATTAAGTCATATATGGCATACTCACCAAAAGGCGAAAGTTAAAATGCTTGATGTACTAAGCCGCTTCAGTCATGTTCAGCTCTTTGTGACCCTCATGGGCTGTAACCCACCAAGCTCCTCTGTCCGTGGAATTCTCCAGGCTCCAGGAGTGGGTTGCCATTTCCTTCTCCATGGGATCTTCCCAACCCAGGGATTGAAACTGCATCTCCTGTGTCTCCTTCACTGCAGGTGTATTCTTTACCACTGAGCCATGTGAAGCAACCGGAGAAGGCGATGGCACCCCACCCCAGGACTCTCGCCTGGAGAATCCCACGGGCGGAGGAGCCTGGTGGGCTGCAGTCCATGGGGTCGCGAAGCGTTGGACACAACTGAGCGACTTCACTTTCCCTTTTCACTTTCATGCACTGGAGAAGGAAATGGCAACCCACCCCAGTACTCTTGCCCGGAAAATCCCATGGACGGAGGAGCCTGGTAGGCTGCAGTCCATGGGGTCTCGAAGAGTTGGACACAACTGAGCGACTTCACTTTCCCTTTTCACTTTCATGCATTGGAGAAGGAAATGGCAACCCACTCCAGTGTTCTTGCCTGGAGAATCCCAGGGATGGGGGAGCCTGGTGGGCTGCCGTGTATGGGGTTGCACAGAGCCGGACACAACTGAAGTGGCTTAGCAGCAGCATGTGAAGCAACAGGTGAGTGTAAGTTAGTATGACCCCTTTAAAAACCAGTTTGGCATTATCATCCCAAGTTGAAAACATGCCTACCCTATGACCTAGCAACTTATACCTAGATGTATATCCAACAGAAATGTGTGTGCATGTTCACCAAAGGACACATACATACAAGAACATTCATAGAAGCATATTTTGGCAATACCTTTAAGCTGGAAGCCAACCAAATATCCATCAGTGTTGAATTTTTATATAAACTGTGATATCTTCATACAACAGAATTCTATATAGCAGCAAAAGCTAACAAACTACAGATTTTCTGAGCAACATGGCTGAATCTTGTAATACTGAGCAAAAGAAGCCACACAAAAAAGAGTTACACACTGCATGGTTTTATTTAGATAAACACACACAAACAGAAAACCCAGGCGAAACTAAGCTATTGATTTAGAAGTCAGTGTAGGGGTGTGAGGGGGGAGAGAGGTTGGAAGAAGCATGGGCGAGGACTTCAGGAATGCGGGTTATGTTCTATTTCTTCACTTGGGTGGTGGTTGTACAGGTGTGCCTGTTTTGTGACAATTCACTTAAGATTTATGCCTGTATGTATGTTTTAATTAAAAATTAAAAGTTCTGAATGTGTGCTTTAATTTAAAATATTAAAAACAGAAAAGTCTCATGCTCTCTTCTTAGACATAATATCAACAGCTCTTTTTAAAAGTTGTTATAACCTATAGAAATCAATAATAGCTGAAACTTATTATAAGTGACTTCAACTAAATGGCTGAAGAAGCTAGCTATCTTAAATTGTCCTTTTTATTTAAAAATAAAGTCTAAACAGCAAGGAATATAGTGTGCTTAAAATGGAAACATCCACAGTATCATTGTTTCAATTGAACCAGAATTCCACCAAAAACAGCAGAAATCATTAGGTAATCATTTGAATCAATTTGTACTCTTGAAACATTTGAATTCACTTACTGAGCTTCCCTCATAGCTCAGTTGGTTAAAAAAAAAAAAAAAAAGAAAGAAAAATCTGTCTGCAATGTAGGAGACCCGGGTTCAATCCCTGGGTCAGGAAGATGCCCTGGAGAAGGATATGGCAACCCATTCCAGTACTCTTGCCTGGGAAACCCCATGAGCAGAGGAGCCTGGCAGGCTACAGTCCATGCAGTCACAAGTCAGACATGACTTAGCTCGTGGAGACCGTGAAAGGCCTGTCCATGAGCGTGTGGAGCGTCCCGAGCTGTCGGCTGCTCACAGCCTCTCTGGACCACTGGCAATGGTAGGTGATGACCGGCATGCGTACAGTGCTTTTCAGGGCACACAGCACCACAGCCACCAGGAGGAGGATCTGCTCACGTGGCCTTATCGATAGCACCCTTCATCTGGCCGACCCTAGTTTCTTTCTTTTTTAAAATTTCTTTTTAAATTGCTGACCCCTTTTTCTGAGAAGAAATGCTAGAACCCTAAACATTCACTGGAGACAAAGTTATACAGTAAGAGAGTTCACGTCAATCTTGCTTTCAACGAAGCACATGGCTGCGTTTTCTGGAAGGGCATGACCACACAGGAGACTTTTATTTTTTTATTTTTTAAAAAACCCTCCCTGTGTCGATATTTTATCACTTTTATTGATATATGTTTTTCTGAATTCAATTTGCCAACATTTTGTTAAGGATATTGACGTCTGTTCAGGAGTGATATTAGTCTGTGGTCAGGATCATGTTCTTATCTGTTTTGGGAATCAGGGTTAGACTGGCCTCTCGTTTTTGGACAGAGTTTGTAGAAAATTGCTTTTATTTCTGTCTTAACTATTTCCTAGAATTTCCTAGGAAAGCCATCTTTCATGGAATTTTCTTTGAGTGAAGATTTTATTATGAATTAAACTCATTAGACATATTTTGAGCTATTTACATTTGTTTCTTTGTGTGTCTGTTTTGGCAAGTTGTGTCTTTCTAGGAATTTTTCCACATCAGTTAAATTGCTATACTTAAGGATATAAACTTATAGTATTCCCTTATTATCTTTTTAATAACTGTAGAATCAAGACTAATGTTCCTCTTAAATCCTGAGTTAGTCATTTGTATTTGCTTTCACTTTTATCAGTATTACTTTATCAGTTGTTCAAACAGAATTTTTTCAATTTTATTGATCTTTTAAAGAATTAGCCTTTGATATTACTGATCTTGCTCTGTTGTTTGTTCATTTTGTATTTCACTGGTTTCTGATCTTATCTTTATCATTTCCTTCATTCCTGTTAATCTGGTTCTAATTTGCTCTCTTTTTTTCTCCTAATACTTTAACATGGAAGCTTAGGTGATTGATTTTAAACCATTCTTCTTTCATTATATAAGCATTCAGAGCTTATATGATTATATGTAGCAGTATTAAAATTGCTATATCCTTCAACTTTTAATATATGGTGTTAGCCAGTTGGAAATGTTTCCCGTATGCCCTCTCTTTCTAAGGATTATTCAGGAGTTTATGTCTATTTCTAAATAACTGATGATTTTCCAGATATCTTTTTATTTCTAATTTAATTCCACTGTAGTCAGAGAAGACTTCTGTATGATCAAATACTTTGATATTTACTAAGACTTGCTTTATGCCCAGCATCTGACCTATCTTGGTGAATGCTCCACACCCACCAGAAAAGAATGTGTATTCCACTCGGTTGTGTGTGTTTGTAGTACTATAAATGTCAATTTGGTGAAGTTGAATGATTGTTGTTGTTTAGTCTATAAGTTGTGTCCAACTCTTTGAGACCCCATGGACTATAGCCCGCCAGGCTCCTCTGTCCATGGGATTCTCCAGGCAAGAATACTGGAGTGGGTTGCCATTTCCTCCACCAACACAGGAGACTTTAAAGCGCTGCTGCCTGCGGGAAGTCTCCTTCCAGGGGTCACTTGTGAATCCCTGCCCCTCCACCGGGTGGCAGCGGCTGTCAGGAGGTTGCTAAAGCTAAGCAAGTGATCAGACGTGGGCGCGGAGCCCACCCACGGGTATCATCTGGTGAGGAGGCACACGTCTTTCCTCTATTGTAAATAGTGTTTATGGACATGGAAGGAATGCAAGTGCCCCCAAAGAAAGCCTGTTCTAAATCTGATTAGGCTATTGGAACAACAATTCGCTTACATTAGAATTTATACTTGGAGTTCTTCTAATCTTATCCTTTCAATCACCCTTTTTTTTTTTTTTCAATCACCCTTTCAACAAATATTAATTGAGCCTTCTAAGAGCCTTACTGTTCTGAGGGCCATGGCAGTAAAGAAAGCAGTCAAAACCCCTTGGGGGCAATGGAGCTTCTATTCCTGTCTCCTAAGACAGTGGAGGCCTTCTCCTGTTAATTTCTTCAGTCTAATGGATGGACTTCCTCCTTTCCAAAGCTCTCAGGCCCTCAACCTGACTGAGTGCGGTGCTCAGTCATGTCTGACTCTCTGCGACTCTATGGACTGCAGCCTGTCAGGCTCCCCTGTCCATTGGGTTCTCCAAGCAAGAATACTGGAAGGGGTTGCCGTGCCCTCCTCCAAGGGATGTTTCTGAGTCAGGGATCAAACCCGCATCTCCTGCGTTGGCAGGCGGGTTCTTCACCACGGACCACCTGGGAATCCGCTCGACCTGACTCCTACTCTTCTAATAACCATCACTTGTAGGTTCACTGGCTCCTCACATCTTGATGACAAATGTACTAATAATTATGGTAAAAGAAAAAATAAAATGACTAAACCCTTCCATTGATTCCCTTGCCTTCCTTACTGCTGAGATCTCTCCTTATTTTAAGATCAAATTTCTTTAGAAGTCTCATTTCTAAATGAGGGAAGCTCATTTGCTTCAACTTTGTCATCATGCATTTACCTTCTAAACCCTGCCTTCCCTGGCTAAATTCTGTATAATTCAGATTGGAACTTGAAGAAAAGAGAAAACCACCAGGAAAGCAGGATGGTGAGCAAAATGGTTCTGATCAAGGGAGCCAAGTGTTGTAGGTAAAAAATTAATTACCTGTTAATTATCTGAGAGCTTCCTGTGTGCACATAGCATTGTGTCAGGCATTTCAGGTTTCTAAAGTAACGTCAAAAGTGACCTCTGATAAAAACCTACCAAGAAAGGTGAGACTGAGCAGACTTCCTCTGGAAGTAAGCTTTGAATTGAGTTTTGAGGAGTGAGTGGACTTGAAATGGAAGGCAGAATAATCAGCTGAGGGTGGGGGGAGCTGTGAGGCTGCAGGCCTGGAGGCACAGAGGGAGAGTGATATGATTTTAAAGGAGGTCCTTGCAAACCTGGCAGAGACCCACTTCACAACTTTGAACTCTTTAATTATCTATTTATCTCTTCTTCTCCTGAAAGCCTTTAGTCTGTTTTCTCTTCTCACTCTTATTAATCTAATACGAATAATCCAATATCCAATATCCTAACTGTTCCATGCAAACTGCCTTTGATATAATTCAAAGAACTTTTCAGTATAGGTTCTGGTGCTTAACTGAATCTGAGTAAGTTACTTAAACCCTTTCAGTCCTGGTTTTTTCTTCTCTAAAACGGGGACCATAACAGTGCTTTCCTCCACAGGACTGTCAGAGGATTAAATGCATCTTCAAGTTTTGCTCAAGAATTGAACAGTTATTAATCACCTGTGATATCTAAGCTGTTTGATACTTTTGACCACCCCCTCCCATCCTGAAGTACTCTGGCATCTGCATGTTACACCTTTGTTTCTCTTCTACCACTTTAGAAGCGCTGTGTTAGTTTTCTCTGGCTCCTCCTTGCTCCACCTGATCCGTTCCTGGTGTTCTTCCCAGCTATTCCTTTGTTTATTCTCAGTCACTAACACTCCTTGGCAAAACTCTTTCTATGCAATTTCATCCATAACCACAGCTTTCTGTTGTTTTCTCTGTGTTAATTAGACTTATCTCCAGCCCAGACATCTCTTCGGAGCCCCAGATTGGTACCTGACATAATCTTTCAGGTGGTTTCATGGTTATCTCTAACTAAGCCTCTGAAATCAAGTTCATTTCTTCTCAACCACCTACACCTGCACCTTCTCCTTCAGCATCCTCTATCGTAAAAAAATGACATTCCTTTTCATCCTAGTCAGAAACCTGGGTTTTATTTTTGACTCATCTTTGTCCCTCATCCCAGACAACCTCCAAAAACGTCTTCAGTCTGTCTGCTTCTCCCCTTTCCATTGCTGTTCCTTACCTAAACCCAGGCTCCCAGTAGCTCTGGGAATCTCTCTCCACAGATTTCTAACAGGCCTCCTCTAGAGCACTTTTGCTCTCTGTCAACCCTCTTTCCCCACACAGTAGCCAGCTATAGTCATCTCTTCTTTCAGTTAATCAAAATGTATTAGCAAATACAAATCTAATTATGTTCGAGCCCAGTTTAAAAGTCCTTCAATGGCATTTCAATAGGCACTTCAAAATAAGTCAATTGTTCCAAAGACTTAGGGAATCTTAACCACCCATAAACACATTCATGCTTTTAGAGGTAGTTTTCTCATTGTAGGAATTTACCCCAAAGTTAGCTTATCCTTATTTTATATTAACTGCATGCAAAAAGTAGTGAAGACATCCGCAGTGATGCCAGCGACCACACTAGAAACGGCACGGCAGAGCGCTGAGACTGCCTCCTCCTACTTCAGGGCCGTGGGTACCGCACACAGCATCTGGTGCAAAGCTTGTCTTCAGTATCTGCTGTGTACATGATGTAAAAGACTGTCATAAAGTTCCTCACAGAGCTGAAACATAACCCTCAGAAGCTGGTCTGGTTTTAAACTGAAGTCTACAACCAGGGAAATGTTTCCCCCCTGACAGCCAAACGTTTACTAGTCTTTGCATCTCAAATCAGCAATGAGGGGAAAGGAAGAGGAATGAATGTGCCAGGCACAGTGCCTAAGACCAGATGAGATATTTTTTAATACAAAAGACAAGGTACCTTCCCTCCAGGAGCTTCCAGGCCACCTGGAGAGAGGCAATTGCCCAAATATTTAATATCTGATTTCTTGGCCGCTCTTTCGGACAAGGCACTGTGTCTTAGGTGTAAAATGGTAAGCAAAAACAGACCTCTCACTTCACATCTAATGTGAGAGGAGAAATAGATATTAAACACTCACATGCACAAAAATAATAGCAGCAATCACGTATAATGCACATCAGCCATAGTTTTGCACTCTACATAGACTAACACAATCACACTCTTTGAAGGGCCTCCTCTTTTTATGGATCCAGGAATTTTGGCATAGAGAAGTTAAGACATTTGCCCAAGTCCAGAGTCTGGATCCAGGACTCCCCTTTTTAACCACCCACTCTGTCTCCATGTTGTGTGCTGGGTGGCATAAGCAATTCACAAATATCAGAACCATGAAGGGAAGAGGGATGGTGCTTCGAGAGCGTGTGACAAAGGCATCCCATCTCGTCTCAGGTCATCTGGGGGCTGCATAATGGTAACTAAGCACAGAGGGGAAGCAGGAGGGCAAGGACTCAAAACTGGAAACAACAGAAGGGCGAGAATCATCTGGATACACTTCACTGGTGGTGGCGGGAAGCGATCTTGGGCGGCATCACGGAGGAGAAAGACTGGAGAAACCCATATAGTGGGATGAGAACAGAGGAAAAGGGAAATCGTAAATTCAGAATGAACCTAATGAATTTTGGGAACAGGGAGACAATGACGTTTTAGAATTGTTTCAGTCGTGAGCAGCAGTCACTCAATTTGAACTACCAAAGAAAACAAGGACATTACCACCCCAAGTTGCTAAAGAGGCCAGGATATAGATTTGGCAGCAGTAGGACAGAAGATGTTGTTTTACATTTCTCAGCTTTATTTTTCTTCATGCAAGCAGTGGAAAGACAGAAGCTCTAGACACTATCATATCAGCTCAGCAAACTAAAGGGGAACACTTCTTTCCCCAAAGACCCGGGGCCAACTCTCATCGACTCAGCTTGTATCACATCCTCCTAGCTGAGCCAACCATTGTGGCTGGGCCATGCGGTGCCATCATTGGCCTGGCCTGAATCAGGTTCCTTCATCTGCTTAGTGCTAGCTTATGTCCCAACTGTCCACTTGTGTACTTTGCCGAGATTTTACTCTATACTTTCACATCAGCTGGCCCCTGTATGTGAAACACTTCTAAAAATTCTCATTAGCTTGTCAGCATTTTCATTACTTTGCATCTTATCGCCTCCAAACAATGTTTCCCGCTGAAAAAGACTGAAGTTACGATTCTTCAACTAATGCCCTTTCCGATTGGGCCTGTGAATACCAACCTCCTAGTAGTATAAAAATATATTTAATTATTCATGAGTCTGACAAGATCTGCTGTGTTCAATTGATTTGTTGTGTTTGTAATTTGCTGAGTTTCAATCTGAATGTTTGTCTATATTGAACACTTGGGTTTTAGCCTATAGGCTGTTCATGCAAAGGATGCCTTGCTGACATAGCACTCAGTAATCCAACGATGTTCAATTTTTACTGTGTCAATGGCATTTTCAATCCTGAGGACTTTGCCATCCATTATGCTATAATGGCAGAAATTCTGAACTCTACTATGGTATAAAATTTCCATATTATTTAAGGTTCTGGATTAATGCTTTTATAGTGGAATGTCTGTGAAATTTGAGTCCTAAGGCCTGAGTTCTAGCCTTGAGGTTGCTCCTGAACTTGTTCTATGACTTTCCTCAAGTATATCTGAAACCTTTACAGGTGTCAGCTGTGGGCTTCTCAGGTGGCACAGAGTGGTATAGAATCTGCCTGCCAATGCAGGAAATGCAAAAGATGTGGGTTCAATGCCTGGGTGGGGAAGATCCTCTGGAGGAGGAAATGGCAACCCACTCCAGTATTCTTACCTGGAGAATCCCATGGACAGAGGAGCTTGGAGGGCTACAGTCCATGGGGTCCCAAAAGAGTGGGATGTGACTGAGCCACCGAGCAGGCACATACACTCAGGTGTCAGTTACCCTAACTGGCCATAGGTTGGGTGTTTTGCAGCCTTGTCTTCAAGGTGCTCAGCCAGATTAGCACACCAGCTTCAGGTGTAACATATGGGTAACATGATGGAGGTAGGATGCTTGGTATCCTAAGTTTTTGGTTTTTTTTTTAACTGACCTACAAAAGGCGATTATAACAGTATCTATTATCTGATGGTTTTGGTGGTGGCCAAGATCATGAATGTAGTAAAGAGCATCATGACTGACAATGGTAACAAGTCAAAGTGAGCTACCATCATTATCAGGATCTGTTTGGAAATAAGATGTAGGCAGAATAACTTAAGCCGGAATTGATGTCTGGAAATCCATTGAATATCCAGAGCCGAGATGACCCCCAAAGAAACTTTTGGTCTCCGTTGTCTTATTTCCATCCCAGGTTCTAAGGACATTAACAATCAGTGGTCTTCAACTATTAAAGAGCATAACACTAAATAGATAATGGAGGACAGGAATCGAGCTATTTTCTCAGTATGTTCCTCTAGGTTAGATAAAAGCTATCTTCAATTATATTAATTTCTCTAATTCGATTTGTCATTAAATATATGGGTTTAAGAATTGTCAGGCGTTTCCCTCGTACGACTTCTCTGTTGAAAGCATAAAACTGCCAACTTTGTATGAGAACTGTTTCACACCTTCGGAAATGGGCTCCTCCACTTCACAGAACAGAACCACTAAATGGTGTAGATTCGCGCTTTCAAAAACCACGACTGTGTGTGCAGGAAGTGTGTATAAGCCAATACAATGACCTTCCAAACCTAAAGAAGTTGGGTGGCCCCGAGAGAAGTAGGTTTTTCTAGAAGACGCGGAAAAGTTTGCTTTTCATTCTTTCCAGATTCCATCACTCCCTGGACCGTCCCTAGTCCTTGCCCAGACCCGAGACTTCCCGTTTGTACCTGCTACAGTCCCCCACTGCCCGAGCGCGCCTCGGCCCAGGCTCCCGTCCCCTCGACCCGGCTGGCCAAGGGCTCTCGGCACTCCCGTGTCCTGACCCCGTTTACTTCGTGGGTCCCCGCCGTTGCCATCTAGCTGGAAACCCGGGGAGAAACGAAAAGTTGGACGTAGTCACCCCTGCCCCTTGCCTCCTCCACTCGCCCGAACGCGAAAACGCGGGGCTGCTGCGGGCCGCGCGGCCGGAAAGAACAAGTGAAGAGAGAAAGCGGCCCCGAGTCCCCAGCCCGCGCGCTGCACCTTCCGCCGGCCGACACCCAGCGCGGGCTCGGTCCTCGCTTCCCCGGCGGCGCCGCGGGCCGGGGCTGGGCGGAGGAGGCCGCCGGCAGCTGCGCGAGCCAGGGCCTGGCCGCGCTCTCCAGCCCGTTCGGAGTGAAGCGGGACGCCGAGAGAGAAGAGAAAAGCCGAGCCGGGGCGGCCGGAGGAGGCGGGAGGAGGAGCCGCGGGGACCCGGGCCGGGCCGGGGCCGGAGCGCGGCGCGAGCGCTCAGGGCGCGCGGGCTGCACGCGGCGTTTGGGCCGCCCCTCCTCCCGGCGCCGCCGGCCGCGGCCCAGGCTCCCTCGCTCCGCCACTCCCCGCCCCTCCGCTCTCCCGCCCGCCTCCCGCCTTCCCCGCCTTCCCCGCCTCCTCTCCTCCCTCCCGGCCTCCCTTCTCCCAGCCAAACTGAAAGCCGGACCCCAGGCCGCCTCCGCGCCGCCGCCGCCGCCGCGCCCGGCCTCCCCGCGAGCGCTCCACCATGGCCGGTGCTGTTTTCCCCTTGTAAAGATGGCGGTGCGGGATCGCTGTAACCTTTAGACTAATGACTGTCCGAAACATCGCCTCCATCTGTAATATGGTGAGTGGTCGCCGCCGCCGCCTCGAGGGTCGCGCCCCAGGCGCGGGGAGGCGAAGAAAGGGAAACCCGAGCTGCACGCCCGGCGAGCGGCCGGTGGGGGTGGGGGCGGCGGGGGCCGCGCGGCGCCGCCAGAAGTTCCCGGCCCCCGGGCTGGGCGGGCCGGTCGCGGCCCCGAGAGCTGCCGGGGGAGGGGCCCAGAGCCCCCCGCCCCCTTCTCGGCCCCGGGACCCGGGAGCCCGCCCGCGCGTCCCTGCGCCGCTGCGCCTCCGCCCTCGGGTTGCGGTGGAGCGTCTTGGGGGGAGGGGGTAGGCCGAACCCGGACGTCCCGGGGGACCAGGTTGGAGGAGAGGCTGGGGTGGGTGGGGGGACGCCCACCGTGTTCTTGCCGAAGATAAAGCCCTGCCGCTCTCCCTGACCGCCCTTATCTCATTTTTGAGTTCACTCTTTTGAACTGTATTTAAGATTCACTTTGCAGAGGCAATCGGTGTGTCTGGAGAAATCTGAAATGTGATAGAGATGTAAAAAAAGTGCAAAATTGTGGTTAGGGAAGTGAACTTCTACCTGGTTTGGGAAAGCACGGTCATTTGTTGTGGATGCCTCAGTTTCCCCATCTGTGAAAGGGGGACAAGGTCATAAGGCAGTGACATTTAAAGGTCCTGAGGATGGGAGCCGGCTGGGGGCGTGGAGGAGGTCTCCAGGGTCATCCTGCCTGATTCCCTGTAGACCCAAGTGTGGACCGGTGGGCGTGGACGCAGCAAGAGGACATTGCTGGGCTCCGGTGAGGACGGGGCCCACGGCATCGTGATCACGTTCACTTGTATTTCTCCCATTGCTTTGCCTTCCTTCTCAGCTTCTCCAGGAACAGCCTCCAGCCCTAGGGGCCCCAGGGTGCCGCCTGCTGATAGCTCCACTTGTCAGAGCCTTAGGGAGCACGGCTTGCCCCCTGGAGTGAGGCACTGCCTTTCTGTGCACGAGAGGGTGCAAGAGGGTGTGTGCTTTGCCTTGACTGTCCAAGGACCACCCCCGCCCCGCCCGCATCCCGTCTCCCCTCCCTCCAGCTGGATGGAACACATGCTCTTTTAATGCCAGTTTGGGGAAACCTCTCTCAAGCTAAAGACACAGGCCGCCAAAGGGAATCTGAGGAGGCTTGATTGAGAAGACTGGGAGTAAGGTGATCTGGCTACCCTTCCCCCATCACCCAGCTTTTTAAATCTTCTGTCCCACATTCTCCTGCAAGATTAACACGTGGGAAAGGAGCATTAAGGAGCCATGTGTTACTCAGGGATGGAATCAAGACCCACTGGCGCTGGCTTCAGTTTTCAGCGCTGCTGGACGTGGCTACTGCTGTGGTGGGCAGAGCAAAAGCTGGGCCTTCCCGGAGCGACAGCTGCAAAGACACTGGCAAGGGACCAGTTAGACGTGGTGGGTGGCTCCTGGCGGGTCTCCATTTCCTCTCTTCCTTCTCCACGCGGAGACAGGTCCCCTGCTCCCTCCTGTCGAGTGGCGTTAGTGTTGCTTGATGCAGTGAAAAGGTGATGCCTTGCTTCTCGGTTTCTCTGTCTGCGAAGACCAGCTCCTGAGGGGAGCTGAGAAGCCAGAGCAGCTCTAACACTCTCTTTGATGCCTGCTGGGGCGGCTGTGGGCTTACAGGGCAGTGAAGCCGTCCGTGGTGCTGTTCCCGTCCCGCTTGTGTGTGGTGACACCTCTCTGTATTGGAGCAGGCTGGAAACTGGAGAGCTAGCGTGTGCCGAGGTGAAACCAGCCCCCAGCTTTTCTTCTTTTCTGCCCTCAGTGCAGCTGGGCCTTCTTGGCACACCTGAGCAGAATGTCACAACCTGTTTCCAACAAAACTCAGCCAGAGAGGCAAGCATCAGGGCAGACATGAGAGGAGTGGGCCGTGGAGAGTTGACGCCTCATGGGAAGTTCTTGAAAAGGCCCCAAACTTAGGATCATCACTCAAGTGAGTTGAGGAACCAATAATTCACAACTCAGGAGTTGTAATTCCGATATGGACCCTGTGTAAGGGGTTCCGATATGGACCCTAGGGTAAGGGATTTGAAGAGTTTGGGCTCTAAAGTCAGACTTCCTGGGTTCAGGGTTTTGGTTCGAGCATATACTAGCTTTTTGTCCCGGGATCAGTTGCTCTGTCTCCTGCTTTCCTTGTCTGCAAGAAGGGGATGATAATGGTTCCTACTCATGGGACTGTTGCATTAAAGGAATTACTGAGCCTACTATGGAGCAAGTGCTTACTGAGTGTCAGGTGTTGATGATCAGCTTCATCTTTCTCATTATTATGTCACCTTCAGTTGTTTAAAGGACAATGTCTTCTTGGACCTGATGGAAGCAGCTGCTAAGATAAATGCTTGTTTATGCAAACCAAGCCCTTCCAGGGAGACTGGGGTGGGAGTCCTTAACCCCGCCCCTTATATAAGGCTGCTCAGGTGCCCTGGTCCCTCCCAGTCTTGCTTCCCACAGAGGAGGCTCGGTGACAGGAGACTGCAGTCTTTTCACTTGTTCAGACATACAGTTTCATTGGACCTCCCTTTAGATTCTTCACTCAATGATGAATTGTTTCCAGGTAGGTCTTCTGTGGGTCTCTTCTCACCGCTTCTTTTCTCTCTGGGGCTCTAACTGATCCTTCCCAGTCCCAACTCCATTTGGTCCCAAATGGAGTTGTAGTAAGAAGAAGTGACAGTTGGTCTTTTTTTTTTTTTAAAGGAGATCATCTGGCATATTTTAAACAGGCTGATGTGTGTCACAGAAACAGTGATAGAAGGTACATCCTTCTAGATAAGGCTTGTGTGAACCAGGACCTAGTCCGGAGTCTGGATGTGTTTTATCCAGCAGACAGGAAAGGACCCAGCAGAGCAGGAAAAACCTTGTTGCAAATCCTTGTGTGATTGAGAAATAAACACCTCTTTTCCCTACACTTCTTGTGCCGGTTTTAGATATAGGGGTCGTGGAAAATACTCACATCCCTCTACTTGTCTTCTACCCCCGAGGTTTTATTGTCCATTGGCAGTTTAATGCAAGTTCCCATTTGTCTTAATTTCACTTCGTGTGAATTCCTGCCATGGTGATTCTTGATCAGCTTGTTGAGGGCTTGTCACCTTAGCTATACAGCGTGTCTGGTTCAGAGATAGTAAAGCTTGTTTGGCTGGTATGTTGTAATTTTTAAAATGTATTAGCTGCTACCAAGCATGAGGAAATGTCCCTTGTTGATAGTCTTCTGATTTTGGCCAGGCTAATGGATTTAAGTTCTGTAAGTGAAAGGTTTTTTGGGGGTAGATTTTCTGTTTGAAAAGCCTGAGGAATTTTCTAAAGAGGAAGCATTTGTTAGCAGAAACCAAATGTGCCCTCTAGAAATGTGACTTGTCCGGGTGCAGATTGGCCTAAATCATCAAATCTTAATTTCGTTTGTGAATAGTGCTGTAAAATATTCCATGGAGGAAATGCCTTGTGTCAAATAGATTACGTTTTGTTCCTGAAAATGGCCATCTGTTGAGGATCTCTGTGTTAGTGTTGACACGTATTATGTGCAGGTGTGTTATTGAGTGAGGTGAATCGCTGTCCCCAAGGAACTCAATGGTTTCTTATCTTGTGGGTATAACATTGGTAAAGATGTAACTATCTCAGTACAGTGTGATATCCACACGGGTAAAGATTGAGCAAAATCTCAGAAGCAGTACAGTAAACTGATGATCACAGTAGGATGTTTCTTTAATATAATTTGCATTTGACTCAAGTTTGATTCTTTTATTTTCTATGATTGTAGTCAGAGGAGCTTAGAACTTAGAACTGAAATCTATGCTATTTGGTGTCTCTCCAGCTAAGCCTGAGTCTAATGATGCCATCGAACAAATTGTTGTGTTTCTTGGGATCACAGTTTCTTTCTCAACTTGTAGAACTGATGTGTATATATATGTATTTGGTTGTCAGAAACTTCTTAGTAGTAGTTCTTAGATTCTTTCCTTGAGTACTTAACTACTTTGTTTGAAACTGTGTTGAATTTACCAGATATTACCATTTTAGCATCCATTGAACAACCCTAGGATGTTATTGCGCACCACTGTGAGTGCCAAATTTGACTTCTTTTAAATAGAAATCACCTCAATATGAAGGGAAAGTAAAATTACTAGAAATTTGTAATAAAGCTGGAGGACATTTATAGAGACATTTTATATTGGAAAGTCAGTTACTTATTTGAGGCAGGCATTTTTACGATAGTTGAAAATGTTTTTTGAAAATTATTTAAAAATATGTAAACCTCAAAATTTGAGAGGAGAGAGGACTGTGCCTCTTCCTCTTCTTACTGTTACTCCTTCCCATTGTCAAAGATAATTGGAGACTCTAAGTTGAATTAATGAATCAGCTAGGAGAGGTTAAGGTCACGTGTGAGCATCTACACTGATAATCGTCAGATTTAGAAATTGCAGCCTGAGGTGGGCTGGGTTAATGTTTAAAAAAACATTCTGTTCTTCTGGCCTCTTAGGTCTAACATGAAGGAGTTTGTGTTGGGTCAGGACCTGACAATTAGGTCTACAGATTCTTCTCTGTTTTTCTTGGAATCGTATGGGAAAACAAAGCTGAAAGCCGGTATTTACTTAGAGTTAAATCTTCCATGGTGGCTCAGACGGTAAAGCATCTGCCTACAATGCGGGAGACCCGGGTTCAGTACCTGGGTCGGGAAGATCTCCTGGAGAAGGAAATGTCAACCCATTCCAGTTTTCTTGCCTGGAAAATCCCATGGATGGAGGAGCCTGGTAGGCTACAGTTCATGGGGTTGCAAAGAGTCGGACATGACTGAGCAACTACACTTTCACTAAAGATTGTGATACCCTCTTCTGGATATCAGCTTCGTGTGTTCCAGTTCACCCAAACAATAAAACCTATTTATTTTTCAGTAATGTGGAATTTTGGTGTGTTTGGGTAGTAACAAAGTAATTTTCAGTTTTTATTCTCTTGAGCAATTAAGAGAAAACTCTCTAAATTTCTCTAAACAAGAAAGTTCATATGTCTTTTTTCACCCTACACTGGGCCTAGTCTATCTAGTTAGTTTTAATGAATTGAAGTTTTATGATGGTATTGAATTCTTTGGTATCATCAGAAAGGTATCTCTCGGTGGTTTTATCTCTAGCCTACCCCCCTCCCCCCTCACCCGGAGCCAGCCCAAAGCAAACCTACTGGGAGAGTTGTTAAAGTTAACTTTGAGTCTAGTTAACTTTAATGGCCTAAATATTTTAATGCAGTTTCTTATAATAAACCTTCATTTGTGGTGAAACACACAAATGCTAGTCTAAGGGTTTGAAAGGCTTTGCTGATTTTTTAAAAGAAAAGGCCACCCAAAAATGAACCAGGAAAAAAGTGTCTTCAGGCAAATAAATTCTGTGTCAGCATGAAAGGCTGTTTAGAATGTTTCTGTTCTGGGATTGCGGCCTAGAATTTTGGGGGTGTCACAAGTCCTCTGCATGGAATTTTACCACAATTCTGAAAATGAGTTTTTGCCATGGATAGTTTGAAGAGGGAGAGGGGAACCCTATTGGTTGTTTCAGCTTTCCATTCATAGGTTCAACTTTCCTTCTCCCCATCAAGTTCTGATTCTGCTCTCAGAACCTTCAAATGCTTTCAGGGAACTCAGACGTGAGACTGCCATTCTAGGTGCTAATAAATTTCAGGCATGCAGAATAATATGACCACTCAGTGTCTACACCCTGTGAAGAAATAAAATATTACAAATACGAGTGAGCATTTCCCCATTCCCTTCCTACCAGACAGTGACCACTCTTCTGAATTTGGTGTTTATCATGTGTTTTTACACCTTTCCTAGATATGTAGGTATTCATACACTAGATATTGTATTGCTTCCTCATGTTTTAAACATGCTCTTGTAATACTGAACAACTTCAAAATTGCTTTTAAGTTATGATTTTGAGATTTATCAATGCAAGCATGTAATCTAGGTTGTTTTTAACTACTGTGTAATAATCACACAAATGTGTTATATTTATTCATTTTTTTTGTTAGTTTTAGAATTTTGTCTGTGTGCCATGACCGTCTGGAACTTGTCTCCCTGTGCATCTGTTTAGTTTTTCTCTGTGGTGTACCTACCTAGAAGGGAAACTGTGGGTCAAAGGGAGTGGGCATCTTTGACTCTAACATATGACCTGATTTCTCTTCAAAGCAGTTGTACCAATCTACATTCCAGCAGGCAGGTTTGGGAGTTTCAGTTGCTTCATGTGCTTGCAGACACTCAAAAATTGTTAGACTTAAAGTTTTGCCATTCTGATGGGTGTGAAATGATATCATTGTGGTTTAAAATGTGCAATTTCTTATTTTCTAATGAGGCCAAACATCTTTTCATGTGTTCGTTGTGCTGTTTTTTTAAATTTTATTTTCAAAAATTTCTTATTGAAATATAGTTGATTTACAATGTTATGTTAGTTTCAGTTATACATATGTGTGTGTATATACACAAACACACACACACACATTATTCTTTTTTATAGGGATTCCCAGATGGCTCAGTGGTAAA
This sequence comes from Cervus elaphus, assembly GCF_910594005.1. Taxonomy (NCBI): domain Eukaryota; kingdom Metazoa; phylum Chordata; class Mammalia; order Artiodactyla; family Cervidae; genus Cervus; species Cervus elaphus. The sequence goes on from NC_057820.1 coordinate 46,869,491, forward strand.
GTACCCATTGACGGTGCACGAGACCAGGAGATGCAGGTTCAGTCTCTGGGTGGGGAAATCTGGAGGAGGAAGTGGCAATCCACTCCAGTATTTTTGCCAGGAAAATTCCATAGACAGAGGAGCCTGGCAGGCTACAGTCCATGGGATTACAGAAAGTCAGACAGGAGCAACTGAGCACTACTCGGCACACACACACACACACACACACACACACACACACACACGCGTTTTTTAGATTCTTTTCCATTATAGGTTATTATAAGATATTGAGTATAGTTCCCTGCACACACACACACACACACACACACGTTGTTTTTTAGATTCTTTTCCATTATAGGTTATTATAAGATATTGAGTATAGTTCCCTGTGTTGTATGCAGTAGGTTCTTGGTGATCTATTTTATATGCAATAGTGTGTATATGTTAATCCCAAACTCTTAATTTACCTCCCCGCAACATGCACACACACTCTGTGCTGTGGGTTTGTTTCTTTTTTGGCTGCCTATGTGGGATCTCAGTTCCGTCACCAGGGATGACCCAGACCTCTGATTGTGGAGGTGCCGAGTCCTCACCCCTGGATCTCCAGGGGGTTCTCTGTACTGGATTGTTTTAACCCAGGGGCTCCAGAGAGGTTTTCCAGGGCTTGAAAGTCAGGACTGTGGTGTTGGTTTTGTTTGCACATAGGGAAATGGAAAATGAAGGGGAACATGGGGGAGACCAAAGGAAAAGTCAAGAAAGAGAAGGATGGAATGGAAGATGAGACTAAGGAGGTGTCAACAAGATATGGGAAACTTGTAGCAAAAGGACTATAGAATGGAGAAGATGGTCCTAAGAGAAGAAATTTGGCATCTCTTACTGTGCTAACCATTTCTGTTTAATTGAATCTGGCTCTGGTGTCGGGGCCTCTTCCCGTGAGAAGAGCAGCAAGGCTGGACCTGTGGAGCTTTCCTGTTTACCCAGTTGCTTTTTGAAGTTCTTTTATTTAGAAAGGCAATCTGAAGTTACGTTCTTCTTCCTGAAATATGTTTCTTTGTCCTTCAGGGTTAGATACGCTGTGTGGGAAACCAGTTTTCATCAGGATCTGCTTGCATATACTTGTGGAATTATGATCTCAAGCATTTAGGAAACATTCCCTGCACCTTAATTTTCAGAGTATGAAGCATGTCACCTTATACCAGACATACCAGACACATATGTTTTTAAAATTTTGAGTAATAGTAACTTAAATATACTTGAGTGGTTTTTCAGTGTACAGTTGCACCCATGGGTGCATTCTTTTATTCAAAATTCAGCTTCTGGGTTTCTGCCCTCAGAAATTTTGATTAAGTAGGTCTAAGGCAGGAAACCTGGAATCTGCATTTTAATAAATACTCCCTCCCCTTCTCACTCCCTCTTCTTTGTATTGCAGGTGAACTGAGGATCACAGTTTGAGAAATATTGCTTTCCTTGGGTAATACTTACCTTTGCCTCCTGAAAAAATATATATAGCTTACAGAAACTATCTGCACATGGAAGTTTTTTTTTAATCTATATAAAATTATTTAAGGAAGTAATTTAACTTCAAGAGCTATAGATCATTGCCATTCTATAGATGTGTTTCCTGATATTGAACACCTAGCGTTGTATTGCTTCATGTTCTTAGAACAGGGATTCCCAGCCCTGACTATATATTACACCCCCTGTGAAGCATTTGAAAGAATTTTAAAGAAACTAACTCACAAAACATTAGCATCCAAAAATGTATGGAAAAAAAGAAAGTAATTTAATGTATATTAGATACCCAAATTCTAACCTTCAGATTTAGCAGACTTAAAGTTTAGTTGTATTTGGTTAAGATCTTTTTTCAGATCTACTAAGTACCTTAGAAAAAAACCACTAACCACTGTTTTCTCTTTCCTCTCCCCTCCTCCTAGAACTAGCCATTTTCCTGAAGATTGTGTGTGTTTGCCATGCATGTCTTTATACTTCATATTTATGAATCCATATATGAGTGTGTATAAAATTATGTAGCCTTTTGGAACTATCTCTTTCCACTCAACAGTTATATTTGAGAATATATTGACGTGTACAGGAGACATAGGAGATGCGGGTTTGATCCCTGGGTTGGGAAAATCCACTGTAGTAGGAAGTGACAACCCACTCCAGTATTCTTGCCTGGAAAATTCCACGGACAGAGGAGCCTGGAAGGCTACAGTCCATGGGGTCTCAAAGAGTTGGACATGACTGAGCAACTGAGCACACATACACATGCATCTATTTTCTGTTTATTCATCCTGAGGGCTCCTTAACAGTGTTCTTTGATCTAACCATGGTTTACTTGTTCATTCCCTTATTTAGGGACAGTGGAATAGTTTCCCAGATTTCTGTCTGGAAGCATTGCTGCAGTGAGCATTCTTGTTCCTGTCTTCTTTGCACACAGGCTTCCATTTCTCTAGGATGTAGTCCTGTAAGTGAAAAGGCGGCTCTTAGGATACGCTTGCCCACAGCTTTCCTAGATATTGTCAATTTATTCTCCAAGGTAGGTGCATGAATTGGAGCTTTTCCGATAAGCAGCATCTAGGGCTTCAGTCTCGGTTTCTGACTGTATAGAGACGTAGGTGGGTCTGGGATGGGATTTAGGCACCTGCCTTTTCTGGTTGTTTAGTGCTACCTTTGATTCTGGTGAGCACCCAAGGTGGAAAAACCACTGCGTTAGACTGGCAACCCGTGAGGGCAGGACCTGTGTTTACGTTATTCACTGCGGATTTCCCAGCATTCCGCACAGTGTAGTAGACGCACAAAAAAATAACTATTGGATAAATGAATGAAGAGCTGCAGCATGGGAGAATGGGAGGATTGCCTTGCAGTAAAGCAGTGCTCCTCAGATTGTCTTGTCCCTGGAAATTACCTGGGGAGCTTGTTTAAAATGCAGATTCTGATCCAGTATGTCAGGAGCGGGCTGACATTTTGCCTTTCTGGGGCCCTCTCTTGTGATCAGATGCTCCTGGTTTGGGGAGCACACTTAAGACCCTAGGAAGACAAGGAAAACATTTTTTTTCCCCCATACAACTCTAAAATGGAGCAGTTTGAGTTTGAAATCCTGCTTGGTAAATCTCAGAGCCTGTTCCCCCATCTCTTTACAACACAAAAAGACATGATGCAATACCCTCCTCACAGCTTTTTGTTGTTGTTGAGAATCAAAGGATATCTTGCTTATGGAAGCATTTTTAACCATGGTGCCCTCACACATACTACTTTTCATAATTCTCTTTTAGTGAATGAACATTTTCTTTAGTTTGATCAAAGCACAGAGCTGTTGACATCGCAGGAACCAGTGGGATCTTGTAACTCTGGCCTGCCATCTACATTTAGTGGGCTTTCGGGGAAAGACAGGACTGGACAAAGAGGCTGGGCAAGAGCAGAGGCAAAGTTCACTAGATGATTTGGTTCTGACTGCAGGTGCTGGGGAAGTGGGGTTCCTTCTCACTGTTTCTGGGGTGACAAGGGCTAGAGAGAGGTCACAGATCTTTCCCAGTCAGCTCTCCAGTTTGTTCACCAGGTCAGTGAGAGAGGGCACGCTCAAAACAATTATCTGGTATTAATTGATCTACTATACGTGTAATCAGAACTATTCAGGGTCAAACCTTGATAGAAGGTTTCAAGATGCTTTGGTAACAGGGGTCCTGCCTCGTCCATCTAAGAGAGGCTGGGTGGTGTGGACAGTGGAGGGCAGATGGAAATGAAATAAATACAAATAAAGCGCCATTCAGAACTCGTGTGTAGTGTGTGCTGGGGTATTCCTGAGTTTCTCTTCCTCTAGATAAAAACGGTGGATTGGATCCACTTCCTTAGACCCGTGATTCTCAAATGTCAATTTGTTTTCCTTCATGGTTTTCATTTTATCTGTGAACCACCTGAACTTATTTATTTAGCAGTTGTCCTTAAATCTGTTCAGCTTCTTTTAATTCAGTCTCATTCTGTGCTAAGACATCTGTGAAGTAATGGGTTTGATGAGCTAGTTATATGCTTTTTAAATACATATCAAGCATAATTGCTAGAGTTAAAAAAATGTTCATATTTGTGCCATCTAAGATTATTTCTCCTTCCTTGGGCATTCATGGTCTGTGGTTTGGGAGACACTGGCTCAGAGAAGAAGTTCCTTATGGCAGTTCGTGTCACTGGCTCTCGGAGTAACACTGTTAAACTGGTTTGCAGGTTGTGGGCTGGTGAGCTTCCTCCAGAGACAGGTCAGCGTGTGGAGCGGATCTGGTTGGTTGGGTGTGAGAGGCTGTCAATGCTCCACCCTCTCAAGAGACTCTGCTTCTCATCCGCGGCATGTGGGTCATGAGAGCACCTCCCTCCCTGGGGCACTGGGGGCGTAAGTGGCATCATTTATGTCTAGTGCTTAGCCCAGAACCTGGCCATTTAATTTTATTGCTGTTTTCTTCTAGTGCCCCTCCTTCCCACTAGCAAAGGAGTCCACAGGATGTAGTGGGAAGAGCTCTGAACTTGGGATCCAAGGTCCCGAGTTCCAGTCCTGATCCTGCCACTTTGTAGCTTTTGTGATGCTGAGCAGGTGAGTTAGGCGTCTGGGTCTGTAAGATGCTAAGAGCCATTCCTCCTGGTGAGTAGCAGTAAAGAAGGAGATGAGCAGACTTGCTGTAAACTCACTGGGGCTTCTAGTTAGAGGCAAGCTTGGGCAGGGGAAGTGCATGGAGCGGACAAAAGGAGGAAGAATCTGTGATTTCCGACTGAGATTTTGGAAGACACGGGGCTGCTGGTATGTGGCAAAGCTTTTATAATCATCAGTCAGGATGCTGTGCTTTCCCTTTCTTAGTAACGAGGGCACATGATGCAGTAAACGATTTTCAGCCATCTGATAAGCCAGCAAACATACCCTTTTGTGTTATCTGGTGTGCAGTGAGAAAACACGTGAAGTGGCTAAGCTCAGTTTCTTTTTTAAAAAAGTTTTGAAATAAAGTTTTTGAAAAGGGAGTATAAGTTACTGGTAGAAAAAATTTTCAGACTGTACAAAAGGATATACTGTGTTGCAATTATATTCACCTTCGGATTCTTGTCTGTGGCATCCATCAGTATTTGCCATTTCTTCCTCTTGTATTCAGTGATGTTTTCTTATGCATATACAAGCAAGAATGTTTTTATTTCTCTCCTTGTTTTTAAAAACACAAATAGTGCTTGTAGCATATACTGAACAGTCTGGACCTGCCCTTTGCTTTTTGTATCTTGGAGTTGGGTCTGTGCTGCTACGTGAAGAGCATCCTCATTCTCTTTTTATGGCTGCAGAGTGTTCAGTTGCCTGAACGTATTGAATTCACTTAACCAGCCCCCACTGATGGGCATGGAGGTAGTTTTCCATGCCTTTTTACAAACAAGGCTAAAGGGAACAACTTTGTCCCTGCGTCATTTTGCGTATATGGGGGTGTATCTGTCAGCTGACTTCCCTGCAATGGATCTGCATTTGTAACTTTGATGAGTTTTTCCAAATTTCCCTCCACTATCAATGTGTACGACTGTTGCTGCCCCACCCTTGCCAAAGTAGGGTGCTATCCAAAAACCTTTTGATCTTTGCCAATAGGGGGAAAATGGTGTCTTAGTATATTTTTAGTTTGCATCTCTCATATTAAGAGTGAGCTTGAGCAGCTACTCACACATTTCAGAAAACAAGCTCAATTTTCACACTCAACTGTTTTGCTGTTGGCAATTATTTTCAAAGTCTGTAGGGAAGGACCAGTTTTATTTTTATTTTCATCTGTCACAGACTGATATTTTTGTAAACCACAATAAAAAATTAATTGCAAAATGGAATAAAAACCCCAAGATATGTAAAACACCAACTCTAGGGTGTTTCTTTTTTTTTTTTTTTGGTCATTGTTGCTGTTACTAAACTCATCAGATAGAAAATTACTCTGTGCGATCATTATAACATGTTTTCAGTTTCTGAACTTTGCTTCTGGCAGAGGGTTAATAACACTTTGAGTAATGCTGCTGGGAAGACCTCCTTGTTCCCTCTGCTTTCTCCCATTGCAACACTGTTTGGGAATGGGGGGGAGTCCTCAGAATTTTCTATTTTATGTTTCATAATGAGTACATTACAGGGTGTTTCCAGTGCACTTGACTAAAATATCTCTGATCCAAGGGCAGGGATTCCCGGCTGTCAGGCGGGGGTACTGGTTTTAAAGACCTTGAGCTTGTGCTAGAGAGAGTGAGGGAGGTACTTGAAGTCACCCTATTACTTAACTTTGCAGAGTTGGCCTCTTTGACCAGGATTCCTGTGCCACCTGATGGTCAAGGAGGCAGCTTGGTGCCTTTGTAGAACATTGGATTTAGAATGAGGTTCTTGCACAATTCTAAAAGACACATGTGCCCCAGTGTTCATTGCAGCAGTATTTACAACAGCCAGCACATGGAAGCAAGCTAGCTGTCCATCGACAGACGAGTACGTTGTACATTTAAACAATGAAATATCGCTCCGTAAAAAGGGATGGATTTGAGTTGGTTCTAGTCAGCGGGGTAACCTAGAGCCAGTTATACAGGGCGCAGTAAGTCAGAGAAACATGCATCTTATTAATGCGTGCGGGTGGAGGCGGAGAGACACGCATCTTACTAACGCCTGCGCGTGGAGGCGGAGAGACACGCATCTTACTAATGCGTGTGCGTGGAGTCAGAAAAACCACTGCTGAGCCTCCTTGCAGGGCGGCGATAGAGACGCAGAGCACAGACTGGTGGACACAGCCGGGGAAGGAGAGGGTGGGATGGATTGAGGGTGTAGCGCTGAAACATGTACGTTACTGTATGTGAAACACACAGCCAGTGGGAATTTGCTGTGTGGCGCGGGGACCTCAATCCTGTGCTCCGTGACAGCCTGGAGGGGTGGGATGGGGTGGAGGATGGGAAGGACGTCCAAGAAGGAGGGGACGTGTGTATCCCTATGGCTGATTCGTCTTGATGTATGGCAGAAACCAGTACAACATTGTAAAGCAGCTATCCTCAAGGTAAAAATAAATTTAAAATAATAATAAAGCAAAAAAAAAAAAAAAAGAAAACGAGGTTCTTGCTGCTAGCTCACTGAATCCAGGGACTGGATAAGTATTTTCTCTTTCCCATTCTGCTGGAAGACAGACCCAGTCCCAGTTTTCTTTGCTGTACTTTTGAGTTGAAATTTAGCCTTTGCCTGAGGACTTTGTTGTGCTGTCTCTAGCCACGAGAAGAATTGTTTCACAGGCCAGAGTCTGCCACTGCTCTTGACTGTCCTTCCTATGACGACTTGGGAGCATGATGTATCCCAGGGTCGTCGTCTTCAATTACAGGCATTTTTGCTTCTGTGTTATGGTTCTTAGGTGAAGTCACACTCAGGTTTTTTCCAGCATTGTTTCTCCCGCCCCAGAAAGGCATGGAAATGACGTGTTCTCCCAGTGCAGGATGAAAATGCCCGTCACTGCCTTCTAGTGAAAGCCCTTTTCCTTGTGGGAGTCTGTCTGTCTGGAGGTGCAGGAGCGCTGTTGAACCGGGAGTTGGCATTGTGATGGTAAATGAGGTTGTGGGTTTGCAGCTGACCTCTGCCTCATACTAACACTTGACCTTGGCAATTTTCTGAGCCTCCATTAATTTCATTTCCCTTACCTGTGAAATGGAGGTAGTGAGTCCGAGTGAGCGCCTTGTCTGGAGAGAGAGTCAGTATTGCTCTGTGGGACCAGGTGAGGTGCCTATTCTCGGAGGAGGCCGGATGGGCAGAGGGCACTGGTGGTGAGGGGATGTGTGAGGGCCAGCGGCCAACGAGGACACGGTCAGAACCAGTGGTGGCCCTCTGCCCAGGCCCTCCACCTGCAGCTGAGGGATCACTCAAAGTCTGAATGGGTAGATCATTCTCCCTGCCTTGAGGTCAGGAGCCCTGGCTCTGGAGCCGAGTGGCCTGGGGTTGAGTCCTGGCTCTGTCCTTGCTGGCGGAGTGGAAGGGGACAGTAAGTGGAGTGGCCTTGGTTAGTAGACAGTGGCGTTGATGAGCACAGAGACGCGGGATTCTCTGAACCGCAAGCGGCACACACTGCTCATTACCCGTTTACCTGGTTGGTTCAGTCGGCACATTTACTGAGTGCCTTGTGCATGGCAGATGTTCTGTAGGGTCCTGGAAGACCAGTCAGACACAGTCCTGTCCTCACAGACTTTACGGTCCAGTGTAGGACTTGGCAGGGTTGTCGGGAAAGGGCTCGATCGTACATATTCAGGCTTTGTGGGCCACAGTGTCTCTGTTGGAGCTACTCAGCTCTGCTGTCCTGTTGTGAAAGTAGCTACAGTGAGTAAATGAGTGATCACAGCTGTGTTCCAATAAAACTTTATTTACAAAAACAGTTAGTGGGCCGCATCTGGCCCAGGGACTGTCATTTGCCAATCTGTGGTCCAGTGGGAAGACAGACGTTAAAGACATCAGCCACAAGCAAACATGTTATTACAGATTGTGATTAGTTGTATGAGAGAGACACAGCATTCTGTGAGAGAGAAGGGTCAGAGAAGATAGCTTTGAAGAGGTGATGTTAAAGCCAAATGCTGAGGAGGCGGTGATGGGGGCTGGGGTGGAGGGGACAGCTCTGAGGGGCCGGAGGACGGCTGCGCTAGTTCTGAGCCAAGAGGCACAGAATTGCCATCTGCATTTCTGTTTCTCTAGAGGCCTGGCAGAGGCTGTGCCCCTCGCTTTGACTAAGGAAAAAAGGACAGTTTTTCCCCTGATACATAATTCACACCATTTCTCCCCACTCACCCCTCCCAAATGGTCCCAGCACTGAGAGATGAGCTGTATTACTATATTAACACATTTTATTCTGAATCCTTCCGGTGGGCCCTTTCTCTCTTCTTTTTTTAATTGTCAATATCTATCCATGTTAGGGAAGTAAGAATGCACATTATTCCGTTATTAGATGTAAAATGGTTTACTCCTTAGAACTCATTTCTACTTTTTGATCTTATTTTTGCTTTCTCCTATTTTAAACAGTAATATTTTCTTTTACTATTATATTTGTCTGGATAAAAATTCACAGCCTGAAACTATTTTGGAAAAAAAAAAATTATTACCTCTTGATTACATCTCAGGTTTCTCCTGATTTTCAACCTCAGTTTTATATATTCTTTAAATTGGTTGCAGTATTCTGTGGTGATTTTACAGAGAAGGACGCCTGCATTCCTCATTCTAGAATATTTGGAGTGGTGCCTCAGAGGTAGGGGTTTAGATCTCTTAACTCTGTCCTCTTCTCTTTCCTCAGTTTATTATTCTTATGGTTCTGGGGCTCTGAGGGGACCCTACGACCTTGAGAGTCAGTGTGGTATAGTGCTTGGGAGCCTACACTCTGGAGCCAGATGGTGTGAATTAAAACCTAATTCCAGTATTTATTATCTGTGTGATCTTGGGTGAAGTTATTTACTCCCTCTGGACCTCAATTTTCTTATCTTTAAAATGGAAACAGTAGTGATATCCACTTCACAGAGTTATTGTGAAGATTAAAATGAGTAAAATATACCTTAAGTCCTCAGAGCAGTGACTGGACACAGTGTTATTTTTTGTGTTATCTATCATTATTACTAATTATGTTTGGAAGCCAATGACTGTAATGCCTCCTTAACCATCCGTGAATTCTGGCAGGTGGCTCCTGACTCCTGAGATCTTGAGTTGCATCACTTTATTTATTTTTATTTCTCATTTGTAATTTTAATCCAAGTATTGCCATTCCTTTTTAAAAATCTTTCCTTGTAAGCAACAAATTTTAATATCTTTGTCAATTTTGGGAGGGGGGGGGAAGAAACTCACTCCATTAAGAGCTTCCTTCCAGAAGAAAACAAAACATCACTTCATTTTTGCTTCACTTTCTCCTTAAGGCTCTACGAAAGACCTTTTGTTATCAGAAGTCTGGGAATTCTAGTCCTTTTGAGAATTCATCCTCAAAGTACTTTCGTACTTTGAAACACGCTTTTTAAGTAAAATAGCCCTTTTTTGAATGTCGACTTTAAAAGGTCATTTTAGCAACAACATTCACCTCTCCTGCCGTGTATTTTAATTCATGGTTTATAATCGCGACTTAACTCTCTGTGTACTTAGACTTCTTAAGTGTTGTTTGGGGCCTTTCTGCACTTTGTACGGACTAGAAGGAGATCCCGCATGCCTTAGGATGCAGAAGAGTAGGCTGCCTTGGGGTGATCTTGAGCAAGCAGGTTTATGTCTATGATCTTAGGTGTTGGTTTTTTTGATCTGTGTAATGGTCTAGCTGATCTTCAAGGCCCCTTCCTGGTTCCTATTTTCGGTTTAGGCTCCTGCATAATATACAATGTTCTTACCTTTTTTTTTTGTTTTTTTAACTTTTATTTGGCTGCTTCTGGTCTTAGTTGTGGCATGTGGGATCTTAGCTGCCGCTTGAGGGATCTAGTTCCCAACCAGGGATCGAATCTGGGCCCCCTGCATTGGGAGCGCAGAATCTTAGCCACTGGACCAACAAGGGAAATCCTTCATTGACTTGTCTAGATCTTGCAGTGCCATTGTTCTGATTACATCCTCCTGGGCGAGAATCTGTCTTCATCCCCTCTCCCCCGAGGGAAGGCATTCTAACTTGTTTTCCTATAAGCTGCTTTTAAAATTGCTTTAGAAGAATTGCCTTTCTTTATACATCTCACGCGTTTATGATTCATTCTTCCCGAGCTGTTGTTGCCTCTGTGTTTCTGTCGCACCCCGTGGTAGCCACACAACTGCTTTCAGACGTGCTGTGAAGAGCTAGCATTAGAGTCTTCTCGTTGGAACTTGTCCCAGCCCAGATTCTATTTTTAATAAAGTGCGGTGCATTGTTTTCAAAGGTTACCACGTTTCTCACCGATGTAAATGAAAACTCTGTCTGTTATGCCCGCAGACCCTGTCATTTACTGCTGTGGATCAGTTTTCGTTCAGCATCTGGTCAGTTGTTCTCAGCGCCCCGTTTGCCTTTGTGTCGTTGTGCTGGGCGCAGTGATCAAAGTGCAAGCTTGGGTTTACTTGCCATTTACTGAGTGCTGATAACGTTCCTCGTTTTGCTTGGTTTCCTCCGCCACCCTGAGCCACAGGCAGGCTGAATGTGAGCAACCCCACTTCTAACCCAGGAAACAAAGGCCAAGAGAGAGGACGTGCCCCAAATCAAAAGGAAATTCATCCTGGGGGGAACAGTGGCCAAATGCAGCTGTGAGGTGTGTGCTGTGGGCCTTCAATAACTGGTCTGCAGGATATTAGTTTGCTAACTTTCATTACATTTTTTATGACAAAGATAATACATGCTCATAGTTAAAAATTGGAACAGTTGAAAAAACAAAAAGCCCCTTGGTGGGCTTGTCATCTGCAAGCCCTTCCCCTAGACACTGGTGACAAGTGTTAATAATTTCTTAAGTGTTCTTTCTGGAATTTCCATTAAAGCATAGATGTCACAGTTGAAAAAACAAAAAGCCCCTTGGTGGACTTGTCATCTGCAAGCCCTTCTCCTAGACACGGGTGACAAGTGTTAATAATTTCTTAAGTGTTCTTTCTGGAATTTCCATTAAAGCATAGAGGTCGAAGGCTGGCTCTGGCCACCCTGCCCCTTTATGTCCCTCAGGTGTGTAGTTGCGCTGCAGACCAAGAGGCTCAGTCTCTGCTGCTTGGATGGAGGACATTTCCAGCAATTGTTCTGTACACACGTTGGCCCACTCACATGTTTTTACTTATTGTTGTATCTTAGGCAAATTTTCACAGCCATACCTGTGGAGTAGCTTTGCTGTTTTTAAGTAGCTACATGGTATTCTGTCTTATTTATTACTGTATTTATTTAACCAGTTAAATTATTTCTTGGAGAAGGAAATGGCTACCTACTCTAGTATTCTTTCTTGAAGAATTCCCTAGACTGAGGAGCCTGGCAGGTTACAGTCCATGAAGTCACAAATAGTCGGACACGACTGAATGAGTAATGCTAAATTATTTCTAACTTTTTTCTGTTACAAACCTTGCCAGGGAGGACCATTGCATGCTGTTACTGCAGTATCCTTTTTCCATTTCTGATTTTGGCAGCTCATCGCTGCTCAGGAGCACGTTTGCCAAGTTCCCCTGGCAGCTAGGTGTGGCTGCGTGGCTGGCAGATGTTCTGGCCATCAGGATCCTGAGAAAACATGATGTGTGTGACTCTCAGGGACTTTCTTGGAAGGGAAGGAGAAATCTCTCTCCTCCTCGTCTGTCTGCCCCTGGCGCAGGTTCGATGATAGGGGGCTGGAGTGGCCATCTTGGTTCCCGAGATAGACTCTTGAGGATGACAAAGCAACAAGTTAAAAGGAGCCTGTGTCCGTGGCCCTGCGGAGCTGCCGTTTCAGACCTGCAGTGCTTCCTCCCTGTGAACACTTACGTGAAAGAGAGAAACTTCCATCTTGTTTTAAGCCGGGCCTGGATACAGGCTCTGTATCTTTTCTACCTGTGTAAGTATAGATGTGGAACAGATTTCAGGGCTGAAGGACATGCTCATTTAAAGCTTTGATTTACAATGTCTAATTGATATTTAAGTATCTGTCATCATCATCTCATGAAACATTCCCCATGATGTCTATATCCTTTTATTGTATAGAGATCTACATTTAACATAGAGAACTCCAAAATCTGTTAAGATTGCATAAAAATTCATGTTACCAATGCAAAATGGTGAAGCAAGAGTTTGGTTCCAAGGGTAAATATTAGTAACATTCTGTATCCATGGGAAGGAATTCCTAGGATGTGTATTTATAAAAGGTCAGGGAAAATGGGGAAGTGGTTGAGGGTACCACTTAGGCCTCACTGAACAATAGATCTGGAGAGTGCACACACCCACGTCCAAATGATCATGGATATGGAAGCAATTCACACACCCTGACCATTCCCATCCACGCATCCATCCAACCATCCATCCATTCATCCATCCATCCATTTACCCACCCAGCACGACTGGGCCTGCCCTGTGCTATTCACTTAGTACTGTACTTGCAGGATTAAATAGGTTAAACATAGTCTTTGCTCCCATGAGACATGTAGTTTAGGGGATTAGACAGATATTAATAATCATGCAAAGAACAATTGGCATAAATACTGTAAGGGAGACAGTATGAGAGGAGGGTGGAGGTTGTTGGGGAGGGGGGTATGTCAGTTTTGTGTTGCCACAGTAAAATAGTACCACAAATTTAGCAGCTTTTTTTTTTTTTTTGGCCATGCTGTGTGGCGTGTGGGACCTGAATTCCCCAACCAGGGATCCAGCCAGTGCCCCCTGTGGTAGAAGCGCAGAGTCTTAAAACTGGACCACCAGGGACGTCCCTTAGCAGCTGAAAATGACAAGAGTTTATTCTCTTGGAGCTCTGGAGGTCAGAAGTCCTCAAATCAAGGTGTTGGCAGGGCTGCACAGCTTCCAGACATTCTAGGAGAGCCCTTTCCATTGTCTAGGGCCTGTCTGTTCCTTGGCTCATGGTGCATCCCGTCTTCAAGGCCGGCAGCATAGCATCCTCAGGTCTCTCTCTCTCAACTCTGCACGTGTCATCATGTCTCCTCGCTGACGATGGTACTCCTGCCGCCTCCTCATGAGGACCCTTGATGACACTGGGCCCACGCAGACCATCCAGGATAATCCCCCCATCTCAAGCTTCTTAAATCAGTCATATCTGCAAAGTCTCTTTTGCCACATCAGTTAACATATTCACCAGTTCTGCGGACTAGGGTGTGGGCATCCTGATTTGGTCCACACAATAAGGTACCGTTATTTTGTCAATCAAAGAGACTCCCTGAGTCTAGGGGTGGCTGGTGAGGAATTCCCTGCGAAGGATGTTAGGGTACAGCTGGGTGGAGAAGCAGGGGAAGAGCATTCAGGTGATGGATGGGAGGGAACTTGAGGATTTGAGGAACAGGACAAAGGCTGTCCTAGTGGGCCAAGTGTATGAGAGAATGTGTGGCCGGGGGGTGACCCTGGAGACAGCGCTGGAAGTTACTGGAGAATTTCAAAGCAGATGTGTATTTTATTTTTAAAAGCTTTAAAAAAATAATTTATTTATTTTTGGCTGTGCTGGGCCATCGTTGCTGCGAGGGCTTTTCTCTAGTTGCGGAGTGCGGGCTTCTCGTTGCGGTGGCCTCTCGTGGAGCACAGGCTCTGGGTGCACAGGCTTCAGGAGTGGCATGCGCATTCGGTAGTGGCGGCTGCCAGGCTCTAGAACACAGACTCAGTAGTTGTGGCACGTGAGCTTATTGGATTTTGGGATCTTACCAGATCACAGATTCTTTACTGGTGAGCCACCAGGGAAGCCCCAGATTTCTATTTAAAAAGAACAGTTTTGTTGCCATGTTGACGGTGGGGTTAAGGCCAGCAAGGTGGGTGTTGGATGCCATTTAGGAGGCTGTTTAAATTCAGATGAGAAATGGGGTGGCTTGGTCTCACTGGGGGCTGGAGGTTAAAGAGAAGCCGATGGACTTGAGCGATTTAAGGAGAGGGAATTAGTCAGTACACTGTGATGAATGAGTGGGGAGTGGGATGTTGGACCTGGCCCTGAGGTTTGTAGAAGGAGCTGGAATGAAGGTGGCATTGTCATGGACGAAGTGGGGAAACACCAGGAAAAGAGTGGATTTGGGGGGAAGGAGAAATGAAAGCTAGGGCTTGGAGTAGAATGATTTTGAGGGTCTGTGAGACAAGCAACTGGAAATGTCTATTCATCCTACCTGAATGATCTCAGAAGTGAACTTTCAGCGATCAAGGTGGTGAAGAGTTTGAGGTGTTCGGCACATAGCTGCTGACTAAAGCCTGGTTATTATCTGGACCCTCCACAGAGAGGCATGGAGGGAGGGAGGGAGCCCTCAGATAGTGGCTGGGGAAAGCTAGCAGCCGTGCGTGCCGTCCAGAGTTGACCGTGTGTGGAGTGCATCAGGGTAGCACCCAGAAGGGGCTATTTTGAGGAGAGATGGCGAGGTGAGAAAACAGACAGGTCTCAACACGTGTTATGGAAAACTTCAAACACAGTGTATGAGTTTCCTCTTGCTGCTGTAACAAGTTACCATGACCTTAAGTGGCTTAAACAGCACAAATTTATTATCTTATAGCCTCAAGGTCAGAAGTCTGAGCTGGGTTTCCCTGAGCTAAAATGAAGGCAGTACAGTGCTGTGTTTTTCCTGGCGGCTCTAGTGGAAACTGCTTCCTTGCCTTTTAAGCTTCGAGAGGCTGCTTGGTTCTCTGGCTCCTGGCCCCTTCCTCCGCCTACAAAGTCAGCAGAGGCATGACTTACACATAGTATCGCTTTCATCGGTTGTCCTGCTCTGTCTCCCACTTTTAAGGATACCTGTGATTACGTGGCACCCAACTGGATGGTCCAGGACAATCCCCCTATTTTTGGTCAGCTGATTAGCAAATCAATCCTTCTGCAATCTAAATTTCCCTGTGCCGTGTAACATGATGTCATCACAAGTTCTGGGAGTGAGGACATGGGCATCTTTGGGAGACCATTACCCTGCCCATAATATATGTAAAAGTATAAACAGGATGGTATAATAAGCCCCATGTACCCATGCTCAGCTTCAACAGCAGAGTTTTATCCCCACCCCCCACCTCCCACTTCTCCCCATTGGATTATTTGAAACAGCTCTTAGAAATCTTCTGATTCATTTGTAAATGTTTCAGAATAGACAGTTGTTTAAAGTAGTTTAGCTGTGAAAAGAAGGTGAGAAAAGATGGGGACTGGGGAGATAGATGTGGGAAGAAGATGTGTGTGTGTATTTTCACATGTGAGACATGTAGGCATGTTCAGTTCAGCAGGGCAGGATCTAATAGTGCAGGAGCAATTGACCTTGAACGAGAGTGAGATCTCCATCATTGACAGGGAGGCATGTAGGTTTGAAGATTTTGGAGTGTGTAATTAAGAAAGTTCCTCTCTGCTGGTTTTATTTTGTTATTTTTGCTGTTGAGTAGGAGGCCAGTGAGAGGGGCAAAGGAGTGTAAGAGTTTTGAGGAGCTTGGAGAAGGCTGGAAATAGTCACTGTGGAGTGGAGAATGAGCGTGTTAGAGAAACGCTATTGGAATGTAGGCATGTTGAGAGTTGGCCTAAATTTGGTGAGTTCAGTTGAGTGCAGTCAGCTTGGGGTGTGACTTCTCCCCTCTAATGTTGCTCATCTGTCCGGGTTCAGAGAAGGTGGATAGTTTGGTCCCCTCTGGGTTGACTTTTTGCCAAGTAGTATAAGCAAAGGACGGGTATGGGGGTGTTTATGAGCGCCATTGAAATCATGATCCATGGACTCTAAGCTGGATGAGAAAGGAGAAGGGTGAGGGGTTCCGGCGAGTCTCTGTGTGGCTGTAATGGGATGAGCCGGCAGGCAGAGCCCAGCCTGCCTGGGTTTAGGGTGGTGACCAGATCCAGGCTGTGTCTTTGGGAGTGGGTAGCTGGAGTGGAGTGGAATAAAAGGCAGCTGCAGAAGAGGACGCCAACACTGAGAGAGCAGGTGTGGGAAGGTGCTTTCACCTGGATCCCGAAACCACCCAGCATGACGGCAGGAGACGGGGTGTCAAGGTAGGTCGCTGGGGGATGGGGTTTAGGCAAGATGAGGAGAAAGGAAGGGGTTTGTACAGTGCTGGGAGGCATGGGCTGCAGAGGGCAGATTTTAAAAAATTATGTATTTATTTCCACAGGCTTTCACTAGTTGCAGCGAGCAGGGGCTGCCCGCGAGTTTAGTGCATGGGCTTCTCATTGCGGGGGCTTCTCTTGTTGCAGAGTGTGGGTTCTGGGACCTGCGGGCTTCAGTAGTTGCGGCACATGGGCTCCAGGGTGCACGGACTCAGTAGTTGCAGGCACAGGCTTGGTTGCTCCATGGCACATGGGATCTTCCTAGATCAGAGATTGGACTCGTGTCCCCTCCATTGGCAGGCAGATTCTTAGCCAGCGGGCCACCAGGGAAGCCTGAGGGTAGCTGTTCTGACAAAAGGGTGACCTTGCAGAGATCTGGAAGCAGCCCAGGGAGAGAGAGCATCTGCGAGAGCATGAGCAGGCCTGACCTGCGGCGTGGCCGGGAAGTGTGGGTCTCCCTGTTAGCTCCTTCCCTCTTCCTGAGCTGTGCTGTGGGCGCCTCCTCGCCCGCTGCCCCTTGTCCAGGGTGTCCTCTCAAGCACCACCGCGACCCCCCGCCCCAGCCCCCAGTCACTGTGGTCAGCCTGAGTCTCCACCAGCACTGCCCCCCACCCTCACCAGCTCCCTCTTCGGTGGGAAAGTTAAGATAGATAGAAGAAAAAAGCAGACTCCATTCAGGAATTCCCAAATAGCAGAAGTCATGGGTTGAGTAAATGGCTGCCTCATAGAGAAAGATTTAGTGAGATCTGTCTCCATGTGCCCTGCTTTTATATCTGACACTCCTCTGGGGCACTAAGCCACATGTCCTAACGTTGCTTCAGAAATGGCCGCGCGTGTATTTAATGCACATTGTTTACATCGATTTATGATCGAGATGTAGCTTTATTGGAAAATATTAGTGATTTTTTTTCAGTTCCATGAAATCCTGCTTTAATTTTAAGAATTGAGCCTGTATATGGAGTCACATCATTGTGAAGGCAACGAATCGCTCCCTACCCCCCAGCCGGACCCCTCACCATTAAAAGATAGTGAAACTGTTGTGCACACAAATAGCCACTGAATGTTAAGTCTCTGTTGACGAGTAAGGGACTTTAGATTGGTGGAACAGTATAATGGACAAGTGGAAACAAAGGATATTATGATAAGAGGATGGAATGTACTATTTCTGCTGAGGTTCTGTTTGCTCAGAATTGAGTTGTTCTGCATTTATTGCTTGCTTGTTGACACATGACCATCTTGACAGGTTCTTAGTCTGCCTTTTGGCCATTTCTTTCTGTGATAGGAGATTCTAATTATACGAATCCAGAATAAGTAGCAGCAGCAGATTTATTTTTTATAAAGCCTAAGAGTCTCTTTTTAAAGTGCCTGTCTCCCAGATCTTTGAGAGTCTGTGAGCTGTAGGTCTTCTGTGATAGCCCGAGGATTTGAGGAGCATCGAATGATGTAGAGCTGTAGGTAACCATGGGGCCTGGTCCTCCCCACCCCCAGATTACTCACCTGGTTGGACTGAACTTTGGTCACTTTTCCTAATCCCAGTATCCAGGCCTTGGGGGAAAATGATCATCAGTGAGGTATTGCCAGGCCTCAGGGCTTAGCAGGGCTCAAGAAATGGTTTTATTCAGTAGGATTGCTCTGCATAGTATTTGGTTAAGACTGTGAAATCCCAAGTCTGCCTCCAGGGTTCAAGTCTAAGCTCTGCCACTTATTGACTGTGGTTCTTGGACAGATTCTCAACCATTCAAAGCCTTAAGTTCCTAACTTTTAAATGGGGATTATAATAGTAAGTACTTACCTGATGCTGAAGCTCCAATACGTTGGCCACCTGACGTGAAGAGCTGACTCATTGGATCCTGGGAAGACCTGATGCTGGGAAAGACTGCAGGCAGGAGGAGAAGCGGGCGGCAGAGGATGAGATGGTTGGATAGCATCACTGACTCAGTGGACATGAGTTTGAGCCAACTGCAGGAGATAGTGAAGGAGTCTTGTATGCATTCTATGGAGTTGCAAAGAGCTGGACACGACTGAGCGACTGAACAACAATTTACCAGATGGGAATGTTGTGAGAATAAATAGTGCAGTCCCTGGCACATGGTGGGAGTATCCAGTAACTTATTATCCTCATGTTGGAGTGTTGAACTTGAGTATGCATGGCTTACGATTTGATACACTTGAGAACAGTTAGGTTTTAAATTCTATGTCTCCAGTATTTATATGTCCTTGGACATTTTACTTTCTCAGTAAGGCCTTCCCTGCCCACCCTATTTAAAGCTGCAGCTATCCGTCCTTCACTCCTCCCCACCCCGTGCCTGCCCTCCTCCCCGCTCCCTGGAGCCCCTGCCCTCGTTTCCGGCTTTGCTTTTCTCCACAGCACTCATGGCATTCTGATGTGCTGTCCATTGTACTTGCTTTTTCTTTCAGACTATCTTTGTCCACTGTTCTGTTGTCAGAGCCTAGAATAGTGCCTGGCATGTGGTGGGTGCACAGAGATAAATCTTTATCAGACACACACCATTGACTTTGAAATTGGTGGTACGATTCTATACACCACTGAGTAGTGTAAAAGCTACTCCAGGAATCTGAGCTTAGAACATTTTATTTGGAAGTTCTGAGTGGTAGGCTCGGTGCCTGTCCTAAACCTCCTTTCCTAATGGAAGGTCATTGAAACTGGGTAGAACAGGTTTGAGGGATGATGAAGTTGGGTGAGGAGAGGACAGGCTGACCTCATAACCTCATCTACGGTTTACTTCCAATACCTGTTTTCAGTGTGACCACCTCCAGACTCCGTGGCCACTAGGGGAAATGTTGGTCTCAATAGCCGGCTCTCTCAAGTAGCCTTTTGCTTTCTTGTCTGTTTTACACGCAACAGAACTTTTGCTGTTTTTCTCTTTTAGGGCACCAATGCCTCTGCTCTGGAAAAAGACATTGGTCCAGAGCAGTTTCCGATCAATGAACACTACTTCGGATTGGTCAACGTAAGTATTTTGAAACGTACTGTTTTAGTCAGGTGTTTCAGCATTCTTGAAGCAATGTCACTGCCATTTTCATCATTACCAAGTTTTAAATAATCGTTCATACTCCTTGGTTACCATAGGTGGCAAATACCCCAGTGGGGGATATTTAGTCCAGTTTTTGGAAGCATGAGTTGCCCCAGAAGAGGAGGTTTAATTAGTGCATTATTAGGTCAGAGTCTCATTTTTCCCTCGTGCCTTAAAGGATTTCCTTTGCACACTAACCTTCAGAGCAATGTTATCAGCCTTTGTAGTAAGACCTGCTTTTGTGGTCCTCCCTTACCATCTGCGTGGGCTCGTCAGCTCAGCCAGAGTGTTGAAAGGGTTACCAGCTCAGCACCAGCGGGTGCTTCACGGCATAATTTGGTATTTGAAGCATCAGTGGGAAGTGGGGGGAGACTGGGGCCAGTCTATCTCTAAATCCCTTGGCCTCATTTCACTTGTGCTCAGCAACGGTCCCCGTGTATACAGCCAGACTTGTCAGGCTGTGTGTCCTGGATAAGTTCATGATGGCCGGGTAGTAAGGCAATATTACCCTCCACCCTCATGAGCTTTCTTCTCTAGCTGATCCTTTCGCTCTGGGATGGAGGATTTAAATAACATCAGTGGTTCCCTCAAAAGCACCAGGTTTTCTGGAACAACTGCTCTGAGCATGGTCTGTCAGAACTCAGGTGTCATAGGTCATAATTTCTACGGGGAGTGTTCTGAGTGAATGCCGCTTGTGGAATAACAGAGTGGACATTGTCTCTGAAGTAGTACAGACCTAATCCAAGGTCTGCCTGTGCTGTTCCCCAGCTGTGTGATCTTGGGCAAGTCCCTTCCCCTCTCTGAGCTTCCATTTCGCCCTCTGTGAAATGGATCACAGCGGTTTCTACCCTCTGGCTTATAGTGAAGGATCCATGAGAGGTCCTATTGGAGGTCCTGACATGAGGCCGAGGCACACAGTGACACTCGGTACATGTTCCTTTTCTTTCCCAGGAGTTGTTCACTGGTCCAGGGACCAAGTGTTACTAAAGGGTGTCTGGCTAAAGGTGAGGCACTGAGTAAAGAAAAGGATGGAAGGAGAAGTCTAAAGTACTGGAATATAGGGCACTGTGTTGATGGAATACTGACATAATTTTAATGCAACTTTTTAGGCATTGTGCAAAGGCCTCTTGCTTAAGCTCTATGAGGGTAGTTATTCAAGTTGCGGGAATTCTGCCTTGGCCAGGGAAAAGACAGATGCAGACTATGGAGGAATAAAGAACTAAAGCCATCTCCTAGTCTGGGGAAGCATTGTAAGTTCTAAACCTGTTAATAGTTTTATACATGTTCACTTCAAATGGTAGTTCATGAAAGTTACAGCTTCTCTTTAAAAAGGGGTTTGTCTCATCACATAATTGTGTCAAAGTAGATTAAAGTGTATAAAAATAGGAAGTGTTCTATCTTAGCATATGAAGAAATGTCACGTTAAGGATGGCCATGCATCTGCCTCACTCTTGGGCAGATGAAACACAGCCAACAGCCAGGCTTGAGAAGATGTTTGTGTTCTATTTTAATCTTACACAGCATTTTCTAATCTGCTATTAATCTTCTAATTGCCTTAGATGGTTTTCCTCTTTATTTTAGCACGTATGAGAAATTCTAAAATGAACGTCTCAGCTATGTGTTCTCCCATAGTATTGGTTATCCAGTCAGTTGAAAACCAGTGAGATGATGACTTTTTGCCTCTTTAAATCATAACCGTGGCTTTTGAGAAGTGCAAAGTGTTACTCCGTGGGTCCTACTATGATGGCAGGAGACCAGGACCTATGTGGTATTGTATTGAGACAGTGGCTATTTCAGCAGAAACAAGATTGCTGTGGAGAAAGTGAGGCAATTGGTCTGAAGCCTGTGGAGGAGTGCCAGACGCTTGAAAGAGAGAAACTTAAAACAAGTCCCCACTCGGTTAAGGCTGTTTCAGCTGAGCAAGTGGCTCCTAGTAGCTGGATTTCTTTCTGATTGGGGTTTTTATTTTCCCTGTCATAGGAGCTTTGATATGTTGCAGTGTGACATCTTTTGTGTCGCCAGCTGCTTTTCTATGTCTCCATATCATGTTGATTTTTTTTTCTTCTTCACTCTCTCTTTAAGCACCAGAAAGTCTCATTAGATTTTTAAAAACCAAGGCTGAGTGCTCCTTATCATTTTATAGAGACTTTTATAGCCTAGCGAGCTCTCCAGCTTGTGTATACTAGCATTCATTTCCCTAGTGATCAGATGGTCACTGGTGTTCTGCGTGGCTTACTGGTCTACCACGGCACGCAGACCGTGACACGGGATCTGGGCCAGTTCACACAAGGGCGGCCCGGAGAACCCTGATTTAAATCGCCCTTCTTGTCCTTTGGCAGTTCGGAAACACATGCTACTGTAACTCCGTTCTTCAGGCCCTGTACTTCTGCCGGCCGTTCCGGGAGAATGTGCTGGCATACAAGGCCCAGCAAAAAAAGAAAGAGAACTTGTTGACATGCCTGGCAGATCTTTTCCACAGCATCGCCACACAGAAGAAGAAGGTCGGCGTGATCCCACCAAAGAAGTTCATTTCGAGGCTGAGAAAAGAAAATGGTGAGTGGCATGGAGACAAATGTGTTTCAGTTAAGGAGAATCAACAGGTCTGCGTAACCTCAAAATGAATCCCCCCCTCCCTTTTTTTTAATGGGAAAATAGTATGGCCAATTACTCAAATATCTGTTTTTAAATAAAAGATATTTCTTCTTTGCCACCCAGTATATAAAGCAAAATTGGATAAAAAAAAATACTTAAAAATTCTGATTGGAACTTCCTTAGTGGTTCAGTGGTTAATACTCCACATGGCCAATGCAGAGGGTGTGGGTTCAATCTCTGGTCAGGGAATTAAGATCCCACATGCCACATGGCCAAAAAAAAAAAAAAAGTAATTTATCATTTCAAAATGGAATGATATTTTTATTTGCTCCACATTAGGAGGACTTTTTTCTGGGTAGGATCATTATAAGAGTAAAAATTGCCCAAGGCAGGACACTGACTGGAATAAGTAGGTTGATGAAATAATTGAATAAAATAGTACTGTCTTATAAACTTGTCATAAGTGATTAAACTAAATGCACATTATCTAATTAGAGCCTCTGCTGTTTTAAAAATAATACCTCTGATTTTTATATGTCTAAAAGAGTTGAAGGATATCAAATTGATATTTTTCTATAATAAAAATGTCCTGCTGTCACTTGATTTTCTTCCTTTTTTTTCCTGTATCTGGTTTTTTTTGGGAGACGTGGTGGTAGAGACGAGGTTATACCAGAAGTTTTGCATGGGTAAATTTATGACTATAGAAATATTTGATATGGCAACTTGTGTTTAGCCTAGATTTCAGCCGTGTTGCAACAGACTTGCACAGTTAATAAGATGTTTGTTTTATAAAGTCTCATTTAATTTGATTGCTGTCTTTTGAAGTTGTAGTTTATACAGACCAGAATAAAAATCATCTGAGAAGGAAGCAGAACCCTCCCAAGTCTCCCTTGT
Organism: Cervus elaphus; assembly: GCF_910594005.1. NCBI lineage: Eukaryota > Metazoa > Chordata > Mammalia > Artiodactyla > Cervidae > Cervus > Cervus elaphus. Next base: position 46,892,587 of record NC_057820.1, read on the forward strand.
GAACATGATTAATAATGAAGTTTCACAGCTGCATTCATCTCTTGATTGATTGTCCTTATGGCAGGGAGCAGCAGTGGGGCTGCTGGAATCTTCTGTATCTGGTTTCAGAATGCTATCAGATAGATACATTCTCGTGTATATCTCTCGTCTCCCTTATGTGTTTCATTTAAGCTGCTTCCAGGCTGGTTCAGAGTTTAATATGGTCTTTGGGAAGAGACCCCGTCACTCTGGATAGATTACAAAGTGAATAATTGATCATTGGTGGTCATATTATATTAAATATTGATATTTTATCAAGGAGCTCAAGTATTTCCTGTTCTTTCCTTTTTTTGTAGAGCAAATACAAATGTTTGTAGCTGTATATATATATGATGACTTTACAGAGGGAGATTGGGAAAATTTAGTTCTCGGTGGTAAAAAGTAGAAGTGAACAAAAAATATTTTAAAAAACTTATCCATTGAAGTTGCAAGATAGAGGTGAATATATCCCATACATGTCCACTCTTTCGATATAAAAATTGAAACGTGGTTTGTAAAATTAAGCATTTCCTTTGCTTTTCAAGAGCCAGAGACTGAAATAACAACCCTCTCCTTTCCAGATCTCTTTGATAACTACATGCAGCAGGACGCCCACGAATTTTTAAATTATTTGCTAAACACTATTGCGGACATCCTGCAGGAAGAGAAGAAACAGGAGAAACAAAATGGAAAGTTAAAAAATGGCAACATGAATGAACCTGCGGAGAATAATAAACCAGAACTCACCTGGGTCCATGAGATTTTTCAGGGAACGCTCACCAATGAAACTCGATGCTTGAACTGTGAAACTGTAAGCGTCACGAGGGCGTTCATGTAACTTGCTTGTGCATATTTGTGCGTGAGCTGTGTTGTGCGTGAGTGCAGTGTGACATCTTAGCACCTAGCAGTTCTCTGCCTTGTACATAAATTGCTCTGTTTATATGTGTGAGCCTCAGATGCAAACTTTGGAAGCTTGTCTCCATCTAAGATGTCTCAGCCGGTGGAAGTAGAGTGATGAGGGAAAAATCTCAAAAACTTAGATCGCTATGCAGCATGGGCTAATTTGAGGGTCTAAAGGTTGAACTATTGAATTGGACTTCTGCCAGTTAGCTTGAAAAGATTTGGGCCACGAGGAAGTCATGTGTGACTTAGACCATTTCCTCGGCATAAAGGGAATCGGCTGTGCTATGGTGAACTTGAACTCAGAAGACAGGCCTGACTTCTGATCCTCCAGCAGTTAGCTGGGTGTCTGGGATGAATCTCTGACAGTGCTGTTGCAGGGCCTGGAGTCTGGCACACGGTGGGCACTTAGTGTTGAATTTGAAGATGTTTTCCGGAGGGTGATTCACGAGGTCACGTTGGCTTCATATGTTTGATTTAACTCTGTGAGTGGCCTCATGATGTGGTAGATAAAGCCCAACTCTAGGGCCAGGCTGCCAGGTTTGGAGCTGTGGGACCTCATCTGTAAACTGGAGGTGATGAGACTGCTTATCTCCTAGGGTTGCTGGTTGTTGGTTTAGGTGCAAAGTCGTGTCCGACTCTTGTGACCCCATGAACTGTAGCCCACCAGGCTCCTCTGTCCATAGGATTTTCCAGGCAAGAACACTAGAGCAGGTTGCCATTTCCTTTTCCAGGGGATCGTCCCAACCCTGGAATCGAACCTAGGTCTCCTGCCCTGCAGGCAGATTGTCTACCGACTGAGCTACCAGGGAAGCCCCAGGGTTGCTGGGAGGATTAAACGAGTTAACTCTTGGACAGCACTTAAAGACTATGCTTGGCACATACCAGCCAAGTATGCAGTAAAAATCAGCTTTTGTTATTTATTATTTTAACTACTCACAATATAGAGAGTATGGGCTCATTTGGGGTCTCAAAGTTTAACACTATGAAAAATTCTGAAGGATTGTGCATTTCAAGGGGAGAGAATGACTTTCAGCAGATTCTGTAAGGGGACTAGGACCCAGAAATAGTTAAGAAATGTGAACTTAAGCGGGAGGCTTTTTCTTTTTTGGCAGTCTTCTATCTTTTTAAACAAGTTTTGAAGCATTCTGATACGTTCATTGTAGAAATAATTAGAAAACATAGCTAAGCAAAAAGAGACTAAAAGTTACCAGTAATCTCCACTAGAGATGATAAATTTGTAACTTTTTCTAAAAATTGTGATCATGTTAGCCCAGAGATAACCACTTAAACATTTTAGCATTCTGAAATATATCCTGCCAAAACATTTTCTACACATATTGATCTATCTAGAGATCTCTCCTCCCTCCCTTTCTCCTTCTGTTCCTTTATATTTTATATTCCATTAAAATTCAGTGGAATATAGAAGTAGAATGTGTAATAAACTCATATGTGTATTACTTGGGGTCAATGATTGTTAGCACACTGATGCGTCTTGATCATCTTTCCTGTCATATCCCCCTTCACTGAACCAGTCTGTTTTTAAGGACGTCCCAGGTAACATCATTTCTCATTTCTTCATTACTTTGCTATAAATCTCTGAAAGATAATAAAAGGTAAGAAAAAAAATTTTTTTTAAAAACATTAGTACAATACCATTATCACACCTAAAAATGATTCCTTTAGATCGTTATTCACTCAGTGTTCAAGTTTCTCTATGTCTTTTTTTTTTTTTTAAACAGCTAATTAATTCAAATCTGGATCCAAACATGATCCATACATAGTCCATATTTTCTTTGGGAGAGTTTGTATACATTTTGAATGTTTGGTAGAACTCAGAACTTACCTTTACATCCTTAAAACATATAGTTCAGTTTGCCTTATTTTAGATCTCTATATGAATGAAATCATACAATATGTGTTCTTTTGCATCCTATTTTTTTTCCTCACTAACCCTTGTGAGATTTATTTGTGTTGTTACATGATGCTTTAGTTCATTCATTCTCATTGTCCTATGTCAGTATTTATACAACTCTTAATTTTTATGATACAAGCTATTTACTTGAGATTTACTTCTTAATATTTGCTTTCTATTGAATTAATTATTGCCTGAAAATATCACAATTCATGAATCCATTTTACTGCTGACGGATATTTAGTTGTTTTCAATTTGGGGCAACTATGAGCAATGAACATTCTAACATATAATCTCGTATACATAAATTTAGTTTCTTTAGGATATATGCACAGAAGTAAATTTGTTAGGGCATTAGGTGTGCTTATCATTAAACTGATTTGAAAATATCAAATTCCCACTTGGTGTATAAGTATTCTCATTTCTCCACATTCTTGTCTATACCCACTATTCTGATATCTTCACTTTGGTAATATAGTGGCTGTATAGACAAGTATCCTTTTATTCAATAAATACCTTTTTTTCTCTTTCACATGTACTAAGTAAAGATATAGACACTGAGGATGCAGTGAGATCTTTGCCTTTCTGGAAGTTTGAGCATGAATGATAGACATAACAAAATGAATAATGAGTTTTGTAATTATGATTGCAAAATTCTGTGTAGGAGGACAGAGTGTTCTGTGAGCTTTGATACAGGAATCAGAACAATGGGTCATCACATCTCTTCATTTAATCAGGTAACCTTCCCCAGATTGTACCGCTGGCCTAATCCTTTTGGTTATCTTTGAAATGAACACAGTTACTAAATCTATCTTGTGATTCTCTGCATGGATTTTCAGAAAGGCTCAGATAGGCTCAGTCACATTTGTAATTTCTTTTTTTGTCTAAGAACAAGTCAGTTAATCCCAACAAATACAAAGGTTGCACCCCCAGACAACTGTATTGCAGAAGCTATTACTGAGCCTGTTAGTTCATGGAGGGTTACTGTGGATCAGAAGCCTGTGCCCAAAGATTCCTCCAAAACTTTTGTATCATACCATAGTGTTTATTTCAGTGGGATTCCAATCATTCCAACCATTTATACTTCATTTGCGGAAAACAATGAGACTGTGTCTTTGTGGAGGATGGTGCGCTTTGAAAAACCTGAATCTTTTTCCCCCACCACAATTTTATTTTTTAATTTATTATTTAAATGGAGGATAATTGCTTTGCAGTGTTGGTTTCTGCCCTACAACAATGTGAATCAGTCATAATTATATATATCTCTCCTCCTTCTTGAGTCTTGAGTCTCCCATCCCTCTCCCATCCCACCCCTCTACATCACAGAGCGCCAGACTGGGCTTCCTGTGTTGTATAGTAATAATTAGATTTGTGGCAAGAGTTGTTTTTTTTCCCCCTCTGGAGTTACTTGGATAATCACCTCCATTTTCTTAGAGACTTTAACTGGTTGGGATCCTAGGAGTCACCTAATCCTTTCTCGCCCTGTGTCCAAGTCCCTCCAGTGACGTCCTAGCCAGTTGGTCACCAGCATCTGCTGGATTCTGTCCAGCGATAGGGAACCCAATCTCCCCCGGCGACGCCTTCCATTTTTAGAAAGCTCTGATTGTTAGAAAGCCATCTACTTTCTAAGAAAATACATAGTCTGCAGGCTTTTTCATTGTTGTTATTGTAGAATGTTGAGAACTTAGTGTAAAAGAAGACCGTAAGTTTTCCTTCACAGGGTGAGAAATACAGGGCTCCATTTGAGTACTGACCTCTGCCCAGGGCAAGCAGCCTTTTCAGAGTGCTTCCGGCGGAATTGCCAAGGCCATTAGTGAGTGCTCACAGTGGGATTAAACTGCACTGGATCTGGAGCAGCAAATTGGCCCCTGGGGGAGCCTCGCTGTTTGGGAGGCCTCAGCTGGTAGTTCCTCCAATTGTGCAAAAATCTTTTATGCCAGTCTTCATGCTTTCAGACAACAATGATTTTTGTCTTTTTCTGGGTCTCACCCTTTGTAAATGTTGCCTGGGATTGCAGTGCAAATGTCAAGGGAAAAGTTTATGGAGAACAGCCGGTTTTCATTCTGCAGTAGAACTGGGGAGACAATTTTAAGGGGCTCATCCTGTGCCGAATTTTCCAGATGACCTTGACCAAGGTACTTTAGAATTGAGGCATGGGATTTTCCAGTCTAGCCTCAGCGCTCCCTTGGTTATCCTCTGCTCGGATCACAAGATTTGCTGCACCAGTTGGAGCTTAATTTTGTTGTTGTTAATTTTCTCCCCTTTCTGTTTAATCCGAGTTTTTGCTTTGCAAATTTGTGGTTTTCATAGCTTCTCAGTGGCTTTAACGCATTTATATCTGTTGCTAGAGCCAGAAGTTTATCTGAAGATCTGCTTTATTAAGTGCCAATTGTAGGCTCCTTCTTGCTTTGTCTGCCAAGGTTAAAATGGATTCAGTAGAGCTTCTGAGCCCTGTACAGAGGAGCAGTGGGGGGTGGGCACGTGGTCGCTGAGTAATGGTTCTGAGTTCCTGGGATTCAGGGGGGCTGTCATTGCCACTTTTCCTGAGCCCACCTTCTTGGCATCGCCTCTGAGCCAGTTTTCAGTTACTAGCAGAACAGCATGGAGCCGCCACCTGGTCACCTTTACTGCTAAGCCCAGTAAAGGCTGCTGGGAATTTAGAAGCACATTTGAATAGGATTTTAATTACTCAGGAACTTAGCAAAGCTTGTGATTTTTTATGTATGCCCTGTATATTAATTTGTTCTATTAATTTGTAATTAAAAAGAAGAGCAAGTAGGATCTCTTCCAGTCTTTTAAAATTAGTTGCTGAGGAAGTCCATGCCCGGAATGAGGAGGGAAGAAAGGAGAATAAGATGTAGCCTGTACCTACTGAGAGTATTGGAGTCTTAGCGATATATATGTTTCCTTGGAGACAAGCTGTGTTTTCACTTAGACCAGAATGAGATTCTTCTGTGTGGGAAGAAAATGGTTTTATTTTCTGGCAGTTTCCTGGGAAGAGAGAAAAGGGGGAAATTGCTTGATCACTCACTGCTTTTGACTATGTCAGTCTGAGACAGGGAGAAGGAGAGAGGAAAATCCACGTGGAAGAGTTAGTGCCGTGTTTTGACATCCCTGGCCTGGCTAACCCACCTGAGCAGCACTTGCTCACTCTTAATTCTGGAAGCAGTTTGCACTGGGAATTGAGAAAGTTACTTTCTCCAGTCCTTTAATTAGATTTGTACCTTTCTTCCCTCTCCCTAGAATAATTAAGTAGAGGAAAAGATTTGCATTTAACGGGAGACAGTGTTTCTTTGTTTTTATCCCCCTTTAAGTACAAGAACTTTAGTAGAACTATCTAAATTATGTGTGAATTTCAGTTGGCTAGATTCCTTTTATTATCTCTCAAAGAAGGGCATTTTGAGTTTTTAAAAAGTTTTACTGATTAAAAATAATACCCATGAATTATGTTTTTAAAAATCAGGCACAAGAATGTATAAACAGTAAATCATCCATAATTCTGCCACCCAGATGCCACTGTTGGCATTTAGATATCTTTTCATTTGTTCAGCCTTTTGTTCAGTTATGTATTCATTTATTTAGTGAATATTAATATTAATCTATTAAATAATGGAAATTATTTTAGTACTAGAGATATAGCAGTTAAAGCAAACAGAAAAGACAGTACCTGCTCTTTTATTTACTAATGTACACATTTAAAGCTATACTTTTTCCTTTTAGCACTGGTTACTTTTTCCTTTTAGCATGCAACCAATGCTGGTTGCATCTCTCAAATCCGGATATGTTTTCTTTGTCAGTAGCTCAAAATATTTTCTAATTTCTCTTGTGTCTTTTTTTCGTTTTACTCATGTATTACTTAGAAGTATGTTGTTTAATTTTCAAACACGTGGTGTTTTCCCAGGTTTTTTAATGTTTTCCAATTTCATTCTCTTTTGGTTAAGGAATATATTCTGTATGATTTCAGTCTTTTAAAATTTATTGTAACATGTTTTGGATCCTAACACAATGTCTGTCTTGGTAAATGTACTTGAAAACTGGGTGTCTCAACCCTAGAACTGTTAACCGTCTGGATCCGGTGTTTCTTGGTTGTGGGGTACTGCTCTGAGCATGGTTAGCTGCATCCCTGGCTTCCACCTACTGGATGCTGATAGCACCCCCAAAGATGTGACAGCAAAGATGTCACTCAGCTCAATTCAGTTCAGTCGCTTCGGAAAAAGATGTCTCTAGACATGGCCAAATATTCCCCGAAAGGCAAAATTTCCCTTATTAAGAACCATTGAGTCGAAAATGATTTGTATTTTGTAGTGGTTGGGTATAATATTCTATAATCATCAGTAGGTCATGACGATTGGTAGAATTATTCAGATTGTCTGTGTTTTTCTTAACTCCCCCCCTCCCCCTGCCAACCCTGGTTTTATGTAATTTGTTGAGAAAGGAATGTTAAAATATCTAACCATAATGTGGGATTGTCTTATTTCTCCCTCTAATCCTGTCAGTTTTTGCTTCATGAATTTTTTTTACTTTTTAAAAACAAATTTGTTGAGGTACAGTTTATGTACCATAAAATTTATCTATTCAGTGCAAAAAAGATATATATATATATTTTTTTGGTGATTTGCTGGATTGTGCAACTATGACCATAATCCAGTTTTAAAACATTTCTATCACACCAATAAGATCCTTTGTATTGAGCAGCATCAAGAATGGGAATGTAATATCATCTTGTGGGATTATATCAACTTCTGTCTTTAGATATTTACCTTTTTTGAACACTTCATATAATTAGAATCATACAAATGCGGTCTTTGTTGTCTGATTTCTTTCACTTACATAACATTTTTGTAGTTCATCTGTGTTATAGTAAGTGGTTCATTCTTTTTTTTTTCTTGGTGAAGTGTTCCAGCTTCATATATTTTTGAGACTTTGCTACAAGGAACTAGGGCTTCCCTAGTAGCTCAGCTGGTAAAGAATCTGCCTGCAGTGCAGGAGACCCCGGTTTATTCCTGGGTCAGGAAGATCCCCTGGAGAAGGATAAGCTACTCACTCCAGTATTCTTAGGCTTCCCTGGTGGCCCAGCTGGTAAAGAATCTGCAATGTGGGAGACCTGGGTTCGACCCCTGAGTTGGGAAGATTCCCTGGAGAAGGGAAAGGCTACCCACTCCAGTATTCTGGCCTGGAGAAGGGAAAGGCTACCCACTCCAGTATTCTGGCCTGGAGAATTCCAAGGAGTGTATAGGTTTTGGGGTTGCAAAGACTCGGACACGACTGAGCAACTTTCACTTTCACTTTCACACTTCTACGAAGGACTTCCGTATTTTTAATTATGTTTTTCTAGTAAATTGACCCAATTATTAGGAAATAGCTTTTTTACTTATAATTTTGTCTAAAACTTATTTTCTTATATTAAGTAGCCCACTATATATGCATGTTAACTCTTTATGTAGTATATCTTTTCTACCCATTTATTTTTAGCTTATCTGTTTGTTTATTTTTAAAGTATAGCTCTTGTGGACAGTATATAACTGGTCTTGCTTTTAGAAAAAAGTCCAACTTAAAACTTTCACTTGAAAAAAGTGTTTAATTATTAACATGGTTGGGTTTGATGCTCCATTTAATTATTTTCTATTTTTCCTCCTGAGCTCTATTCCTCCTCCTCTGATTTTTTTTTTCTTTCCCCTTTTTGGATTATTTGTGCATGTATATATATGTATTATATTTAATAATTCCATTTTAATTTTTCTCTTAGTGTATCTTTGGAGAGTATAGTATACTTTTCACAGTCCCCTTAAAGTTATTAGGTTGGTGCAAATGTAATTGCAGTTTTGGACCATGAATTTTAAGTAATTATAACTAGGCTCAAACATATTTTTATTAATCAAAATAGGAGCCATTACAATCAACACATTTTTGCCAATGAGAAATAAGTTTGTTTATTCCTTTAGCATAAAAGTCCGTGCTTTGGGATTTGACGAACTCTTGGAAAGCATTTTCTGCCTCCTGCTGGTTGTGGGAGTGTTTTCCCTGCAAACGTGGTGGAGATGCTTGAAGAAGCGGTAGTCGATTGGCAAGAAGTCAGGTGAATGTGGCGGGTGAAGCACGCCTTTGTAGCCCAGTCCGATCAACTTTCGGCGTGTTGGTTGTGCGATGTGCAGTCGGGCGTTGTCGTGGGGAAGTCGGGCCCTTCCTGCTGACCAGTGCTGGCTGCAGGTGCTGCAGTGGTCAGTTCATCTCATCGATTTGCTGAGCACACTTCTCAGGTGTGATGGTTCACTGGGGTTCAGAGAGCTGTAGTGGACCAGTCAGCAGACCACCAAACAGTGACCACGACTTTTTTTGGTGCAAGCTTGGCTTTGGGAGTGCTCTGGAGCTTCTCCTCAGTCAGGCCAGTTATTGTATAAAATCCTCTTTTCGCCCAGTGTCACAATCCAATCAAGCAATGGTTCGTTGTAGTTGCGTAGAATAAGAAAAGATGACACTTGAAAACGACAATTTTTTTTGATTTGCAGTCATCTCATGAGGCATTCAGGGCTTCCCTGGTGGCTGAGATGGTAAAGAATCAGCTGCAGTGCAGGAGACCCAGGTTCGATTCGTGGGTCAGGAAGATCCCCTGGAGGAGGGAATGGCAACCCACTCCACTGTTCTTGCCTGGAGAATCCCTTGGACAGAGGAGCCTGGCAGGCTACAGTCCATGGGGTCGCAGAGAGTCAGGTATGACTGAGTGACTAACACATGAAACGTTCACTTATCAAGCTTATTCACCTTTCCAATTTGCTTCAAATGCCGAACAGCCGTAGAACTGATCAACGCTGAGTTCTTTGGCAACTTCTGTAATTGTAAGAGGATCAGCTTCGATGATGTCTCTCAGTTTCCAATGATTGGTCACTGCACTGCTTGTCTTCAAGGCTCTCGTCTCCTTTGCAAAACTTCTTGACCCACCACTGCACTGTACGCCCCTTAGCTGTTCCGTGTTGATGTTGGAAGTTAATCTCTGCTGCTTTATGACCCATTTTGAACTCAAATAAGAAAATCGCTTGAATTTGCTTTTTGTCTAACGTCATTTCCATTGTCTAAAATAAATATAAAATGAAGAGCAAGTAATAAATTATTAGCAAAAAACAAAGTGAGAAATGCGTTTTAAAATGATGTATAACAAAAAAAAAGATATATAACATAACCACATTTATTTAAAATGTATTCCAATATCAGATGGCAAATATCAACATTGCAAAACCACAATTACTTTTGCACCAACCTAATACTAATGTTACATTTTGCATAAAACATAGTTAACTCATAACTGTGTAGGTGCCTATTCCTTCCACCCCAACCTTCCTTGTCTTTTATGCTGTAATTATATGTATTACATTTACACATATTATAACCCCCACAAGACAAATCACAATTCCCATTTTTGATGCTTTTCATTTTTTCTTGAGGATCTGGATTTCCATCTGGTAACTTTTCCTTTTGGTTTAAAGAATTTCCTTTAACCTTTCTTGTGGTGCAGTTCTGTTAATAATGAATTCTGTTCATTTTTTTGTCTTCCTTCTTGAAGGATATATTAATCAGATACAGGAATTCTGTTCTGATAGTTTTTCCTTTAGCACACTAAAGAAGTTCAGTGTCTTCTGGCCCTTGAATTTTTGATGAGAGACCAGCTTCTAGTGAAATCATTCTCTGATAATGTGTCATTTAAAAAAAAAAATTATTTATAGTGGGATCTCCGTTCCCCAACCAGGATTTGAACCTGGGCCACAGTCATGAAAGCCCGGAATTCCGATCACTAGATCACTAGAATTCCAATCATTAGATCACTAGAATTCCAATCACTAGATCATCCTTAGAACTCCCTGTCATGCGTCATTTCTCTCTGCATGTCTTTAAGATTTGCTTTTTCACCTTTGGCTTTCAACAATTTGACCTTGGCTGGCCTTCTTTGTATTTATCCTGCTTGATTCTTATTGAGTATATTCAATCTATAAATGTATGTCTCTCACTGAATTTAGGGAATATTCAGCCATTATTTTTCAAATAGTTTTTCTGCCCTATTCTCTCTCCTCCCCTTCTGGGACTCCCATTAGTTTATGATATTTTCTAACAGGTTTACTGACTATCTATTAATTTTTATTTCAATCTTTTTTCTTCCTTTATTCTTCTCATTGGATAATTTCCATTGTTCTATCTTCAAATCCACTGATCTCTCTCCAGATCTCTGTTAAGTCCAACAGTGTATTAATTTTTTAGTTCTGGAATTTCCATTTGATTCTTTTTTTGTTTCTATTTCTCTGCTGTCTTATGTTTTGGTTCACTGTGAATATATTATATTTCACTTTATTGAAGATAGTTCCAATAGCTTCTTTAGAATCATTGTTTCTTGAAACTTCCAACATCTGGGGCATCCCAGGATTGGTCTCAGTTATTTCCTTTTATTTAAGGATATCTTCCATTTTCCTGATTCTTCACATAAGTTTGGAGACACTGAGAATGCTAAGTTTGAGAGTCTCTGGGTTCTGCTGTTTTTATCCAGGGAGTTGCTTTAGTTTCAGCAGGTAGCTGTGTTGGCTGGACTCAAGCTGCAGACCCTGTCTCGCAGGCAGGAGCCTGACCCTTGGGCCAGCCCTCTTGTCTCCAGCCGTGGTGCTGAGAGTGTGCTCTGCGTGAGCCTGCCTCGGGGGTCAGCCAGAGGTGCAGGCAGATGGAGTTGGGAATACCTCCTCAGATTTTTTCCCTTCCCAGTGGACATGGTTTCCCAGGTTGGTTTTTCTGACTCCTAAACCAGAAAGATTGCATTTTCCCCCCCATGAATCCTCAGCTAAAGGCTGTGAAACCATGAATTCATTCTTTGCAGCTCTTCCTCCTCCAAGTGTGGACCACCCATCTGCCTGTCTTCGTTTCTTCTCCATTGCTTTATCTGAGTTTGTAGTGTTCTGGAGGAGTGCTAGAAGACAGGATCTTAGTCATCACTGAAGCCAGGCTTTCAAACTTTCATTTTAGTAAGGGGGAAGCTGACAATAAATGAATAAAAATAAAAAGTATATACAGACATACCTTGGAGGTATTACGAGTTTGGTTCCAGACCACTGCAATTATTTTACAATATTACAAAGAGGCAAGTCACACAAATTTTTTGGTTTCCCAGTGCATGTGAAAGTTATTTTTACACTCTATTGTAGTCTTTTAAGTGTACAATAGCATTGCATCTAAAAAATGTATATACCTTAATTAAAAAACACTTAAATCTAAAAAATGTTAATCATCATTTGAACCTTCAGTAAGCCATAGTACTGACGTCAAAGATCACTGATTTCAGATCACCATAAGACATAATAATAATGAAAAAATTTTAAATGTTGCAAAAATTACCAAAGTGTGACACAGAGACAGGAAGTGAGCAAGTGCTGTTACCGATAGACTTGCTTGACACACAGCTGCCACAAATCTTCGAATTATAAAAAACACAGTATCCGCCAAGTGCAATGAAAGGACGAATGCCTGTCATGTTAAATAGAGCTGTTGGTTATTTGTTGCTTTGTTACAGACTTCCCCAAAACTCTGAGGCTTAAATCAACTCTGATATTTTTTCACTGTGATTCTGCAACCTTGGGAGGGTGGGGAGTTGCCTGATCCAGCTGGCCTTGCTCAAACCTGTGCGCCTGCATCTCAGCTGTCTCACACATGTATCCACAGGCTGGTGGGGGTTGAGCTGTAGTCTGGGCTTGGCCAGGACACCTTCGTGAGAACCACTGTCCTCTCTGGGCTCGCATCTTCCTCGGGGAAGCAGTCACTGGGCAGCAGTCACTGGGCCAGCCGGGTTACCTTTCTCATGGTGATGGCGGAAGTGCAGGAGGGGCGTCCCGTAATTCATGTAATATTATGCCCCCAACGTAGTAACCCATTCCCAACTTTTTGACCATTTTAGGCCATTTAAAATATTTTGCCCCTCCTGGATTTGTTGAGTACCGACTTCTTAAAGCACTTTACACGTATTAGTTTATTTCATTCTCATAACAACCTTATGAAATAGATACTCTTACTGCTCCCACTTTACAGATGAGGAAACTGAGGTACAGAGCGGCCTAAAGTTGCCCACTGTGAGTAGCAGAGACAGGATATGGAGCTGGGCAGCTGTCAGCACCCATTCTTCAGTGTGCTAATAAAAATAGGAAGAATTATGTCCACATCTCTGAATGTTGGAGTACTGGCTCCTAGGATAGTTGTTACATTTATAGACGTATTATTTTTGCCTGCTGTCAGGTGACTGGGCATCTTAAAGTTGCTGCTGGGCTAGTTTGCCCCTCCTACTCCAAGACGGTGGAATGCTAGGCTAGCTGGTGAACTTCGTTAAGTACAGACCCAGAAGTGGTGTGGTGTTAGCTGTGCAGGCTGAGAAACAGTCAGGACTGATGATCGACTTGGCCAGCACAGGAGACATAGGAGATATGGGTTCAGTCCCTGGGTCGGGAAGATCCTCTGGAGGAAGGCATGGCAACCCACTCCAGTATTCTCGCCTGGAAGGTTAGGACAGAGGAGCCTGGCAGGTTCCAGTCCATGGGATCACAAAGAGTCAGACATGGCTGAAGTGACTTAGCAAGCAAAGCAGCCCAAGCTCCAGGCCTGGGTGGTACCCCGGACAGCAGCGGGCGTTCTGCAGAAGGGCACTTGCTGGGCCAGAGGACGGCTGTGTGTGCAGGTGGGTGATCCTCCGGCCCATAGCACTTTCAGCTCTCCGGCCCCACATGCAGTTTGAATGACGAGGCACCAGAGGAAGGGAGTGATTTCAGGGCACTGGCAGAAGTGCAGACAGCTTAATGGAGGGCAGTCATCTGAGCAGTAGGTTTGTAAGGCTCTTGTCATTTTTCTATTTCCATTGTTAACCATTCTGCCAGGCTGAGCTGTGAGGATACCTGTCTGATATTTCTTGCTTTGAAACAGTGGGGGAAAGGAAAGGTCAGGAAGAGAAATCTGGTTGAGTTATAATTGTGGAAAGCCTAAGTCAAAGCTGGGATACAGGTAAGGCTAAACTAAGAATTTAGAGTTTTCTCTTGTTTGGGATTGTTTTCAAGGTTAACCAGTTGCCAGTGAATATACAAAGTCACACCGGCCTTTAACTGCAGTTACGGGTTTTGGTCCCCTGAAAGTATTCAGAATTACACCTGCTTGTCTGTTATGTACTTTATGCCTAATGGTTTTTCCTTTTTTGCTCAGGTTAGCAGCAAAGATGAAGATTTTCTTGACCTGTCTGTTGATGTGGAGCAGAACACGTCTATTACCCACTGTCTAAGGTAACCTCATGAATTCTGACTGTGGTCTGAGTTTTTGATGAGGCTAGTAAGTCATGGAGGAAAATTTCCTGTATTTCTTCAGGAGATAATCTTCCTTTCTGTTAAACCAGTGTAATCCTATTATTTTCTATTTCTTCTTTCCCGAGGGAGATTAGAAATAAGTATATGTTGTCTAGAGAAGAGTCCTGCTGAGGAGCGAGGGGATCAAGTGGAAGTCATTAGTCATTAAGTTTAAAAATAAGGTTTTAATCTTTAATACAGATGTGTGCTTTGGGCCCTCATCTGCCTCTCCACACACACAGACACACCCCATCACAGTCACACAATTAAGTTGAAAAATGCTACGGATGCCTACCATTCCTTTCTTTTTCTAAGCTAATCTAGTCTTTGATTTTAAAAATTATGCACCTTTGAACTGAGAACCGATGAGGGCATTGCCTTTTCCTCCATCTTGCAGCGTTGTGTAGAGCTCATTCATGGAAGAAGGCTTCCTCCTTATTAGGGTTGGGGGAGGTAAGGTTCCCTGAGTGTAAGTAACACACGTCCAGGGTTCCTGCAGATACTGTGTTTTGACTTGTGGTTGAAAATGTGCTCAGAGTTGGTTTGTTGTTGTTCAGTTGCTAAGTTGTGTCTGATTCTTTGTGACCCCATAGACTGCAGCACGCCTGGCTTCCCTGTCCTTCAGCTATCTCCCATAATTTGTTCAAATTATGTCCTTGAGTCAGTGGTGCTGTATAATCATCTCATCCTCTGTTGCCCCCTTCTCCTGCCCTCAATCTTTGCCAGCATCAGGGCCTTTTCCAATGAGTCGACTGTTTGCATCAGGTGGCCAGAGTATTAGAGCTTCAGCATCAGTCCTTCCAGTGAATATCCATGGTTGATTTCCTTTAGGATTGACTGGTTTGATGATCTTGCAGTCCAAAGGACTCTCAAGCATCTTCCCAACACCACAATTGATGCCAAAAGCATTGATTCTTCGGCACTCAGCCTTTATGGTCTAACTCTTAACATCGTATATGACTACTGGAAAAACCATAGCTTTGACTATACGGACCTTTGTTGGCAAAGTGACTCTGCTTTTTAATGCTCTGTGGAGACACAATTCACTGTCCTGTCCCCATTGCTTTCTCCTCCTTTTAACTTATAATCAGCCCTGCTCTTCTGGACACTGGAGGTCAAGGCTGAGAATCAGGTGTGTATCTCATGGCGCTGACAGTCTAGTGGGAATGCACAGACAGGAATCGGTGCTTTGAAGGACATTAAACGTGTCTAGAGAGTGCCTGGTAGTGGGGGTGCCAGGACAGACGAGGTGGTCTGGGTGGCCCTTCCCATTGCTTAGAAGGCCTCATCAGCTCAGGGCACTGTTGGTTTTATTTATCTATTTTAAACATGTATTCTATTTAAGTGTAGTTGATTTGCAGTGTGGTAATCTCTGCTGTACCACAGGGTGACCCAGCTATACATGTATGTGCATTCTTTCTTGCTTTGTCACAGGATATTGAATACAGTTCCCTGTGCTGTATAGTAGGAGCTTGTTCATCCATTCTGTATATAATGGATGCATCTGCTGACCCCAAACTCCCAACCCTCCACCCCTGCCCACACCCCGCAGCAACCACAAGCCTGTTATTCTCTGTGTCTGTGAGTGTTTCGTAAATAAGTTCATTTGTGTCACATTTAAGATTCCACACGTAAGGGATACCATGTGGAGTTTGTCTTTGTCTTTCCGGCCCTGTTGATCTTTATCAGTGGGCATCGTGTGACAGAATTGTTCTATCAGGAGTTCAGGTTACTCGGAACTCTTTAGATTAAAGGGACTTGCTGTGGCTGTCGACTATTAGAAAGTCATTTTTCATGGCAGAGGCACCAACTCCAACCTGGCAGAGCGTCCCGGTTTGTCTGGGTGTCATGTATTGTGTGAGCTGGGGGCTGGTTACTCTCGAATTCCCAGGAGGCTGAGCCTTCCCCGTCCCCACCAAGTTACCTCCGCACCTCCTGCTGGTCTGGCATTTCATCCCTTGTCTCCAGATGCCTTGGGTCCAGGTCTCCAGGACACATTATGGTCTCTGTTTGCAAAGCATTTTGCAGGCCAGGATGGCTTTTTTTTTTTTTTCCTTCTTACTGGTTCTGTTTTTGGCATGGGCTTTTTATATTCCTGTGAAAAGAAGCCAGTTTTGATTTCCTCAGGGTTTTGTGATCACAAGGAGTCAAAAAAGCTATAAAGTTATGCCAGAGCTGGTCATGGGTGAGGGAACAGAACAAAGGATATTGCCTGCCCCTTCTCCTTGGAGAAGGGGAGCTAGGAGGCTGACTGCTTCCCCTCCCTTCTGAGAAATTCCTGGGCTGTTCAAGAGGGCAGTTGGCAGTGGCTGTTGCTTTGAGAGCAGCCTTTTGAGACCATCGGGGAGCCTTCTTATAGGCAAATGTAACCCAGAACTAAGTCCCCCTACTTTTTTTTCTGGAGGAAATATATCCATTGGCAATGCATACCTGATGAAGGCAGGCTAGAGGCATTTGGAGGCCTTAAAGCGGGGATGGGTAGGTACAGAATAGCCTCAGAATACATTTTAAACAACATCAGATTCTCATCTGATTGTCCAGGCTGATATTCCTGAAGGGCCTGCCCTTCCCCCTTAGTACATCATCCTGAAGATAGACGCTGGCTGACTTACCTGGCCCTGCCTTC
The DNA here is from genome assembly GCF_910594005.1 of Cervus elaphus. Lineage (NCBI taxonomy): Eukaryota > Metazoa > Chordata > Mammalia > Artiodactyla > Cervidae > Cervus > Cervus elaphus. The sequence goes on from NC_057820.1 coordinate 46,909,388, forward strand.
ATCGATGCCTCAGAGCTCACCTCCCCAGCAGAGAGGAGCCTGCCAGCCGTGGCTGCTCACCACTGAGCATTCTGGGGTGGGGGTGGCGGCCTCCCAGCCTCTCCCAGAGGAGCAGAGCGCAGGAGAGAGTCCCAGGAATAAATGATGCCAGCTGGTCCGTTAGCTTGCTCTATTTGAGACAGAAGAGAAGGAATGATGATGATCTTTTTTGGCCCCTTTCATGGCTTAATGTGGTTTGCGTTCTTGAGGATTTGTTTTTCAAACTAGAATTGAGTTTTCTTCTTTGACATCATGCCTGCATATCTCTTCTGGTGTGATATCATTTATTTTGATATTGAGAAAAGTTAAAAATCAAGCTAAAATTGTAGGATTTAAATGTAAGATCTCTGCCACCTTCTTCCAGAAGGTGATCAATTACGACGTGTTTTCAGTGAACTTTTGTCCCAGAGAGATGATGATATCAATAGTGGTCAATTCAGGAAACAGGTCTGGAGAAGCCATTAAAGCCGTATTGTAGCTGAGCTATACTTCTAACATTTCACATCTCAGCACTGTGTCTTAGGCAGGCAGAGCGAGCCATCTGCATCATAGGAGGATACTGAGAAATTTCTTTTTCTTTTGAAAAGTTCAGGGATGGCTGCAGGCAAAAACTTAAAATGCGTGTTTATCTTGCCCCCCTGTCCTTCTGGGCATTTTTTGTCTTTCACTTCAGGGCCTTAGTCCCTCCCAGGGGCTCCCGCACAGAAACATCCCTTTCTCCTCAAAGTGCTCCATGCTCTGACACCACTCTCCCCTTCCTCTGTCCTCCTCTTATTAAAAATGCCCATTCTGCCAGGGCCAGGGAGGTCAGCCTTTTTTAGTTTTCCCAAAGCTCTATTTCAAAATTACTCTTCCTTTTTAAAAAAAATGTCTTTTCATTTTGGAAACTTCTCTGTGCCAAGTTTATATGCATCTCTATCACAAGTCTGTTGCTATATGCCTATCTGTCAGTTTCTCTGTTTATCTGGCTTGTGTCTTAGTTTTGGCTATTTCTGATATATGGTATTTGCTAATATCTGACACATCTTTCTTGTGGATTTCTTTTTCCTAACCTTCTTTTAACACTTGAGTCAGTAGCTTTCAAACTTTGGAGAATATCAGAATCATCTGGGGAAGTTGGTAAAAGCGGAGGCCTAGGTGATATTTAACTTCTGTGAGCCTGGGCATCTACTATTCCTTAATTTTCCAGATGGTTTTGATACTGCCAGCGTTTGAGAACCACTGCCCTAGATCTTTGCTACTCACGCAGGGGTCTGCGGGCTAGTGCCATGGACATTACCTGGGTCATTAGTAGGGCAGAGTCTCTGGTCTCCTTCAGGAATGAGTGCTCGGGTCAGGGCCTGCACTTGGACAAGGTTTCCAGGTGGCTCCCGCGCATGTTCATATTTGCGAAGCACTGGGGACAGTGGCTGTCAGCCCACAGAGCTTTAAGAACAATGGTGCCTCTGATTCTTGGAGACGTTCTCAGGTAACTTGGCTTGGGACAGAGTGATGGGGGATTGAGGTTGTTTTGAAAGCTCCCCTGGTGATTCTGATGAGCAGCAGAGCGAACCACGGCTGTAGACTCTAGAGCAAAGCTTCCTAGCTTATATGCCATGGAAGGTGGGTTACAGGTGTGTGTAGACCCCCTCAACTGCCAGGCAAGGCTGGAGCTGCCGGCAAAGCAGCCGTGTCAGTGAATCCCAGCTCCTTTCTGCGTGGCATGGCCGTGTGAGTGAACCCCAGCTCCTTTCTGCGTGGCGTGGCCGTGTGAGTATACCCCGGCTCCTTTCTGTGTGGCGCGGCCATGTGAGTGTACCCCAGCTCCTTTCTGTGTGGTGCGGCCGTGTGAGTGTACCCCAGTTCCTTTCTGTATGGTGCGGCCGTGTGAGTGAACCCCAGTTCCTCTCTGCGTGGCACGGCCGTGTGAGTGTACCCCGGCTCCTTTCTGCATGGTGCACCGTGTGAGTGTACCCCAGCTCCTTTCTGCATGGCGCGGCCATGTGAGTGAACCCCAGCTCCTTTCTGCATGGCACGCCGTGTGAGTGTACCCCAGCTTCTTTCTGCGTGGCACAGCCATGTGAGTGAACCCCAGCTCCTTTTTGCATGGTGCGCCGTGTGAGTGAACCCCAGCTTCTTTCTGCGTGGCACAGCCATGTGAGTGAACCCCAGCTTCTTTCTGCGTGGCGCGGCCATGTGAGTGAACCCCAGCTTCTTTCTGCGTGGCACGGCCATGTGAGTGTACCCCAGCTTCTTTCTGCATGGCGCGGCCATGTGAGTGAACCCCAGCTTCTTTCTGCGTGGCGCGGCCATGTGAGTGTACCCCAGCTCCTTTCTGCGTGGCGCGGCCATGTGAGTGAACCCCAGCTTCTTTCTGCGTGGCACGGCCATGTGAGTGAACCCCAGCTCCTTTCTGCGTGGCATGGCCATGTGAGTGAAACCCAGCTTCTTTCTGCGTGGCACGGCCATGTGAGTGAAACCCAGCTCCTTTCTGCGTGGCGCAGCCATGTGAGTGAACCCCAGCTCCTTTCTGCGTGGCGCGGCCATGTGAGTGAACCCCAGCTCCTTTCTGCGTGGCGCTGTTTATTTTGTTTGTTTGTTTTGTTTTTGTTCTTCTTGCGCCACTATTTTATAAATGTGCATCATAACATGATATTATTGAGAAGACTCCCTAGCTTGAGAATTTTTTTAATCAATTTTTGAGCTGATGTGTTGAGTGAAAGGTTAAGATTTAAATAAAAAATGTTATCTCTTGAACATAGACATTACTTTGGTCACGATAGCTATTCTTAACAACCTGTAGCCATCTCACCTGGAGACATAGTCGTTCTCCATTTCTTTCAAGTTTTCTTGTGTACATTTCCATTAGGCTTTATAGTCCTTATGAAGGTATGTGTTTCATATTAGACTTGCTCCCAAAGTGTGTTTTGAAAAAGTGTTTCTTTGACTCTTTTTCAAGAAATACAGAGTTATGTGCTTTCCCGATAACCTCTCCTCTGTGCTTTGATGTAATTTATCCCGAGACCTTTCTCCTCTCCTCTTTGATTTCCTCATTGAGAAGTGTCCTCAACATCTGTTGCCCTCTTTTGTTCCAACAACTGTACAGCATCATCTGACAGATCCACTGTGCCTCAGTTTCCTGCTGGGGCCACTCCGTCTTTCTAACTTAGCCGCATTTTCCAGTTCTTGACTCACAGATGCTCTGAGGGCTTTGTCCTGCCTCTCCTGTGGCAACAAGCTTCCAGTCATCTAGGGCTGGGCAGGATGGTGAATCGGATCTTGAAGTACCAACTTCTGCTATGTTTTTACCTTTGTGGATCTACAAAAACATTTTTTATTGAGAAATTAGGGTGAGTAGAAAGTGTGTAATTTCTTATTTGTTGTACTTGCCTGAGGTCTTCTTTTTTTTAATTAACTTTTATTGGAGTGTACCTTATTTACAGTGTTGTTGCCCGACTTACTCTGATTCTCTAGTAGGATAGAGGAGAGGTTTGTCTGTGGTAGACATTCCAGAACTATGACTGTCCACCCTCACCCAGACTCACTGCCCCTTCTTGGTTGCTGTCTTCTACCCCAGTAAATCCTTTGCAGACCAAGAAGAGATTTCACAACAGTTACTCCCTGAAGAGCTGAGCAGTATTCGTTCAGCTGAGTTTGAGTCTGTATCAGGTTATCAGGCACTTGGAGTCTGAGGGTTGAGTATACTTGCCTTCTAAACCGTGTTTTTGCTTTTCAACCCCCTCCGGTTGCTGCCTCGGTTCCTCCCGAGTGCTGCCGGACATGGTCCAGGAAGCACCATCTGATGCTGTCAAGCCCACAGAGAGGGGGCTGCAGGGTCCACACGGCTTCTAGGAAGTGCGCTCTGTGTTCATGCCTCTCGGCCACGGCCTTCACCCTGTGTGGAGTCCTGGACTCTTAATCCCTTGGTTCACTTTCCCTTTCTGGGAGTCTGACTCGGATACCACCCCCTGGGGAAGCATGCTGAACTGCCCCCGTTCAGGTCCGTGTCTCCGTCCTCCGTGCCTCGCCGGGGACCTGATACCCGTGCGTCTCTCGCCGTTCAGCCGGCGCACCGCGTGGAGCGCCGCTGTGTGTCAGGCGATCTCGGTGTGGGGCTCTGGCAGCGGGCGCGACTCGGGGCCACTGCCATCCACACGCAGGTCGGAGGGTGTTTCAGATGGTGATGAGTGCGCAGAGGGAGACAGGACAGCAGCAGAGGAGGGGAAGTCCTCTCCAACGAGGTGACGTTGAAGCTGAGCTCTGAACAACGAGCAGGGCCAGCGCTGGGAGCATCTGGAAGGAGAGCTGTCCGTGCAGAGAAGAATGGCACTAGCAAGTGCCCCGGCGCACGGAGGGCGTGCACCCTGGCGCTGCAGAGACGGCCAGCCGGGGACTGGAGCAGGGTGAAGGAGGCGGGGAGGCAGGAGACGGTCAGAAGAGCAGACAGTCTGTTGGCATAGCAAGAAATTTGGATTTTAGGGACTTCCTTGGTGGTCCAGTGGCTAAGGCTCGGAGCTCCCAATGCAGGGGAGCTGGGTTCGATCCCCGGCCTGGGAACTAGATCCCACATGCTGCAACTGAAGACCCAACACAGTCAAATAAATTTTTTAAGAAGTTAAAAAAGAAATTTGGATTTTATTCCTGAATTCACCAAGAAACTATCGAAGAGCTTTGGGCAGGGGAGTCAGTAGTAGGAAATGATGTATGTTTAAGCTGCACCGAACACTGAGTGTTATAAATGGCTCCTTGCGTGTGTCCCTGGTAAGCTGTGTGCTGTGACAGCACACGTTCCCTGTGGATCCCCAGCACCCAGTCCAGGGGATGGTCGGTAGCCGCTGGGGAATCTAATGAATGAATAATCTATGTATTCTCTTGATAGGCTCTATTTAAGTGATTGAGTTAGTAACACCACGTAAATAACCTTTTCTGTTTGGTAAAAGCTGGTCAATCGAGTGCTAGGACACTCCCTATGAATAAGGAAATGTCACGGCCTTTTTCAAGACTCCAGGGTGTTATATTCTGGATGTTCTATTCAGTCCTTGAGGCAGTACCCCAGGAATGTTAAGTAGAATCTTGATGAGCAGAGAAGAATGAAAAGCCATGACATTTTAAAAAATGAAAGCTATCATCAGTAGTATAGTAAAGTCTTATGATGAGGTGAATACAGATATAGCATCCCAGTGGCGTTTGTTCTCAAGAGGAGGCAGTCAGGAGTTCTTTTCTTCCAGCATGTGGGGAGGTGGGGAGCAGGGGTTGGTAGTCATCTCCTGATAATTTGAGACTCTCTGAGTTCAATATAAGGGCCATTGAACACGATTTAAATTTTATTATCTTCCATGCTCTTTGAAAATGTAGACCACCTGAGACAGGTCGTTTTTCATTAACCATGTAGTAATGTCTCCTGGCATTTTGTGTGATGGTTTTTTGGACTTGACTTTCACCGTAATGGTTGGCTTTTACTATAGTTAGTGTTTTTCTATTGTAATTTTTATCTCCAGTTTTCAGGTACTGTCTCTTAAAAACCTTGAGTTGTTTTTTTTTCTCCTGAATCAGTTGGAAACCCTAATTTAGATCTATCTGTGTCCCATTAAATAATGCTTACTTGAAAATCTCTCATGGTGAAATCATAACCCGGCCCAGTGAACACGCTCTAATCATCATAGCACTTGCTCCCAGGAAGGATCTTTTCTCATGACTTCTTTCCCCACATTCACTTAAAAACCACCCTACAAAAAAAAAAAAAAAAACCACCCTACAGGTAACAGAGAGTTTAGGACGTGGTAAACTGAGTACATTTTGGACTTCTTTTAAGTTGAAAATATTTTTCTCTGCAGAGATTTCAGCAACACAGAAACACTGTGTAGTGAACAGAAGTATTATTGTGAAACTTGCTGCAGCAAGCAGGAGGCCCAGAAAAGGTGCGTAAGGGTTCAGCCCAGGGGGTGGCTTCCTGTCCTCGGAAGGGACCAGACCGTGGAGCCTGGCAGAGCTGATTTCTGGATCCCAGTTCCTAGGGCTCGTAGCCAAGTAGCTTTGGAGAAGTCAGCTACCTTCTTCACTGAAAACAGGATAAGAGTGCGTACCTGGGGAACTTGCTCATTCACCTGATCACGTGTTCATCTGTTTGTTTGTTCATTCATTCATTCAGTGGCCAGATACTCATGCTGGGTAAACAAGTGGTGAGCGAGTGTGATCGCTGTCCTCTTAGGATTACAGGTGACCTATAAAAAGGACTCGGCATGGTACATAACACATAGTGGTCACCCAGTAATACTGTTAGTATTGCCTAATGTTGGAACTGCTTATTTAGAAGGGAGAAGAGACAAGTAATACTAATCATTTAATAAGGAATCATGAGGAAATCAATAACATTAGTCTATGGATGGGTAATAAAAAAGTTATCATATTCAGAGTTGATACAAGACCCAAGGTTGCCCATCTTTGTACCAGCACTGGCCAGTTACAGCTCTTGAACAATGTGGAATAACCAGTCCTTCCCTGTGTTCTGTCCCCAGAAGCCAAGAAACTTGACATTTTCACTATCCTGTGAAGCTTTACCATGAGTTAAGCTTACCCTGCCCATGGTTTGTGGCATATTCAGGATAACTCACAGATGCCCATTCCTACCATCTAAAACCATGAGGGGTCTAGAGCTGAAGCTGAACGAGTTTCTCTTACCAGCCTCCCAGTCCTTCCTCCCCAGACATGCACATCTTTCTTTGGTGCCTCAGAACTGGAGAAAGGTTAGTCATTGTGCTGGCAGATGGGAATTAACATTCATTAGTGGTTGGGGAGCTTATCTCTGTCCCCATCCATATAATCTAAACTAAGTCTGCCTCAGGCCATCTTGGGTCTTCTAGTGGAGCATGAAGGCATATTCTATTCAACCCTGAAAGTTTTATACATTAAAATGCTGTGTTCCTGAAAAATAATAGGGATCCCCATGAATCTTATGTTTCTGCTCATGGTGTGGTTTTGCTTACTTTTATGAACAGGATTTTTTTCAATAGATTTCTAAATAATATTCTATTGAATTTGTCCTTTACAAACAATAATTCATGGAAAATATGCATACGTCGAACAGCATTTACAATAATTCAGGACCTTCAAAGAGGGTGTCCTCGAAGGTAACCAGAAAATCCTCTTCTAGCAGAGTTATCTCCATAAACTGTTGTCTTTGTGACTTCTTGCCGAAGAATCTTAATGGTCATCTAGTTGAAAAAAGAGCTTTTCATGTTCGTGTAAGTTGCAGAACTGCTGCTTCGAACAAAAGACAGTCCTTTTCTGCAGGATTTCTCAAAGCCTTTGGTATGTGGATGTGCAAGGAGGAACTTAGGAACAGAATGGAGAGCAGCATCCTGGCTTGGCCTCAGAAACCCTGCATCCACTAACATCTCTGGTGCTCTCACAAGCCTATTTTGAGAAATATAGCCCTAATCCAATCAATCTCTGAATTTATAAGTGAGGAACCTGAGAGCCAGAAAAGGGAAATGACTTGGCCAGGAGCCCAGGAGTAAGGAGAGAGAATGGGCCCAGCATGCCTGGTTATCTGATGGTAACCAGTTGGCGGTGGGTATCTGAGGCGTGCCTGTCTGTCAGTTCTCAGAACCTGTATGTACAGAATCCACCCTCTGCTTGTCCTCTCCCCAGCCTGCTTTTCTCAAAAACTGACCCCTCCTCTCCATTATCTCAGAGTTGAGGGATTATCCAAATATCGTTCTTCCCTGGGAGGCAGAGGGCAGTGATGTAGAGCAATTGTGCATCATGTTTTTATGGATACGTAAGTGCTGGGATGTCTCCTTTGACCAAACAGATGACCCCACCCCCCACATCCTGGCCCCACTGCCCTTTTCTCTGCTTACTCGGCTCCCGTTAGGCGAATAGACTCTGTTTAAGCGAGCATCCTTCTATTCTGGCAAGTGGATTGGATGTTCGCTGGTTTGAAGTTTGCTGGACCCCCTCCTGCTCTCCATTTGCGCAGGCGGTGGTATAATCGGTCCCACTCACAGGGATTGGGTACCACTGATTTTCTACTCCATGGTTTTTTTTAGGATGAGGGTCAAAAAGCTGCCCATGATTCTGGCCCTGCACCTCAAGCGGTTCAAGTACATGGAGCAGCTCCACAGGTACACCAAGCTCTCTTACCGAGTGGTCTTCCCGCTGGAGCTCCGGCTCTTCAACACCTCCAGCGATGCAGTCAACCTGGACCGCATGTACGACCTGGTCGCGGTGGTGGTACACTGCGGCAGGTGAGGGCGGGCAAGGAGCGCGTTGAGGGGGGGCGTGATCCTTGGGCCATGTGGACTCTGCCCGGTCCTTCAGGGGCGGGGCTGGGATGTGAAACTCAGTACTGATGGTGCTTTGGGGAATTTCATAAGCTCCAGTTTATCACCTCAAAATGAATCTCTAAACTTATATAAAGTAAAATAATAAATTTAAAAATAAAGATAAAATTAATGCATAATAGTAGTTTAAATGTTCTCTCATAAGGGAAATAATAAATCTCTATTAGATACAAGGAATTTGAAATCACATGGAAAAGTAAACGTGCTGTAATTTTAATTTTTGAAAAACCATGCATATAGCATGATCGCAAAAGTGTTTTAAGATACCTAAATAAAGACTGGAAGCAATGGATGGAATTTAATACTTTTTTGGCATTTGAATAATTAAAATGTATTCTTAAGTGTTCTTTGGGCAGTTTTAAGCCTTTCCCCTGTATTCTATAATAAGTACATAATCAAAAAAAAAAAGAGTGGAGAGAAGTCCCCTAGATATGGAGAAGCAAAGTGTTTTTTCTGGAAGTCTTGAGGAAATATTTTTTATTGTATAATTTGGTGTAAGTCTTGAAAACTACTGAAAATTCACCTGTTGCTATCATTTGCTCAGCTGGGATGGGTTTGCATCCCCTCCCTGGGACCGACATTGCTGTCGCCCTTGTAGGTTTCAGATTGGGGCCTGTCACAGAGCAGGTGTCTTTTCCTCTCCACCCACCTGGATGGGATGGCAGTAAACAGACCATTACCAAGAGGATGCGTGGTCCCACGGGGAGGGATGGAGTGATTCCCTTTCCTCTGCCGGGTGGATGGAATCTGAAACTGTAACCTGCCTGAAGCAGCCCTGTTTTGTCCCATGCAGAGCCACACGTCACAGGTTATTGTCTTATGTTCTCAGAAAGTTGTACTTGTTGGTCAGTTACAAGCCACCTTTCTATTTCCTCCTGAAGAATACTTCTAACTGCTAATTATTTTAAAGAACCTAAGGGTTGGGAAGATCCCCTGGAGGAGGTAATGGCAACCCACTCCAGTATTCTTGCCTGGAGAATTCCATGGACAGAGGAGCTATAGTCCATGGGGTCCCAAAGGGGTGGACACAACTGAGTGACTGAGCACACATACACATACATCTATTTTCTATTTATTCATTCTAAGGGTTCTTTAACAGTATTCTTTGATTTAACCATGCATTCCTCCAGGGGATCTTCCCAACCCAGGGATCAAACCCAGGTCTCCCTCATTGCAGACAGATTGTTTACCATCTAAGCCACCAGGGAAACCCAAGAATTCTGGAGTGGGTAGCCTATCCCTTCTCCAGGGTATCTTTCTGGCCCAGGGATCGAACTAGGGTCTCTTGCATTGCAGGTGGATTCTTTACCAGCTGAGCTACCAGGGAATCCCATATATTATGTATATGCTATGTATATTCTATGTTCCTGGTGGTTTAGTCAATAAGTCCTGTCCGACTCTATGTATATACTAGGAAATGGCAGCCTACTACAGCATTCTTGCGAGGAGAATCCCCGTGACCAGAGGACCTGGCGGCTACAGTCAGTGGGGTCACACACGGTCAGACGTGACTGAGCACACACAGGGGTGAGGACCAGGGCGATGACAGAGCAGTGGGAGGCGCCCCTTTAGGGAAGGTGGTCAGCAAAGGTTTCTCTCCTGAGATGACATTTGAGCTGAAGCCCGCCCAAGGAGTAAAAAGAGGCAAGAATGCAGACGTGAGTGAGGAGACTTTCAGGCAGAGCTGCAGCCGGCACAGAGACCCAAGCTGAGAACGCTGGTGTGTGTGAAAATGGAGGTGGCCCGTGAGCTGGAGCTCAGGGGGAGGGGAGAGAGTGGCTGGAGAAAGGTGAGAACCATCCTCTGGGGCATCTTTTATTCAAAGAAAGCAAACTAAAGGGACTGCCCTGGGGCCCCAGTGGTTAAGGCCCTGCACTTCAAATGCATGGGATGTGGGTTCGATCCTTGGCTGGGGAGCTGACATCCCGCATGCTGTGCAGTGTGGCAAAGAAAAAGCAGACTAAGACAGATTCAGCTTTCCAACTTTGATGATGCATTGAGAAAACAAAACTCTAGAGTGAGAGCTAAAAACTCCCTCAGTTGTGCAAATCTGACTTCATAGGAGAAGCTGTTTGGCTGTTCGGTCTACTTTTTCCTGTGGTGTGTAATAATGTACCTTTTGGTTTTCCTACTTGTTATTATACATTTTGGTTTAATATCTTTCTAAAACTTGAATCAGATCACATCACTCCTCAAAGTTCCGAGTGTCTTCCCGGCTCATTCACAGTGAAGTCCATAATCTTAACCGCAGTGGCCCATTCCTGACCGTCCTCCACCGCGCCCCACTTGGCTCTGGCTTCCTTGCTGTTCCCTGATTGCACTGTTCCCACCCCTGCCCATTCCCTAGGCCTTGCACTTGCTGTCCTCCATTCCTGAAACTTCCATCATGTGGTCTCATGGCTACACACACACACACACACACACACACACACACACACACACACACACTCCTTCCCTTCAGGGAAATTCCCTCTGCTCACATTTCGTGTCATCACTATAGCACCTTCCCTCTATCGCTTACGAACCCATTGCCCTGCTATATTCTTCAGCATGTATCACCGCTGGAAATACATTTGTGTTTTAGTTTATTACCACTCCAACCCTCACCTCAGGAAAGGCAGGACTTTGTTTCATTCACTGCTTGTTTTGTTGGTTTCAGCAGAAGAGGAGAGGCTTTTCTCCACCTTAATACTTATTTATTTATTTGTTTGGCTGCACCGCCTGGTCTTAGCTGCACCATGCTGGATGTCCTGCGAACTCCGTTTGGCACCTGGGATCTAGTTCCCTGACCAGGACTCAAACCCAGGCCTCTGCACTGGGGGCACGGAGTCCCTGGACCACCAGGGAAGCCCCCATTCACTGCCTTTTTTTTTTTTTTTTTTTGCCTAGCTGCCTGAATGGACCTAGATGGAACACAGTGGGTGTACAGTAATTATGTGTTAATATTTGTTGAATTTGAATGTCTGTTTTCCCCAGTGGATTGCGAATCCTTCCAAGACAGAGGCTTTATTCATCTTCCCTTAAGCCCAGCACAGTCAGCACCCAGGTGTCTCTCTGTGAGTTGTGGCCAAAGACATGTGGATGTGGACATGACCTATTCCAAGTTCTCTGTCCGAGTGATAGTTGTTTTTTCCCCCCCGCCCCAAAAAGTCATTGCATATAAAGAGCTACATAGAGCTTCGTAAAGAAGTAAATGTTAACTTACTAACATTCTTCTGTTTGTTCTTTTCCAGTGGTCCTAATCGTGGGCATTATATTACTATCGTGAAAAGTCATGGCTTCTGGCTTTTGTTTGACGACGACATTGTAGAGGTTGGTATGCAGATGATTATATCCGAGGGAGGTGGGGCAGAGACCATGTTTTGGGATGTGTGCATGTGGACATTTTCTAAAATAGGCCTGTATTCCTGTCATCTGACTTGAAAACAGCTTACATTTCTCTTAGAACTACATTCTGCTGCTCCCTACCCTCTCTGGAAGGGGAGAAGGGGTGTGATCATGGACTCATCAATACTGTGTTTTTATTAACTGATCGACCACAGACATGGGACCTCCTTACCATTGTAAGTCATGTTTACACGGAAGTCCTCTTTCCTACAGAGACTAAAGCCCACAGTGGGACCAAATAATAAACTTCAAAGTTGTATTAAAATCCTTTTATTATACCAAAATTTTCTGATATTATTATTTAAATTTTTTTTTCACTCTGTTCAACCTAGAATTCTTTATATGACACCAGAATGGTCCATATATTGGTTTTGTTGCGAAGGAACACTAGCCGGAGAGACTTCCACACTCAAAGACATGGTCTGTTTCAGCCACCTAAGGTAGCACCAAAGGGAGTAAGCTTTGATGACCTGAATGAATTATGCTTATTCCCAAGAGCTCCCACAGCTTACTGCTGGAAAGACAGAAGTCCTGTGGTTGCTAGTAGTCGAAAGGGTGGCGTTCTTCCCCAGGGATTTGCAGTGTATGTCGTCATGCTCTCTCGGTCAGGTCTGTGGAGTTACCCATTTGCTGTTGAAAGTTCCCAATTTTATGACGGTGTTTCTTACATTTTCTTGTACATCCCACTAGCCCTTCTTTCCTTCTCCCAGTAATCATGTGAAACCACTGTGTTGTTTCATTTCTCTCTTTCTTGCAGAAAATAGATGCCCAAGCTATTGAAGAATTCTATGGCCTGACATCAGATATATCAAAAAATTCAGAATCTGGATATATTTTATTCTATCAGTCAAGAGAATAACTTACAGGACTGTGGAACTAACTCGAGTGAGGGAAGATGCACTCGGACCTGGTTTCTCTGCAGACGTCCCTCCTCTCCAGCGGACCACCAGCGAATGGCATCGCTCCAAGTCTCGGTGGTCTGGCTGCGTGACTCTCTTCCCCTTCATTTTTCTACAAGCAGCACTACTTGTGGTTTTATGTTAGTCTGAGGTAGAGTTAACTGCAATCAGATTGTAGTAAGGTTTAGATGAGTAACATTTGCTAATTTTAGGATCAGGTACATGCTGTGCCACTGTCTGGCTGAATTAGAATGCCATTTCTTACAAACATCGACAGTCTATTTGGGGTCTTTGCTAATCTTCCTAAATGGCTTCCGGGGTCTCCTTTCAATGCATTCCTTTAACTTGTCCCTGGAAACATTGCTCCCCATTTTTAGCTTCTCTGCCTCTTTTCTGACAGAAGGACAGAAGAATGGGGTAGATGCTTACCTTTTAGAGCAGCCACTATAGCTTTAAGTTTGTTCGAGTGAACATGTTTTAAAAGTGAGTAACCTCGAAACTGAATTCATCTTCCCGGTGGAACAGGGTGAAGAGAAGCTGTTCGAGGATGCCCAGGGCTGTGCCCACCCGGCCATTACAATTCCAGGGGCTGAGGAGGCGAGGAGCTCAGGGCAGGCGAAGCCGAGAGGAGGAAGTTTTGTGCACAGTGGAAAGTTGCTTTTCTTCTCTTTCTACCAAAACCAAGTTTCAGGAAAATAGCTCTGTGCTCTTTGTTTTTAGTGATGCTCTTCTGTCCTGTGAGTTGTATCTCTCCTTTATCCAGCGCTGCTAAGCTTTCCAGGGTATCTTTGCAACCCCGCTGGTGTTCTGTGGTCCGAGGCGGTAGGGCTGAGACCCCCGGGGACTGCCACCGACCCCGCTCTCCTTAGCCAGGCAGCCCTAACACCGTCCTTTCCCAGGAAGAACAAAGGCGCTGCACCTGTCCTCCCATCAGCCACACTGTACAACAGTTCATATTTCAGCATTTCAGGTCCTGGCAAGCCCAGGGCTACCATGGAACCTTCTCCGGAGGAGATCCTGGAGTTAGCTGGGGATGCAGGTGGGTCAGAGGAAGTGTCAGTGGGCAGGTGGTGGGATGAACAAAGTGGCAGCCTTTCTTTGGCTCAGGTTCCCAGGATGTTTGACAAGACGGAGTTTTTTGGAAGAACCTCATCTCACCATAGTTTTACTTTTTTTTTTTTTTTTTTCACTTTTGTTGTATGTGTATTTATTGAATCATTTGAGTATCGATGCCTTTTATTAAAAGGTTCGATATGCTGTTTTGCTGTTGAGCAGGTTTTTGGTTTCCTACAAATCTATGAGTTGTAGATCTCAGCTTCCTGTGGGAAGAGTGCCGACTTCCATACACTATAATATACTGTGAACCTGTTATTTTGTTACCTAATACATCAGCGAAGGAACATGCAAACTTTTGGCATAATGTGAACTAAAATTGAGATTGAAAATGTTACTGGCCATTTTGCAACAATTAAGAAGAGCATAGCACTTTATCTAGATGAAAACTGGATTTCTTTATCTTTGAAGTATCTTGAACTGTTTATCGCTCACAGCTTCCATAAGCATGCCACACTTCATCTGTTCATGCTTGAAGTGAAATGTTTTACTTTTCACTGGAGAAGACAAAAGCAGGGTGATCTTCACATTATTGTTTTATACAAGTGATGAAAATATACCTTGCCTTGTTTAGAGGTGAATTCATATTTATAAATATTTTGTCTTTTTTCCCTCCACAAGACTTATGCAGTAATCGCTTACCTGGAAGGTGAATTTTTATCCTGTTTTTAAGAAGAGATGCTTTTCATTTGAAGGTGACTGATACAGGGAGCTGTTTATACTATACATAATCCATATATTTGCAGGTTGCAAAGTTTAAAAAAATGATGGCCGATCCCTAATATAGTTGGAACTGATACATGAGAAACACTGTTAAAATTATCTTTTAAGTAACTCTTGAAGCTAATTTATTAGGAAGAAAGTTTCAATTGAAAACCTATAGAACTAATTTGCTGTTTAGTTTCGAAGTCATGTCCGACTTTGTGACCCCATGGAGTGTGGCCTTCCAGGCTTCTGTGTCCATGGGACTTTTCCAGCAAGAATACTGAAGTGGTTTTCCTTCTCCAAGGGATCTTCCCAACCCACTGATCGTACCCAAGTCTCCTGCATTGGCAGGCAGGTTCTTTACTGGTGACCACTAGGCAAGCCCCTTACAGAAGTGTTATCTGAGTGCTAAGTCATAAATTCAGTACTTTTGGGGCTTTTTGGATGAGTAAAAAGTTTTTCTCAGTGATTTAGCTGAAATAATTCCTTTTAGTAGAAAAGGTCAGTTAAAATTCAGTATTCATGGATAAATGTTTGCATAAATATTGAAGATAATAAAGACATTAACATGGTCATGTGGTGCAGGAAAAAGAAAATTGAGATAAAAATACACTTATCCACCAACACTCCATCAGTTTTTTAAACTTTAGCACTATCTGGGATCATCTTCCCCCTTCTTCTTTAACAAGTGAAAGAAACACTAGGCAGCTACATCCTCCCAAGTCATTTCACTTTATGTGAAGACTAGAGCACATAACACTTCTTCATTTTCATCCCTCATTCGTTGTGTGAAGCAGGGATGGTGTGGGACGTGTGAGACCATTCTGAGGTGAACGATAGCACAAAAGCTCAGCAATAGTCCCTCAAATGGCCAGGGTTTTTGTGTCTCATTTTTCTGGCAGGAATGGGCAGGCTTGCTGTATTTCTTTTAACTGCTGGGTGTTTTAAAATAAGTTACAGTGTTTTCCACTTTCAGAAGAGAAGGAATGTTTGCTTTATTGGTTACTTCCTTGTTTAACAGTCTAGATTATGATACAGTGTGCTAAAATGTTATTTGTTTAAAAGTAAATATTGGTAGAATGCTGATGCCCAGTCTTGTCATTCTGATGCATTTTCCATTCCGAAGAAACACGAAGTGAGCTGGTTTGAAGAGAGCCAAGGAGCAAAAACAGAAGAGAGTGGTGCTTTGTCGAGGAAGCCAGTCATATTGGTTTTATAGCTTGGTATATTTTGGATTTCAGATGAAATGGGGAAAAAATGACAGAAATGGTCCCTATGCATTTATTTTCATGGATACCCTTAATTTTCATGGGCATGCCTAACAATGAACTATGTTATAACTGGAGCTTAGGGCTTATTTTAGATATTGGAGTGTAGCTTTATTACAAAGATGGATTTTATCTATAAACATTGCATTTTGATCAACTTTGTATGTTCATGTGTATTAAAATATTGTGCACTAAATGTTTTGCCCTCGTCTGCTATTATATGGTCAAGGCATTTATCAGCGCTAGTGTGATTCACTCATGTAAGTGGCATGGGTCAGGGAAAGTTATTTCCTACGTTTCTGCCTAATTAAATTTGTTTTCCAGTATTACATTAATTTATTTCTGGCTTCCATTTCTGTGTAACCAAAATAGTTACTGCATTTGTGTGGCACATTTGACTTTGTTGCTAAAAAAAAATTTTTTTTTTTAGTTTTTATTTAAAATAATCTGTACTTTTTTTTTTTAAATGTAACCAATTCAAGCACTTTAAGCAATAATGTCAATCTTGTGAAACTTCAATCAGTTTAATACCCTGCCTCTAAAGTTGTTGACAAAAAAATAAAGAGGAATTCTCTTCCTAGAGAATTATATCTGGGTAGTGTTAACACACATGGATTTAAAATCCTTTTTGTAAAATGTGAGTCATTGGCAAGTCTCGTGTCCAGGTAATCAGTCCAAGCCTGATTTTGAAGCATTGTAGAGGATATTCTGGTTATCGTAGTAAAGTTGCCACTACTGTCGAGGTTCAGAAAGTTAGGGTTCTGGAGGTTACTCACCACTTTTTTGAATGAGAAAGAGCAACACAATCCAGAAACCTGGGTCTGGGGAAGAGCAAATTGAGAGTATCAGTGGAAAAGAGAATTAGGGTAGGTATATTAGGCGTAATGAATTGCTTAGCTGAGATTTTGCATAGGAAATGCCCTTTATTGATTATGAAATAAAAGATCCATTCTAAAAATAAGGCAGTGGCTTCCAGCTCATTGATCTTGTGGGCATCAGGTTTCTAGGAGAGAGTCGGTGTGGCTTTCTCCTGCCCCCAGCACTGGCAGCAGCCACGGGCTTCTGGGCAGGGTCCGAGCCGCATAGACCCCATCGGGGGGCGCAGCAGTCCCACCACTGCCTACCTGGGGCGGGGCAGTGCGGGCCCGTTTCTGGTGGTCTCAGCATGTGGCTCCCCGGGGCTGATACACAAGCTTGCTGTTAAAATGCCTACGGTTTTTTTCCCCCAACAGTTAACTTCAAGGGGTCCCTGTGTGGACAGGAGATTGTCATCTGAATACATTTTCCTGGGCCGAGTGATGGGAGTAAAACCACATAGGCCAAGAGCAGAGCAATGTGCCTTGAAGTCTCCCGGGTTCCATCCATCTTAGAGCAGCTCAGGTGAACCTGGCTGAGCTGCGACAGCCTGGATGGGGAAGCGCCTCCGTCCTCCACCAAGGCCGTGGGATGGAAGACCTCGGGAATAGTGTGTTTCTTTCTCGGCCTCCTTTTGTCCATCTGCCAGAAAGGTTTATGGGATAAGCCTGTGGCCACCAGCACAAGATAGTTTCTGGGGCGTGAGAAGTGCCCGTTTCTCCAAATTTCCGTCCTCCTATTCACTGAGACTTCAAACTCCTTGAACAGGATGAAGCCTTCCATTTCCATGTCCTGTATCCCCATGAAGATGAAAAGGCTTCTAAATCATTTTTCCCCCGAGGGAGACTCGGGAGACATGGGTTCAGTCCCCGGGTCAGGAAGATCTCCTGGAGGAGGACTTGGCAGCCCACTCCGGGGTCCTTGCCCAGAGAACCCTGTGAACAGAGGAGCCTGGTGGGCGCAGAGCCGGACACAACTGAGCAGCTAAGCGCAGCATGGAGATTGGAGAGGTTTTTAGTGACGACATCACTTAGCTCCTGTAAGTGCTAGCAGGGGACAGGACCTGGGAGGTAAAAAGGTGAAGCAGACAGGGTCCCCTTTCTAGTGTCCTGCCTCGGGGAAAAAAAAGTTCTGTGGAAGAGAAATTTAAATTGTGGAAATAGCGTGAGCAGTGGAAGCCATCACAGCCTGGCACATTGTGGTAATTGGGCTGGGTCTTCTGGTGCAAACGGGCACCGATGCCGCTGGTGCTGTGGGTGAAGCAGCCAGTTCTTTCTTGCCCTCAGGTCACCTTCTTGGAGTCCCCACTTTCCTCCTCACCTGCTGCCTTTTAGCTCCTTGTAGTAGGGATTTTTAAAACAACGCGTAAATCCATTATGTTACAGTGATGGACTCGGGCATTTTGCTTGTTAATGCTCATGTTAAAAGAGCCAGAATATTGAAAATCTTAATGGGATTTTATGAATAAATTATCTAAAAAAATCTCCTTCTGTGACTACCAAATAATTAGAGCCTAACCTACTTAACCAAATCAAACCAGCATGAGTTTTCAAGCCATTTTACTGACCTTTCAACCTGTGCTCCCTTTTTGGATTCCATTGTTTTAATACTGCTTTGAACAAAACACATTAGGAGCTTACAATAAATGTTAGATAGCTTCACTCTGGTTCTGAGACACCAAAGTCAGAAATGACATGAGATTTTGTAAAAAAAAAAAAAAACAAAAAAAAAAAGTCCCTAATTTTGTGCTTCTTATCCATGTGATGATTCATAATAAAGTATTTATTAACAACCTTGAGGGTATCATACAAGTTACATCGATGTGTCTTTCACTTTTTCCCCCCTCCCTCAAGTGAGCGAGCATATGGGCTGTATCAAGGAGGTGTGGAATTCGACAGAAACTGCTCAGGAAGGTTAAGCATTTGTGCTGTGGGTGGAAATCTTTTCTTACCTCCTCCTCATAGTCAGGGAGCTTGGAGAAGAAAACTGAGATGTAGATTTGACTTGGCAGGAAGAATAGTTGAAACCACTATTTCTATGTATTTAACCAAGCTCTCCTTCTATGATCCAACTCAACTGTATTTGTATTTCAGTGTCTCTTGGTTGACCTTGCCTGAGAGAACATTCTGTGCTGAGATAAATGAAAATAAACACAAGAAAAATTTGAGAGCGAGCCGTCATGTCTTCCACAGAAAGCTGTCTCTTCACTGTAGAGGCCGTCTTGACTTGAGATTGCCTGCTTCCCCTGCTGAGGGGCACCAGAATGTATCCTGATGGGTTATAAGACCTCCTCGCACCCCCACCAATCCCATAGAACAATTTGAAAACTGTCTTTGAGAAGAAATTGTTTCTGCATGTTTTCCCACCTCTCTTGCCCCAAAGCCCAGAAAACAAAAAATAAGTATAAATTAGCTTAAATATGTTGCCAGTGCCAACGTGGACTTATGAGGCTCCAGCAGAAGAAGGGGTGAAGATTGTAGAAGGGAGAGAAACCTTCCTCCTGGACATTCATTGACTGACCTGATCTTTGTGTCAGACTCAAGGGGTCTGGGAAGGTTAAGAAGCAGCAGCTCATGGCAGAATCTGCCTTCAAATGGAATTGGTACAGAATGTAAGTAAGTTGGCAGAGGGTGAATCTCAGGGGGTAAGAGGAGGGGAAAATGTTGAAGCCCGCCTAACGTTTGTATATAGAGAGAGACTGCTCTGTTGAAACCTCATGAAACAGCAAACCCCCAAACTACAGCTGATACATGAAAAAGAAAAAGCAACCCAAATAACACTACAGATAGTCATCAAACCACAAGAGAAGGGAACAAAAGAGGAAGGAAAGGATAGAGACCTACAGGGACTTCCAAGGGGTACAGATTCCATCCATCCTTGGCCGGGGAGCTAAGACCTCACATGCCTTAAGGCCAAAAACCAAAACAAAACATGGAACAGAAGCAATATTGTAACAAATTCAATAAAGGCTTTAAAAATGGTCTATGTAAAAAAAAAAAAAAAAATCTTAGAAAAGACCGCTAAAGATAAAACCCCAAACAAAAAAATAGGAGCATACTGATGATTACCTTCTAACGTGACTGCATAGCTTCTGACCTCAGATGTCACTGCAGTGTCTGTCCTGGTCTGTGCCTTTGCCCTGCAGGGTCAAGGGGGACCCCAGGGAGCCCCACAAGTGCCCCTAGCTGACAGGCAACCTACGGCCTTGAAGCCCTTTGTGTCCTCCTCACTTTGATCCCTAATAGTAAAACTTAAGACTTGATTCAGTAGCAGTGTGAGAAAGCCCCGCTGGACTTGGAATCACAAATCCAGGTTCCAGTGTGGGCTGGCATTCACTGGTGCCATCACGGTGGCGTGTGCGAAAGGCAGAGGGTCAGGAAGCAGAAGGTCCGAGTTCAAGTCCTGACTGTGGCTTCCCACTTGGATGGTGTTAGGACTTTGTCACCTGAGTCAGATGTTGGTCATAATGTCGGGGTTGGGGTGCTAAAGTGGTGTTTGGCAGAGGGACCCTTCTCTGTAGGTCCTCAAGGGAGATAGAGATGCAGTTGCCAAGACAACAGAAAGCCCATGAGAGCTAAGTCACTTAAATAGGAAGTTGTGGGGTAGTGTGCTTTACTATTTCATTCAATCTAATCCCCACAACATCTTCCATAAAACACAAGACTAAAAAGAGCTGAGTGAAGAAAAACAAAAAAAAAGCCCCAGTAGCCAGAGAGCCAGTGACAATTATGCCTGGGATGTTGTCTGGAGATGGGCTGTGCTGTTTCCTAGACATAAACAATCTCACAGGACACCAACCTCAGACAAGGTCATGATGTGACCACAATGAAATGAAATGATAAATAAGACCACTTTGTAAGTTTGCCCAAGTGTGGACAAAAACCAGATCACTGAAAACCACAAAATACCAACCTCCCTCCCGGACCAGATCCCGGTCACTGTTGCTGCTGGACCGGTGATGGCGTCAGCACCACTCCCATCTGTCCTGGGTGAGATCTATTAAGATACACAAGCAAAGGGCTAGCCCCGCTTCCTGACAGTACCCGGTCCAGAGCTAAACCCTGTTCCTTGAGCCCTCCCGCAAATCGCCAAACCAAAGCCTGATCCTGTTTAAGTTCTAACAGCCTCTTACTGAAGGCCCCCATGCTTCCCGCACAGCGTGTGGTCTCTCTGAGCTTTAAACACACTTGCGAACCACAGCTCTAGTCCCAGCGGTCTGGCTGGAGAGCGTGGAGTCAGCACTTGCTGGACTGAGAGGTCAGCTGCTTCCTGGTGTCAGCCTGCGGCTGCTGACCTTGTGGCTGCAAAGGAAAAAGAGCCAATTCAAGGTCGTCAGGAGTGTCCTGAGACCGCGCTGATCTGCAGTGACCCCCACCCGGAGGGGATGCTGGCGAGGGGCTGGATGCCAAGGAGGGTTCTTAGAAGAAGCTTTGGATGAATCCGGACCTCATTTTTTCCTAACCTGTAAATAAAGTCAGAACAGGGCCATGATGTGTAGAAACTACGAGAAAGCAGAAGAGGCATTTAATATGCTTATGAGCAGGATATGGTAAGACTGACAATTTTGTTTATTGCTTATGGATTCCTGGCACCCCCATACCGACTCTTAGACTCCCTCAGGCTCAGCTGTGTCTGTCTCTAGAGCCTTGAGTTCACTGTCAGAACCCCTGTTTGGGGCCGGGTTTGAAACCAGTAAGATGGGGCCTGAGCTCCACCTGTAAGAAGAGTACAAAACCTACTTCAGGAATTCCAATGTTCTATAGCAGACAAGTCTCAGTTCTTCCCAGATCTCTTGTATGTGCCAGAGAGCTCTGTATTTAGAAGCATACAGTTGGGTTGCGCTAAGAGCAGAGGGGATGAAGACAGGTAGCAGAAGAGGAGATTGAGGACTTGTGCTGGGTCTAGTGCCCTCTAGTGGTGATGGTCTAAAATAGCTCCTGATCTTTTCTCAAAAAATTGCTGGACATGTCTTGCTTTTATTTTATATACATTATTTGTCCATGGGTTTTTAATATAAACAAGCCAACCTAAAATCTGACAACAGTTACCTTGACTTGAAGCCAAGACAAGTTAAACAGGCCGTTACCTTTCAGCAAGATGGGGCAACACAGGATCTCAGGGTCAAAGGAGAGAGGATAGAAACCTCCTTGAAGACAGAGACTGTCCTGTTCACCTCTGAAGTGTCATGGCTAGAGAAGGGTGAAAACAAGAGCATGAAGTCAAGCAGAAGCTGGAGAGAAGAGGACTATTGGTTCCCGGTCCGACTTAGATTGTTAATGTCATGAACTAGGAAGGGAAGAAAGAATATGGAAGGAAAGAAAAAGAATGACATCTTTGAGAAAGTGATGTAAGGGTTTAAATCAAAGATCTAAGAGCTACTGTCTTATTTTGGGAAGTGACAGGACAGCTGCCCACAGAAAGTCAGCTAAGGTGAGAAGGCATAATTTACTCCTTATAGTCCAACCAGAGTGCAAACGTGCTATTTCATTTTTGTTGTTGTTCAGTCGCTTGGTCGTGTCTGACCCTGCCACCCCGTAGACTGCAGCATGCAGGCTTCCCTGTCCTTCACCATCTCCTGGAGTTTGCTCAAACTCATGTCCATTAGTTAGTGATGCCATCCATCCATCTCATCCTCTGTCGTCCCCTTCTCCTGCCTTCAATCTTTCCCAGCATGAGGGTCTTTTTTAATGAGTTAGCTGTTTGCATCATGGGACCAAAGTATTGGAGCTTCAGTTTCAGCATCAGTTCTTCTAATGAATATTCAGGATTGATTTCCTTTAGGATTGACTGGTTTGATCTCTCTCTTTGAGAATCCAAGGAACTCTCAAGAGTCCTCTCCAAATTTTATTTTGCTATGCACATTTTGGCTAAAGCTCTTCACAAGCTATTGATTTTTGTGATAAAGCTTGTGAGGCCTCACAGGGAACTGATGGTTTGCGATTTTCTGGGAAATTATTTTGCATTTTGGAGCAGTCCTACATTATTCTTGTAGAGACCTTTATTTGTAATCCTATCTGCTGACCCCAAACTTTAGCATATGTAATAGAACTTTAACTACATCAGACTCAGTATTTTTCTCCTCTCTGGATATATGGGAAGTGAAGTATTTGAAGGAAAGTCTCTAGTGACGTCTAAGAAGAGGAGTGTGAATAGTGACTGTTAGAAGTGTGAGAACATTCAATAAAGAAAAACCGCAAAGCAGCGCGGAAGGGAACAGGGAGAAAGAATGTGTGTTAATCTTCGTAGGCGAGGCTGGTTAGCATGTGACTTCTGTCACAGGAAGAGTTAGATGAAGCTGGCTGAAAGCATCTATTTTAAAATAGATTTCAAGGAAGGCAGATACATTTAAAAACTTTGTTATGGGAAATTTTAAACACTTACAAAAGTAGGATACAGAATAGAATAGATTTCTGAACCTCCATGAACCTAGAGCTCAGCTTCACCAGTTAACCATGGCTATTCCTGTTTCAGACAGAATCCTCAGATCATACTGGAAAGTTACCAAACTAGCAAACTTTCAGCTCTTCAGAATCTCTGAACTGGTAGAGGATAATGTATGAGCAGCTCAGATGAACAACCACCTCTAAGAGATCATCTACCTAGTTGTTTGTTCCTCTGGCTTGAAATAATGTGTTATTCCTCTAAGCTGAAATGTCCTTGCATAAATGCAGGTTTTTGTTAGTTTTTTGATGATACAAAGGCATTATGGTTGAAATAAGTTTACTTTGTATAGTGGCTAAATAATGTCAAATATAGTGGAACTGAAGCTGTAGTGTTTGAAGGTGACCACATTTATTTGGAAAATTATAACAAAAATAATGACACTTTACTATAGAATATGTATGATCTCACATACATATGTGCAAAAGTGAAAAAGCTCGTGGCTGTTTCACATGCTTTCTGTTATAGGTTTTCACTTTTCCATCTACCCCTTACTTCTGGAATTTCCCCAAAGAGATGGGGTTAGTCTCAACATTTGTTTGTCTCTGGCTTTTCCTGTTGGTATTTTTCCTCATGACGTGTCATTAGCTGGTTTCACTGATTAATGGATTAAATTGAAGAATGCAAGAGAGAGGAAGAAAGTTCCTGGATAAGAATGCAAGCTTTCCATGGTCATGAAAAGAACTAGAAGCCCTGAGATCTTAGCAAGACTTGCTTCATTGTTTTCCAAGTCAAAATTACCTAGAATGAGGAGGCGGGGCTGGTAGAAGTTGCCAGGTGTCAGAGCAGGGTCACAATTCCGTGTGGTGGACCTTCGTATCAGAAAAGGACTACAGGTTCCATTTTGTCTTTCTGAATCTCTGTCTGTACCTGGTGCCTGCAAAGCTGCAGGGCATTGGGCAAGAAAGAGAAAAGAGTTGGTCTTAGCAGTCAAGGTAGAGCAGGATCCAGAGGGTCTTATACAAGGAACTCACTTTCCCTGTTCCATTGTTCAACTGATCAAAGGCTGAAATTCTCAAACTTTTCATTTAGTAATACTACCATAATCTTTTTGAAAAATAAAATGTTACGTAAAACCTTACTATTGTAAATACGTACATAGTATTTTATATGTTATTTTATTGGTGCAGTTCTTTAGTAACTAAGTCATGTCCAGCTCCTTTGTGATCCTATGAACTGTAGCCCACCAGGCTCCTCTGTCCATGGGATTTCCCAGGCAGGAACACTGGAGTGGGTTGCCATTCCCTCCTCCAGGGGATCTTCCCAACGCAGGGACTGAACCTGTATCTCTTGCATTGGCAGGCGGATTCTTTACAGATGAGCCACTGGGGAAGTCCTAGTGTATGGTTCTTCTATAAGTAAATTTTGAAAGTTAATGAGAACAAAAGGGCTACTTGAAGAACATGACATTTTGGAAGTGACAACCTGCTATTGGTCTCAGCATTCAGTTTGTATCTGAATTTTGTTTTTGCTCACAGAGGATTAAGAAAATTCAAGTTCACACAAATATATTATTGCAAATTCCTCTTTTGTTTCTGTTGTTTTGTAAACAACTTTCTTGTATTATCCAAGATTCTTTTCAACAAAGAAACGCAGTGGGAGAACTTTTGAGGTCTTCATAAAAATAAGTCAACCTCCCAGTTTATCTCAGTTGGGTCTTCCAATGAGTTTAAATTAGATTTATAACACCCTTGAGTATATCTGTTGATTAGTTAACCAAGTTATGTTTTAAATGTGAAATCTTAATGAAAACATTTGTGGAACCCCCAAAGCAAGGTTCCATGAAACACAGTTTGAAAACCAACAATCTGATGTTAAAAAGGTAAGGCCTCCTTTTATTTCCTTACCCAAACATCTTTCAGCCTTTCATAGGGCACCATCATGGCTTTTCCCCCTTTTAGAGAGAGCATTGAACTAATTTTTTTTTCCGCTTTATTGAGATATAATTAACAGATAACTTTGTGTATGTTTAAGATATACAATGTAATGATTGACATATGTATGCACTGCAAATAAATACCACAGTAAGGTTAGTTAACACATCCATCACCTTGTATAGTTGCAATGCTTTGTTTTGTGGTGCGAGCTGTCTTAACCACTTTCAGATAGAGTTGAACTCACTGTAACTCAGCTTCACTTAGATAGCACAGTTGGTGGGAGGATGGAGAGGAGGTCCAGCTGCCAGCTTGTTCTACCTCAGTCCCCGCATTCCTATCTCCCTTCCCTCCCCGCTGCTCCCGCATTGGTATCAAGAGGGTATGTTCCAGTTCAAACGAGAATCATCAGGAACATGGACTTAATTCTTGTGGCCTCTTTAGTCCTTCCATCGAGACTCCCGCGTTCAGTATCCCATGGCTCAAACCATGCTTTCTACGAAGGCGTTTGCTGGCTGTGCTGGTAAACTAACCTAGCTGACATGATCACTGGCATGCTTTTGCAAGTATTAGTTATTTCGATTACATATTAACTGAGCAATTGCTATGTGCCAGATACTAAGCTAAGCTCTTTGTGTGAGCTTTCCTCCTTGGGTTCTCACCACTCTGTGAGACAGGGTCTAGCATCACCATTCCCATCTAGAGAGGAGGAAACTGAGGCTGGGACTCCCGGAGTACCCTGAGAATCTTCCCACTCCACCTACCTGGTTCGAATTCCAGGTGCAAATAATCAGGTAGTTTAGAACTTTTGTTCATCTGCAGAATAGATCTTTCCCTCGGATAACACAGCTGCAGACTCTAAAATCAAATGAGCACAAATCAGGATATAGGCCCTGCTGCTGACCAGCTCTGTATTCTTCGTCAGTCTCTGTTTCCTCATCTGTCACACAGATAATGAAAATGACACCCACATCTGATGTCACTGTGAGGATTGCATGAGATGAAGTATGTCAGGCGTGTGACACAGTACCTACCCATGTGCTCAGTGCATTCAATACATTCAGTGCTGGACTGTGTTTGGAAAGTATTTGCTGTTATTTGGTTATTATTAATTTATTAATAGAACTGCCTGATAAAATGGTACCCATCAAATCTTCCACTTAAGCACATATTTAAAATAAGAATAAATGATGTTCCCTGGATTAATTATATATATATATAATTTTATTTATTTACGTTTGACTGTTCTGGGTTTTTGTTGCTGTGTACAGGTTTTCTTTCGCTTCGGCAAGTGGGATCTCTGCTGTGGTGCTCAGCTTTCTCATTGCAGAGTTTCTCGTTGTAGTGGCTTCTTTTATTTCAGATCACTGGCTCTAGGGCTCCTGGGCTTCAGTAGTCGGGACCTGCAAGCTCTAGAGCTCGGGCTCAGTAGTCGTGGCCCATAGGCTCAGTTGCTCTGTGACATAGGGGATCTTCCCCAGACCAGGGACTGAACTGGTTTCCCCTGCATTGCAACGGGGACTCCTAACCACAGGATCACCAGGGAAGCCCTGCCTGGATTAATCTAATGAAAGAAATGAGATGATGCTAAAACCATCTAGCTTAATTCTGTGATCCATTCTCTGGAAAGACACCAGCTTTCCTCTGGAAAGACACCAGCTCATATTGGGCCTCTGCCATGGCCAGTTCTAAAGTTCACGTTTGATATCTTCTTTTTCCTTCGGGCAGGTGGGAGGCTCAGCATAGGTGGATGTTGTTTGAGGCAAGTCAACAAAAAAGAGCAGAGAGACCCGAGATCATCAAGCTCTCACCCTTGTGTTTTGCTCAAACTTCTGTAAGTATCTGGAGCAGTTTGGTCCCCGGGAGTGGGAGGCTGATGCTGCTATCTAATGAAGTCAGTGCTGTCCCCACAGGGGCTGTTTCTGTCCCTGCAGAAGGGCAGGGGGGCTTGCCGGCTGCAGGCCTTTGTGGCGCGCACGCCGTGGGGCTCAGCGCGGGGCAGTCAGCTTGCTGTGTCCCAGACTCCCAGATACTGTTCACTCCTGGGCCCAAAGGGATAATGAACGGGGGGCCTGGGGTGAGGGCTTCTTCGTTCCTGTCCATCCGCTGAAGGTCGGCCCAGCAGACCAACTGCCATTTTTTTATTGTACATTATAAATTATTAGAAAGTTATACAAGTGACATACAAATCATGATTACAGTTAAAAATTCAACAAGACCTGGTTAAATAGAGTAAAAATGAAAGTTTCTCCTTTCTCCCAACCCTATTTCCTTCTCCAGAGATAACTACTAAGGAAAGTTTATAGAAGACTCTTCTAGACCTTCTCTTGCATTAACACACATCTGTGTGCCAGAGATGATATTAACATGCACATATGTATTTAGTTTTGATTTTTAAATGTAAATGTGGGACTTCCCTGGTGGTCCAGTGGTTAAGACTCCTTGTTTCCACTGTAGGGGGTGAGGGAGGTTTGATCCCTGGTCAGGGAACTAAGATCCTGAATGCCACAAGGTGAGTCCAAAAAAAGAAAAAGAAAAAATAATGTAAATGCTTCAAAATGTTATTCTGCAACTTGCTTCCCTCTCCCCCAACTTAATAGCCTTGAAGATCTTTATGTACCAGCTTCATTAAAAAAAAAAAAAAAGTACTGCATACAGTTCCATAACATGGACATACCATAACTTATTTAAAAACATTTAGGTCCTTTTTTGCTGTGATAAGCAAACTTGCAATAAGTATCTTGTACATATATCTTTATGCAAGCAGCATTTTTCATTTAAACTTAAAACTTTCCCCCTGTGCAGGAAGAATTTATACCTGTAGGCTTGGAAGATTTAGCTGCCTATGTGCAAATGTTGTATTAGTTCAGGGAAGCACTTGGGGAAATTAGAAGGACTCTAAATCTTGGGCTGGAAAAGGTCAGTTTTCATTCCAATCCCAAAAAGGCAGTGCCAAAGAATGCTCAAACTACCGCACAATTGCACTCATCTCACACGCTAGTAAAGTAATGCTCAAAATTCTCCAAGCCAGGCTTCAGCAATACGTGAACTTCCAGATGTTCAAGCTGGTTCTTTCTAGAAAAGGCAGAGGAACCAGAGATCAAGTTGCCAACATCTGCTGGATCATCGAAAAAGCAACAGAGTTCCAGAAAAACATCTACTTCTGCTTTATTGACTACGCCAAAGCCTTCAACTGTGTGGATCACAACAAACTGTGGAAAATTCTGAAAGAGATGGGAATACCAGACCATCTGACCTGTCTCTTGAGAAACCTGTATGCAGGTCAGGAAGCAACAGTTAGAACTGGACATGGAACAACAGACTGCTTCCAAATAGGAAAAGGAGTATGTCAAGGCTGGATATTGTCACCCTACTTATTTAACTTATGTGCAGAGTACATCATGAGAAAAGCTGGGCTGGAAGAAGCACAAGCTGGAATCAAGATTGCCAGGAGAAATATCAATAACCTCAGATATGCAGACGATACCACCCTTATGGCAGAAAGTGAAGAGGAACTAAAGAGCCTCTTGATGAAAGTGAAAGAGGAGAGTGAAAAAGTTGGCTTAAGGCTCAACATTCAGAAAACTAAGATCTTGGCATCTGGTCCCATCACTTCATGGGAAATGGATGCGGAAACAGTGGAAACAGTGAGAGACTTTATTTTTGGGGGCTCCAAAATCACTGCGGATGGTGATTACAGCCATGAAATTAAAAGATGCTTAAAAGCAGAGACATTACTTTGCCAACAAAGGTCCATCTAGTCAAAGCTATGGTTTTTCCAGCAGTCATATATTGGTGTGAGAGTTGGACTAGAAAGAAAGCTGAACACTGAAGAATTGATGCTTTTGAACTGTGGTGTTGGAGAAGACTCTTGAGAGTCCCTTGGACTGCAAGGAGATCAAACCAGTCCATCCTAAAGGAGATTAGTCCTGGGTGTTCATTGGAAGGAATGATGCTGAAGCTGAAACTCCAGTACTTTGGCCACCTCATGCGAAGAGTTGACTCTTTGGAAAAGACCCTGATGCTGGGAAGGATTGGGGGCGGGAGGAGAAGGGGACAACAAAGGATGAGATGGTTGGATGGCATCACCGACTCGATGGGATGAGTTTGAGTAAACTCCGGGAATTGGTGATGGACAGGGAGGTCTGGCATGCTGCAATTCATGGGGTCACACAGAATCGGACACGACTGAGCGACTGAACTGAACTGAAATCTTGGACAGGAATGAACACTGAACTTCAGAACTAGTCTGGTTTATGAATACTTAGAGATTTCATAGTTTCCTGTTGGTTTAATGTATGTAGACCCTAGAGCCATCATCTAAGGAGTCATCATTACAGCATAAAAGACTTGATGTCTATCCTCATCTGGTGTCTGAAACTCTTTCAAGTGTCTGAGAGCCAAGAGAGAAGCTTGAAGGTTGATAATATGTGTTTTATGTTGTTTACTTTTCACCAGCATATAGAATTTCCATCTGGTCCACTTGTGAAACTTGCCTTCTTGCTGAAATGTTTTTCCTTGATTTGGGGTTATTTTGTAACTGTTGCTAAAGTCACATGACTTAAATTGTAAATGCCACAAAACGTATTCTTATTCTACTATTCTTGAGATAAAGTCTATAAATTGAAAAGTTGAAAGGTAGGACTTGGGGAGAGAATTTAAGAAGCTATGGTTGAGCTAAAGTCCTTAATGAGAGTGAGAGTATCGCCTCCTGCTTTGACGTCAGGGTCTCTTGAATCATCTTGTCTGTCTGTCAGAACATCCCTGCCACAGTGATTAATAAATCCACTTAGCCTGAGGGTGGCTTCTTGCAAAACGCTGAGAGGCAACAGGGTGAAAGGCTAGAATCCAAACCCAGACTAGAATGGATTTGGGTTTCCGGAGCCATGGTTCTGCAACCTGACTACATCAGAACCATCTAGAAGCTTTCAATATAATTTCCTGGGTCTCACCCCACACCTACTGGACTCTGGCCTGTGGTGACAGTTCACCCATAAGCATTTGTTACCTAAGTAGAAACAAGTTATTCATATGTAGTTTGTAATAATTGCATTCATGATAGCACATATACATTTATGCATATGGTGATTTTAGTGATTATTATAACATGTTGAAAGGTAATATTTTGCTAATACAGCAGCTAGAAAGGAGCTGACATATAGCTTGTCACAGTCACGGGTAAATATCATTCCTTCACCTGTGAGACGTATGTCAATCAGATAGGCATCTCTTCATGTCCATTGCCAAAAGCCTAGTCCAGGCCACCTTTATGCCTTCTTTGCTGCTTCCTCCAGTCCATTCACTCATGGGCTTCCCAGGTGGCGCAGAGGTAAAGCATTCACCTGCCAGGGCAAGAGACACAAGAGATGCGGGTTCTGTTCCTGGGTTGGGAAGACTCCCCTGGAGTAGGAAATGGCAAACCTCTCCAGGATTCTTGCCTGTAAAATTCCATGGAGAGAGAAGCCTGGCGGGCTACAGTCCATGGGCTTTCAAAGAGTCAGACACGACTGAGCATGCACACGCGTAATCCGTTCATGGTGCCTGCCTGCTAGGTTGCTTCAGCTGTGTCCAGCTCTTTGCAACGCTATGGACTGGAGTTCGCCAGGCTCCTGTTCATGGAATTCTCCAGGCAGGAATACTGGAGCGGACGGCCATTCCCTTCTCCAGGGGACCTTCCCGACCCAGGGATAGAAAGCAGGAGCGCTCTTTACCAGTGATGCCACCCAGAAAGCCCATTCATGGTACAGCGGCCTGAGGAATTACTTTTACCTTTTTACCTTGAAAAACGGCAAACCTACAGAAAAGTTGCCAGAATAGAGTGATAAGCTCCTGTGTACCCTTTCCCTGGATTTACTGATCACAATATTTTGCCGTATCTGCTTTCTCTCTTTAAAGAGGTATGTCTTATTATTATTACTATTATTATTTGCATTATTATTTTTGCAGATCCACTTGAGAGTACACTGGAGACATCATGGCCCTTCACTTCTAAATATTTCAGCCTGTATCCTCTAAGAAAAAGAGCAACCTCTTAACACAGTAACTACAGTACAATGACCAAATTGGGAAATTTGACATTGATTCAATACTATTATTTAATTTACAGTCCATAGTCAAAATTCACAAATTGTCCCCAAAATGTGCTTTATCACATGCTTTTTTCTTTCAGGATCTGGTCCCCAGCAGATATTTACTTTGTCTTTTGTAACATTAGACTCTTTTGAAGGGTGCAGGCCGGTCATTTACACAACACTCCTCTGTCTGGGTTCGTCTGAGGTTTTCTCATGAGTAAATAAATGTGGGTGATTCATTTTGGGTAGGTTCATCATCTCTCCAGCCACACTGGGCTTCCCCTAGTTCCTTGAGCCCATTAAACCCTCACCGTGGAAATCTCTTCCTCACTCTTCTCACAGTTGATCATTTCGAACATTCCAGAAGCTTGCCCAAGGAAAAGAGAGTGAGGAATTGCCACCGCCTTGAAAAGGAAGTCCCTGTAAGGTGATTTGTGTTCAAAACAGTTTTCCCTCTTTAAGGCTACTTGTCTTTCGCTTTCTTTGCTTCATTGCTTTAATACTGTATTACTCAAAAAGCAGGATGTTCCATAATGCCCTTGGCACACGCTGAAGTACGCCCCTTCTCCCGTGCGCTACATTACCTGTTACTTTACCATTTAGAATTTAATATTTTTTTTTTATTCAACTATTTCTGGAGGCAGAAGGGCTGTACTCTGAAATGGTTTGATTGAAGCATACTTCAATACCTCCCCCACACTAATTACAAAGGCCTTAGTATGATGTGGCATTTTCTATCTGACTCGGAGCTAGAACTAGCAAAGATTTACTAGGCATCTTCTGTTGAAAAGATTCTGAATTATATAGAGACTCCTATATTCACTTATTTGTTTAATAAGTAGATATTTACTGAGTGCATACCATGTGCCAGAGGATACATGTGTTTGGGATCCATGGATATATTTCTTCATCCCACGGTTTGGTGGGGGAGAAGGAATAGAATTCCAACCACTTACTGAGTGCCTCCTTCGAGCTAGGCACTGGGCCCAGTGCTCTGTTCAGTTCAGTTCAGTTGCTCAGTCTTGTCTGACTCTTTGTAACCCCACGGACTGCAGCACGCCAGGCTTCCCTGTCCATCACCAACTGCTGGAGCTTACTCAAACTCATGTCCATCGAGTCAGTGATGCTATCCAACCACCTCATCCTCTGTTGTCCCCTTCTCCTCCCACCTTCGATCTTTCCCAGCATCAGGGTCTTTTCCAATGAGTCAGTTCTTCGCATCAGGTAGCCAAAGTATTGGAGTTTCAGCTTCAGCATCAGTCCTTCCAATGAACACCCAGGACTGATCTCCTTTAGGATGGACTGGTTGGATCTCCTTGCAGTCCAAGGGACTCTCAAGAGCCTTTCTCTCAAAAGCATCAATTCTTCGGTGCTCAGCTTTCTTTCTAGTCCAACTCTCACATCCATACATGACTACTGGAAAAACCATAGCTTTGACTAGATGGACCTTTGTTGGCAAAGGAATGTCTCTGCTTTTTAATATGCTGTCTAGATTGGTCATAGCTTTTCTTCCAAGGAGCAGTGCCTTTTAATTTCATGGCTGTAATCACCATCTGCAGTGATTTTGGAGCCCCCCAAAATAAAGTCTGTCACTGTTTCCATTGTTTCCTCATATTACTTTAAATTTATTTTTAAAAAATATTTATTTCTTTAGGCATGTGGGATCTTTTAGTTATGGCACATGGAAACTAACTTTTTTAGTTGTGGCTTATGGATCTACTTCCCTGACCAGGGATTGAACCCGGGCCCCTGCATTGGGAGCTTGGAGTCCCACTGGACCACCAGGGAAGTCCCAAAATTGGTTTATTGTTTAGTAAAAAGACTCAGCATTAAAAGATTTACAACGAAATATAGGTGTTCATCACCCCTAAGCCAGACAACCCCCTAGAAGGAAGTAGCCTCACTTGCTCTAGCCATCTCTCCTGGCCACCTTCGTATTTGTAAATAACATGCTTAAATTAAAAAAAAAAAAATCTGTTTAAGGTAAAATAAAACACAGGGAACATCACATAAAGCCAATGAATGGTTTAGCAGGATATGGTGAGCATATGGAACTCCTTGAAGCCGTCACCCAGGGTGAGACAGAACTCGAGGAGTCACCCAGAAGCCCCTCCATATGCCTCATTCTTGTCCCCACCACCCCTTCCCCAGAAGTAATAGTTCTGCTGACTTAACTGCTATCATATTCTTGTGTTTTTAAAAACAGCATTATTATCTGGTATGCATTCTTAGACACTGTGGCATGTTTAGATTAGATTAATTGACAGGTTACATCTAATCTTTTCTTTTTTTAAATAAAATCTACAATCTGCATTTTCTTGTTTTTAATCTTGGAGTGTGTCCTTTATGTGACCTTGCCCAGTGGAGTCCTTTATATACCGGCTAGATAGGCAAATAGACGCTGCTTGCCCTAAGAAACAGTTTCACACTTAACATTCTCTGTAGAAACACATTTGGGACAGTCAAATTATCCATTTTGGAAAGTAGGAAGATGGTGGATAGTTAGAAGTTTGGGAGTTTGGTAGGGTCTGGCAGGATGTGTTACCCAGCATTTTTGCCTTATGCAGAAAAATAAATATGTATGTAACAGTGGTTATTACATAGCTTTGAAAAAAGACTTTAAAAATTGTGTACTGATTTGAAGTAGGTGCTTTGATGTCTGCCTGAGTTCAAATCCTGGTCTCTCTACTTCTTATTGGCTTTGTGACCTTGAGCACGTACTTGGCTTCTTATTGCCTCAATGTTCTGCAAAATAAGGGCAGTAATTGTCATAGCGTTGTTGTGAGGATCACATTAGACCTTTTGTGTAGAGTGCTTGCAGTAGTTGGCAAGCATAAAGTAAATGTTCAGTTGTAAGCTGTTATTATTATTATTCTGTGCGGTGGGGAATAGACTGGAAATGATCAGCTTAAGTCTGACGCACATGGCTCACATTTTCAATTCATTTGTTTGCTTTTCCTCATGGTACATTTCCAGCTCTCAGTCATGTGATTGGGGATACAATTAATTCATCCACAGCTGTTCTTTAATCTCTGGTTATTTTCTGACTCTTTGGCACATTAATTACCAACCTTTAAACTACACAATTAGTCTTAGCTTGAAAGAATTTGTATAAATCTCCAAGGCCATGCACGATGAAACAAATCCTTTGTCCTGTCTGTTTATATATAAACTATGAGATGGAACTATGGAAGCCTCCTCTTTCCTGTAAAGGCATTTCAGAAAGAAAAAAAAAAGGACTCTGGTAATTAATGTTTAGCAACACAGAGAAAGCTGGTGCATTGCTATGCACATCCTTGAAACTCAGAAATGTCTCTCTTCAAATCTATTTCCTGCAGTCATATGTCCTAAATATGAGGTTATCTTCTTGTAATTGAGACAGGAGGGAAGCGACTATTCTATACATCTGTGTCTCTTTTTCTGTCTTGCATATAGGAACGGGCAGGGTGAAAACTTTAAAAGAATGACATAACCCGAGGACACCACATAAACTGATTAGAACCAAATTGGTCCAAGATGGTGGACAAGTCAACTTCCACTTGAGACCTTGAGGCTCAGCATATGCTCATTTAATATATCAGCAAGCTAAATGACAAGGCTGAAGCTCCAATACTTTGGCCGCCTGATGGGAAGAGCTGACTCATTGAAAAACACCCCAGTGCTGGGAAAGATTGATAGCAGAAGGAGATGAGGGCGACAGAGGATGAGATGGCTGGATGGCATCATCAACACAATGTACAGGAGTTTGAGCAAACTCTGGGAGTTGGAGATGGACAGGGAGGCCCGGCGTGCTGCAGTCCATGGGGTCGCAAAGAGTCGGACACGACTGAGCGACTGAACAACAACCACAAAGCTAAGTGACACACCTCCCAGCCCCGTGACAGTTCTGAGGTCAGCCGTCAAAGATCAAAGTCTTTGGGCAGTGGCCTGATTCCCAGAAGCCCTCACCTCTTCCCTGAAACAGCGACCGCTCATTAGCCTATGAAATTCCCAGCCCATAAAAACTAACCATACGATATTTCAAGGCTACTCTCACCATCTTTGAAAGGCCCGCATTTTGTCTGTGGAGCGTCTTTCTCTTTAAATAAGTCCATTTCTTACCAATCACTTTGTCTCTCACTGAATTCTTTCTGTGATGAGACATTCAGAACCTGGGCTTCATTAAGTTCTGAAACCAGGTGTGTGATCTCAGTTAAAAAAACAATGTGAGTTTTGGCCAGGTTCCTGTCCTGTCTGCATGAGTTCAAGTCCCAGTCTGGGTTTAGGCTGGGTTCAAGTTCCAGTCATATGGGTTTAAGTCCCAGTTTGAGGTGAATGGTTTCATAATGGGTTGAAGGGTATCTCCCCAAACTTGTGTTCAAGCCCTAACACTCTGGATGAAACTAATTTGGAAATAGCATCTTAACAGATATACTTAAGTTAGGGATCATGAGATGGGATCATCCTGGAAGTGGGATGGATCCTAAATCCAATGGCTGGTCCTTATGAAAGAAGAAAGAGAAAGTGTTAGTCATGTCTGACTCTTTGTGACCCCATGGATGAGGCTCCTCTGTCCATGGGATTCTCCAGGCAAAAACACTGGAGTGGGTTGCCATTCCCTTCTCCAGGGGATCTTCCCCACCCGGAGACTGAACCTGGATCTCCCGCATTACTAGCAGATTCTTTACCATCTGAGCCACCAAGGAATAAGAGACTCTATAAAGGGGAAAGCCATTGATGACTGAGGTTGAGGCTGAAGTGGTCTGTCTGCAACTCAGGGAAGGTCAAGGATTGCCGCTAATGACTGGAAACTGAAAGGGGGCAGGTGGGTGGATTCCCTCCCAGAGCCTCCAGAAAGGACCAACCAACCCTGCTAACAGCTTCCTTTCGTACTTCTGGCTTCTGTGACTGTTGGCAAACATGTCTCTGCTGCTTTACGCCCCCGTGTTTGTGGTCATTGGCTGTGGCAGCTCTAGGAAAGTGATAATACCCTCATGATGATCAAGGACGTTCTGAGCAATTTTTTTTTTTTCTCAGTAACTGAAAAAATTAGAGGGTAGACCTAGACAATCTAGTTCTGCCAGTAATATTAACAGCCCCTCCTCACACGCACCTTTTAATTATCCCAAATTAAACACAGTAAAGGGCGAGTTCTGGTTAGCTACGGTGTCCCACAGCAGGCAGGGTCCTTGGTTTTAGGAATCCAAATATTTACACTGCATTGCACACTGACTCTTCATTCTTAGGTGATTCTGAAGGCACCGCTTCTCTCCAGGGACCTGAAGTTAACTGTGGTCACCTTCATCCTGACGTTGCATGAGTCACCAAGTGCTGTAACCATTTCCTTCTAGAGGTCTCTCTAATGTGCGCGCTCTTCCTCTGTTCTCTGTCGCTCTCCGGGCCTGGCCACCACTGGCTCTCACCCTGACCGCCAAGCTGCCTCCCGGACGGCCTCTGTGCCCTTCACTGTGCTGCAAGTAGCCCAGTCTCTCAATAAGACAAGTCAGGTTTTGTTATCTCCTGCCTAAAATCCTTGCACAGGGCTTCCAGTGTTCTGGACAAAGATCAGACTCTTTGAGAGAAGAGTCTGCTTTCTTCTCTATGTCAATGCCTAAAACAGAGCATGGTACACAGTAGGTGCTCAGTAAATGTCCATGAAATGAATGACTTAAAGCCACAATGTTCTGCATGATCCAGCTCAGCCAGTCTGGTCCCCAGATGTCCTGGACGTCCGACCTTGGGACAAGTCACTGAAATTGTCAGGCTTCACTGGGGTCCTGCCCTCCCAGCATGCTGTGCCTTAGTCACACAGCCCTCTCAGGTCTTTGCAGATGTTGAGTTTCTTCCTCTTTGAGGGTTTTATAAGGCAGTCCCATCTCCTCCTTAGACCTCTTGTCTTAGCATCTGCACACCAAATGCCACTTCTGCAGCAAACCTGCCCAGGTGAGGCGCCATCTCCCTCCTATAGGCTCTTGTCCATGTCCTTCACCTTGCATATGACTCTGTTGGGCATCTCTGCTGGCTCAGTGGTAACGAATTCACCTGCAATGCAAGAGATGCAGTTTCAGTCTCTGGGTTGGGTCGATCCCCTGGAGAAGGAAATGGCAACCCACTCCAGTATTCTTGTCTGGAGAATCCCATGGACAGAGGAGACTGGTGGGCTACATGCAGTCCATGGGGTTGCAGAATAACTGGACACAACTTGGCGACTAAACCACTACCACCGTGACTCTAAACTTTATTTTATTTGGTGATTACTTGTTTACTACCTCCCTCACCAGTCTTCAAGTTCCATGAGAGGAGGGAGAGACAAGCTCCACCTGATTCATCGCTGTCTCCCCAGGGCTGGGCCTGGGGAGACAGGGAGTGCTATGCGACGGTGGGCAGTCCAGGTTTGTGGGAGGAGCGAAGCCCCCTGGGGTGTCTCAGCAAGGTCACTAAGACTCTCAGTGCACAGCAGGCTTCTGGCTTTGTTCACTGCAACATTCCCTGGGACCCAGGATGAGTAGGAGATTCTATATGATGGGAGATTTCCTACGGGTACTGCTGGGACACTGCTGCGGTCCACCGCTGGGCATCACTGATGAGGTTCACTGCAGGGGTCCACTACTGAGGTACGTTGCTGGGGTCCTCTGCTAGGGTACATTACTGGGGTCCTCTGCTGGGATTCATTCCTGGGTACCCTCCTGTGGTACTCTGTTGGGGTTTACTGCAGGAATCCACTGCTGGGGTGTGGAGGGAGGTGGGTAGAGGTGTGCATGGAGCAGAGAGTCCCAAGACTCTGCTGTAAGTTGGTGGCCCCACTAGACTGCTTGCCTTATAGCCAGTTGAACTTTGCATAAGCAAGAAAGAAAATGGACTAATGTTAAATTACTAAGCTATTTATTGCAATAGCGAGTGGATTCTAATAGAGAAGATGAGAATGTCTGTGTAGTTTACTTCTGTTTTATTTTACTTTTGGGCTTGGACCAGATGGAAATCATACTCTGCAATTTAAGGGTATACCACTGGGT
This sequence comes from Cervus elaphus, assembly GCF_910594005.1. NCBI lineage: Eukaryota > Metazoa > Chordata > Mammalia > Artiodactyla > Cervidae > Cervus > Cervus elaphus. The sequence goes on from NC_057820.1 coordinate 46,947,356, forward strand.
AGAGAATGCTTTGTTCAAGCTGACCAAAGATGGAATTCTTGCTCCATATTGTTTTAATTAACAGACAAGCCAATGAGTAATTTGCTGTCCCTTTAACTTCATCTTCTAACAAAATGAAAAACAGGGTTTGAAGAACAGTAATTCTTTGAAACTTTGGGGATACATACTCTGGTATTCATCCTGGTCCTAAATCTCATTATCCCATGGAGAATCCCTGACAGAATTTAGAGGAGCTTGAGCTCTACTTTAAAGACAAAAAGTGCAATCATCTTCTTAGAATGGAGAGTTCTCCTGGGGTGCTGTGATTTGTGGAATGTGGTTTAAGTTAAGCTTTCTCAGCAAGGGTCTTTCTTATGAACAAGCCTTATTCTTTTGGCTAAGCCCTTTTAGAAGGTCACCATGATCAGCAGCCAGGGGCAGCATCCATTTTAGAAAACAGGCCCCAACTTGGAATGGAAAGAACACGCAGACGAAACCAGCCCACTTCATGAAACTAGAGGCACGTTGGTTTGGAGGTATCAGACGGAAACTGAGAGTCAGGAATCTCAACTATCAAAATCGCCACAGCAACCTCTGAAAAGCCAGAAGGCATTTGTAATAGCATGACATTTAAATGGCTGCACCAGCCAGGAGTCCTCCGAGTGTCTACAGCATCTTGATGATGGTTATGGACTGAACATTTGTGGCCCTCCCTCCATTAACATGTTGAAGCCCTAACCTCCAGGGTGATGGTATTAGGAGGTGGAACCTTTGGAAGGTAACGCGGTTTGAATGAGACCGTGAGGGTGCAGCCCCCTTGGTGGGATTAGTGCCCTGATAAGTGGAGAAGGAGACACTGAGCTCCCCTCATCCCTGCCGTGAGGGGATACAGAAAGTAGGCAGCCGTCTGCAAGTCAGGAAGAGGGTGCTCACCAGAATCTTTCCAGGCTGGCACCCAGATCTCAGACTTCCCAGCCTCAGAACTGTGAGAAATACATGCTGTTTAAACCACCGGTCTATGTTGTCTTGTTATTGTTCCCTGAGCTAAGACAGTGGCTGACTTTGTACTTCACATTAGAAAGAGCTTCTGGGGTTCAGAGTGTGAGAAGTGGGTTCTTTCCCTTGATCTGGGGATCTTTTTGGGGAATGTGTTAAAACCCTGTGAGAATCATTTCCTTTCTGGAATCTGAGAGACTTAGGAAATCTCCCTATGAAGCAGTTTGTTATTTTCCTAGTTTCAGTCTATCAGTTCACATGTACTTCCAAATGTAAAGCCATATAGGCTCAGTGTTACTTGACTCAAACACTGTATCCTCTTTCCAAGATCTCAGCAATCCCAGGTTCCGAAGGATAATCAGGAGGGTCTTCCATGAATACAGTCTCTCCCCTTACATCTGCTACTCCTGGACCTGGCATCCTTCAGGTCACATCAGTGAGGTATCCTTTCCTCCTTGCTCTGTGTTGGCAGCCGCACCAGCCTATCAACTAGGCTTTTTTCTTTGCACACGACTGTAAAGGTAATGCAAATTCGTTTAAGTAGAAATAGATAATTGCTTGACATAATTGAAAAATCTATGCATCTACCTCCAGCCTCCAGCTCAGTTTGATCCAGGGCTCACAGAATATCAACAGGATCTAATCTCTCTTCCTACTTTGATTTTATATTCTTTATTTTTTAACTTAAAACATTCTTATTGTTATTTTATTTTTTGGCTGTGTTGCATGGAATGCAGGATCTTAGTTCCCCATCCAAGGATTGAACCCACACCCCCTGCATTGGAATTGCAGAGTCTTAACCTCTGTACCACTAGGGAAGTTCCTCCTTTCATATCCTTTGTCTCTCCTATTTTATCTCACCCTTTTGGTTCTATTTCCTCAATTTTAGCTTTATTCTCAGCGCTTTCCTCCTTCAAGATGGTTGTGGCCCTCGATTTTCCAATGTCAAGGTTCAAGTTTGTTAAGTAAGAGCACTGATTTCTATTCTAGTAGTAATTAATAGACGGTCTCATTGCATTTCCCTGGCTCTGATTAGAACATATGTGGGTACCCAAGACCAATCACTGCTGGAGAGAGTTTGCATGAATTGCGTAGCTGAGCTTACATGTTTCATATCCTGTACTTTGGGTGCCGTGGGGTTGGGGGAAGGTGAGGGGTGGTGTATCTCTGATCTACATGGTACAAGAATAAGGGAGCGTGGGTTTCCCAAGAAAATGAGAGCAGGGCCTGTTGGTGAAAGTAGGGTGAGTGGATACTGGATGACCCCAAATCAACAAATGTCCATTACCAGACCTGTCTAAACCTCTTCTGCATTAAAACAGCAAAAGAAGTTAGCATCCTAAATAGGCAAAGTAGACCTCAGCTTTCCAAATGCTTTTGCTCTGGGTTAAATGAGAAATTTTATCTGGAGCATAAATCCAAGTGCTTTAGAGGAACAGTGTTTCAGATAAGCGGAGTGTGTCTGGGAGCATATGGGTACAGAGTCATCCTCGAACAAGGGGTAGAAAGCAGAATAGTTCACTAAAGTGGCTGTAATATCAGAATTTATCCTTTGAGCATTGTGTTCAGCACTTTACCTGTGTTTCTATATCCAATAAAGTGCAGACATGAAAAATTAGAATGTTAGGTCCCCAGCTCAGCAATGGACGGGAGAGGACATCCAGTCCAGACCATGCAGGGGCTGAGGGAACATTTCAGACCCACTGCTGACCTGCTAACCTGCCATTCTGCTCTGCTGTGCCCACCATCTTCACTGTTTGAGCTCATAAAGATCCTGTGTTTCCTAAGATTTAGAAGCCTACATGCACCACTTGTATTTATTTTTCTGACCAAATTAGAATGAGTGGGTAAGTTTTTTCTAAAATTGGTCATAATCCCTTTAAATGTAAGCTCTCTTTCATCCCCACGAGAATATAAGCTCCACCAGGGAAGGGTTTTTTCCCTTTGGTATCCCTGGTACGTAGAACAGTGCCTGATACAACATGGGCAACCTCCCCATATTGCCCAAACTTACCAGTGTTTCCTGGGCTTGACTTTGCTTGGGGACACTTGAGTTTGCTTGAGGAAATTAGGACTCTAGAGTTGATAATCACATAGAAGGAGACCAGGCATCCCCAGCAGGACCTGGGCCTGAAATCTAGTCTGGAGCATCCCTTTGGAGGACGTGGACAAGGATGGTCCTGGTGTGTACCTGAGCCTCTCTTAACAGTGGTTCCAAAGACTGTGGAGTCCCTAGTGATAGGGGGTAGCTTAGAACATACATGGTAGATAGCTTCTGGACCTTTTCTGGGATTCTCACTGTTGGACCTTTAAATCCCCTAGGAACATACTAGGAGGAAAGGTAGACAACCTGAAGAATAGCAGATCTGTTCCCAACAGAGAAAGTTCAGCTGAATGTTCTCCAGGTCACACCTGATGTTCCTGCTCATGCAATCATAGGGGGCCCACCCCACCCTGACATTGCTGGAAGGACCATCGCAATGAATCATGGTAGGTTGAAAACACATGCTTCCCTCAGTCTACAGTCCTTCCCCCATCACCAATATTTACTAAAGGGACAGCAAAGGGGAAATCACAAGAGGACATCAGCTGAACAGTGACCACCCTCTTACCTAGTCCTCCTTCACCACTGGGTTCTGAAAGCAATGCAGACTGGAAAAGAGGCTTTATGTCCCTCTCTGTCCCAGGCAGGAAATCAGAGGATGCCTCTCTGGTAAAGCCAGTCCAGCCAAGAAAAAAGAATTAGTGGTGTTTAGCCTGAGCAGGTAAAGAATTAGGCATCTATAGCCTACTGTCCAATCGGAGAAGCCCCCCAGGCGACAAGCCCCGTGCACAAAGTCTCTGCTATTTCTCACATTGTTCCCAAACTAATTTATGAGGACTGATACAAATAGCATAGAGATATAAGATGGTTCAGCTGTGTACAAAATGTAAACTCACACTTGCCAAGGGTGGGCCGGCTCACTCTTTCAAAGTCAACTGCTAAAAGGAAGTGGACAGTTACCAGCTTTGTGATAGTCATAAGATAAAAGCTCATCAGTTGCTCCCAACTCTTTTCTCTCTTACTACATCCATATCTCCCAGCAGTGGTTGCCATGGAATCTGTCTGGGCTCCACTTTTGTAGATTTAGTGTCTGTCTTTGGGGGCATCTCAGTGAAATTCCAGAAACCTTTGGTTCTGTTTGAACTGAAGACTGCCCAACCTGTCACCCATGCGACACACACGTTTCCAATTTCGTAACAGCTTTGAAAAGTCGTCATGGCTATTGATTTCTAACCCATCAATTCATTAGGTCCTTAAAGAAGATTAAAATGATGATAGAAATTAATTTTTAAGAACAAAAGAAATATCATTGTAAGGGTTGACTCCCAGGGTGGGTTTTGGCTTGAATTGCTGGTTTCACATGCAGGTTGCCTCAAAGGGACTAGGGCATCCCCTGCAGTCTCCAGGCATAGTGTTTGGGAAAGTTAGAGTGCCTCAGTGAAGTGTAATGCCATTAAATTCAATTCAGGGTGTAGTCCGTGCTCTGCAAATTTACTACATAGAAGCATAAAAAAAAAATACATATCTTTTCTTCTAAAAGCCTGTTAAGGACTCCCTTCTGATAGCCTCCAAATATCTGAACAGTACAATATAGATACAGTCATCTTTTGTTGCCCCTAAATGGTCAGCAAAGCAGAACTTTATCTCTTTATTCAAAATGGATGAGACAAAGAATCCTGTGTACCAATAAGGTATTTTTAGCTTAGATACTCCATGGTATTTACTTACAGCATATTGAATATCTATGATGTGCCAGGCACTGTGCTAGGTGTTGTAATACAATAACAAATAAAATCCTGCCCTCCTCAAGAGACTGCTGGTCTAGTGGGGAAATAGACACATACATGAATCTTCACTATAACACACGTGATCAGACCCTTACATATGTTTATACAAAGGGCTGTGGAAATACCTGAAGGATCAATGCATTCCTTCCCAAAGGGCTGGGTGTGGACATGAGGAGGCGGTGATACTAGAGAAGACTTTGGAGAGCCATGCTTCTCTTTTCACATTTATACAATAAAAGAAAAGGAACAGCCAAAGTAATTGAGTTTGAACATCTATTGAGCCCTGGAAAGTGGACATAAAGAAAAGTAACATGAATTTCTTGGCTTTGAGAAATGTCTTACTTCTTTTTGGGCCGAAGTTTGGTTTCTGTTTGGTTTCCTAAAAACAGTATTCAGTAAAAAAACACATACTCCACATGCATTGATGAGTATCCAGATGCTTGATCGAAAGACTAATGAGGAGGTGATGTGCCCAGTCTGGGAAGGGAGAATGTGGCTCCACAGGCTCAAGGAGTGATTGATGGAATAGGCACTGGGCTGCTTCTATGCAGCTTAGGACAGGGGAACTGAGGGCAATGGGTGGAAGCAGTTACAGGAAGGCAGGCATGAGCCCATTTTGAAGAAGATTAATTTTTCTGAATCTAGTACTTTCTAAGCCAGGAACAAGCTATCTTGTGGGGCAAAAAGTACCTTGTTCCCACCAAGTAAAGCAAACATGATAAAATGATATTCGGGCTTTATAAAGGATTAGGCCAGAAGAGTTAAATTCAACAATTGCCCATCATGTGCTAAGCATTCTGCCAAGATCTAGGCATTTAATGATGAGTAAATCGTGTATACTGCCCTCAGGGAAACAGACAGGCATACAGGAAGTATATAGAGTACGATGCATGTCAGTAAAATTAACGTGCTGGAGGGGATCGCTCTAAATTAAAATCCAAAGGGCAAGAACATAGTCGGGCTAGGTGGTGGCAGAGAAAAGGGGGAGTGCTGGGAGAGTTCTTCTAACAGTCTGCAAATTTATTGACTCAGTTCAGTTGCTCAGTCATGTCTGACTCTTTGTGACCCCATGGACTATAGCACTCCAGGCTTCCTTGTCCATCACCAACTCCTGAGCTTGCTCAAACTCATGTCCATCGAGTCGGTGATGCCATCCAACCATCATATCCTCTGTCGTCCCCTTCTCCTCCTACCTTCAATCTTTCCCAGCATCAGGGTCTTTTCTAATGAAAATTTACTAACATACTAAAAAAGTAAATGAAACTATGCTTCCTGTTTTATCTGGAATAGGAAATAAATAAGACCATATTTATTGGGTATCTTTTAAGAATTCTGAGTAGCCTAATCATGTAGGTTAAGTAATTTTGCATGCTTGGTTGCTTCAGTCATGTCCAACTCTTTGCGACCCCAAGGACTGTAACCTGCCAGGCTCCTCTGTCCAGGTGATTCTTTAGGCGAGAACACTGGAGTGGGTTGCCAAGTGCTCCTCCAGGGGATCTTCCTGACCCAGGGATTGAACCCGAGTCTCTTGTGGCTCCTGCATTGCAGGTGGATTATTCACCACTGAGCCACCAGGAAAACCCTTGCTAATTATAGAGCATATTAAAAAAGAAAACCTAGCCCGACTATATTCTTGCCCTTTGGATTTTAATTTAGAAGCAATCCCCTCACACTTTCATTCTTCCTGACACTCAGCTTTACCACCATCTAACAGCCAGCACCACCTACTCCCACAAACTTTTGGATATCCCAGACTATTTCAATTCAATGCAGTTTAAGAAACACTTCTTGAGGGACTTCCCTGGTGGTCCTGTGGTTAAGCGTTCACCTCACAGTGCGGGGGATGTAGGTTCGATCCCTGCTCAGGAAGCTGAGACTCCCCCGTGCCTCAGGGTAACTAAGCCTGCAGACAGCGTCTACTGAGCCCACATGCTATGCAGCCCCTGTGTCGCCACGAGAGTCTGTGCAATGCAAACGGAGATCCTGAATGACACAGCAAAGACCCAACACGGCCAGATAAAGACTTAAAAAAGACTCATTTACTAAAAATCAGCACCAACAAATATCCAGTGTTTCAGTTCCTATGGGTCAGAAATTTGGGTGTCCCTCAGGATTTCTCATGAGGTTGCATTCAAGCCAGGGCTACTGCAGGCTTGGTTGCAAGATGATCTGCTTCTAAGGTCACTCAGGTCACTGTTGACATGCTACGGAATACCTATTTCCAAGTGAAGTCCCACAGCTGTTGTCCAGTCTCAGAACCTCACTAGATCCCGGCTGGAGCGCCTGAGCACACAGGCATCGGTTCTTTGCTTCGCGGGATTCTCTGTAGCTGGTCACACGGGGCAGCTTGCTTCCCCAGCGTGACAGATGAGAGAGGAAGGAAGAGGAACTGTTGCAAGGAATTGGTTGACACAGCAGTCAGTAGTGAAGATTGGCAAAATCAAAATCTGTAGGGTGGGTTGGCAAATTGGAGACCCAGGAAAGAGTTGCAGCTTGAATCCACAGGTCTGCCGGCAGAATTTCCTCTTCTTCAAGGGAGGTCAATCTTTGTTTTATTAAGGCCTTTGATTGATTGGACAAGGCCCACCAACATTATAGAAGGGAATCTGTTTACTCAAACGCTACTGGTTTAAATGTTAACCTCACCTGAAAATACCCTCATAGACACATTTGGAACAAAGTTTGACCAAATATCTGAGTAGGGTGGCTTAGCCAAGCTGACCCATAAAATGAACCATCACCATGCCTGTGTGTGAGAGCGGGTGGGAGGTTAGGTCATGGGAGGTGGGGGTAGGGAGAGGAGGTACCTTTCCCCAGTCACTCCCGCCTCCCGTCTCCCTTATTCCCCAACCAAACAGGTCACTTTCTCACATGTGCCACGACTCTGCCCCCACTGGATGGCTCTTTCTTTTGATGGGCATGGCTTGAACACAGAGGTTGACTGAGGACCCATAGGAGGGGCAAAATGTGGTTCTGGTGGCTTCTTCAGGACACAAAGAACCTTGGATGGTGGGGTCAGTGCTTATTAGTCTGTCTTACATGGGTCCCACATCACTGTGCTGCAGTCAGCCAGAGCTACCGCTGGCCGGGGCAGCTCAGGGCCAAGGGCAGCTAGAAGGGAAGTTTGACTTCTTACGTACAAACCTCCACTTCCTTCTCCGCCCTCAGCAAAGAGTTGTGCCCATCCCCTTCCATCCACACACCAACACTCACATGTGTTTCTTTTCCATCCCCGCAGGGTCTTCAAATCTCCTGGTTGAACACTGATTTGGGAGCAAAGCAAGACCTAGCAGTTAGATTCATTTTTCTGCAGAAAGGTAACTTTTCATAGAAGAATGATCCAGTTTACTTTTGTGTTTAGTCTAGCATTTCAGTGTAATTACACTCTCAATATGCCCTCTGAACACCAATATTCAGAAACCTTGGGGTAATCGTGTCTATTTCTTATCCTCAGAAAAATGCTTAGAGATGGTTTAGGCTAGAGCAATTATGCACGCAGCTTAATTATTATTTTAGAATATCTCAGAGCCATTTCTTGTTTGAACACTATCTATCAAGCCCAGGACTGAGTTGGAAGAGAGAAAATGTGGTTTGGCAGTTCAGTGAAAAATGACTTGCATTTTGCCTCCTGTGTTGGGGGAAGGTAACTGTTGGTAGGGAAGGGGTGGGCATCTTCTCTGTCTCTGCCACTCTTTGTTACAAAGTTCCTTTGTTCCTTTTTAATGCACTGGGAAGTTCTTTGAATCTAAAGAAATTTACTTCTGCCTCTTTCTATTTCTATGATTATAGAAAACATTTAAATTGAAAGGAACTCCAGAGACAGCAATTTTCATGCTTCTGTAGATTATATAATAATGAAGTAGGTTCTTCAAACTTGACTTCCAATTTGTTTTAAAACTATTGTGACTTTTTTGTGTTGTTGTTTTTTTTAAAAAACTTTATTAAAATACAGTTGATTTAAAATGTCATATTAGTTTCAGGTATATAGCAAAGTGATTCAGTTATGCATCATAAATACACACACACACACATACATTCTTTTTCAGATTCTTTTCCCTTATAAGTTAATACAAGATATTGAATATATTTCCCTCTGCCCTACAGTAGGTCCTTGTTGGCTATCTATTCCATATATAGTAATGTGTCTATTTTAATCCTAAACTCCTAATTTATCTCTCCCAACCTTCTCCTTTTGCTAATCTTAAATTTGTTTTCTATGTTTGCGAGTCTGTTTCTGCTTTGTAAATAAGTTCGTTTGTATCATGTTTTTTAAGGTTCCACATATAAGCGATATATATTTGTCTTTCTCTGACTTATCATGGTAATCTCCATCTGACTTACTATGGCAATCTCTAGGTCCATCCCTGTTGTTCCGAATGGCATTATTTCATTCATTTTTACGGCTGAATAACATTCCATTGTGTATACATGCCACAGTTTTGTTGTCTTGTTCATCTGTTGAAGTCTACTTAGGTGGCTTCCATGTCTTGGCTATTGTAAATAGTGCTGCTATGAATTTGGGGGGGGGTGCATGTAATTTTTCAAATGATGGTTTCCCCCAAATATATACTCAGGGTTGGGACCACTGATCACATGGTAACTCTATTTTTAGGTTTTTAAGGAGCCTCCTTGCTATTTTCCACAGTGGCTGTACCAATGTACATTCGCACCAACAGTGTAGGAGGATTCCCTTTTTTCCACACCCTCTCCAGCATTTGCTGTCTGTAGACTTTTTAATGATGTCCATTCTGACCAGTGTGAGGTGATACCTCATTTAGTTTTGTTTTGCATTTCTCTAATAATGAGTGATGCTGAACATCTTTTCACGTGCCTCTTTGCCATCTGTATTTCTTCTTTGGAGAAAGGTCTATTTCAGGTGGGTTTTTTTTTTTTTGGACAAGTCTGTTCTTCCTGTTTCTGACCTAATCCCAGCCAGTCTTTCTCCTATACTGCACCAGAGTTTTCTAACATATCCTATTATTCTTATTGAATTAAAGAACAATTATGCACTTGTGCGTGTGGGTAGGGGTGACTGTTGTGAAGGTGTGATGTGGAAATTACTACACTCTGCTTCCCCTTCTTTCCCCCTTGTTTGTTTCTCATTGTGTTTCTGAATAAACCAACGTGCTGCCTGCAACCATTGCTTGTCTTTCCACGCTCTGCCCCTTATTACCTGATATATATATATATATTACCTGCCTGCCTTGGCAACCTCTGATTTTCTCATTAAATAAATAACAGGTCCTTAGTATTTAAGCCAGTTTTTTGGAGTGGGGATTTGCAGTCAAAAGCAATCCTCACTGATACATGAGTTGGGTAAACCCTTTATTGAACATATATTTATAAAGATTCCAGAGACATTAAAGTGAATAAAACACAGTCCAAAACTTCCAGATGCTCACACTTAAGTCAGGAGAATAGACATGAAAGAAACTAATTATGTCAGGATGGTATATATTATGGTAGAGGTATGTATTAGGCATTGGAACAGATAGGACTTTCTAAATATGGCATGGCAATATTTTTAGTTCCACATGCCTTCCCCCGCCGCCACATCACACATCAAGAGTCAGAATCATCCCCTCCAACCTCGGTGGGCTCATGACTGCTCTGCCAGATACAGTAAAGCAAGGGGCCCACGTGTATTCAGTGGATGCATGAATAAGAGAATAAATCAAAGAAGCTCCTTCGTCAACCACAAGTTTCCACACTCCAGCTGTGTCTGCCTGTTACTCGTCTGCAGCCTGGGCCTTGCTCTCTGGCTTCAGCATTTTGCACAATTTATTCTGTGTCTGGAAGAATATCCCTTTATTGTTCATCCAGAGAATTCCTTGTGCATTCCTCCTTCAGAACTGAGCTCAAGTATCAGCTGCTCTGGACAACCTTATTTGACTTCCCTAAATGGAGTGAAGAATTTCATGCTCCCAGAGTTTCACTTGGTGTTTCTGTGTAACAATCTACTCCAAAACTTAGTGGTGAAAATTACTGTTTATTATGTCCCCAGATTCCATGGAATTTGTACACGGCACGGCAGGGTGTCTTGTCCCTACCTCAGTTGGAAGTCTTGACAGCAGGACTGGGATCATCTGATGACTGGTTCATTCACCTGGCTGGTGGTTGATGGGAAGGATCAATCATATGGAGGATGGAATAGCGGGGGTTCCTTGGGCATCTCTTTCTGTATCTCGGTTGTTTCCCCATATTGCAGCTTCAAGGTGACTGAAGTTTTTCCTAGGTGGTTTGGGGCTCAAAAGGTGTACAGAAGGAGAGAGATAGAGATAGAGATAGAGAGAGAGAGAGAGAGAGAGAGGAAGGGAGAACCAGGAGAGAGTTGTAGTCCTTATATGACCTAGCCTTGGAAGTCACATAGCATCACTTCTGCCATACTGTATCTGGCAGGGCAGTCACGAGCCCACCGAGGTTGGAGGGGATGATTCTGACTTTTGATGTGTGATGTGGCAGGGGGTTGGAAAGGCATGTGGAACTAAAAATACTGCCATGCCATATTTAGAAAGTCCTATCTGTTCCAATGCCTAATACATACCTCTACCATAATATTTACCATCCTGACATAATTAGTTTCTTTCATGTCTATTCTCCTGACTTAAGTGTGAGCATCTGGAAGTTTTGGACTGTGTTTTATTCACTTTAGTGTCTCTGGAATCTTTATAAATATATGTTCAATAAAGGGTTTAAACTAACCTGTCTGGGCCTCATTTGTTAAAGGAGAAAAAAATGCATTAGGAGCAGTAAGAATTTTGATCTAGGTTGCCAAGGTCCTTGTCAGCTACCACATTATGAGTCTGCCTCTCTTTAGGGGGATAAGAGAATAATGATCAAGCCGACATAGATGTTGACCTGTGTTTGCTTTTCCCCTGTCAAGCTTTATAGCAGTGTTGTTCTGTAGAACTTTCTGGAGTGATGGAAAAGGTTAATATCTGTGCTATGTTATGTCAGTTTCCCCGCTGACTCAGTGGTAAAGAATCAGCCTGCCAATGCAGGAGATGGGGGTTCAATCCCTGGGTCAGGAAGATCCCCTGGAGAAGGAAATGAGACCCCACTCCAGTATTCTTGCCTGGGAAATCCCAAGGACAGAAGAGTCCATGGGGTTGCAAAAAAGTCAGACACGACTTAGTGACTAGACAACAACAATAATATGTCATGTCACGTGTGGCCATTGAGCCCTTGAAATGTGATTAGAGTGACTGGGAAACTACATTTTAAATTTATTTCACTTCCATTAATTTTTGTTTAATTCTAAATAACACAGGTGACTGGGGAAACCTTATTGGACTGAGCTCTAGAGGATCAGGTTTGGCGTAATTCTGTCCCAGGTTTGCAGAACCAGATACTACTGGCCTCTCTCTCTTCAGCAAAATAAACAAAAGTTTCTTTATGTCCCTTTCTGCTCCCACCAAAACACTCCTTCAAATTCCTGAGACAGCCCTTCTTAGCTGCCTTCTATTCACATCCTCTCTTTTTCCCTCTGGTTTTCTGCCTAATTTGTTTCCATATATAATTTTTTTGTTCCCATTTTGCTTTCTACTTGGAAAAATACTTCCTCATGTCTAATCTGTATCACATATACTAATGTGATTCTGTTGAAAGGTCATTGATGTTAGTTAAGCCAGTTATCATTTTCATGCACTTTAATGAAAACCTGACTTTAAACATTCCTGTTGTTGACAAGCTCACTGCGAATCTTTAATCTGGCCTTTCTGGCCCCCTTCTTTAATTCCAGCTGTCTTTCTATTGGCATGTCCTGTTTTTTATTAAACTATCACTGGAATGCTCTTGCCTGTAATGTGCTTTTTGGGAGAGGAACAAGCATTGTCTTGGTTTGAAGAGGAGCAAGTGGTAATCTTAACTTTATTGACCTTTGTAATACCAGCTTTGTAACCCTGGTGTTTTTGACGTGCACACACCGCTGTATGTATTGGAGGCTGTGTTGGGTCACTGTTGCCGCTTACAGTCTTTCTCTAGTTGCGGAGAGTGGGGGCCACTCTCTAGTTGTGGTGCATGGGCTTCTCATTGTGGTAGCTTCTCTGGTGGCAGAACACAGCCTCTAGGTACACAACTGCAGTAGTTGCACACACGGGCTTAGTTGCTCCAAGGCACGTGGAATCCTCCTGGACCAGGGATTGAACTCATGTCCCCTGCATTGGCAGGCAGATTCCTATCCACTGTGCCACCAGGGAAGGCCCTTTGTAACTCTGTTTTGAATGATCAGAGTAAGAACAAGCTAGTTTTCTTTGCTAAACCCAGAAATACTGCCACGCGGAGGGTTCAGGAAGCAGGGCTGGGGATCTGGAACATTTTACAGTTAAAGGGCCAACTTTATTTTCAAAAGAACAAGTGTGAAGTTAGACTCTGGAATGACCTGGGGATGTAGGTTTTGCAGCCAAGGCACTTAGGCTGCTCTGGAGAGAAGCCACAGATGGCCTGGGGCACCTGCAGGAAACAATGGAAATGTCAGGACCGTGTGTTAAATCCATCATCTCAACCCAGTGAATTGCAACTCTGTGCCCAGATGGAGGGAGTGGGACAGGGGGTAAATTTGCAGAAGGCAGAGAATTGTGTCTGTTTTACTCACTGTGGTATCCTTGGGGGCCTTGTTCTGTTCACTCACCAACTATTCAGTACCTACTATGGGCCAGGTCCCATATCAGTGAAAAAAAACAGATTAAGATTCCTGCCTTCTGTAGCTGGAACACTGAGCGTCAGGGCTGGGGAGAAAGATACAAATAAAATTCAATAGAGATGTAACTTATAAGGGGGGAAGGAGGAGAGGGACGGATAGACTGGGATGGACACGCACACCTGAAATAGGTAGACTCTGCTCAATATTCTGTTATACCCTAAGTGGGAAAAGAAGTTGAAAAAGGACACATATATGCGTTTGTATAACTGAGTCACTTACCGTACCCCTGAACACTGTTCATCAGCTACTATTGCTGTTGCTCAGTTGCTAAGTCGTGTCTGACTCTTCCGTGGCCCCGTGGACTGTGGCCCGCCAGCTCCCCTGTCCATGGGACTTACCAGGCAAGAATACTGGAGTGGGCTGCCATTTCCTTCTCCAGGGGATCTTCCTGACCCGGGAATCAAACCCGCGTGTTCTGCATTAGCAGGTGGATTCTTTACCGCTGAACCATGAGGGAAGCCCATTAATCAACTATACCTCAATATAATAGAGAAGGAAATGGCAACCCATTCTAGTATTCTGGCCTGGGAAATCTCATGGACAGAAGAGTCTGGTGGGTTACGGTCCATGGGATCACAAAGAGCTGGACATGACTGAGCAACTAACACACATATATTCTTCAATATAAAATTAAAAAAATTTTGTTATGTTAAAGTATGTGAGTAGGTAGCACATGTTATATAACAAGAAAGCCTAGAGCAGAGTAAGGGATACAAAAAATCTGAAATTCAAATTGCAACTTAAAATATAACAGTCAGGCTAAGCTTCATTGAAAGCACATTTGAGTAAAGCCTAGAAGTGAGAGTAGCCTGGCACCCAGATCAGCGCCTGGCTCAGGGGAGATCTGCTGGGTGAACAGATGAGTACAGTCTGCCCACCGTTCCTCTCACTGCGTGTGTTCTTCAGGTGAGCCTGAAATGGGGTGTGGGAACACGCTGCACTTTAGTGAGATCTAGGGGTTCTCCAGGTGGCACTAGTGGTAAAGAACTTGCCTAGCAATGCAGGAGACATAAGAGATGCAGGTTCAATCCCTGGGTCGAAAGATCCCCTGGAGGAGGGCGTTGCAACCCACTCCAGTGTTCATGCCCGGAGAATCCCATGGACAGAGGAGCCTGCTAGACCACAGTCCATGGCATTGCAGAGTCAGACACAGCCGAGGTGGTTTAGCATGCATGCACACAGTGAGGTCTAGACATTGATTATCTCTCCACACTGAACCTTGCTAGTGTTAAGGATTTCCACATACCTCAACTCATAGTTGTAAGCCAACAACTTCATCAGATGTTCACAGAGATTTAGTGATGTGTTTCAAAGCCAGAAGAAAAATTTGCCTAACTGAATTTACTGAAATGTGCACTTATATAGTATTATTATCTTAACTGATATTTTCTCAAGGTATGTAGAAGCAAACCCTGCAAAAAACATGCCTGTCTATGGAACTGAATGTTGCATATGTTAGGTGGTGGGGAGAGGATTGAGGAGATTTGCAGAATTGAGGTAGCAAAGCCAAGTTTCCTTTGCTTCACAATTTTGCCTGAGGCTAGCCCTGCAGGAGAATTTTAATAATGAACATCCTTCATGGTTCTAAAATTATTTAATTTCATGGTGATTTTACAATTCCCGTTTTAAGACTCGAGACACGATGAAACCAGATCATTTGTCTGGGCTCCTCCACAGTGAAAACATGAAAGCCAATAGAAAGTGTCATGCTGCCAGAAGCATGAGCTCTTATGCTAAACACTAGATCCAAAAGGACTAAGTTTAGAGGACTTGGAGTTGATTAAATCACTTATTCATTTGTTTGGAAAATCTGAGCCAGATGGGAGAGATATGCAGAGTAAGATTAGAAGAAGGGGGTGGGATTTCCATGCCCTCCCAGCACCTTGATATATTCACCAACTCGGAAGCTTTCTGACTCTTGTTGTTTAGGGTTTTTAACTAAGATAACATTATATGGATGCTTGATCAAATCATTGGGTATTAGTTATCAAACTCAACCTCCAGCCCTTCTCCCCTCTCCCAAGGCCCAGGAAGGGACTAGGAAGTGATTGGGGGTGTGAGGACAAGGGACTCTGAAATTTCCAACCCTCTAACCATCACTTTCTTGGCCATCAGCCCCCATCCTAAAGCCATCTAGGCGTCTCCAGCCACCGGTCATCACAATGGCATATAAAAGACACTCTTGGGGAGTTCCTCAGTGGTCCAGACTTGGTACTTTCACAGCTGTTGTGCAGCCTGAGTTCAGTCCCTGGTCAGGGAACTAAGATCCTACAAGTGGCCAAAAACCCAAACCAAAGCAAAAAAACCCATTCTTACTGTTTCAGAAATTACAAGGGTCTTAGAAGCTATGTGCCAGGAACTAGGGATAAAGACCAATATGTATTTTCCATTATACCACAATTGTTTTAAGTCAAATTAAACTCTGAGGTACTATTTTACTCAGTAGTTGATAACTAATTCACATGTGGGGTGCTGCCATAATAAAAGCCTGAACTATGGGTTTGACTTTGAATTGGGATAGTGGATGGAAGGACCTCAAGAACAGTGAGAGTGAAAGCCTAAAGAATACAGAGACACATGAAGTCAAGCTCCACTAATGTTGGGTTGTAACTTTACCTTTTAAGAGAAAGTTTTCCCCTGAACCCCAGATGGCTGTTCCTCTCCCAGTGACTGGTTGGTATGGTAAGAGCTCGCTTAAGTATTTCTAGAAGGATTTCCAAAACAAATGGCTCCTAAGCACCAGGAATGGTGTGAGGCTGAAAGTCACCTTCACTTTGCTTTGTTTATGCACGTATTCAGTGAATAACCACTGAGCACCTACCACAGGCCAGAAGTGATTTTAAGTGCTGGAGATACAGTTGTGAATGAGGAAGGTGAAAGCCCTGCTCTCATGGAGCACATATTCCTGGGGAGGAGATGAATAATAAATAAACTAACAGGCATTACCATTTCAGGGGGCAGTGTAAGTGCTCTGCAGAAAGCCTATGACGCTTCTATAGAACCTCTGTAGAAAGTCAGAGATTCTGACTGATACTGACACTGCTGATACCCAGCAGAAAATCTATGATAAGAGTAAATCCAATAAGGAAGTGTTCCCAACGTTTTGGCACTAGACACCAGTTTCGTGGAAGATAATTTTTCCACAGACCATGATGATTCAAGTGCATTATTAATACATTTATATATTGTGCACTTTATTTCTATTATATCAGATCCACCTCAGATCATGAGGCATTAGATCCCAGAGGTTGGGGACCTCTACTAAGGGGTCCCCTTTGATCTCTGAAGACCCATTCGTCTCACGCTGTTACAGCTTCTAGACTCCAAGACTTCTGCCTCTATCTCCCTTTCTTTCTAATGATACCATAATTACCCAAACTACAATAGGAAGCAACCAAGATGTCCTTGGTCATAAGTGAAAGCTTTGACACTGTCCTTTGGGAATGGGGCTCCTGCATTAGCTGATTCTTACAGAAGTGGGACATACTCAAATGCAGGGAGAAAAACGTGGCCCTAGGTCATGAAGTTGATGGGTAGGTAGCCATTGCGCACAATTCACCTATATGACTTCACAAGTAGCCTATTGTGTTAAACTCCATCATTATTCCAAAGGCTACCTAATTTAAAGTTCCATTTAATGTGTTGATTTTTTAAAAAAAGTTTTATTTTTTAACAGCAACTTCAAGTTCATAGCAGAAGTGAGAGGATGGTACATAAATTCCCCACAAATGCAGAGCCTCCCATCATCTATATTCCCCACAGAGCAGCATGTTTATTTTAACTGATAAACCTGCAGACACATCATTATCACCCAAGGTCCATAGGTGTACATTCTGAGGGTTTTGACAAATATATAATTACACATATACATCATTACTGTATCATATGGAAGTGTTTTATTACTGCTCTAGAATTCCTCTGTGCTCTGCTTATTCATCCCCCACTTACCCCGTGTGGGGACAACCCCTGACAATCACTGTACTGTCTCCATAGTTTTGACTTTTCCAGAATGTCATATAGTTGGAATCATATAGTATGTAACCATTTCAGAAAGTGGCTTCTTTCACTTAGAAATATGAATATAAGTTTCCTCTATGCCTTTTCATGGCTTGATAGCTCATTTCCGTGGCTTGGGTGATAAAGAGTCTGCCTGCAATGCAGGAGACCCGGGTTTGATCCCTGGGTTGGGAAGATCCCCTGGAGAAGGGAACGGCTACCTACTCCAGTATTCTTGCCTGAAGAATTCCGTGGAGAGAGGAGCCTGGTGGGCTACAGCCCATGGGGTTGCAAAGAATCAGACATGACTGAGCAACTAACACTTTTACTGTCAATATTTCCATTATCTGGATGTACCACAGTTTATTTATCCATTCACCTAATGAAGGACGTCTTGGTGACTTTCAAGTTTTGGCAATCATGAATAAGCTGCTATAAACAGCTGCGCGCGGGCTTTTCTGGACATACATTTTCAGCTCTTTTGGATAAATACCAACAGCACGATTACCTGATTGATAAGAGTATGTCTAGTTTTGTAAGGCCAGCTGTCTTCCGAAGCAGCTGCCGCGCTGCCTTCCCACCGGCCGTGCGTGAGACCTTCTGCAGCTCCACCTCCTCGGTAGCACCTGGTGCTGTCAGCGCTCTGGGTTCCGGGCTTTCTAGTAGGTGCGTGTTGGTATCTCACTGTTGTTTTAATCACCTTAACTTAAAAGATTAATACAAATTATTTTTTAGTTGAGCTTAACATTTAATTCACCTCCTACACGTTTGAGTGCCTATAATGTGTGAAGCTTTGAGTGTGTAGAAGTGAAGTGAAGTCGCTCAGTAGTGTCCGACTCTTTGAGACCCCATGGACTATAACCTACCGGCTCCTCCATCCATGGGATTTTCCAGGCAAGAATACCTGGGGTGGGTTGCCATTTCTTCTCTAGGGGATCTTCCCAACCGAGGGGTTGAACCTGGGTCTCCCGCACTGCAGGTAGATTCTTTACTCTCTGAGCCACCAGGGAAGCCTGTGTGGACCACAACAAACTGTGGAAAATTCTTTAAAGAGATGAGAACACCAGACCATCTTACCTGTCTCCTGAGAAATCTGTACATGGGTCAAGAAGCAACAGTTAGAACTGGACATGGAACAACGGACTGGTTCCAAATTGGGAAAGGAGTACATCAAGGCTGTATATTGTCACCATGTTTATTTAACTTATATGCAGACTACATCATTTGAAATGGCAGGCTGGATGAAGCACAAGATGGAATCAAGATTGCTGGGGGAAATATCAACAACCTCAGGTATGCAGATGATATCACTCTAATGGCAGAAAGCAAAGAAGAACTAAATAACCTCTTGATGAGGATGAAAGAGGAGAGTGAAAAAGCTGGCTTAAAATTCAGCATTAAAAAAACTATGATCATGGCATCTGGTCCCATCACTTCATGATAAATTTTGGGGAGAAAGGTGGAAATAGTGACATTTCCTCTTCTAGGGCTTCAAAATCACTGTGGATGGTGACTGCAGCCATGAAATTAGAAGATACTTTCTTCTTCGAAGGAAAGCTATGATAAACCTAGACAGTGTATTAAAAAGCAGAGACATCACTTTGCCAACAAAGGTCCATATAGTCAAAGCTATGGTCTTTCCAGTAGTCATGTATGGATGTGAAAGATGTGAAAGTAAGAATGGCTGAGTGCCAAAGAACTGATGCTTTCAAATTGTGGTGTTGGAGAAGACTCTTGAGAGTCTGTTGGACTGCAAGGAGATCAAACCAGTCAATCCTGAAGGAAATCAATACTGAATACTCATTGGTAGAACTAATACTGAAGTTGAAGCTCCAATACTTTGGCCACCTAATACAAAGAGCCGACTCATTGGAAAAGACCCTGATGCTGGGAAAGACTGAAGGCAAAAGGAGAAGAGGGTAGCAGAGGTCGGATGGTGTCACCGACTCAATGGACATGAACTTGGGCAAACTTTGGGAGGTTGTGAGGCACAGGGAAGCCTGGCTGCAGTCCATGGGGTGGCAAAGAATTGGACACGGCTTTATGACTTAACAACAGCAAATGTGTAAGTCACTCATGTTTAGCTTGGTAGGAAGATAAAAGGATTCCACAGGGCAAAACAGACATTTAAAAATTTAACTGATTCTCCATGCTGAGCACTGAGACACAATGGTTACCATGTGGATCATCTTACTTAAAAACAGAACAAAGAGGGGCTCTGACACATACCAGGCATGCCCTGCCCAGCGGGTTTGATTCATGCTGGGTGATGGCTGCTTCCTGGGATTAGTACCCAAATGCATGGATGGAGAGTTGCTTTTTTCTGCTTGGAATTCTTTTCAGTTCTGCCTCCTGCCTCTCTGTTGACAACCTGCAGTATGTATAAATAAGCTTAAAGAAAAAAAAGCAACATGTAGAACAGTATATTTAGCAAGTTTCCACATGTATAAAATGGAAGGAAATATTTATACATGGCTATTTGTTCATTATTATTATTGTCATCAGTACTTATGCCACTCAGTAATAGGCATTTTTCTAGGTCTTCAGGATACAGAAGTAAATTAAACAGATGACATCAATGCCCTCATGGAGCTTTTACACTAAGAGTGTAAATAAGATTGATTAATTTTAGACATAGTTATTCATAGTGTGATGTCTAGTTCATAAGAGTCAAATAAAGGAAACTTCTTAATTAACTACACAGAATAAAAGAATAAATTAGATTAACTTTTGAACATAGGTTTATGGCTGGGCATCCTCTGTGAGACATTCTTCAAGACAGCTGGCCTGAACTTTTCAAAAATGTCACTTCTATTATAGGGAGATTGATGGGGGAATGTCATAGATCAAAGGAAATTAAGTGGGACCAAATGAAGTAAGGGATCTTGATGGGTTTCCAAACTGGAAAAAAAAATCTTTGAAGGACATCCTTGGAGCCATTCAGAGACTCTGAATATAGACTATATATTGGTTTATAACATTGTGCCAACATGACTTTTCTTGGGTAGGATATTTTGGTTTTGTAGAATGTTCTTGTTCTCAAGAGATACATGCTGAAGTTTCTAGGAATAAAATGTCATGATTTACTTTTGAATCTTTTTGGAAATAAGTATAGTGGTGGGGTGTGGGTGTGTTTATGTGTGTAGATAGGTAATAAAGATATAGAGAAGAGATCACATTTTAAAAAAATAAATAAAGGAAACTTCTTTAAACTGGGAGATGATCTGTTAGAATCATGCATATACCAGACTCATACCAAGTATATTGAAAAAACAACTCAAATGCTATTCACCAACAATTACAATGAACAGCCCGGTTGGGAGAGGGGAATTCAGCAGATTACTCTCAGAATTCAAGCAGGGGTTGAACAGCAAGTCCTGAGGGCCACGTGGACCCCAACTGTGACTTTAATGAGACAACTCTCAAATCCTAGTTTCTGTGCCTCTTCATTTACATTTTTTAGAGCAAAACCACTGCACCTGACTCAGTGTGAGACTAGTCTTTGCTCTGAAGCTGGACTCACCCATTTTCTCATGAGTGAGTAAAATGGGACTCACTTTCCTCCAGTGATGAAGAAAGAATACGGGGAAATCCATAGGATTTCTGCTCTTCTCAGCCCGAATGCTTTCGCTTCCCACCCCACTTTTATTTTAACCAAAACAGCCCAGAATGGCCCCGTTCATCCTCTCCCTGTTCCATGGCAGAGCCTGTGGTGGTTCGGGTCAGTGCTTGAGTAGGGGATCAAGCACTTGCAAACCTTCTAGGTCCCTTTATCTGTTCCTGATGCTCTCCTGGCTCCACTGATACAAAGTAGCAGCACCAAGCCTTTCCAAGCACTAATATGATACAACCACACATGCCAAAACATTGTGCAGGCTTTGAAAGTGTGAAATGGCAATAAACTAGCCTTTCCTAAATTCTGGGAAGACTTCTTTCATTTTAGAGAAGTTGGAGAGCTGAGTGGTCAACAGTTTGGACACTGGAGCCAAGTAGCAATGTGTTCCATTCCAGCTCTACCCAATGACCAGCCGTAATCCAGAGTGCGTTCTGTGACCCTTGCGTACTTTTGTTTCCTCAAATGTAAGTTCAAGATGGTAATAACAGTTCTTATCTCAGGTCGCTCAGCAGACTCGCACTCACCATGTGATCTCAGCAAGTCATTTCCTCTCTCTGTGCAGCGATGCTCTCCTCTACAAACTGGGGAGAAACTATCAAAGAACATGTCTCAGAGGGCTCCTAAGAAGACTAAATAAGCTAATGCATGAGTTAGAGCTTGGATTGCACCCCTGATAATACATGTTGAAGTCCTAAGCCCTAGTACCTCAGAGAGCGACCTTCTTTGCAAACAGGGTCATTGCAGATGTAATTAGTCAAGATGAGGTCCTTGGGGTGGGCCCTAATCTAGGATAACTGGTGTCCTTAGGAAACAGGAAAGTTAGACACAGATATACGCAGGGAGAATGGCATGTGAGGATAAAGGCAGAAATCGGGACAATGTTTCTATTACAAGCTAAGGAGCACGGAAGATCTCCAGCAAGCCTGCAGAAGCTTGGGGTAGGTATGGAACTGACTCTTTCTCAAAACCCCAAGGAGGAATCAGGTTTGCCAACACCTTGGTCCTGGACTTCTAGTTGCCAGAACTGTGAGAAAACCAATCTCTTTTGCTGAATCTGCCTAGCTGTTCCAGCAGCCCCAGGAAACTGATGCAGTAAGTAAAGTACTTAGGATGGGGTTGAAAGTATGATCGGAAAGGGCGTCACGAGTTCCTACAGTGTCCCAGTGCAGAATGGAGTTAGTAGCCGGTGGCTGTCAATCATTATTTTTAGAACAGAAGACTCAGAGCCTCTGAACGACCAAGATCCTTATCACAGGCTTCTAGAGATGGGTGGACTCCAAAAATACAGGGAAGACTCAGCCTCCTTTTAGAGCAGATGCTTATTTGACTTCAGTGCAGTGAGGGTGAAGCTCAGTCAGGGTCGGCGTGCAGCTCCGCTCACTGTTGAATGAGAAACCCTCAACCTCCGAGGTCACTGCAAGGGGCAGAAAAGCGGCAGCCCCCCGGGGCGGGAGAGGGTGGTGTTCATGGGTGTGCACAGACACTGGCCCCAGCTAACAATAGCAACAAACCTCAAGGGCTGCTGAGGACAGCAGAGGACCAACCACTCACTGCCCCCAAAAGACACTGGTGTGCACCCCAGTCCCTGCTGGGAAGGTGCGCCTCAGAGGCCCCTTAACCCACTTCTTGCTGGTGTCCGGGTTGGCCTGGAGTGTCCCTCGTTTTGATGTTGAGACTGAAGCAGCTGTCCTTTCCTGAGTACATGGAAGTGTCTGGAAGCCCTGAAAGCTGTTTTGTTATTTGGCTGCTGTTGTCTAGAAGGAGCAATCTGCCCGAGGTGTTCTATTTGTCCTCGTAACACTCTGATGACAGCTGCCTCTCCCCCAGCCCCTACATAGAAAGGACAGTTCTGTGGGAGTCGCCCTGGTGTTTTCACCACGTTTGTTCTCAGCGGGCTTGCTGATAGCGTAGGAACCCCTCCTGGGTCGTGGAGGGTGGGGTACCTCTGGGAGAGCAGGACAGCCTCTTCTATCCAACCCCATTGGCATTGACCTGACCATGTCCACCCTAGCTCACTGTTTAAGAACAGCAGGGAGGCGATGGATTTGTGTCCTTCTGGACTTTACCTGAGGAGGGGAGGTGGAGTCAAACGTAGGTTATTTTGTTACAGGAAGCTCCTTTTGATCAAAGGAGTTTTACCCGTTATATTTGGGTGAAACATTTCTCAGAAGGGCTCTGGTTGAGCATAGAGTCTGTGTGACAAGTCCTTCACTTTGAGAGGCCCAGAATGAACCTGGTGTTCAGCTCTGCACAGTCCAAGGCAGGAACCACCAGCACGTGGCTGCTGAGCATTTGAAATGTCAGAACTGAGAGGTGCTCTGAGTGCAAAATCACACCAGCCCTTCAAAAAGACTTAGTACAGAAAAGGAATGCAAAAGCTCCCATTCATGATGTTTTATTGATTACATGGTAAAATAATATATTGGCTATGTGGATTAAATATTAAAGTATTATTAAAATTAATTTCACCCATTTTTTCTTATCTTTCAAAAATATTCTGGCAGTCACCTTAAAATTATGTCTATGACTTAATCTTTGTGGCTCAAATTACATTTCTAGCACACAGTGCTTGTCCAAATCATTGTACCGGTGTTTTCTTCTTCAAGGTTACTTGGGTGGTTTTTTTTTTTTTGTGATTTGCCTTCCTAGTAAAACTTTAGTCCTGCCTTTTAAAAACTGATAACAGACACCTCATTTAGATCATTTAATCTCTCCTTTATTGCTTTATGTTTGGTTCAGATGACTTAGCAACTTGCTACCAAATACTAAAATATATATTTGAATCTCTCTTTGCCTCTTGTCATGTATTTTATTCCTAGGTCTTAAAATTTTTCTATTTCTTCATCTTTACACCAGAATGTTGGAAGTGATATAATCCCAAAGTCTCCTTCTGTTTTATGATTCTGCTTTGAAATTTGAGACTTAAAAGGAGGAGGAAAATCTAGATTACTCTCGGAGAGTCTTGACATTTGAGGTGTGATGCAGTTTTCTGAAGATAAAATCATTTTTCCGATCCTGTTCCGGCTGAGACGGAAGCCTGGCATCACAGCCTGCAGATACGCCAAGGCTGAACAATGGGAGGGGCGATGCTGCCTCCTACTGGGCTAGACAGGAGCTGCAAGTCTACGGGGGTGTCGGGGCCTTGCGGGCTGTGCTGGTCACACCGAGAGCCAGACCAACAGCTCAGAGACAGACCCAGCAACTCTCCTGTTGTGCTTGCCGAGTCTGCCCCAGACCTTTTTCAAGGCTCTCACATTTGATGCAAACACAGCTGATGGCTCCCTTCTGGTTATAGCACTCACCCAGTGTCTCTGGGGTCTGGACTGGTGAAACTGGCAGAATATGGATGCAGACTCAGTCCCTCATGGTTCCAGCCCTCCGCAGGCCAGTGGGAAGGTGCCTGACAGCCCAGGAGAAGCCAGACGTTGGTCCAAACTGGGTTTCTACCCCTTTTGAGCAGGAGTCCTAACCCTTAGGGTCTACAGACCAGCTCTTTAGAAGATGAACTGACTTTCTGAGTAAATCCAATGATGGATCAGTAATGTAGACAGAAAGGTTACTGTACCGTCTTCTCTATGTGGTGTATTTAAGAGAAAGGGAATCTGAGGAACACAGGAAGCCACAGGTGCCAAACATATCAAGAAGCCTCGATGATGAGTTTGTCCATTCCTGTTAGTCCCGTGGCCAGGCTCTCCCACCCCATTATCTCCTTGTTCTCCCCAAATCATCACTGCTTTCTGCCTTCTGGGCCTTTTTGCTTCTCTCGTCACCTTCCTGACACACACTGTCAGACACGCGCATGCACACTCTACAAGCACACATACGCTCCACTCCATGGCAGCAAAGAACACAGAGGAGTATACTCACCCATGTAACTTCAAGTAAGACAGGTTTAGCTCGTATATACATAGAGTCGGACATGACTTATTGACTAAACCACCAGAAACATAGAATATACATAGCATACACATAATGTGTGGGCTTCCCTGGTAGCTCAGCTGATAAAGAATCTGCCTGCAATGCAAGAGACCCTAGTTTGATTCCTGGGTTGGGAAGATACCCTGGAGAAGGGATAGGCTACCCACTCCAGTATTCTTGGGCTTTCCTGGTGGCTCAGACAGTAAAGAAGCTGCCTGCAATGCAGGAGACCTGGGTTTGATCCCTGGGTTGGGAAGATTCCCCTGTAGGAGGGCATGGCAACCCACTTCAGTATTCTTGCCTGGAGAATCTCCCTGGACAGAGGAGCCTGGCAGTCTACAGTCCATGAGGTCGCAGAGTCAGACATGACTGAGCAACTGAGCACTTAATTTAATCACGCAGCACGATCCCTTTTACCATATTCACAGAGATTAGGAAATGAACATCTTTGAGGGGCCACTATTCTGCCCATGGTACACACATCAAACTGCCCAGTTGCCCAGGCCTGCCAGATTATGTAGGGACACCTGAGTCTGGGTGCTCAGCCTCAAACCTGCTGCAGGAAGGAAGACCAGAGTATGAATCCAAACTCATCCAGAGGCCCCGCAAGGATTCCTCCCTCCACTTCACGGAGCTGCTCAGACTCGTATGAAAGAATGAAAATGACACCGTTAGCTGTGCATTAAATGCTTTTACCAAAAGTAGCAATAGCTATGTAGAGTAGGAGGCACTGCTTAAAAACAGCAGCATATTTTTGAGGTGTGTTTGTTCATGACAAAAGCTTCTTCTGTCCCAGGGTTTCCTTCTCCTTGTGTTCATTTGCTAGGGCTGTAATAACAAAATCCCACAGACTGGGCAGCTTAGACAGAACATTTTATTTTCTTGCAGTTCTGGGGTCTGGGAGTCCAAGATTAAGCTGTCAACAAGATCGGTCACTTCTGAGGCCTCTTTCCGTGGCTTGTAGATGGCAGTCTTCTCTATACGCTCTCACATGGCCGTCCCTCTGCGTACACACCCCTGGTGTCCCTCCCTCTTCTTATAAGGACACCAATCATATAGGATTAGAGCCCCACCCATAAGGCCTTCTTTAAGTTCAACACCCTCTCTGCCCAAATTCCCATCATCAATTTCTCTTAATGGCCTTTTTCAGGAGGTTCATGTTTTATTCAAGTTGAGACATTAGGTAAACTCAGGGAAGGTTGTCACAATAAGAGCAAGGATTTATTAATATGATTAATGAATATAGTGCACATTTTCTTTTTTAAAAAATTAGAATGCACTAAAATACTTGTAGTAATAAAATAAAGGGCTTCCCTGGTGGCTCAGTGCTAAAGAATCTGCCTGCTAATGCGGGAGACACAGGAGACATGGGTTTGATCCCTGGGTCAGGAAGATTGTCTGGAGGAGGAAACGGCAACCCACTCCAGTATTCTTGCCTGGGAAATCCCATAAGGAGGCTGGTGGGCTACAGTCCATGGGGTCACAAAGAGTTGAACATGACTTAGTGACTAAAGAAGTGAAATACAAATATAACAATAATATTAATATGTAAATCATATGAAATATATCAATTATCTTAAGTGGCATCTAACAGATATATGCCTTACATTACACAGTATCTGATTTAATTCTCTTAAAAACATCTTGTGACACGTTTATGGTATAGGTGAAGAAGCTGAAGCCCTGAGAGATCATGGGACTCCTTCAAAGTCGCACAACTGGAACACTGAACTTTGGAGACTGTGCTCTCGATGATCCATACTGATGCTGCACATCATAGCTCAGACTGTTTTTACTTTTCATCTCATCTGATTCTCCCAACAACTCAGAGGGTTAAACATCAGGAGTGTGCCCTCTTTTCAGACAAAGAAACTGAGGCACAGGTTATGAAATTTTCTGCCCAATTTCATACCCAAGAACTAGGTGGTGAAAGTGGGACATGAAGCCAATACTGATTAACTCCCAAATCCCAGTCACTACTTCTGGAGTTCTGTCAGCACCTGGAAGGGCTGTTCCTCAGGTACCATAACATTCTAGATGCAGACAAGTTGACAAGAGGATGCATTGGTTAACAGAATGCCAGAGACCTGATCCCTCAGCTATGAGACAGATGCAGAGCTCTAGAGCAGATCTCCAAATTCTATAACCCTCCTGCTCAAAATGGGGTCCGAGAATCAGCAACAGCACCATCACCCAGGAGTCTTGGGAACCGCAGAGACCACGACCCACCTTAGAGCCACTGAGTCAGAATCTGCCTTTTAACAAGACCCCGGGGGAGCCTTGTGCACATAAAAAAGCACTTTAAAAATGATACCTTATATTATAGGACCAAAGCTATGATGATTTAAACTTCTAACCCTCCACCCATTATCTCTTTTTAGCTGTTGTTAAAATGTAACAGTGAAACCTCAGTTTTGTTCAGGCTGTGAAGCTGTGTAAACAGTTCCCAAATTCACTGTTTTACAACCACTAGGGATGTTTGTTAGAAACACACATTGCCGACCTCCTATCCACAGATCCTGATCAGAAGCTCTGGGGTTGGGCCCAGGAATCTGTGTGTGCACAAGGACTACATCCCTCACTGCCCCACTCAATGATGCTGGCTGTCCATGGATCTTGTTTGGGGGAATCATATTTTTTAAAGTGCTATTTTGTGACTGCAGTTGAGATTTTTAAATACAAATTCCAGAAGCAGGAAAAGGTTAAAAGATAAGATTGGAGTGTCAGATTACAGGAGTATTAGAAGATAGTTGTTGTTCAGTTGCTAAGTTGTGTCCCACTCTTTTGCAACTCCATGGATGATAGATAGCCCACCAAGCTCCTTTGTCCATGAGATTTCGCAGGCAAGAATACTGGAAGTTGCCACTTCTTCCTCCAGGGTATCTTCCTGACCCAGGGCTTGAACCCAGGTCTCCTGCATTGGCAGACAGATTCGTCACCACTGAACCACCAGGGAAGCCCATTAGAAGGGAGAATGGGATCAAATCTGCCCTTCCCCTGCGTACTGATGGGCTTTGTTGAAGCTGATGATCTTTGGCCCTTGACACCAAGCACCACTTTAGGGTCATCTGCGGCCAAAGCACTTTACCTTATGCCTTCCTGCCAGTTCCCAGCTAAAACACAGAAAGTTTTATGATGAAAAGAGTATTTTTAACTTGCTCAACCTGGCAGATTGTATCAGTGTCTTCCTGGCCTACTTGAATCATGAAGTGCAGTTAGTGGTACAATCTTCAGCTGAGCTATATAGGAGAAAAGTCAATTTTATTTGAAAGAAAAAAAAAAAAAAAGGTACATCCTGAGTCAGAAACTTTATGGATTTATCCAAAGTCAAACGTCTTTTGTACTGAATTTACAAACTGTGAATTGTTTCTTTTTCAGAGACTGATCTAAATTTTAGGGCAGCAAACACTCTTGAGGCACAGAAAAGTTGGGGGACACACACAAGGCCATGTAACCCATTCATCATAGAACCAGGCCTTCAGGAAATGTTTGGAAAGTTCTTTCTGTTTCATCCTGTCATGCAATTTTTTTTCCTCTTTAAAGTCTTATTATTTTCTTATTAGTATTTAAATAGTATTAAGAAATAATTATGGCTAAGAACATTTACTCCCAGATGCAAATCTAATTTTCTGGGAGGTCAGCATGAGGGAATAATGATGAAGGCAAGCTGTCCTTCAGACACAAGAGTTTCCATCTGCTCAAGTTTATTTCTACTTTTCTGCATGTTGCTTTCAGATACCACCTCACACCTCCCGACTTTGTCCCAATGTACACAATACACTCTTCTCTTCTTCAGGCTGGAACTGGGGGCTGCTTTTATTTGCCCTTCTGTCTGGAGCAGCGTTCCATCCATGATTTATCTTCTTGATGTCAGCGGTGTTTCCTATTTTCCTAACAAACAGGAGGCCAAGTGTGGGAAGTACTTGGATTGTGGCTATATTGCCCTCCAGAGGCACCCTTGCACACAGGGTAACTATATAGCATTAACAGTTTCATTCTGTCCTTTATAGAAAGCAGTGTGTCCTTTGCAGATTAGATAAAAGCTGTTTCCCTGCTTCACTTTTCCTGAACAAACAGATTTCCAGAATGCTTTAAGGGTAGAGAGTGTGCTGTCTGTTTGTTAAAGCTCAACAGTAGATTTTGAGGACAATTAAGACCCCAGAACACGGAAAATGGAACAGCATTTTCCATTCCCCTATTAGAGGATATATGGATTTCTTGTCATATGAATATCAATGCCATCATTATTTTTAAAACTATTCACAATTTATTACAGCATCAGTGCTTTCTAGTCCCTTATTTCATCATGGCTTCAAGTATAGTCTAGAAAGGACAAACAATGAGAAGGATCACTGCTTCCACCGTTTGCTCTTTCACTTAGAATTTATGTGTTTTCTCTCCTGTTGAGGCACATTTTTTTTGGCTGCACTGTACAGCGTGTGGGATCATAGTTCCCCGACCGAGGATGGAGCCCGTGCCCCTGCAGTGGCGGTGCAGAATCTCAACCACTGACCACCAGGGAAGCCCTGGGCTACAAAATTTA
Organism: Cervus elaphus; assembly: GCF_910594005.1. Classification (NCBI taxonomy): domain Eukaryota; kingdom Metazoa; phylum Chordata; class Mammalia; order Artiodactyla; family Cervidae; genus Cervus; species Cervus elaphus. The sequence goes on from NC_057820.1 coordinate 46,976,936, forward strand.
AGTGAACATCAAAGTGCACAAAACGTCCAACCCTAATGTAAAGCTTGGTTCTTTTTATTTTAAATATACACTCATGTAACTACAATTCGGATCCAGATGTAAACTCTGCAGCACCCCTGAAAGTTCCCGCATGCTCTTGCCTGTGCATACCTGGCCCTCTACTGGAGTTTACCACTGGTAGATTTTTACCACACTTCATAGCTTTGCCTCTTCATGGACCTCTTATCAATGGAATGGAATTTCTCTTTTGTGTCTGCTTTCTTCTATTCTGCCTGACTGTGAGACTCATTTACATTGTTGCTTGCATCAGTAGGTTTTTCTTTTTAAAATTGAGGATGGGGGAAGCTAAGAACTAAGGACTGTTGGGAAGAGCATTTCATAGATTTATTATCCTCAGCTATCTTCAGAATATCAATTCTTGTTTGATAATTTTGGATACATTCATCTTTATTGACTTTGTTGTATTTTAATTTATTTTTTTTGCAATGGATCATTTAATAAATTTTGTTTTAGATACAATCCAAATAATAGAGTGTGAGTAGGGATGGAGCTTCCCTGGAGGCTCAGTGGTGAAGAATCCACCTACCAAAGCAGGAGATGCAGGTTCGATCCTTGGGTCAGGAAGATCCCCTGGAGAAGGAAATGGCAACCCACTCCAGTGTTCTTGCCTGGAGAACCCCCGCAGACAGAGGAGCCTGGTGGGCTACAGTCCTTGGGGTTGCAAAGAGTCAGACATGATTTAGTGACTAAACAGCAATTGTGTTCTTTATGTGACTGTATCAGAATGGATCTATTCCCAGTTGACAGACATGCGGGTTATGTTCAATATTGGGTCATTATAAATAAAGCTGCTAAGAACATACTGGCATTTATATTTTGGTTGGCACAAGTACTCTTTTCATTGTATACCCAGGCGGGGAATTGTCGGCTTCTAGGGCAGAGGGGGAGAGGCTTGGATGGCATCACCAACTCAATGGACATGAATTTGAACAAACTCCAGGGGACAGTGGAGGACAGAGGAGTCTGGTGTGCTCTGCCCGCGAGAGCGCAGAGAGTGGGGCACAGCTGAGCAGCTGAGGGCCGAGAGCGAACAAGGGTGGCGTGTGTTTAGCTTCAGTGGTCATTACCAGTTTTCTGATATTTAGAAAACAAATTTATGGTTATCAAAGGGGAAGGCAGGGAGGATAAATTAGGCTGAGATTTCATCACTAACATGTAAGGTTTCCAATTGCTCAATATCCTTACCAGTATTGGTATCTCAGTCTTTAATTTTAGCCATTCCAGAGGTATGTAGTGGTAACTCATTGTGGTTTTTATTTTTTTCTTTTCCATTATAGTTTATTACAAGATAATGAATATAGTTCCCTGTGCTATATAGTAGGACCTTGTTGTTTATCTATTTTATATATAGTAATTTGTATCTGCTAATTCTAAATTCCTAATTTATCCTCCCTGCCTTCCCCTTTGATAACCATAAATTTGTTTTCTAAGTCCGTGAGTCTGTTTCTGTTTGGTAAATAAATTCATTTGCATCATTTTTTTAGTTTCCACATACAAATGATACTTGTCTTTCTCTTTCTGATCATGTGGTTTTAGTTTGCATTTCCTTGGTGAGTAATAGCATTGACCAACCTATTTACTTTATTTTGTTGATTTATTTTTGGGTCTTCGTCGCTTTGACAGGCTTTCTCTTTTTGCGGACGGGGGCTCCTCTTTGTGTGCTGCTCGGCCTTCTCCTTGCGGTGGCTTCTCCTGGTGCAGCGCGTGGGCTGTAAAGCTTTTGGGCCCTTGGTTGTGGGGCAGGGGCTTAGTAACCCTGAAAGTGAAAGTGAAGGTTGTTCAGTCGTGTCTGACTCTTTGTGACCCCATGGACTATACAGTGCATGGAATTCTCCAGGCCAGAATACTGGCGTGGGTAGCCTTTCCCTTCTCGAGGGGATCTTCCCAACCCAGGGATCAAGCCCAGGTCTCCCACATTGCAGGTGAATTCTTTACCAGCTGAGCTATGAGGGAAGCCCTAGTAGCCCTGAGGTGTGTGGAATCTTCCCAGACCAGGGACTGAACCTGTGTCTCCTGCATTGGTAGGCGCACCACCAGGGCAGTTCTGACATTGACCAACTTTTCATAAGCTTATAGGCCAATTGGATACATTGTTTTGAGACATGCCTTTCTTTTGCCTATTTTTTGTTTTGGGTTGACTGTCTTTTTCTTGCTGATTTAGAGGAGTTCTTTATATATTCTTGATATGGATCCTTCATTGTATTATGCATTACAAATATTTTCTCCCATTCTATGGCTTGTCTGTTTTCTATCTTGATAGTGAAGAACAGAATTTCTTAATTTTTTTGAGACTCAAATTCTCAAACAATTTTTTAAGACTTTTATGGTTGGTGCTTTTTTTGTATACCACTGAAGAAATCTTTGCCTAGCATTAAGTCTAGGAAATATTCTTCTATGTGTCTTCTAGAAGGCTTGTCATTGTACCTTTCACATTATATCTGTGATATGTTTCAAATTAGCTTTTAAGTATGACAAGGAAGTGGTGGTTTAGCGCTAAAGGATCCACCTGTCAATCCCTACCAATGCAGGAGACACAGGTTAGATCCTTGAGTTGGAAAGAACCCCTGGAGAAGGAAATGGCAACCCACTCCAGCATTTTTGCCTGGGAAATCCCATAGACAGAGGAGCCTGGCTGGCTACAGTCCATGGGGTTGCAAAGAGCTGGACACGACTGAGTGACTAAACAGGAGATGAGGCGGGGGTAGCGCCAATGCAGGGGACACAAGAGACGTGGGTTGGATGCCTGGGTTGGGAAAACCCCCTGGAGGAGGACCTGGCAACCCACTCCAGTATTCATGCTGGGGAAATCCCATGAATAGAGGAGCCCAGCAGGCTACAATCCACGGGGTTTCAAAGAGTTGGACATGACTGAGTACGCACTCACAAGCAACTAAACAACATCAACAGCAAACGAGGAACTGTGGAAGTGTATCTGCCTCCCTCCCCTGTTAGGAATATCCAGTTGCTCCAGGACTGTTTATTGGAAAGGCCAGCCTTTCTCACTGCAGTGTGATGGCACTTCTGCTGTAAATCAAGTGACAGCAATATGTAAGTCCATTTCTGGAGGAAGGAGTTCCACTTTTAGTATATTCACTGCAAATATTGTAGTGGATGTGGCATTGGATTGAGTATTAGAAACCTTTGCCTTCAGGGCCGTTTTTTTTCGAGGGGTCTGGGAGACTTAGGAGCAGAGAACTTTGACCTGTTTGCTGCCACATCCTAACTCCCTCCTGGCTTTTCATGCCTCTTCCCACACAGCTAGCTAGTGATCACCTTCCTTCTTCGTCACTGCCGATGACATCAATGATTATATCACTGCCAATCCAGTCCTACTTAGCTACTGGATGGCCTTCGACAAGCAGATTCTCCCTCTTGGGAGAATCTTTTTTTTTTTTTTTTATTGGAGTATAGTTGCTTTACAATGCTGTGTTAGCTTCCACTGTACAGCAAAGTGACTCAGCTATGTGTTTGCATGTATCCCCTCTTTTTTGGGCTTCCTCTCATTTAGGTCACCCAGAGCACTGACTCTAGTTGCCTGTGATACACAGCAGGTTCTCATCGGCTATATTTTATATATAGTATCAATAGTGTACATATGTCAGTTCAAACTCGTGATTCATTCTCTCAGGAGAATCTTCACCTGAGATTTACAGAGACTGCTAATTTGCTTTGGAAGATCATATGGAATGAGTGTTGCAGCTAAACAAAGGGATTCCACAAACTAGTTAAATATACCAGGTTAAACTTATGGAAGATACCAAGTTGTACTTAAGGTATCATTGAGAACGCTAGCCAGCGGAGAGAGTGTGTGAAGGAAAAGAATGGCTGAGAAGCGCAAAGAGGATGGAGATGGAAGAACAGAGGAGAGCGCTGCAGGCAGAGAGCGACTGCTTGAAAGAGCTCTCGCGACTCTTACAAATCCATCTGGCGACAGTTGTTTGAGAAAGAGCAGGAGAGATGAACAGAGGGGTGTCTGTGCAATCAAACACACTCCTTCACCCAGAGGCAATGCAGAGTGCTCTTTATAAATTTTTTTTAAAAAGTCACATAAAATATATTTTAACAATTTTATTTTCTCCTTAGGCCTCCAAGTAACTTTGAAGTTTGCTTTGCACAGGCGCTCACAGAGGCTGCGGATGATCAGCTGCAGTCCAGGAAGAGCCCCTGCTCAACTTAACAACCCCTCCCACCCGGGACCCTGGAGCCAGACTGGAGCTGCTTTCCTGGGTGAGCTTTGGGTCCAACACCTTCAACTTCCCGAAGGCTGTGTATCTTTGTAAGAAGTCCTACTTTTACTCAAGCTAGTTTGGGTATTTTTTTAAATTTTTTTAAATTTTTATTTAAATGTTTTGTTTTATGTTGGAGTATAGTCAATTCATGGGTTCCCGGGTAGCTCAGTGGTAAAGAATCTGCCTGTAATGCGGGAGGCACAGGAGACATCGGTTTGATCCACATTTTTCAAAGTGCGGTCTGTGGAGACCCAAGGGGGTCCTAGAGACTTTCTTCCCACTGTGTTATTATTTGAACTGATAGTTCAAAACAACGCGGGGCAAAATTTCTGACCATGTTGCAAAAATTAATGCAGTAAAACAAAGCTGTACTCTTTGCACTACAGTTATTACCTAATTTACCATCATACACAGGAGGAAAAAGAATGACCAGTTTCACTTAAGAATGTTCTGGATGTAAAAACTGTATTGTCTCAGCCCTTGAGTAAATAACTTTTTGACATTTGGCATTAGGAAATGAGAAGTATGCATAAAAAGCACTTTTGCTGTATAAAGATAAGTAAGTAAGGACTTTCCTGGTAGCTCAGTTGTTAATATATAATGATTGTCTTTAGGAAAAGCCTTGTGAGATTGTTTGAGCTGCAAGTTGAAATAGCTACTTTCTTTAGGATAAATCTTTTTTTTTTTTTGGATAAACTATTTTTTATAGGAATGATTGACATTGTGGTTATTTAGGTTTGAATGTTCAGGAGGCATTTTCTAGAAAATAAATGAAATGAGACGGTAATTTCAAGAAAAACAACTCACAGCATCTGTTGCCATTTATCAAATTTGAGTTTTTAAGTGAAAATTAGAATTTGACAGCTTTCCAATACTTGAAGACTTTGAGATAAGATCACACACATATACATGATCTTTTGGATATTGACACATTTCATCTAACATATAATTTTGACATTCCATAAAAATGATATTCCATGTAAAATGAAATGTGTCAACATCTGAAAGATCTACATAATTCAGCGAACCAATATTATTTAAGGGACCAATGTGTGCTGTTGTACAAACATGCATGGGAAAAGATCCATTCAAACTATAAAATGGGCCACAGGATTTTAATATAACAGAATATGGAAAATTCATTAATCTGATTTAATCCATACTGAAGTTAACCTTTAAGAAACTACCACTTGTCATATTTTGATGTGGTATCAAGGAAGAATATCCACAATTATCTCAAAAATATCTCCCTTTTCCAACCATACATTTGTATGAAGATGGGTTTTCTTTATATATGTAAACTAAAATAACATAATGCAACATACTGAATAGCAAGCAGATACAAAAATCCAGCTGTCTTTTATTAAGTATGACATAAAACAGATGTGCAAAAATGTCAAGCAATGGTGCTTTTCTCACTAATTTGTTTTGGAAAATAAAGTTATTTCTTTAAACAGCTTTATTAAGGTATAATTGAAATATAATAAACTACCCATGTTTCAAAGTGCACATTTTGACAAATTTTGAGGTATGAACACACCTATTGACACCATCACCCCAATCAAGATAATGAACATATCCACCACTCTCAAAAATTTCCTTTTAAATTTCTACCTCCCTCCCTGACTTGCCTCCCTCATTTCCAGACAACCACTGACCTTCTTTCTGTCATTCTCCTTTACTGTACATTTTCTAGAATTTTACATAAATGGGTTCATAGATCATGTACACTTTTTTGTCTACCTTGAGATTCACCTGTGTTTTTGTATGTATCAAAAACTCATTCATTTTCATTGTTGAGTATTCTTCCATTGTATGGATATAGCATAATTTGTTTTTTGATTCACCCATTGCTATGGTCTGAATGTATGTGTCCCCCTGAAATTTATATGTTGAAAAGGTAAAGCCTAAGGTGATGGTATTAGGAGGTGGGATCTTGGGGAAATGATTAGGTCATGAGGACAGAGCCCTCACAAATAGAATTAATGTCCATAAAAGAGGCACAGAGATGGGACTTCCCTAGTGGTCTAGTGGCTAACACTCCATGCTCCCAATGCAGGGGGTCCAGTTTGATCCCTAGTCAGGGAACTAGATCCCATATGCTGCAACTAAAGATCCTAAGTGCAACTAAGACGCGATGTAGCCAAATAAATAAATAAAAATCGTAAAAGAGGCCTAGAGAGCTTGATTGGCTTCTCTGGCACTTGAGCGTACAACAGGAAGTCTGCAGCCCAGAAGAGGGCCCTTGCCTGACCTGGCTGGCACCCTGAGCTGAGACTTACAGCCTCCAGAACTGTGAGAAATAGATTTCTGTTGTTTATAAGCTACTCGAGTTTGTTGCATTTTGTTCTAGAGGCCTGAACGGACAAAGACACTGGTTAATGGGCATTTGGAGTGTTTCAGGTTTCGATTATAATAAATACAAATTTGCTGTGAACAATAGCATATACATCTTTGTATGGACATATTCTTTCATTTCTCCTTGGTAAATACCTAGAGGAGAAAAGACCGGGTCATATGCTAGGTGTACGTTTCATATTCTCAGAAACTGACAAAGAGGTTTCCAAAATACTTGCACCGTTTTACACTCCCACCAGCAGGGCATGAGAGTTATACTCCCCCACATCCTCACCAACACTTAGAATAGCTATTCAGTTTTTGCCGTTCTCACAGGTGGGTATCAGCATCTTGATGGTGGTTTAGTCACTGTCATGTCCAACTCCTTGCGACCCTGTGGACTGTAACCCACCAGGCTCCTCCGTCCATGGGATTTCCCAGGCAGGAATACTGGAGTGGGTTCCCATTTGCTTCTCCAGGGGGCGTCTTCCCGACCCAGATAAACTGTGTCTCCTGCATTGGCAGGCAGATTCTTTACCACTGAGCCACCAGGGAAGCCCTATTGACATCTTATTGTCATTTAACTGAATGGTTAAGAATGTTGAGCATATTTTCCTGTGTTTATTTGTCATCTATAACTTCTTTGTTAAAATGTCTGTTCAAATATTTTGTCCATTTTAATTGGGATGTTTTTCTTATTGTTGAGTTTTGAGAGTTTTTTAGAAATTCTTTTTCATATTCTTTTCTATTATGGTTTATTGCAGGATTTTGAATATAGTTCCCTGTGCTATACAATAGAACCTTGTTTATTCATTCTGTACACGATAGCTTACATTTGCTAATCCCAAACTCTCCATCTAACCCTCTCCTGAGTTTTGAGTTTTAAAGCCTTAAAATTCACCGGTGAAGCTATCTGGTCTAGAATTTTTGTTGATGAAAGTTTTTTGTTGATTGATTCAATCTTCCTACTACTTACAGTTTCATTCAGATTTCCTATTAATACTTTGAGTCAGTTTTGGTAGCTTGTGTGTTTGTAAGAACTTGTCCATTTCATCTAGCTCTAGTGCTGGCATGCACTTGTTGAGTATTTGCTTGCAATCATTTTTATTTCTGTTACTTTAGGTTTTTTTTTATTTTTCCCCTAATTCTTTCAGGTGGAAGGTTATGTTAGAAATTTGAGGGTTTTTTTTTTTTTTTTTTTTCAGTATAAGTGTTTGCAGCCACAAATTTCCCTGTTTTTGCTGCATCCCATAAGTCTTGGTGTGTTGTGTTTTAGTTTTCATTCATCTCAGAGTGTTTTCTAATTTCCCCTGTGTTTTCTTCTTTGTTTAAGAGTCACAGTTACAGAGAATAGATTTGTGGTTGCCAAGGCAGGGAGTGGGGAAGAAGGATTGGGAATCTGAGATTAGCAGAGCAAACTTTTATGCATAGAATTGATAAGCAACAAGGCCCTATCGTATAGCATAGATAACTATATTCAATATCCTGTGACAAACCATAATGGAAAAGAATATGAAAAGAATACATATATATATATAAATATATATATATATATATATAGTTGAGTCACTTTGCTGTACAAAAGAAATTAACATCCTGAAACAACTATATTCTTCAATAAACTAAAAAAATTAAAATAAAATACTGGATAGAGGAAAAAAAAGTGTGTTTTTTAATTTCCACCAATTAGTGAACAGTCCGTTTCCTTCTATTATTGATTTCTAATTTCATTCCATTGTGGTTGGAGAAGATACTTTTCTATGACATGTCTTTTAAAATTTATTGAGACTTTTTTGTGGTTCAACATATGGTCTATCCTAGAGAACATGCAAGAGAAGTATGCAGTGTCAAGGGAACCTGTAATGGAAGTTTGACCTGGGCAGAGAAGTCAGGAAAGGTTTCCCTGTAAAATTGCCAGTTACACCAAGAGCTGAGAGATGGCCAAGTGTTACCTTGGAGAAACCAGGAAGAAGCAGGAGTCAGCAGCAGGCCAGCCTCACTTCCCCACAGGGCGTGTGAGAAGCCGGTTTGCATTTTTGTTCTCTTCCTCCTCCCCCTGTTTCTTCTCCTTCTATTCCTTTTCCTGTTTCTCCTCCCTCTCTCTTCTCCCTCTCCCCCTCTTGTTGTCTTTATTTATTTGGGATAAATGTTGAAGTTTTTATCAATATTGTTTGATCACTGGAAATTTTGTGTATAGGATGTTTGTAAGTAATTGTAAAATTCAAATGGAGAAGGTTTGTGCTAACTTTCTGTGACTTGATCAGTTTTAGGGAGAGGTCAAAGTTTCAGGGTTTGGGTGGTATTTGGTTTATTGTTGGGATGGAAGCCTGAAGGGATGGCTGCAGGCTGCCAGTTGACTTTAGATATGTTTGGTTTGGATTTGTTAGACATCAAAGTGTGAGTTGGATATAAGTTGGATATGTGAGTCTGAAATGCAAGTTGGTACTTGCAAGTTTGAGAGTCATTAGTATGTAAATGGGGGCTTCCCAGGTGATGCTAGTGGTAAAGAATCCACCTGCCAAGGAGGAGATGCGATTGCATTCCTGGGTCAGGAAGATCCCCTGGAGAAGGAAATGGTAACCTATTCCAGTACTCTTGCCTGGATAATCCCATGGACAGAGGAACCTGGTGGGCTGCAGTCCATGGGGTTGCAAAAAGTCAGACACTACTGAACAACTCAGCATGCACATGCACACATACTTGAGAATGATGATGCTAGAAGAGAACTTAGGAACTGTATCCTCCAGTGATTTTCAAGAAGGATTCTAACAAACTGTGGAGCTGCCCCCTCAAGATAGGACTGGATAGGCTCACATAGTTAATTTGGGTATGTTTTAGGACTTTAGTTCTTTTTCATATTGATATTTTTAAAACATTTGTTTAAATTTTTGTAGAGAAGAAACTGAGAAACTGAGCCATGTTCTCTGAGTGGGAGGTTAGAAGATTGATGGTCTTTATCAACCTTTTCTCTTTTCTACCAGGCATGCCAGCATTGACCCTGCCAGTGTTGATTGCCTGCCTCATAGGTATAAAATATGTCCATTATCATGCCATTTATTATGGACCTCACTTCTTTACTTCAAATATTCCTTCTAACATAACATATTGATCTTCTTTAGAAAAATTCTGATAGATACATATTTCTTGTTAGCACAAAAAATAGCACTGGCATAAATGAAATAGTACTCTATTTCCCACACACAGAAAAATCTTGCTGGGATAGCAGCTTTGCTCTGCAAGATTCCTGGAAGTCCAGACTCCTTCTTGCTTGTTGACCCACCAACTGTGTGGTGTAGTTCTCATCCGCAAGTTTCATCCTCATTTCAAGGCAACTCACCCCCATGTTTGTACTCTAGCTAGTGGGAATGAGGAAAGAGGATGGAGTAGGTGTGTCCTTTCCCTTTAAGGGCAGGCCCTAGTGTTACATATATCACTTTATTCTTATCCTTTGACCAGTACTTGGCCATACCCAGTCACAAGGGTGCCTAGGGCAGATAGCGTTCAGTCAGACTGGCCTTATACTTGGCTAAAAAAAATCACTGTAGGAGACAGAAAGATGCATACCTGCATAAAACCAGCAGTCTCTGCTTCAATTGTATTCTTATCCTGTGACGTGTTATGCTTCTGGTTCTTCCTTAGAGGCTGGCTCTTGGGCAAGTGGCTGGCCTGCATTTTATTCTGCACCCACCCATGGGATAGCCACAAGGATGAGGAGGAGGTATAGAGGGATGATCCTACAATAAGTTTTCAACAAGTGCAGCCGCATCTTCTTCAGTTGTTTCATATATTTGACTCCTGGATAGGATACTATTTGAATAAAGTGTTACCTAGCTGTGATGGTTAACTTATCAGTCATCTCCATTGAGCCATGGGCATTACCCCCTGGTTTGATCAAATATTATTCTGATTATGTCTGTGAAAGTGTTTTGGGATGAGATTACCACTGGACTTAGTAGACTTGGTAAAGCAGATTGCCCTCCCTGATACGGGTGGGCCTCACCCAACCAGCTGAAGGCCTGAATAGAACAAGAGGGTCAACCTTCCGTGAACAAGGCAGAACTTCCCCTGCTTGACTGCCTTGAACAGGGACATAGTCTTTTCCTGTTTTCCAACTTGTACTGAAGCATTGTCTCTTCTTGGGGTGTGAGCCTACTGGCTTTCAGACGAACTTACACCACCAGAATCTCCAGATCTCCAGCTTGATGACTGAAGATCTTGGGGCTTCTCAGCCTCCAGAATTGTGTGAATCAATTCCTTACAATAAACCTCTCTATATCGCTCTCTATGTATCTCTACTCTTATGTTTTCTTCTATCTCTATCTCTTATCAGTTCTGTTTGTCTGGAGAAATCTGGCTAACACGCAACTTTTAAAAAGACTAGAAGTCACTGATTTAGTCCCTATGTGTAACAGATGGAGAAATTGAGGCCAAGAACCATTAAGTGGCTCCCATAAATCCAGCCACAAATCCAGGACTAGATCTAATCTTATACAAATCAGTCTAATTTTCTCTTTATAGAGTGTTTTCTTGTCTTTCAGGTCATATTACTGTTGAAAACACACTGCATTTTACTAAAAGGCATATTCATGTACTGCTTCTAAAGCACAGTTGACCTTAGGTTTCCTATTATTTGAATAATCTCCATAGAAACTGTAAAATAAAAATTCACTTTTCATATGAAGGTTTTTCCTAGGCTAAAATGATGGGAAGATGTGGAAAATAAGCATATTTTGCAATTTTAATGGTCTGCCTTGGAACAGAACATCCTCTATAATCTGTCTGGTAACTGAATTGGTGATTGAATTCCGCAAACGAATGCCAGTATCACCAAAGTAAAAACACAAGTGTTAGAGCAGAGAAACAATGCAAGCTCTCAGCATCTAGTAGACTAGAATTCAATTTTACTTTCAAAGCTCGAAAATAAACTAACTCTCTATGGCAATGTTTATATAAGTAGCCCTGTGTCTCATTTTCCCTTGTGTGTGGGTGGAAATAAAAAATAGTCTCTCTGGAACAGACACCAGGAAGAATCATAACTTCTGTGCATACTATGACAATATTTTCTGTGTCAAAAATTAGGTCATGTCAGCAACGACTTTTCAGAAAAAGTTAATAGGAACTATCTGTTGGATTGTAGAGAAAGCAAGGGAGTTCCAGAAAAAAATCTCCTGCTTTATTGACTATGCTAAAGCCTTTGACTGTGTGGATCACAACAAGCTGAGGAATATTCTTAAAGTGATGGGAATACCAGACCACCTTACCTGCCTCCTGAGAAACCTGTATGCAGGTCAATAAACAACAGTTAGAACTGGACACAGAAGAACTGACTGGTTCAAAATTGGGAAAGGAGTACATCAAGGCTGTATATTCTCATCCTGCTTATGTAACTTATATGCAGAGTACATCATGTAAATGACAGGCTGGATGATTCCCAAGCTGGAATGAAGATTGCTGGGAGAAATATCAATAACCTCAGATATGCAGATGATACCACTCTAATGGCAGAAAGTGAAGAGGAACTAAAGAGCCTGTTGATGAGGATGAAAGAGGAGAGTGAAAAAGCTGGCTTAAAACTCAACATTCAAAAAACTAAGATCATGGCATCTGGTCTCATTACTTCATGGCAAATAGTTGGGGGAAAAGTGGAAAGAGTGACAGATTTTATTTTCTTGGGCTCCAAAATCACTGCAGATGGTGACTGCAGCCATGAAATTAAAAGATGCTTGCTCCATGGGAGGAAAGTTATGACAAACCTAGACAGTTATTAAAAACCAAAGACATCACTTTGCCAATGAAGGTCTGTGTAGTCAAAGCTATGGTTTTTCCAATAGTCATGTACAGATGTGAGAGCTGGACCATAAAGAAGGCTGAGTGACAAAGAATTGATGTTTTCAAATTGTGGTGTTGGAGAAGACTCTTGAAGTCCCTTGGACAGCAAGGAGATTAAGTCAGTCAATCCTAGAGGAAATCAACCCTGAATATTCATTGGAAGGACTGATGCTGAAGCTGAAGCTCCAATACTTTGGCCACCTGATGTGAAGAGCCAACTCATTGGAAAAGACCCTGATGCTGGGAAAGACTGAGAGCAGGAGGAGAAGGGGCCGACAGCAGATGAGATGGCTGGATGGCGTCATTGACACAATGGATAAGTTTGAGCGAACTCTGGGAGATAGTGAAGGACAGGGAAGCTTGACATTCTGCAGTCCATGAGGTCGCAAAGAGTCAGACACGACTGAGCAACTGAACAACAACAAGAGCAACAATAGGAACTAGAGATAATGATTGAGGTGTTCTGAGAATTTGTGCCAATATTATGTTTCTACATAGAAAAAAAACAGATATGACTCATGTAAGGTAAAGTTCATTTAAAGTGTACAATTCCGTGGTTTTTAGTAATTCACAATGCTATACAGCCATCACCACTATCTGATTCCAGAACATCTTCATCACCCTGCAAAGAAGCCCCTAAACTATCAGCAGTGACTCTCCATTTTCCATTCTCTCCAATTCCTGGCAATCACTCATCTGTTTATATGGATTTGCCTATTCTGGGCATTTTGCAGAAATTGAATCTTATAATATGTGTCCTTCTTGGGAATGCAAACTAGTACAGCCGCTATGGAGAACAGTGTGGAGATTTCTTAAAAAACTGGAAATAGAACTGCCATATGACCCAGCAATCCCACTCCTGGGCATACACACCGAGGAAACCAGATCTGAAAGAGACACGTGCACCCCAATGTTCATCGCAGCACTGTTTATAATAGCCAGGACATGGAAGCAACCTAGATGCCCATCAGCAGATGAATGGATAAAGAAGCTGTGGTACATACACACAATGGAATATTACTCAGCCATTAAAAAGAATACATTTGAATCAGTTCCAATGAGATGGATAAAACTGGAGCCCATTATACAGAGTGAAGTAAGCCAGAAAGATAAACACCAATATAGTATACTAACGCATATATACGGAATTTAAAAAGATGGTAACGATAACCCTATATGCAAAACAGAAAAAGAGACACAGATGTATGGAACAGACTTTTAGACTCTGTGGGAGAAGGTGAGGGTGGGATGTTCTGAGAGAATAGCATTGAAACAAGTATACTATCAAGGGTAAAACAGATCACCAGCCCAGGTTGGATGCATGAGACAAGTGCTCAGAGCTGGTGCACTGGGAAGACCCAGAGGGATGGAGAGGGAGGCGGGAGGAGGGATAGGGATGGGGAACACATGTAAACCCATGGCTGATTCATGTCAATGTATGGCAAAAACTACTACAATATTGTAATTAGCCTCCAACTAATAAAAATAAAGGGAAAAAAAATAAAATGTAGATGTGAAAAAAAAAATATGTGGCCTTCTGAGTCTGGCTTCTTTCACTTAGCATAATATTTTCAAGGTTTGTTCAAATTGTAGAATCTATCAGAATTTCTTTCCATTTTATGGCCAAGTAATACTTCATTATATGGATATGCCACTTTTTTTTTTATCATGTTCTAGCATTTCTATATAAATTTTAGAGTCAACTTATTAATTACTACAAAATTTCTCTTAGGATTCTGATTGTCATTGCTTTCAATCTACAGATCAATTTGGGGAGAAATGAGACCTTAATAAAATTAACTCTTCCATTTTATGAATATAGGATTGTTGTTTAGTTGCTCAATCGTGTCCGACTCTTTTGCAACCCCGTGGACTGTAGCTTGCCATGTTCCACTGTCCCTGGGATTTCCCAGGCAAGAATACTGGAGTGGATTGCCATCTCCTTTTCCAGGGAATCTTCCCAACCCAGGGATCAAACCTAAGTCTTCTGCATTGCAGGCGGATTCTTTACCACTGAGCCACCGGGGAAGCCTGAACATAGGATTACTCTCCAATTATTTCAGTCTCTAATGCCTCAGTTTTCAACATAGAGATATGTGTTGTTTATTACATTTATCCTTAGGTAGTTTAATATTGTTTGTTACTGTACATAGTATTGTTTTAAAATGTATATTCTAGGTTCTTGTTGCTGGTGTAAATAAATATGTTTGATTTTGGTGTATTGACATTGTACGCTACATTACTAAATTCACTGAGCTGTTTTAATGTTTTCTATATAGTTATAAGAATTTTGTACATACTCAGTCCTGTTGTCTGTGAATAAAAACAGTTACACCTCTTTCTTTCCAGACTTTTTGCCTTTTATTTTGTTCTTTTGCCTTACTGAGCTGGCTAGAATTTCCAGTATAGTGTGAGCAGAGAAATAGGATTAGGTGTCCTTGCTTCATTCCTGATCTTAGGAGGAAAGATTTAATTCTTTCACCATTAAATACCATGTTATATGTAGATTTTTTATACATATTCTTTATCAAAATGAGATATTCTTTTCTATTTCATTTTGTTGAGAGTTTTAAATCACAAAATCACACTGAAATTTGTTAAAAGTTTTTTCTGCATCTATTGAGATGGTCATGTGATTTAGCTTTGCTTTTAATGTAGTCAATTAAATTTGATTTTTACATGCATGTTTATGAAAGACACTGATCTTTGGTTTTCCTATAATGCTTTTGTCAGATCTTGGTATCAGGTTCTACAGATGTTCTCATCTCCTCTATTTTCCATGTGTGTATAAGATTGTTATTATTTCCTCCTTAAATGTTAGAAATCATCAGTAAGGCAGGTTGGAATCTCTGTAACAATGGAGCTGGAGTTTGAGCGTGAAAGCCATTTGCTGGTGCTTAACACCTCTATTGGGAGAGTGAGAAGTATGGGGTGAAGCTAGAAGTTCAATAAATACTTCAACAAATATTCTGCTAACTTCAACTGGCAGGCAGCAGTCTTTGGAGGCAGTGCTGCTTGTTAGGGTGTTAGGCCAAATATTTTTACCTTTCCTTGAAGGTTGCTTTGAGAAGGTCGTGACAATTGATGGGGAGTGCTTTGCAGACAGGTGGGCCCCACCAATGCCAACCCAGTCAGTATCTGCATGGTAATCCGTGTCCTCAGCTCTCTGAGATAACTAGTGTCCATGACCCTTCTGCCTCTTGCCCCCCAGTCCAGGAAGTGCTGGGCTGGTGGTGGGGCTCATGTCCTTTGCTTGCCTTTCCTCTGGGATCATAATTCTGCATTCTTATAGTCAAAGAAACTCAGTGGCTTGTATTCCTTTATCAGTTTTATTGTTGTTTTCAATAGGAGGGTTGGTTTAAGACCAATCCTCCAACAGGTGAGGAAGAAAAAAGGTCTTAGTTTAGCTTTTGATAACCAGTTACAAAGACATTTCTTTTCATTATCTTTATTAGGAATTTATTTTTAACACTATTTTATCATTTTAAGATATATTTTTTCTTAGCTGACTACAAAAGCTTAACAAACTTGGAAATTACAAAATGCAGCTATAAATCCAGATCACAGTTCAGAAAGTTTGGCTAACGTAGGTCTCTTTTCAGATGTGCACTCCTCCCCCTCCCATCCCTATAATATCCTTTTTAAAAAAATTGAATTAATCACATACACCAGTTTCATGGCAGCTTTCCTGACAGATCAGCCAAAACAGAAGAGCTTCATGATATCTTCCTGCACAAACCAGTTCTGCTCACAAACCTCAGTGGTGTTTGCATATTTGCATAATGGGGCTCTGGTGGTCCTCTCTGGGAACTCTCAGGATTCTTTATACCTACATATTCGGTGGGGGAGCTACAAAGTCAAATTTGGGAAAGCTTCTAAGGTACTGCTTTTCAAGAAAGCATATTTGGGATAAAAAATGGTTTTCTCAAATGAAAGGAAGTAGGAACTGGTATAGAGATGGGAGGAGGTCTTGCTGTATTTCATTTTCATGAAATTTTTGTACACTGTACATTTTTGTACATTGCTAGGTATACAGAGAGTTTCCCTGGTGGTTCAGATAGTAAAGAATCTGCCTGCAATGCAGGAGACCTGGATTCCATCCCTGGGTTGGGAAGATCCGTTGGAGAAGGAAATGGCTACCCACTTCAGTATTCTTGACTGGGAAATCCCATGGACAGAGAACGCTGGTAGGCTACAGTCCATAGTGTCGCAAAGAGTTGGACACAACTGAGCGATGGACACTTTCACTTCACTTTCAACATTCAGCATAACTGGTACTTTTCCTTTATTAACAGTCGTCTCATTTTCAGCCCTACATTTCCCCGTGGAAGGAATCATTGCTTTATTTTGGCACTTTTGAAATAATGGCAGACATTTTGAATGCAGGAGCAACAGCAATGGAATAAAAAAGAATTATCAGCAAGTGAGATTTCTAGTGTGGGTGTTGAAAACTAATGAAATGCTGTATTATTCTGTGTTCTGCTTAAGAGAACTTGTAATATTCTTCTTTCATTAAATTTGACTCTATTACTTATTATCATTGCAGAAATGTGAAGAATAAAAAGTTCAGAAGCCATTTGTGTTCAAATAGAGTGCAATTAAAAAGTCCCAGGAAAGCATTATAAGCTCATAAACAAGAGAGCTAGCAAGAAGAAATTCAAGAAGCCAGTGCCGTTATCACCTGCCAGATATGAGAAAGGCAACAGAAAATCAAAAACAGAAGAAAAGAAAAAGAACAGTGTGACCATTAATTAGCAAATGGAAAAAGATAATTAGAGGCCCCAAAGAAGCTGAATTAGGGAAAATGTTTCTTCAGTTTTAACAAAGAAATTCCAGGCAGTGACAAGCTTTTAAACTTACAATGAAGATTGATGAATAGAAAAGAACCAGTATCAGAATATTTCAGGGAACAAAGAAAAACGAGTCCAAGCTACACAGTGAAAACAAGCTATAGGGCTGAACAATTCCTGCTAAAGGTACAAGATGTCACTGTACTCTCTGCCCTCCTTTGTGCTTCCACAACTGTTTTGATTCTTCCATTTGGGGTGGTCAAACCTCTGGTAAATGTTTTTCTGGGAGAGAAAAACATTGTTGTTTTTTTGCTGGTTGTTGGGTCACTGCCATCTGCCATAACCACATCCTCAATAAATACACAAGCAAACAGATCCCTTATGAGTCTTCATTTTTAAGATGCTTCTAATTGATTTTGCAACGATCGTGATTGAGGTCTGATGATTACTGTTACTATGAGTTCTGAAAAAAGACCACAAAACAAAGGAGAATGTCTTTTGGCCAGAACTGATTAAAAAACATGAACAAAGCAAACTGTTCCTGACAATAAAAATAACTACCATTTCTTATGTGCCTAGTACAGGCAAGCCCTGCACACGTAATGTCTGATTTAATCATCATAACAATCTTACAATGTTTTATAATGATCCTTATTTAGTGGATGAGGAAACTGCAGTTCAGAGAGACTGAACAGCTTGCTCAAGACCTCCTAGCTGATAAGTGGCAGAACTGGACTTGGCCCAGTTTCTACTGACACCAAACCCCACGCTCTTACGGGACACAATGTTCCTACTATTTGTGAGTCCCTTTACAAATTTCAGTGCTTTCACATAAGAAATGACAGCTAGAGAAATCTGATGACACATTGAAAAAGTTGCTGTGATAAGAGAGAAAATAAAAGAGTGGGAGTGAATCCTAAATCAGAGGTTAAATTCCAAAGGCTGTGAGAAAAACAAAAATACCTTATAGACAAAATTAACTTTGAGTGACTGTGATGGATTAAGCATGCCTTACACTATCTCCCTGATTGCAGCTTTAGACAGAATGTATAAAGCTATCTGAGAATGCTGAAGAGAAAATAACAGCATGCATATGGGGAAAAAAATTAAATCTTGAAGAATGACTGATACAGGGGTAGATTTTATTTTTTACTTTCTAGTTGGTGCAGTAAGACAAGAAAAAGACTTAAAGGCATACAAACTGAAAGGAAAGAAATAAAACTGGCTTCATTCACAGATGACAAGACTATCCACATAGAAAATTCCAAAGATTCTACAAAAAGGCTCCTAGGACTAATAAGTCAGTTTAGAATGGTCGCAAGATACATGATCAATGTCCAAAATCAATTGTATCTCTCTCTACATAGCTTGAATACCTGGAAAGAGACATTTCTATTTTTTAGACTCCACATACAAATGATATCATATGATGTTGACCCAACAAGTCAACACTGGAACCCAGCTTATGCAGAAGAAAAGGCTCCAATCAGTTTAGGATTCAGAAGGCAGATTTTTTTTTCCATTAAAGAGGAAAAATTTTTTACAGTTGATATTCACAGCTGTTCTCTTTTTTGTTTTTCTCTTTTGTGAATTTTTAATCTATTACATAGTAATCTTTCAATATAGTTGGCCTGAGGTACAAATGCCATTTTTTGCAAAGGATACGTGTCCCTGATCCTGTGCTAAAATGGATCATTTTTGGCCACTTACTTGGGGAAATAAAAGGTCATGAGATAGATGGGTTATTGAGAAAATGACTAAAAGAGGGAACCTTTCAGACTACTCGTCATTGCTGCAATCTGAAACCATCTTCACTTTGATTCAGGCCTCAGAAGAAGGAACGTGGGGCTACTTCTAGGCTGATAGATGAATTAGTGGAGATGTCATCAAGTGTTCAAATCATCTACCATATGCGTAGGTCTGGGTAGTTGCTGGCCACCATGACAACTGGCTTCCGCTATCAGGTGAGGATATACAGAGTATGATGACATGAGAACCTTGTCAACTCTGAAAAGCTCTTTTCTTGCAAAGGGATACGTTTTGTGACAGTGGATAGCACAGCCCTAAAAAAGAATGGTTGCGCTAATTGTTCTGCCGCAGCAGCTTAAAATTTCTCACAAATGGAATCAGTCACCAGCAGGAGCATCCCTTTGGCCAGTGTGGAGATAAAGACAGTTTCTTGATGTAGCGCAGTCTGTCTGCACTGTGACCTACTTTCTTGGAAAAGTGATAGTAAAGGTTTTCAGAAGATTCTACTCCTTTAAGGATAAATGTGATGTGCCATCTTGAAGCGTCATCGAAGTCACTGGGATGGTTTTAGTCTCTCCTTATCCCAGGCGGTCTTGTGCTCAGTGCTTAAACCCACAAGGTCAACAGTTCCTGGTCTTTGACTTGGAAAAACAGAAACCAGCTGTATCTCATCCTGGGCAGCATAACTGACTGAAAGGAAAATTCCAAAGATCCTACAAAAAGGCTCCTAGGACTAATAAGTCAGTTAAAATGGTTGCAAATACACGATCAATGTCCAAAGTCAATTGCATCTCTCACTACATAGCTTGAACAACTGGAAAGAGACATTTTCACAGATTCTTCTCTCTCCAAGTGTTCCTTCCATTTGAAGACATGGTTCTAATCATCTGCATAAGAGCAGACGTGTTTCTGGCGGTCCCTGTGTTAGTTCACCTTGTGCTTTTAATTTCACTTGTTCTTTTCAGGGAAAATTTCCTTGGAAGACATAAGGTAATGTAAAAAAGCAACAGATCTACATTGAAGAGTGAATGTTAAATACAGAGAAACTGAACTTCATGTTAGAGCCAAGCGAATGATGATTGTAAGTGAGGGCATTTTCATGGCTCTTGTATAAATTCTAAATCATTGATAAGAATTATTACAAAAGAAACAGTTGATTGACCTACTTTCATGCTATAAAAATGGAATGAGTACATATAGCAAATTTTTTCTTTGTTATATCATTTTTATTAATTTTTAATGTAATCAGTGGTTATATCTGTGCCATATATAAATGTTATTAGTGTCATAACTTGCATGCACCATACACCTCCCTTTCCAGGTTGCATGAGGCAGCCCTGGAACACACATATGATCATGTATGTACATATGTATTAGATTTGCTTCTATCTTCATATGCAGCCATTCTCAAACTCCTCAATATCATGAAGTTACTCCCTTAATGAAAGATACAGCTGCTGTGAACAGTATAGTATTATTTTAGTTGACTGGTGCTTCTTGGCTAAATTAATTGAATTAGATGTTTAAATAGGTGTAATTTTCTCTCTTAGACAAAATTGTCAAATCTGAATCTAACATCTTTCCATAAGTAAAAGTGACTTTTAAAAAATGAAGGAGGAAATGGCCTTTGCTATTTTAGAAATATAGCAATTGTATTTTGATAATTTTGAGCCAAAGAAAATGTATTCTTTTATATGTTCTAAGAGTCTGTTTTTTTCTTTAATTTTTAAATAGGCAGCTCAATTAGTGTAAGACTGTCTTAAGGGGGAAAATTAACAAGTAAATGTACATTTAACAAAATAGAAATTCACTTTGGGGAGTATGATAGCTTTAGTTTTTCTATGACTATGTTTTTTTGGAAAGCAAATAGAAAATTGAGAATAATTTCCTTTTACATGTATCAGCTGAACTGAGATTTTTATGAACAGTTAAGGTTGAGAGAGGTGAAAAAATATTCTAATGAGATTAAAAAATACATGATGGTTAGATTGTCTATAAAATTTTTATCTTTCATTTTGTGGACATGTAATGTTCAAATTTGAATAAGGGAAGTTATAAAAGATTAAAAATCTTAATTGAAATGTAAGCTTTAACAGATCAAAAGATTAAAAGCAGTCTAGGTATTAGAAGAGGAAATTACGGAAGTAATATAGGTTGTCATTTCTCTGGATTTGTATTATTGAAATGATCATCTTGGAAATTTATTTAGGTTATCTAATACAAGGCAACTGTGTACAGAATATGACACCTAGCTGCCACAGTAAATCTTGTTTTCAAGGTATTATATGATACTAGAAGTTTAAGGACATCAAGTGAAGAAAAACTAAAGAGCCTCGTCATGAAAGTGAAAGAGGAGAGTGAAAAAGTTGGCTTAAAGCTCAACATTCAGAAAACTAAGATCATGGCATCCGGTCCCATCACTTCATGGCAAACAGATGGGGAGACAGTGCAAACAGTGGCAGACTTTATTTTGGGGGGCTCCAAAATCACTGCAGCCATGAAATTAAAAGATGCTTACTCCTTGGAAGGAAAGTTATGACCAACCTAGACAGCATATTAAAAAGCAGAGACATTACTTTGCCAACAAAGGTCTGTCTAGTCAAGCCTATGGTTTTTCCAGCGGTCATGTATGGATGTGAGAGTTGGACTAGAAAGAAAGCTGAGCGCCGAAGAATTGATGGTTTTGAACTGTGGTGTTGGAGAAGACTCTTGAGAGTCCCTTGGACTGCAAGGAGATCCAACCAGTCCATCCTAAAGGAAATCAGTCCTGGGTGTTCATTGGAAGGACTGATGCTGAAGCTGAAACTCCAATACTTTGGCCACCTGATGCAAAGAACTGACTCATTGGAAAAGACCCTGATGCTGGGAAAAATTGAAGGTGGAAGGAGAAGGGGACGACAGAGGATGAGATGGTTGGATGGCATCACCGACTCAATGGACATGAGTTTGGGTAAACTCTGGGAGTTGGTGATGGGCAGGGAAGCCTGGCGTGCTGCAGTCCATGGGGTCACAAAGAGTCGGACTAAGCGACTGAACTGAAGGACATCAACTGAGCATGTGCAATCACCACACACTCTGACTTTATAAAAGTGTTCTAAATTCTCTTTATTTTAAAAAGCTAATCAAAATGGTACTTTTTTATTCTCTTAAACTGGACACAAATGTGCACTTTCTTTTCCTTGTTATTTGCAAATGGAGCCTGAAGTTGATAATAGTTCAGATGCTTTGACTGAGGGAATGTTTCGACTACTCATAATCAGGGAATTTGTGAAAGTCATTTTTATATTACTTAACATTTTGTTATGAAAGTTTAAAAATATATAGAAAACATGAAAGAATTTTACAGCAATCCCCCAAATATTCACCACTTAGATTCTACAATTAACATTTTACTATACCGGATTTGGTTCGCAGGTGGTTCAGTGGTAAAGAATCTGCCTGTCAGCTGGAGACATGGGTTCCATCACTGGGTAGGGAAGGTCCCTGCAAAAGGAAATGGCAACCCACTCCAGTATTCTTGTTTTGGAAATCTCTTGGACAGAGAAGCCTGAGGTCACAAAGAATTGGATACAACTTACTGACTAAACAGCAACAGCATACTGGATTTATCACATTTCCATCCATCTAGCCAATGCCCTATCCATCCATCAATCCATCTTATTTTTTGCTACATTTCAAAGAGTTACAGACATCAATATATTTCCCCTTAAGCACTTCAGAATGCTAACATTAACTGGAGCTGTGAAAATCTTTTAACAGCAAAAGAATTAAAAATTGTTTGTCTGGAGAGGAACATAATGTCCTTGAATCCTTGGGGGAAAAAGATAAATTACAATTTGGACACTTGGATGAATTTCAGTGTTTAATAGCTAAGGCCTAGAAAAATAAAGACAAACTGATGACACAACTTATGATAATGGTAAAAAACAAACCTCTAAACCATTAAAAGTTTCACCAGCAGGAAGAAGCCTTCCAAAGTCATTCATTCCCCCAAGAGAGGCATTTTGTGCCAAGCCCAGCTCTGATAGGCCTGTAGAGGTTCCCTCTCCTACCCCACCCCCCCACATGTGGACAAATCTTGACAAAGGCAGAGAAATAGACGAGAGCTTTCTACCTGCAAAAACAGAAGGTTGCCAGCTGACCTGGCTGTTGTTTCAGCATTAAGGATAATCTACTAACTAGCCAATTAACTCCTAAGTGAGTCACAAGCTGCTACAGGCTAGTTCTAGTAACTTCTGGAAATGAAGCTCTGAAGAATGTAGAGTTCTTAGCTCCTGTAGTACCAAAATGCAAAGCAGAAGTGACCACATGACACAGAGTTAGTTGATCTGGCCTCTCTGCATTCTAAACACATCAGGGCCAGTCTGCGTTTAGGAGGAAATATTTTGTAAGCTTTGAGAATGCTAAGAGGCAAGTCATCCTGGGTATCAGTGTTGCTAATCCAGTGTCTGACTAACTGCATGCACAGAATTTTCTCAGTGGATTTAACATTCAATGAATTTCACAGAAATTCCATTTTGCAGTGTACCATGACTGACTGCTTTTAGTGCTCAAGATGGTCTCACAGAATTTTCCCTCTCTGACTGGTGCTTGATTTATAAAGTCTTGCCTTTTTTGGCCATGTCCAGGCAAGTCAAGAGGGCTCTCTTAAGCCCTGTCCTCCACTTGGAGCTCTTTTGGAAGCTGAGGGTGCAGAGCAGTGTTTCCTGCTTCCAACTGTTCCCTAAAGTACTCCCCCTGCCTCCTCCCACCTTTCCATCTCATCGTCCTAGCACCATGATGAGGATTTTAGCTCCTGATGACCTACTTCAGGAAGGACAGAGGGTGGCCACGGCAACTGGCTCCAATGGATCTGAGAAAGGGGCCTCTTCATCTCCAAGGTAACTGTCACTAGAGGAGCTCTTGGGGCCATGGTGGACCACCATCTCAGGAGGGATGGGGCCCAGGGAGGAACATTCGAATCAACAGTGGAGAGAGAGGAAGGGCCCCCGGGAAGTTTCCATCCTCTGCTGGACAGCCCTGCCCCCAGAATTTGCAAGGCCTACAGCCAGATACAAATGGAGGTTTGTATACCTTATGTCTAAACAGCTAGAAGGTATTTTAAACAAAATGTTAATTCCTCTGACTTTGACAAATATACCATTAGAAAGACCTGAAAGGCTGGGTTTGAATTCAGAATTCCTGGACTCCTCTGAGATCTGAGCTTGGGCATAGCAGCACAGGAAGGTAGATCCCTGGCCACACCCTGCAGGCTTCTCCTTTCTCCCTCCCTCCCACTCCCATCCTGTCCCACATGCCCCGGCCTCACTGTCCCAGCTCTACCCACGTGCCTACAAACAGTGGCCCCATGGTCACGTGTTAGGTCCAGGGAGCACACATGCTGGGTGTGGTCCATTTTCTGGAACACAGACTCCAGGGCACATCTGCTTAGCCCACTGATTCCTCACCTAGCAGGCAAGGAAGCTGCCCACTGTTGGCCAGAGCAGGACATTTAATGCACGGGGCCCTCTTGCCTGGTCCAAGGCAGTTTATAGGAGCGCTCAGGTATTGTCAGATGAAGCTTAGGGAATGGGAGTCGGGGAGGACCAGGCAGTACTTGTAGCTCATTAGTTCAGTGAACTGTTACTTCTATGAGTGTGTTCTATATGCTTGTGATACAACTGCGAACAAGACAGGTGAAGTCACTCCCCTTGAATGGCTTTCAGTCTGAAGGTAGAGACATTACACAGTTAGGTATGTCAATGATTTTATCACAAATGTATTGAGGGCTGTGGAGGAGAAACACGTGGAATCCAGAGAGTTTTCAACAGGAGGACTTGACTTGGTCTAGGAGGCAATCAGAGGAGGTTTTCTTGGGGAAGTGATGTTGAAGAGACACAGAGGATGAGTAAGTTATTCAAGAGGAGACCCAGGAGTGGGCGGGGGAAGGGTTTCACACAGAAGGAGCTCATGGGTAGGCAGCACTGAAGCGGGTATCTTCAAGCTTGCTGTAAATCAGGGGGAAGAGGTGGGGTGAACCTCAAGAGAAGGAAATGCCTGATGGGTAACTCATCAGCAAATGGGAATGTGGAGAGAACTAAAGTGAGCTGTTTCTACCTGGACCAGACTCTGCTTTGTGATCAACACGCAGCATCTCCATTATCACTGAACATGACTGTTGCTCAGAGGGTCAGGCACTGTTGTCCTACGTTCAGAGGGGAAAGATGATATTCAGAGGCTAAGTAGTTTTCCCAAAGATGCACTTGTATTCAGGAATGGGACTGTATGCTCCGCAAGTACTTAAAAAAACCAAGTAACTCAGTGAATTGGCTTTTGGTGAATTCTTCCTTCTTTCTTTAACAAGGATAGAGATTGAGGCTCTGTTGAAAATAAATATCAGGGCAGTATGACAGTATGTTACAGGATATATGTTTATTGGGTTTTCTTTTTGAGTAATGAGACTCCTTTTCACACATCATGACCAAAGTATTTGTAACCTGGAGATAAGGTATCAGTGTCTTGGGTGGTCCAAGAGCTATTTCCACAGGTTTTTGGGTGATGTTAAAAAGAAAGAAGAGCTATTCTCAGAAAGTGTGTTTTTTGACTTAGGTATTTAAAGAGAATGAAAGAGTAAGTCAGGAGAGATGCAAAGAAAGAGAAAATAAAAGTATACTATTGACTTTTGTGTTTGCACATACACCCACACCCACACATGCACTCATAAAAATTTACGAGTTCTTCAGATTAGACCTTGAAATTATGATCCATTTCTAGAACCTAGTGGGGCAGGGTGCCAGCAGTAGCCCAGTTTTCAGTACAGTTAACGTGGGTGTGAGTGAGGGGCAATCAGAACAGCGTAGAATGACTCTGATGGAACATGGGGTCTTCAGTCAGACCGCCTATTTGAAACCTCGCCCTACCACTTGCCCGTCGAATGACTGTGGGCAAGGCGTTTAACTTTGCCTAAACTCCTTGTCTGTAAAATGAAGTTAATATACTTCCTGCACAGGACTGTAGTCAAGTTTAAATGAAAGTAAACCATCCACATATAATAGATTCCCTTGGATGCCTATTCAATAGTTCTCTATTTCTTCCTTGCTGACAGATCACAGTTTTGTTTGGGGATTTGCAGAACCGCAGGCTCAAGATAGCTGAACTCCATCTCTGTGGCCCAGGGAGGCCAATTAAAATGATTTTTTTCCCCATTTGTCAGAGATATATAAGAAATGATTCCTTCTGCTGTTTCTTCTATGCTGTGATGTTGGGAGCTGTGGCAGCCATTCTGAAATCATGAAGAGAATTAGCTAAGGACAAGCCAACCCATGGAGAATGGCAGACTAGAAAGGGGAGAAGAACCTGGGTGGTCAATGATATTCTTTAGCCCCTGAAGACATTTGATTTCTGGTCTTTTTGTACATAACACATGTCTGATTGAGATAATAAATGTCTTTGTTGTTTAGGCCAGATTAAACTGGATTATGTATAAATGTTGCCCAAAGCACTCCAAGGGAACACCTCTGCATAGATCCTTAACGCATAGTGAAGATGCAGTTGTGAAGCACAACCGATAAAAAGTGCATCAGACTTAGAGACAGGAGACTTAGTTTTGGCTGTTTCTCATGACTGTTACTAGTATCAGTTCTCTCATCCTCTGAACGCTTGCATCTTACTTGCCTAGGCCTGTGGTACTGACCAGATTCTTCCTATCTGAGCTGATTTTACTTAAAGCATCTTCTCTGCCCAGATACTTTCCTGCAGTATTACCAGCTGAATCTCTCCCCCAGACATCTACCCCCACCCACCCTGCCCTGGAATTTCATTCCTTACCCATGGTCCCCACAGAACCTTCTAGATCAGTCCTGCCCTCCTCCCACATCTATACCCTTTGCACGCTTTGCCTGTTTTGTTTATGTCTGAGTAAACAAAAAGGCAGTATTGCGTTTTTAAACTGCATAGAAGTAAACTAAGCATGAACGTGGGGAGCTAAGAAGTCACTCCCAACATCTGCAGTCTCCAGAATAAGATTTTCACGTTGGGGAGAGGAGGGCTATTTTGCCAATGAAAGGTCACTGTAGTGTCTGGAGGCACTTGGGTTGTTTTAACTGGAGCATGCTACTGGCATGTACCGGGTAGAGGCCAGGGAGGCCATTAAACATCCTACGGTGCAGAGGACAGCCTCCCATGACAAAGAATTATCTGGTCCAAAATATCAACAGTGCTGAGGCTGAGAATCCTTGCTCTAAGAAAATGAAAATTAAAAAACAACAACAACACTACATTCCAAGGCTTTCACAGCTTTGAGCATTCCCAGCCTCCTTCCTCCAAGAGCAGAGACCCAGCACCCTCATGCTGAATGACTCTCTTGTATTCTGTGTTACTCAGAAACTAGAGGAGGCCTCCCAGACTCGAATATTACTTATCCAACTGGGCTTCCTCTGCATCCTTCTGGCTTTTAAAAATGAACTGTATGAGTAATGAACGCTTACTCTGGGGACAAGAGTCTTTGATCTCCCAGGCCTTTTCCTGTTTCCCGAAGGATTTTACTCTCTCCTCCCTCCTCTTCAGCATAATTCTAAAATCATTTAACTTTGTCCTTAATCAAACGCTGTTTGTAATGTTAGTAGATTCTAGCCTTAGGAAACTAGACCATATCTTAGATTGATGCTGCATCTGTTAAGGTTCAAACTTACAGTCAGCTTTGCTGTTGTGGAAATCTAACATCTCAACAGTGAGGGTGGCCTTCATCCATCATTTCCGTGAAACTTTATTTTTACAGAATTTCCTTTCAAGATGGTAGATTACTGTACATTCTGGGGCGGAAGGTGAGAGAGGAAAGTCCATCACTGATGGGGAAAGGAAATGGCAGGCCTGATCTCTATGGGAGTGGTATAAGAGGTCAGATCAGGTCATTGAATTTTTTTGAGTTGCTGGATTAACTCAGAATTATTTATTAAATGACCTCCAAGTCTTGAAACTTCCCAGCTCTGAAAGATGCTCCAAAACAGAAAGAAACACCAGTTTGTGCCATGAAGGACTATGGAGCTGTGGGGCCAGAAAATCAAAATGTGGAGCTTCATTTCTACGTTTGGTAAAATGGGAGGCTGCATTTGTAACTAGCTTGCTTGCTTAGGTGCTCAGTCATGTCCAACTCTTTGTGATGCTTTGGACTATAGCCTGCCAGGCTCCTCTGTCCATGGGATTTTTTCAGGCAAGAATACTGGAGTGGGTTGCCATTTCCTTCTCCGGGGGATCGTTCCAACCCAGGGATTGAACCTGCATCTCCTGTGTCTCCTGCATTGCAGGCAGATTTTTCACCTGGTAACTATGACCTTAGATCTTACAGTGACTTTGAACTTCCCAGAGATTTCACCCACATCATGATTTCCTTTGCCCTCTCGTCAGGGCTTCCCTGGTGGCTCAGTTGGTAAAGAATCCACCTGCAATGCAGGAGACCCTGGTTCCATTCCTGGGTTGGGAAGATCCACTGGAGAAGGGACAGGCTGCCCACTCCAGTATTCTTGGGCTTCCCAGGTGGCTTAGCTGGTGAAGAATCTGCCTGCAATGTGGGTAGACCTGGGTTCAATCCCTGAGTTGGGAAGATCGCTCAGAGAAGGGAACGGTTACCCACTTCAGTATTCCGGCCTGGAGAATTCCATGGACTACAGTCCACGGGGTTGCAAAGAGTCAGACATGACTGAGCAACTTTCACTTTTCACTCGTCAAAGCGATCCTGTGTGGCAGGCAGGTCAAGAGTTATTGCTCTCACTGGGCCAAGAGGAATGAGGTTAAATGACTTACTTAAGATCAACACAACTTAAAGCTGTGTTCTTTCCCTGAGAGATAATGCATGCCTTCTAAATATAACCAGATGTTTCAGATCTTCCCCAGGGCAGATAAGATTAAAAACAATCTGCTCTTTATTCTGGGCTTCCTAGGTGGCGGGAGTGGTAAAGAACTCGAACACTGCAGGAGACGTTCAGACAGGCAGGTTCGATCCCTGGGCTGAGAAGATTCCCTGGAGTGAAAGTGAAAGTCGTTCAGTGACCCCATGGACTATACAGTGCATGGAATTCTCCAGGCCAGAATACTGGAGTGGATAGCCCATTCCAGTATTCTTGCCTGGAGAATCCCATGGATGGAGGAGTCTAGTGGGCTACAGCCCACATGATCAGAAAGACTAGGACATGACTGAAACGACTTAGGACGCACGCACGTTCTTTACCCTGATACACTCCTTTCTCAGATAGCAAGGCATAACTTTTTTATTCAGGATATACAGTCACTGGCCCACTGAGCCGGATGGTCAAAAAGGAATCCTTTCATCTCTTCATGTAGCTTCCCTCGATGATTGTGCATGTGTTATGTGTGAAGTTTTGTATTAGGAACTGGAGAAGGAGAAAGGAGACAATGATAAACATGCTCTAAAACGTGATTTTTGCCCTCAGGTCGCTCAAAGTCTTCCAGAGGATGCTAACGTGTAAAACAGCAGCAGACACAAAGGCAGAAGAAGGTTTGGGGCAGAAGCCACAGTTTCAGAACTAGAGTGGAAGAAGCATTCACTCTGCCTCTGAGAGAAGAGAAGCTTTTGGGGGAAAGAGTCAGCATATAAGCTGGGCCTAGAAAGAGCAGGATTCTGAAAATCTGAGAAGATAAGCCTATCACAGAGTAGCAAGGAATATTCACTCCTGACATTCCTGAGAAGGTTTACCCAAAGTTTTACATGTAACATCAACTTGCTGCTGCCATCGTGTCCGACTCTTTGTGACCCCATGGACTGTAGCCTGCCAGGCTCCTCTGTCCAAGGGATTCTCCAGGTGAGAATACTGGAGTGGATTGCCATGCCCTCCTCCAGGGGATCTTCCTGACCCAGGGATCGAACCCGAGTCTCCCACATTGCAGGCAGAGTCCTTTCCACGAGAGCCACCTGGGAAACCCGTAACATCAACTTAGGTGCTTTCCATTCATTGTTTGGCAGTGTCCTAGACCATAAATCTTCTGTCTTCTTATGAGGGAAGTATTCTGTATCTTTTCCTTCTCAGGAATGAGTGGCCTCTAGTTAAGGGCACAGACTAAATGGAACTTTCAAGAGGGAAAGTCATCTCATCTCTCATTCCAGTTTTCAAGGTCAGTGCCACCTTGATAATTTGCCTTTTCTGTATCTCTTCCTTGCATGACCTGGTAAAAGTATATGTAAATGTATATAGATACACACATAGACAGAGATATAGATATGATGTATGTATGGATACACAAACGATTTTTTTTTCTATGTATCAGGCACTGTGAACGTATAACTCAATCTTCACAGGTCTGTGAGTTAGGTGGGGTTATTGTTCCCATTTTGTAGTTAAGGAAATGGAGGTTCATTGAAGTAGAATAATATGTTCATAAACACACAGACATCAGGTGAGAGACACAGGATTGTGAGGTGTCTATTTCACTCCAAAGCCCTGCTGTTTGCCTCTAATTCTATAAAAGAGAATCCACACTGTGTCAGAGACTGATCATTGTTCCCCAGGATCCATTCTCCTCTTTTTTTTTTTCTAATGATAGAATTGACTCCCACCCACCGCCAGTCTTGGCAGAGCCTGCGGCTTCCCAGCTGTGGCTCACGTAGCCAGCTGTGACCTTGGGATTTCCTTCTCCCCAGCAGAAGCCAGAGAGTGGCGTGACTGTGCTGTGTGGATAGCACACCCTTACAGGGAGACCGCCTGAGGCCCACTTCCTCTCTTTTCCCTCCTGTGGCCTGGAATATGGGGGTAGCACTGGGGTCCTCCTAGCGGAACACCAACTAGTTTGGGAACAAGAGTCCCTGGACAACTTGAGCTTGGACCAACCACCTACCTCTGGGCAGTGAGTCAGAGAGGGATTTCTATTTTACTTGAATCACTGTAGTTTTTGTGGCCTAAATTGCTCCCTAGCTAATATAATTTCTGTGATGCAAAAGCACAAGTCACAGTTTCCTAAGGTATCAGAGCTGATACCATAGGAGTTTCCTAGGGCATCAGGTACCGATACCTAAAAATTTCAAGTTGTGATGGGTTGCTGATTTTAAAACTCTATTACTTTAAAAGTTTGCTGCAGCCTTTGGATGGCAAGCCACATCCTGCACACACCTAACATTGTTACCAAAAGTGGGATTGATTACAAGTGATCTGTCCTAAGAAATAGTGTTACTTAGATTGACACATACATGCTGTTGTATATAAAAGAAGTAACTAATAAAGACATACTCTATAGCACAGGGAACTCTGCTTAGTACTCTATAATGGCCCATATGGGAAAAGAATCTAAAAAAGAGGAGATATATGTATATTTGTAAAAATGTTTAAAAAAAGAAATGGTGTTGCTTGGTAGGTCTGCTCTGTGAGACCTAGCTTGTGAGTTCTAGCGCCTCATGGCCTTCTGCTTTGCTCTCTTTCTTCTCCAGACCATGTCCCTCGTCCTGACTGGTTGGCTGCTCCAGTCAGAAACAGCCCCTCCTTCACCTCTAGGGCCTAGGACACCGTGAATGAATCACAGAATGTCTGTTGTTTCTGTGTGTGTGTGCTCGGTCGTGTTTGACTCTTCAAGACCCCATGGACTGTAGTCCACCAGGTTTCTCAGTCCATGGAATTTTCCAGGCAAGAATACTGGAGTGGATTGCCATTTCCTACTCCATTACTTTCTCTAGATAATGAGAAACCATGAATGGAAAGATTTATGATCATTGGGAGCTAACCTCTTTGATTAGCTGATGAAATCTGCAGGAAAAAAATGCATGTTTGTACCTAATTTTGCATATTTCAAGACTGTCCATAGAACTTCACGAAGCCCATCCATGAATACCCAGGTTTATAACACTTGTATCAGTGCCTGGTTGATATTAGCACATTTGCATGAAAACATGTTATAATATTCAATACTCTGATGTATTACGTTTGAAATTCCCTAAGGACAAGAGTTATAATATGTTGGTCTGGCACACTCCTATGTAGGTGTTTAATGAGATGTATAAAGGATCAAGCATCAGAAATTGAATTTTCCATTTGGTCTAAAGATTTACAGTCAAAATGTTCTATTTTTAGAACTACTCAGAAAATGAGGTGAGAGAGAGTGAGGAAAATGGTAGGGACTCAATGTCCAGGAACTCTCAGTTCCATCCATGTGTAAATCATTTAATAGCTTATGAATGATTTAGCAGCTGGTCACTGGTCAGAGAATAAATCTTTTAATAGGCAAGATGCTTGCCTCATTGTCATTGTTAGAAGATCCAGCCTAAAATTGATGTAATACTTTGAGCTGTCTAATTTTGCTTAATGATATAAAAATTTATAACTTGATCTCAATGAAAAAAATCCTCCACTATTTTCTTGTTCTCTGTGGCAGAGACTGTTAGTTTCCCCCCAATATTTATTTTCTCCTTCCCCAGTACAGAACCTGGGATGCTGGAGGGACATGTGGCTGCCCAGAATAAAGAGGACATTTCCCAGCCACCCTTGCAGCTGGAGGTAGCTCTCTGACTAAATTCTGGTTTATGGGATGTAATTGATTGTATAAGCACAACGAAATGTAATTAAATAATGGTGAGGAGGGTTGTCCTCATTCCTTTCCTCTTTCCTATTGGTTGGAATGTAGACGTAAGGAAGGGCACACCCACAGGGGCCCGGAGTGCGTTGACGATAGCAAACCGCAGGTAGCGGGGGCCCAGGTCCCCATCACTGTGGGTTGCCCCAGCAGTCCAGAGTGGTTTTGGCTCCCCAACACCACCCCCACTCTTGGAGAGTTCTTAGAAGGACTCGCAGGACTCAGCATATAAATATGCTCATGGCTAAGACTTATTACAACCACAGCAAAAGGATACACCGCCCAATCCTAAGGGAGAAAAGCAGAAGTGGAGTCTGGAAGAATCCGTGTGCTGGCTTCTCTGTGCATTCTGCCTCCCATGAGAAGACACACAGAACTTGTCTTCCCTCGGCAATGAAAATGCTGCAACATGCATGTGACGTCTCTGCACACAAAAGCCCAGCTGACACTCAGCGCCCAGTTGGGAGCGGGTCCTGTCAGGCGCCATCTGCCTGGGCTGTACCAAAATTCCAAACTCTCACGGGGAAGTGGACAGATAATTGAGGCACAGGCCTAGTGGAATACGGTTCGTTTTAAACAATTTTATTTATTTTTTGGCTGTGCTGGTCTTCGTGGCCGCACGGGCTTTTCTCTGGTTGCAGAGAGCCAGCACTTCTCTATAGCTGGGTGTGCAGATGTTCCACTAACGTGGCTTCTCTTGTGGAACGTGGGTTCTAGGGCGCGTGGGTTTCAGTAGTTACGCATGTGGAGGGTTCAGTAGCTGTGACTCCTGGGTTATAGAGCACAGGCTCAATAGTTGTGGTGCCTGGGCATAGTTATGAGGCCTGTGGAATCTTCCCAGGTCAGCGATCAAACCCGTATCTCCCGCACTGGCAGCTGGATTCTTTACCACTGAGCCACCAGGGAAGCCCAGTGGGGTAAGATGCCTGATCTCAATTTTAAAAAAAGAATCCCCCACTATTTCCCTGTATTTTGTGCCAGGGATGGCTATTGCTCTGTAACATCAGCTCACTGTTGACTTGGACACCCAAGAGCCAAGTTCCCAGATGCCAGCTAAGGGCTAACCTTGCAAGCATGTCTTTCTAAGGAGAGCGGTTTCAGGGCTACTACACCATCTCTTCTGCACAGGCATAATCTATACATTTACCTGAAACAGAAATCAACTCTCAAATTTGTTTGAGTTAATGTTTCTCTGTGTGTTTTTTTAAATCTCTTTTAGCCAAATCTAATTCTAACAAATACTCTTCCTTCTTCATCTATTTGAAAACTAGGTGGAGATAAATCTTGGTGTCAAGTTAACAGTGGATGTGGATACTGAAGGCTGGTTGGGATTTTCTCATCCCAGAACAGGTATTTTCTTATCTCCAAATTCTGCTTGCATAGCATTAATTTACAAAAGAACCTGTGTTTCCAAGGTTCATTTGTAAACTGCACAAATCAGCTCATGAAAGACAGCCATGGCGAGTCTGTGGTGGGGCTGGAGGGATCAGGTTCCCATGAAAAAACTGCAACTTGCTTCTTCCTATTTCCTGGAGCCCTACAGTGGTCCAGGCAATGGCCATGTGCCGTGAATACCTGGAGAATGACCTTCCTCTGGCTTTTGATAGGTCTGATAAACCATAAAGCATCTTTAACATTTCAGCATGCTATAGTAGTTTCCACTAAGAAACACAGCAGTTTATAGAGTTTCTACAGCAACATTCAAGCTCCAGAGGTTTTGTTTTTTTTATTATGTATTTGTTTTAGAACTGGAGATGTTCTAATTCATTTCTTCATTTTACATAAGTGAAATGTAACCCATCTCACAAGATCCAGCACATCAGACAAAAGTAGAAATAGAAACCTGTGTCCTGATCCCAAACCACATACCCCTCCTGAATAATAATCATCTGGATTCCCTGTGAAAACAGATCTGGACAATGGACAGCCCCTAGTCATTGACTCACTGACTTTCTGTATGGCCACTGACTCACCTTCAAGCTGTGTGGAGCTTTCAGAGGCAGGAAGAAAAGTCTCCTAGTAGAGGCATGTGGGTAGGCAGAAGGCGCTTCCTCCATGACAGTGAGTCAGTGGTTAGGGGCTGTCCATTGTCCAGACCTGTTTTCACAGGGGATCCAGATGATTATTATTCAGGAGGGGGATGTGGATGGGGATCAGGACACAGGTTTCTATTTCCACTTGTGACTAATGTGCTGGATCTTGTGAGATGGGTATTATAAATGGTGCCTGTGGGAGAGCAAAAAGTATCCTAGAACACAGGAAGTAATCAGTGCCTCCATGCTGATTATAATCACAGAACTTCCCTTCTGTCGGCTTCAGACACATATTTGACAACTTCTTTTGAGGTGCTCCTGAGACACGTGTTATTAACATGGAAGTAACTAATTAATTTGCATGCACACCAAACAATACTGCAGTTTTCACATGCCTCTGTGGGCCCTTGATAAATGTTACTCAAGGATGCTAATATCTACTCATCAAACCAAAAGACATTTCCCAGCCCCTGAATAACAACTTTTAAAGAAAAGTATATATTGAATGTGAAAACCCTGGTCTTAAGAATCAAATGACTCAGTGGGTTTTCTGGGTATTATTTGGAGCCAGTATTGGGCATTCTCTTCCTGCCCACTTATTTGAAATGTCTGTGTGCTGACCAGAGTCTAAGGCAGCTTAATAACTGGGTGAAGAATAACCATCAAATTGCTGAGGGCTGTTCTTTGTCACATAATGGCTATGCTGAGTAAAAAATAGAAGTCCCCCATGTACTCTCTCCTATATTTAAAATGGATAATCAACAAGGACCTACGTTAGAGCACATGGAATTCTGTGCAATGTCATATGGCAGCCTGGACAGGAAGGGAGTTAGGGGGAGAATGGATATGTGCGTGTGTATGGCTGAGTCCTTTCGCTGTTCACCGGAAACTATCACAACATTGTCAACCAGCTATCTGCTCCCATACAAAATAAAAAGTTTAGAATAAAAAAATCAAAAAAAAAAAGAAGTCCCTATGCTCACAAAGTGGAAAACACACACAACCACTGAATATTACTCACTTTACCTGGGATCAGTGGGAATGGTGGCCAAGGTCTGGCCTTGGGGTGGATCTGAGATTAGCTTCCATGAGGCTCAGATCTGTGTAAGAGTGTGGCAAGCGTAACCAGCTGTTAGGACGGCTGGGAAGATACAGATGAGAATATTTATGTAAATATCTGGGGAGTGCTGCGGAAGACACAAAGAGGCCGATCTCATCCCTTCCATCTACCCAGAAAAACAAAAACATTTCATTCTTGCTATTGAAGATATGATTAGACTCTTAAAAGTGTGAGACATCAGCTATGAAAATTGGAAGGCATATGTCAAGGTTCTGTTTTGTTTTTTTTTTTCAGATAGGAAAGAAATACACACTTTTACTTTTCCACAGATGCAAGTGCCTCAGTCCGGCCATCACTTCCCAGATGGCATTCCACGTGCCTGACTGTGACAGTCTGTTTATTTATATGGCATTTTACAAAGCTTGTGGTATCAAAGTGCTTTTCTCTTTCAGTTTGTCTGACCTCTTCTCCATGAAATACTTAAATGATCATTGATGGTTTCTTTCTTGCAAATGGTACTTTTTTAAAAAGTAGAAACAAAGGTATTTTTACCAACCACCTGTGCCCACCTCTGAGTGGCCTTGCCATGTGATCAGACCCTACCCGGTTATTGCTCACTTTCCCCCTTGCCTCTCTTCTCTCGTCACTGCCTCTTCCCCTGAATGTCCATCATTCCTAAGACACAGGAGTGCACAGTGTTCCAGGCGTGCAGAAACAATCTTTCCTGGGAACATCGTCCCCAAACTGTGGGCTATGATTTAGGTGTTTCCAGGTGACACACTGATGCTCCGTGATGTGACATTTTATCACAGACTGAGAAAACCATTCCCTTTCAACTCTCTTTCATGCTTTTGATTTCACAAAGGGAAGAGTCTATGCTTTGGCACTATTATGCCTTTAACACATCTCTAATGCTTTCATTCTTCATTTTTAACAAAGAAAGAGCAGCTTGCAGGTTCAGAGTCTTGGGCACAGTAAGGTTTAACTATAAAGTCTTATATTATTTACTACCATTTCCAGTTAATGTAAAAGATAGACTGTTTTTCACTCAGAATAATAAAATAATTTTTAAAGAACAAATTTCCCATGAATAATAATAAATAAAATTGCTTTTAAACAACAGTCCTTGAATTTTAAAAAATAAGTGATTTAAAGAAGCAAACATGAATATAACTCATGAATACGTCAAAACTCTGAAGGTGACACTCATATAGCTTAAGTTTTCCCGTTTGTCCAGGACCATTGAGAGAAGTTAAATGTGCCTGGGAGGGTGGAGTAGGTGCTACTCATAACATATTGTTTCTCTCTAAAGAAACACAGAGACCATTGCTTTCTCTTCTCCCGCTGATACCTACCAGCCCCATCACTACCACCATTACCACCACCATCACTACCAAGATTGTCAACATTCCCTCCAACATCACTGAGCCTCATCATTACCTCATCACCATTATTAATCCACGTCAGTATCTCACCACCTTCATCACCATCACCTCCATCCCCACTTACAACCCAGGTCCTTGCCACCTTGGGCCTCTATTACTGCAACATTCTCCTACCTGGGGTCCATGATTCCAGTCTGTCTTAACACCAGTTAATCCCTCACATACACACAAAACCCACTTTTATTCTACGAGTTTCTTACTGTGGAACTGATGATGCTTCTGACTTAACTACCTTGTTAAGTCTGAATTCTTCTGTTTTTCACGACTCCCCCATCTCTCTTCCATTTTTCTTCTTCTCCATTTTCTTTCTAGAGAATGGTAAACTGAATAAAGGAAGAGAGAAAATATTTCAATTGGGATATGTATACATTTCAATATAAAAAATAGAATAGAGAATATCCCCATTTACCATGATTGACTCCAAAACTACCAAGTACCTCATCTACAGAGAGAAAATATTCTTAATTTTAAAATGTTATCATCTCAGAGAAGAGTTAATTGAAGGGGGTCAATATTTTTTTAACTCACTAATTATTATACTAATTGTGCATTGCAACACCAATGCTCAGTAACTCACAATCACACAAAATTTCAATGGCATTTGACAGTAAATGTTTACTATTCACATGTCTGGGGCTTGACTGATCCTGGCTGGCCTTACATCACTGTTGTACAGTAAATGTTTACTATTCACATGTCTGGCATTTGGCTGACCCTGGCTGGCCTCATATCATTGTCGTCTACCTGCTCACTGATCAAGTCTGGCCGCAGCTGACACAGCCTCTGCTCTGCTACTAGGTCCCTTATGTCCTAGCTGGTAGCCTGGGTATGTTCTCATGACAACGGCTGTTCAAGACCCTGCTTGCATCACATTTGTTATCATCCCAATGGTCTAAGGAAGTCATATGGCTGGGCCTTGTGTTTGAGTAAACTCCAGGAGTTTGTGATGGACAGGGGAGGCCTGGTGTGCTGTGATTCATGGGGTCACAAAGAGTCGGACACGACTGAGCGGCTGAACTGAACTGAACTGAGAGTTGAAGTGGGAAGGGATAGCAAATTACCTGGCAAAGAATGTGGATATAGTGAGAGACAGTGAACTGGGGCTATTTTGCAATGTACTGAAACCTTAAGATACTTTTTTGAAAAAGATTTCAGATTGATTTTTCTGAAAATTTAAAGTCACTTTGGAATAAATACATTCTTTAAAAATACCAGTGATAGGATATTAGATGTACAAAGAGACATAGTAAGGTATGTTAATATGTACCAAAGCATAAGTAGGTGCCAAAATAGTCATTGTTTGTGGTGTTTTTAAATGATCACATAATCAATATAGAAAAGTTTATGTAGCTTTAATATATAAAAGTAGATATTATTTTTAGTTTAAGAACTATTTAAAAAATTTTGAAGATAAGTTTTAGACCTATTTTATAGACTTACCAATATAATAAAACCCGCTGATCAGTTAACAAATGACTATTTCAAAGTTTACATAATTTTAATAACTTTTGGTACCCTCTTTTATTTTAAAAATATTTCGGTTTGGGTAATAAATTATATGGACACCACTCATATCCCCATCAATAGATACAGCCACTTTTAACAGTTTGAGAATAGATTCTTTATGATCACTATTATACCTAATTGTGTTTCTTAAACAAAATTGAGGATGACTTGATTTTTAACAGTAAATATGATACTGCACAATTGTACTCATCTCACACGCTAGTAATGTAATGTTCAAAATTCTCAAAGCGAGGCTTCAGCAATACGTGAACCATGAACTTCCAGATATTCAAGCTGGTTTTAGAAAAGGCAGAAGAACCAGAGATCAAATTGCCAACATCTGCTGGATCATCAAAAAAGCAAGAGAGTTCCAGAAAAATATCTACTCCTGCTTTACTGACTATACCAAAGCCTTTGACTGTGTGGATCACAATAAACTGTGGAAAATTCTGAAAGAGATGGGAATAGCAGAACACCTGACCTGCCTCTTGAGAAATCTGTATGCAGGTCAGGAAGTAACAGAACTGCACATGGAACAATAGACTGGATTTAAATCGGGATAGGAGTATGTCAAGGCTATATACTGTCACCCTGCTTATTTAACTTATATGCAGAGTACAT
Source organism: Cervus elaphus (assembly GCF_910594005.1). Taxonomy (NCBI): domain Eukaryota; kingdom Metazoa; phylum Chordata; class Mammalia; order Artiodactyla; family Cervidae; genus Cervus; species Cervus elaphus. Next base: position 47,016,140 of record NC_057820.1, read on the forward strand.
CATGAGAAACGCTGAGCTGGAAGAAGCACAAGCTGGAATCAAGATTGCTGGGAGAAATATCAATAACCTCAGATATGCAGATGACACCACCCTTATAGCAGAAAGTGAAGAAGAACTAAAGAGCCTCTTGATGAAAGTGAAAGAGGAGAGTGAAAAAGTTGGTTTAAAGCTCAACATTCAGAAAACTAAGATCATGGCATCCAGTCCCATCACTTCATGGCAAATAGATGGGGAAATAGTGGGAACAGTGGCAGACTTTATTTTTTTGGGCTCCAAAATCACTGCAGATGCTGTCTGCAGCCATGAAATTAAAAGACGCTTACTCCTTGGAAGGAGCATTATGACCAACCTAGACAACATATTAAAAAGCAGACACATTACTTTGCCAACAAAGGTCCATCTAGTCAAGACTATGGTTTTTTCCAGTTCTCATGTATGGATGTGAGAGTTGGACTATAAAGAAAGCTGAACACAGAAGAATTGATGCTTTTGAACTGTGGTGTTGGAGAAGACTCTTGAGAGTCCCTTGGACTGCAAGGAGATCCAACCAGTCCCTCCTAAAGGAGTTCAATCCTGAGTGTTCATTGAAAGGACTGATGTTGAAGCTGAAACTGCAATAGTTTGGCCACCTGATGCGAAGAACTGACTCATTTGAGAAGACCCTGATGCTGGGAAAGATTGAGGGCAGGAGGAGACGGGGACGACAGAGGATGAGATGGTTGGATGGCATCACTGACTCGATGGAGATGAGTTTGAGTAAACTCTGGGAGTTGTTGATGGACGGGGAGGCCTGCGTGCTGTGGTTCATGAGGTCACAAAGAGTCAGACACGACTGAGCAACTGAACTGAACTGAACTGATGATTTATCATGAACATTTTTCTTTGCCATTAAATATTTCTCTAAAAGCTCCAAATTTCTAATAGCTCCAAAGTATGTATTTATGGATGTTCCATGATGCATTTATCCAACCCCTTATTGTTAGCTGTTTTGCTGTTTGTGTTTTTTCATATACTGTACACTGCTACAATAAAAATTCTTATACATGAGCAAACTTCACCCCATTGATCATCTCTTTCTCATTTCCTCACCTTGCAGGCAAGTAAACAGTTACTGCTCCAGCTTAAGAGATAGCAAGGGCATTCCAAAATGTCACTTTAAAAGGGAACCTTGAATTGTTTGAAAAAAACAAAAAAAACAAAAACAACTTTGACTCGGATGACCTTGTTTCCTTTTCTAAGCAGAGAGCAAAGAGAAATGGAACAGCAGCAAGAGGACACAACTCTGCCCTTTCAGAATCTGGGAGATATTTATTTCTGAGGTCTTGTGAATGCTACGATTATGATTGGAAAGCTTTCAGCTCCCTGCTTGACCCCAGTAGCCTGAGGCTACAGGTCAATCTCTTGATGAAGTGACAGCCTCTGGTCCCAACTATCTTCACCAGTGGAGATTGGAAACATGACCCAGGACTGCTTAGGAGAAGTTACTTATTTTTGTTTGCTAGGAAGCTGGGGCAAGGGTGGTGAGAAGACTATACCCTAAATATGATATAATCCAGCTGTCCAAACACATATAATTCAATTCGGCCAGCCAGCCATTCCCCCAAATCCAGATGTTTGCCATCACACAATCTCAGATTATCTTTTCTTCTATCAAACATGATTTGTCCTAATCATGTTTGTCAAAGACTTGCATTTGCTTTTAATTAGAAAACATCTATTTTAGTTCAGCTGGGACCTCCTCATCTCCACATAGGGACACAGCCTCCACTATTAATAAGCTTTAAATCCAAACTGCCCTCTGCCTTCTGACAAATCACTGAGGTTTTTATTCCACTTGAGAATTCAATTATAAGAATCTCACAACTACTCTAACACTAAATATTTGCTGATTACTAGTATTATTTGAATACAGACAATTCTATTTCACCTATACATTCTCTAACGGTGAGTTCTCACAGTAGCAGTGGTCTCTTAATATTTGCATCTCCTTGTGTTTAGAAATCTCCAACAATTATGTCTCACCGTTACACGTGCTTTCAAAGCCTGACCAGATGTGTGGTCTGGCCTAGATCATTAGCAATGTCCCTGAGCTTAATTTCATTCTCTGAAAGTTAGAGGATTATACAGTGTTATTGTGAGGATTAAATATCATAAGATATTGCAAACACCCAGCAGAATGCCTAATACATAGAGTGTGCGTGCATGCGAAGTCGCTGCAGTCATGTCCAGCTCTTTGTGACTCTATGGGCTGCAGCCCTTCAGGCTGCTCTGTCCATGAGGATTCTCCAGGTGAGAACACTGGAGTGGGTTGCCAGGCCCTCCTCCAGGGGATCTTCCCGACCCAGGGATTGAACCCTTGTCTCTTATGTCTCCTGCATTAGCAGGTGGGTTCTCTACTACCGGCACCACTCGGGAAGCCCCTTAATATGTACTATGTAAGCAAATACTAGTTGAACCCTCCATTTCCTTAAAAATCTCTGGATGGGAGTCTGACTTTTCCAGTAATAAATCCCTATTGGCCCTGCTTCCAGGAGACTGAAGTAAACTTTCAGTACATCAGTTTCTTTAGTTCTTGATGAAGTAACTGCCTCTAGTCCCAACTACCTGCATCAGTGGAGATTGGAAACATGATCCGGGACTGCTTTGGAGAAGTAGCTTTTGTTCTTTAGTCTGAGAGACAGTAAGCAAGAAAAGTAAGGGGAAAACCCTCTATGGGCATTCTGAATATTCTGGAAGCAAGTGAAGACCATTCTATAATGGGTTCCTTCCTTGTGAAATTGTTTCTGACTATCCTTTGATCCAATGCTTTGCTTACTAAGAGCAATCCTCTGATTGCTGATTTTACTTCTCAAAATATATCAATACTAGTTACTAATGACGGAGTAGTGTCTGGCATTTATTACCCTGGGGACATACATCTACCATTAAAAATAAATATGTACAAAAAAGATCTTCACACACACACACACACAAAAGATCTTCATGACCCAGATAATCACGATGGTGTGATCACTCACCTAGAGCCTAACATCCTGGAATGTGAAGTCAAGTGGGCCTTAGGAAGCATCACTATGAACAAAGCTAGTGCAGGTGATGGAATTCCAGTTGAGCTATTTCAGATCCTAAAAGATGATGCTGTGAAAGTGCTGCACTCTATATATCAGCAAATTTGAAAATCTCAGCAGTGGCCACAGGACCGGAAAAGGTCAGTATTCATTCCAATCCCAAAGAAAGGCAGTGCCAAAGAATGTTCAAACTACCACACAATTGCACTCATCTCACACACTGGTAAAGTAATGCTCAAAATTCTTCAAGCGAGACTTCAGCAGTACATGAACCATGAACCTCCAGATGTTCAAGCTGGTTTTAGAAAAGGCAGAGGAACCAGAGATCAAATTGCCAACATCTGCTGGATCATCGAAAAAGCAAGAGAGTTCCAGAAAAACATCTACTCCTGCTTTACTGACTATGCCAAAGCCTTTGACTGTGTGGATCACAATAAACTGTGGAAAATTCTGAAAGAGATGGGCATACCAGACCACCTGACCTGCCTCTTGAGAAATCTGTATGCAGGTCAGGAAGTAACAGTTACAACTGGACATGGAAAAATAGACTGGTTCCAAATCAGAAAGGAGTATGTCGAGGCTGTATATTGTCACCCTGCTTATTTAACTTATATGCAGAGTACATCATGAGAAATGCAGGGTTGGAAGAAGCACAAGCTGGAATCAAGATTGCTGGGAGAAATATCAATAACCTCAGATATGCAGATGACACCACCCTTATGGCAGAAAGTGAAGAAGAACTAAAGAGCCTCTTGATGAAAGTAAAAGAGGAGAGTGAAAAAGTTGGCTTAAGGCTCAACGTTCAGAAAACTAAGATCATGGCATCCAGTCCCATCACTTCATGGCAAATAGATGGGGAAATAGTGGCTGACTTTATTTTTCTGGGCTCCAAAATCACTGCAGATGCTGTCTGCAGCCATGAAATTAAAAGATGCTTACTCCTCGGAAGGAAAGTGATGACCAACCTAGATAGCACATTAAAAAGCAGAGACATTACTTTGTCAACAAAGGTCCATCTAGTCAAGGCTGTGGTTTTTCCAGTGGTCATGTATGGATGTGAGAGTTGGACTAGAAAGAAAGCTGAACACCGCAGAATTGATGCTTTTGAACTGTGGTGTTGGAGAAGACTCTTGAGAGTCCCTTGGACTGCAAGGAGATCCAACCAGTCCATCCTAAAGGAGATCAGTCCTGGGTGTTCATTGGAAGGACTGATGCTGAAGCTGAAACTCCAATACTTTGGCCATCTGATGCAAAGAACTGACTCATTTGAGAAGACCCTGATGCTGAGAAAGATTGAGTTCAGGAGGAGAAGGAGACGACAGAGGATGAGATGGTTGGATGGCATCACTGACTCAATGGACATGAGTCTGGGCAAACTCCAGGAGTTGTTGATGGATGGGGAGGCCTGGCGTGCTGCAATTCATGGGGTCGCAAAGAATCCAACACGAGTGAGCGACTGAACTGAACTGAATGCTGATTAGATTATTAATTCTTTTTATTTTCATAGACATTAGGAGTTGCTTTCTAAAAGGTAGCCCTTTCTTAATGAGAAACAAAATCAAGATCCTGAGGCTAAAAAATGAACCAAGACCAAGAATAATGAAAAAATGCCAAGATGGACTCTTAAGGTCCTACTGGGTTAGCAGATAGCTTGTTCTCTCGTCTGTCTGTCAGTCTCTCTCACTGCCTACTCCCTTCTCTGCCTTTTTTCTCTTCATTTGCTTTTGAATTCTCTGCTTTGCTTTGATCTGGTACTTTATCATGGCTCCTGGCTCCTTCCCCCTCCTTTAATGTTTTGCCTGGTTTACATTCATCTCCTTGCTTTAATGTCTAATCTTTTTGTTCACACTATAAGTCAGATGTGAGCCAGCAATAGGATGAGGCATAAAATAAATATTTATAGGATGGAATCTAAGAGGTCCAGCTTGACTCTTCTTATAAACAGAAAGTGGCTTATATAACAATTAACATTATTGAACGTGGACACCATGTATTCCACTAACTGTCTTACATTTTTATGAACTGAATGTTTGTGTCTCCCCAGAATTCGTACACCAAAATCCTAACACATGCCCCACCCCCTGCTCCATGTGGCATATCCTTGGAGGTGGGGCCTCTAAGGAAATAATTAAGGTTCAATGAGACAACAAGTGGGGGGCCCCAATCCAATAGGATTAGTGTCTTTATAAAAGAGATACCAGGGAACTTGCATAAGCTCTCTCTCTCTCTCTCCACCTCCAAGCACATGCACAAAAGAAAAGCCATATGAGCACATGACAAGAAGGCAACCATCAGCAGCTCCCGGGAACATGCTGAGATCTCACAGACTCTACTGGGCCACTCCTGTCCTGGCTGCCATTCCTTATGTCATCTTCATGTGATCATGGGAGGGAGAGTCTGTCACCCTGAACACTACTCTATTCATTTTAATGATAAAAACATGGCAAAAAATAAAAAATAAAAACATGGCTTATTGATTAAGGTAGGCTGAAGTGCTGTACCAAATTGATCCTAAAGTATATACTAGAGAATAGAAGTTTATTTCACACTAGTATAATTATCCAAGGTTTTTGGTGATGGCTTTCCTTAATGCAGTGATTCAGGGACCCAGGCTCCACCTATCTTGTAGTTTTACCATCCCCTGGGGCCACCCTGGTATCTGCACCTGGCCAGCACCCATTCCAGAGGAGGAATGGGACTGTGGAGGAGGTGTACCTGTTTATTAAAAGCATTGGGATAGCAGTGCATATGTGGGATCTTCATGCATTCTATTGGTGAGAACTAGTCTTACATCCAGGCTTCTCTGGTGGTGGGCTATATAGTCCATGGGTCACAAAAGAGTCGGACGCAAATTAGAGACTAAACAACAATAGCAGTAAAGTCTTATATCCACTTAGAATCAAGAAGGAGGGACACCATAGGTCTTAACTAGGCAGCCCCTTGTCAGTTGCACCTCTGCATGGTGGGGAGAAGAGTAGATCTGATTGCACATTTGATTTCCTTTGCCAAACATATACAGGCCCCAGAATGGAGGTGAGAGGCAATGGTAAGAAGAGGACACAATTCCACTTTGCTTGACTACAGTGAACAGTCTTTATAATAGCAGTGATACCTTCAAACCTGCATGTTCCCCAAATCTCTGCCACACACCTCACTGAGCAACCCTGGCTGCTTAGAAGGCAAGCCAAAGCAAAACAATGTTCACTTAATAAAATCTATGTGTCAGGCATCATGCTAGGTTATTTCCATATGACCCACACAGCATGGGTTCTCTCTGAACCACAGCAAAAGCTGTTTCTTTCTATTTACAAAATTTGGGTTCACTGTGGGAAAGACATAGTACTTGGGTGTCTTTTAAAAGGAGTAATCTGGCATAAGTGCCAGACATGATGCTCAGTCTTAGGAACACAGAGATGGCAAAGGCTCCATGTCTAATTTTCAGGAGCTCAGTTTTCTCCAAAATACAATCACAGTGCAATGTGATGAATGTTATTGTGGGAAGGAGTGGAGGGAGAATGTTCTCTGCCTAGAGTGAGCGGGTGGGCTGTGAGGAAGGAATCAGAGGTGTCACAAAGGAAATGTCTAGCATTTGAATAGGGCCTTCAAGGATGATTAAGAAGTTGCCAGAGAGAAGGGAGGAGAGTGAGTGTGAGCAGAGAGACTCACATATAAGGGTCAAGTGTCATGGACCGCCCAGATAGTGATGGCTGATCCATGGGGCACCCAGGAAGGGGAGGTTGGAAAGGAGACATGGTGGGGAGGAGGAAAGGAAGGATAGGAGCTATCACTAGCCTTTGGTGATTTCCTGGGAGAGTCTGAGTGTCAGGCTACCTGCCTGTTGTAACCAGTATATCCCACAGTCACTTCCCTCACCAGCAATTTTAGCTTCCTCAGACAATGGAGTGCACAGCTTCCTCCAGACCAGGGTTTCTCCACCTCAGGCCTATTGACATTTAGGGCCAGATCATTTTTTGTTGTGGGGCTGTCCTGTGCATGTAGGACATTTAGCAGCATCCCTGGCCTCCACCCTCTAGAGGCTGGTAGCACTGCCCACAGTGTGACAATGGAGAATGCCTCCTTAGGACCTCCATGAAGGTCCAGTGGCTAAAAGTCCACTTGCCAATGCAGGGGACACAGATTCAGTCTCTGGTCCAGGAAGATCCCACATGCCCAGAGTAACTAAGGCCCAGGCACCACAACTACTGAGGCCCATGTGTTCTAGAGGACGTGCTCCACAATAAGAGAAGCCACCACAATGAGAAGCCCATGCACAGCAGCTAGAGAGTAGCCCTAGCTTGCAGCAGCTAGAGAATGCCTGCATGCAGCAACAAAGACCCCTGGCAGCCAAAAAGAAACAAATAGAGTTAAAGAAGAAAAGAAAACGCCCCTCTCGATGTTGCTAAATGCCCTCTGGTGGGCAGAATGGTCTGGTTGAGAACCACTGCTTTAGACAGATGTCAGCTTTCTCTTATCATCTATCGTAGAATTAAGTATGGTATTTTGCACATAGTAGATCTATGTGTGATTTGAGGACAGCTCTCCTTTGAGCCAAAGTGCCTTCTTCCTACTGCTTACATCCAGCAGCCTTGCTGCTGAATAGCGTTATGAGGAGCTATTCAGGCTCAGAATAGCATGATGAAGAGCAACCAATATACAATACTCACTCTCTCCTTTATATTCTGGTTGCCTTGAAAATGTCTGTTTACTGAAGGAAATCAAAAGCTAGCCTAGTAAGCATTCAGTGGATATTTATGTTCTTAAATGGATGGGTATTCACCTTTTGAAAATAAGCTGATGGAGATCCAAGTAAATTAAAAATGATTTTTGAATCCCCTTTCTATCTTCCATGGTGAGAATGATCTCTCCCTGCTTTATGACCTTAAAAATAATACTTCATTCACTTGTAGACAACCCTGCCGTCCATCTGGGGGAAATATCAGCCAGGCTCTTACATTTTCTCAAATAGCTGTTGACTTTCCCTGCCTGCACAACTGGCATCTGAAATGCATGGCTCACTCTTTAATCAACAGCCCAGAATATCATCACTTTAAGCACCTGTCGGAAAATTCATCCAAGTACTGATTGCAGTTCAGCTTTTGCCAAGAGAGTGACGGAGACATCTGATTTTTCAGACTGTTTAAACAGCATGTTAACTCCCATTCCTCTTCATTCTTGAAGTTTTATCCCAATACAAATTTGAATCATTAGAAAAACAACAGGCCTGGGCTCTATTATTCCAGATTTTCACGGAAGTGCTTTTGGTGGGGAAAAAGTTGTGATTTCACGTTTTTTGGTAGAGGGAAATATAAAAAATACCCATCTGTGGGAAAAATCTGTCTTTTGCAAAACCTTAGTTAAAATTCCTGCCAGTTGTAATCCAGTGTCTGCTTCCTAAGAGTGAGCTGAGTTCTGTCTCCGGTAATGAGGCAGGAAAAGCTCATATATGACTTTGGACTGAACGCAAGCTGGTTTCAAGCCCAGGACCAGAGGGTAATGTCCTTGTCTCCCCAGACTGCTGGGATGTCTATGACAACTGCATACAGAAGAATGAAGCATGTCCTGGGGGTAACAGATCACACTAGGAGACTAGAGTTGGGGTGGAGACGTCTTTCATGCCTTCAGAATTAGTCATTTAGACACAAGGGAGCCCTCAGGGGAATCCTAGGAGGAAAGAAAAACATTTTCGCTTTAAGTGAGATGAAGAACCTGGGACTCTTAATTTCAATTGGGAGACAATATACAAATGGACAGTGGCCAGATCATTTAAAAGAATAGAACTCTGACCCACACCTGCAGCAACTTGCTCAGGAAACCAGCTCATTATTGAGACTCACCAGCCCAGGAAGCCAGCCTGCTGTAAGTCAGGCTTGTAGAAAGTCAGATGGCTATCTCTAGGAACAATCCAGAAAGCCAAACAGTAACTCCTGTGACAATCTGCCCTGAAAGGCTTGATTAATAACTGATAGCTCCCCTAATTTTTGTCCCCGCTTCCAACTTAGGACCAATCAGAGAAAGCTGGATATGTGCTCCCAACCAATCACAGAGGATGCCTGCTTCCTTAGCCCACTTCCAGCTTCCCCTGATGCCAACAGCTTTCAACCAGGACACACTCGAAGCCTTCCCTTTCCCCACTATAAAGCTTTCCTGCTCTGCCTTTGAGTCTTTGCCAAAACCTAAGTGATGGTGGCTGACTCCCTTTCTAAAGCAAGCTCTGAATAAATATGTTCTCATCTGGTTGGTCTTCATTTATTTCCACAGAATGTTGAAAATTATATCACCTAGTTTTGAACCCCAAGCTAGTCAAATGAGATAGTTGCAATACTTACAGAAGGGCATGAGTGTAGCAGATCCCACTTCCTCTGTACCTTCCTCTGTCTGGGATGGTCCCACCCCTGCTCTTCTCCCCAGAGAAATCCCATACATCCTCCTGAGTCCAGCGTAAGTGTCCCTGCATCTGAAGAGCCTTCTCTGCCTATCATCAGTAACATCTTAGAAATTCTGCTCTTCCTCCATGTTAGAATGACCACAGCAGCCCAATGATCCATGTCAATGGGAAACAAACTAGTATTTCCCAAGTAGTATTTATTTCCTGGGTGTTTCTTACACATGTCACTTTGCTAAATCCTCTCTTAACTTTGGTGAATTAGCAATTGCTCTCTCCACTGATGATGAAAGCAAGATCTTAGCTCATAAAATTGATGTGTCTGTCTTTACCAATGAGGTTTTGAGTTCTTGATAAGATTATTTCTTACACATTTTAATTCTTTAAGAGGGGCAAATGCTGGGCACATGAAAGATGAATGAATGAATGAATAAACAACTACAGAGCAGGAAAAATGAATTTGTTTGCAAGTCTAATTTGGCCTGAAGAACTAATTATTCAAAGCATGGACCATATGATTCCTAAAGATAAAGGAATATAAGTCAAACTTTTTCTTTCTCCCAGGCTCAGTTTCTCTGGACAGGAAATCAATCACTGTAAAATTCCTGGTAGAGGCTGCAAGTGTTTCTAGCTCTGACTACCTTGATTTGGGGTCTTTGATGTCTGAGTCATGTGCTGAAGATTGAAGACAGCAGTAGTACCCTGCCTCAGTGAGGGGATGCTTGTCAGCAGGTGATCTGCAACCATGCCTGAGCAGTGGAGGAGGAATTTTCTCTTATACGCAGTGTGTGTGAGAGTGCATCATTTTGCCCACACTTAGGGAGTTCACATCTTTGGTGCCTCTGGAGTACTTAATTATTTTAAACAGTTTTGTTGAAAAGTTGTCATGGCAACAGCATGGACAAATATTTTGAAGGACAAATTCTATTTCCAGCACTCTCAAGTAATGTTTCATTTTTTTCCCATTATCTATCCATGCTCATCCACTCATAAACATTTTATTTGCTTACAACCACAGAGCAACATCTATTTTGTATTCTGCTGTTTCATTTAACATCACATCAAAAACATTTTCTATGTTGCCAAAGCCTTCATGTTTAACAATTTCAATAGCTGCACAATATCCCGTGACTTAATAAGCACTCCCACATCATTGTGCAAGTCCACTTTTCATAGTTTCATTCTCTTTTAGATAACGTTAGGATATTCTTGCATATAGTCTTTGCCTTCTGATTAACATTTCCTTAGAAGAAATTCTTAGGAATGGAATTTTTGACTTTGTGGTTTTTGCTGCATAATACAATCTTGCTTTTCAAAAGCCCTTGTGCTAATTTAGAGAACCAGATGGGAGCTTGAGGAGAATGCTCCGCTACAAACCTGTGCAGACTTCTTCTCAGAGTGAGGGGCTGGACAACTGGCGGGTTCAGCATCTCCTTAAAAAGAATTAAATGGCATTTCGTAAGGTACCCATGTGGGCTGCCCAGGTAGGAAAAATTAACTCCAAGGATGCCTTGATTAGAATTTTTTGAAGCAAAACTCTTGCTCTGGATATTTGAATGCTCATCATGATAATAGAGGGATTTCCTTTTTCCTGTTCTAAATTTTGCATCTCATACAGTTAGGTGTGATTATAAAACCAGAGACTGTTTTTTAATAAACAATCTGGAATTCTTACATGCAAACAGGGATGATCTTTCCATAGTCTTTCCATAAGAACATCATATGTAATTCTTAAAAACATGAAAGTGTCCTTAAAAAATTGCACTCATATCCAGTTTTTAAACTACAAAAGGAAATTTAGGCTTCTTTCATGTTTTTTCTGTATTGCAAGAGGTTATCACCTAGCTTGATGACCAAGCAGTGAAAAATAGGCTGGATGGGCAAGTCAACTTCATGATCATAATCACACCCGCCAACCCAGGAGCACTCACTGTGTGACAAGCTCAGAGCTCAGTCTCGTTGAATCCACACAACTAATGCTGAGAGAGAGGTGTTTCTAACACACCCATGTTCTAGATCAGGAAATTGAGGGTTGAGCGTATGAGAGAAGTGCTCTGTTATACAGCAGATCGATGGCTGGTGTTGGTTCTCAAGTCAGAGAGCTTAGCCACTCATCAAAGGGTGAGGTGAATTACACCCTGTTAGTTCCCTAACAGCAGAACTGGGCAGTGGAAGGGTTTCCTGAAATAAAGGCAATGGTTCAGTCCTAGGGACTAGGGCATGTGGGCAGAGGAAGGACAGGGACTCAGAGCCCAGCACTTGGGCAGGGACACCTGGGTCATGGGTTTGGAGGAGTAACTTGGTTATTCTCACCCCCTCACCACAAAGCTTTGCTGGGTAGCCCTAGAAGTACAAAAACCTTCCAGATGACGCCTACTTTCCATTACCGTGTTCCATCATCTGTTGGAATCCACCGTTTCTTCCCAAAAGCTCACTGCAGCCCACTGTAAAACCTTGTACTTCTTGCCTTGTCCTTGGATGCTGGGCATTACTTCCTAGCTGCTAACTGGCTGCCCTCTCCTACTAGCCATGCCTCAAGTCAGGGCCTGGCTTCCTCCTGTCCATATGCCCCTCTCACACCTAGGAGGCATCATGGTTTATTTCCAAGAGGTGGTAGGGTGCCAAGTCTTTACATGACTTGTCTGACTGGTTATCTGTCTTTCACCAATCATACCTGCACCCAAGCTCCCAGCTGTTCTAGTAGACAAAGATCTTTGTACTAGATCCTGGCTCCTCCCCTCTCACCTGCCCCACATTGACTCTCTCCCCCAATAACCTCACCTTCACACCCTAGTCCTGAGACATGGCATAAGAAACTGGAAAAAAAAAAAATTGGAGACAAAATACGAGGACACAGCCAGGGAGAGAAGACTTTCAGTGCACTTGCCAATCTCTCGTGTACTCCCCTCTAAAGCCTCACAGCGATCATGGGGTGAGAGAAATCACTTGTTTTTTCTATCTTGTGAATAGGGGAACTGAAGTTCATAAAACTGAAGCAATTTTCCCAAAGTCACGCAGCCAAGAAATGGCAGACCCAGATATGAGGGCAGAATTCTATGTCTGTAACCCACACAGTAGTACATCTATGGGTAGAGGTTAACAAAGGGGAACGAGTGGGACAGACCTAAACACCAGAGTGTAGAGGTCCTTGGGAGCAACCTAAGTGTCCATCAACAGATGAATGGATAAGCAAGATGTGGTACATATACACAGCAGAATACAACTAAGCCATGAAAAAGAATGAAATAATGCCATTTGCAGCAAAATGGATGGACCTTGAGCTTATCATACTAAGTGAAATCTGTCAGAAAGAGAAAGACAAATATCATGTGATATCACTTATATGTGAAATCTAAAAAAAAAAAGATACAAATGAACTTATTTACAAAACAGAAGTAGACTCAGCAACTTTAGAAAACAAATATATGATTACCAAACGGGAAGGGATGGGGAGGGTACACTGAGGACTATGTGGTATTAACATAGTATGTGGGATTAACACATATAAGTGTATAAAGCAGAACTACATTCAATATCTTATAATAACCTGTAATGGAAAAGAATCTGAAAAGGAATAGATACATATATGTATGCATGGATAGCTGAACCACTTTGCTATACACTTGAAACATGTAAATCAATCATACTTCAATTTTAAAAAAGAATGTGGAGGTCCTCGTTTTTAAATAAGTGTTATTCAAGGGAGAGGTATAAAATTTGGGAAAAATAAGACATGTCAAACATTTGAAAATGAACTCTAGATATCACTCCCCCAAACCCAATTATCCTTGTCTTTCTCATCTCAGTCGGTGCAATCCATCCTTCCATTTGTTCAAGTTAAAAACCTGATTGCCCTCCTTGACTCTTTCCTACATTTCATTCCTCAGAAAATCCCATTGGCTCCATCTTCAAAGTGCAGACTGCAGCCACTTCTAATACCTCCACCACTGCCCCCTGGGCTCGGCCACTGTCCTGTCTCATCTGAACCATTCCAACAGCCTCCTAACAATGGCCCTGCTTCACCCTCACCTCCCCGACTCCATAGTCTAGTCCCCATGGGTTCACCAGAGTGGTCTTAAAACACAAATCAGATCAGATCACTCCTTTACTCAAAACCCACTGACGGCTCCCATCTTACTCAGAGTTCAAACCCAAGTCCCTTCAGGGGTCAGGTCCTCACCCCCTCCCAGCTCCTTATTCTCCATTCATCTCCTCACTCACTTTCCTCTAGCTGCATTGAACCCCTGGAGATTCCTCAAACATGCCAGGCATGGTCTGACCTCAAGGCCAATGAGGTATGAGCTGTGTATTGCATATACTTAAATGTTATGTGTTCCCCACCTCTAAACAATGGGAACCAAACAATTCTCCTGAACTCTGACAGCAGACCACATTTGCTAGTTTCATCCTGTAGGTTTTCATGCATAGTTATTCACTCAGTCATGTCCCAACTCTTTGTGACCCCATGGACTGTATCCCACCTGGCTCCTCTGTCCATGGATTTCTCCAGGCAAGAATACTAGAGTGGGTAGCCGTTCTCTTCTCCAGGGGAATCTTCCCAACCCAGGGATTGAACCCAAGTGTCCTGCATTGCAGGCAGATTTTTTCTTTTTTACCGTCTAAGCTACTAGGGGCAGATAGAAGACTTTCTAAAAAAAAAAAAAATCAGTGACTTTGGTTAACAATGACATGTGATTGGAAAATTTTGGGGATAGATATATATTTTACTTATTAATTAAATAGATATTTTCCCCAATAGTCTTGACCAAAGGATATGTTGGCTAACTGATAGAGCCATGCCTTTCCCTCTTTCCGGCATTGCAGGAATTCCCAGGTATGGGGGGGATAGCCAACATTCCCCAACTCATGGTTTAAGGAGAAAATTGGCAGCATTTTTCTGTAAATGTCTAGACAGTAAATATTTTAGGCTTTTGCAGATCATTCTAGTGTGAAAGGATCTTTAGATAATATACAAATAAATCAGCATGGTTACATTTCAGTAAAATTTTACTTACAAAACATGGTGGTGGCCAGATTTGGTTCATCAACCATTAAGTTGTCAAACCTTAATCTAGGGGCATATGTAGGAGCCCAATCCAACAAAATGGGAGCACAGGTCAGGTAGGATATTTCCATGGGAGCTCCTGGCCAGAATATAAACCACGTTTTTTTTTTTTCTTTTACTTTCAGTGTCTAGAACCTCAGCTGGTACATGGTAGACAGCCATACAACTTGCTTGGAATAAATTACAGAATGAAGTATAGTTAGGAGTGGATGGATCTTTTCCTACACTTATAGAGAGATCTTGTTCATCTGGACATGTATTAGACAGAGATTTACTCAGTGCTGCCATGTGCCAGCACGTGGCCTATGGGCTGAGCAAAAGGATGGGAATTTTGTCAGACCTCACAGAGCGTATCTGAGGAGATGAGTGCATCTGAGAGCACAAACGTTTGAGAAGGAGTATCAGTTGAGTGTGAAACATGGTAATGGGATGTTCAGGGGGCTTTGGAGTCACTTTGGGGGTGCAAAGAACACTCTCAGATGTGTTCCAGGAACAAATGATGATGTTTTCACAGTTGATCAAAGCAGGATTGAGTTTGGCTAGAGGGCAAAGGTATAAGCCCACTTGAGGGGACCATAGCTTACCAAGTGATGGACTGGGTTGTTTTTGGAAACACTGATAAACTGTTCGGCTGCAAGGACCTGTCTTCAATAACGGAGGCTCAAACGGGTTCATAACAGGGCTTTCCAACTGTTAATCAAGGGTAAATCACTCTGCTGTGAGGCTGCTTTACGAATTTTGAGCACCATTTTCTCTCTCTTCAAGGCTTTTTGAGAAAGTATTATGTTCAAAGCCAGCCCTTTAACAAAGCATTATATTTAATCTTTTTCCACTTTGATCTGTTTCAGTAAAAATCATTTCCATTATTCCAGTTTCATTTTTCCTTTTCTGTAACTCCTTTATAAAATTTTCTTTAAAAGATAAAGAGGCCATTAAATGTTGTGAAGTCCCAATTTTCCTTTAATAAAGAAAGAAATGTGGGAGCCGTAATGGAAGGTCACTGCATTGTGAGAGAAATGGGTTCACAGGATGTGGATGTTTTTGGATTTTTTTTTTTTTTTGCACACATGCTGGAGGCTGTGACTGTAAGAAAAATGGTAAATTCCAACCCTGCGATTGATCAGGATAACATTGTGCATACACAAGATAGCCAGACTATAACAAAAGATCTAACACTCACGTCATTAGAGCCTCAAAAAGATATGATAAAGAAGGTAGGGTTGAAAAAGTACATAAAGTATTGTAATAATGGCTGAAAATTTCCCAAATTTGTCAAACAATACTCATGCAAAGATGGGCACAATAAAGGACAGAACTGGTATGGACCTAAAAGAAGCAAAAGATATTAAGAGGATGTGGCAAGAATACACAGAAAAATTATACAAAGATCTTCATGACCCAGATAACCACGATGGTGTGATCACTCACCTAGAGCCAGACATCCTGGAATGCGAAGTCATGTGGGCCTTAGGAAGCATCAATATGAACAAAGCTAGGGGAGGTGATGGAATTCCAGTTGAGCTATTTCAAATCCTGAAAGATGATGCTATGAAAGTGCTGCACTGTATATGCCAGCAAATTTGGAAAACTCAGCAGTGGCCACAGGACTGGAAAAGGTCAGTTTTCATTCCAATCCCAAAGAAAGGCAATGCCAAAGAATGCTTAAACTACCGCACTCATCTCATATGCTAGTAAAGTAATGCTCAAAATTCTCCAAGTCAGGCTTCAGCAATACATGAACCATGAACCTCCAGATGCTCAAGCTGGTTTTAGAAAAGGTAGAGAAATCAGAGATCAAATTGCCAACACCCACTGGATCATCAAAAATGCAAGAGAGTTCCAGAAAGACATCTATTTCTGCTTTATTGACTATGCCAAAGCCTTTGACTGTGTGGGTCACAATAAACTGTGGAAAATTCTGAAAGAGATGGGAATACCAGAACACCTGATCTGCCTCTTGAGAAATCTGTATGCAGGTCAGGAAGCAACAGTTAGAACTGGACACGGAACAATAGACTGGTTCCAAATTGAGAAAGGAGTACGTCAAGACTATATATTGTCACCCTGCTTATTTAACTTCTATGCAGAGTACATCATGAGAAATGCTGGGCTGGATGAAGCACAAGCTAGAGTCAAGATTGTCGGGAGAAATATCAATAACCTCAGATATGCAAATGACACCACCCTTATGGCAGAAAGTGAAGAAGAACTAAAGAGCCTCTTGATGAAAGTGAAAGAGGAGAGTGAAAAAGTTGGCTTAAGGCTCAACATTCAGAAAACTAAGATCATGGCATCCAGTCCCATCACTTCATGGGAAATAGATGGGGAAAGAGTGGAAACAGTGTCAGACTTCGTTTTTTGGGCTCCAAAATCACTGCAGATGGTGATTGCAGCCATGAAATTAAAAGATGCTTGCTCCTTGGAAGAAAAGTTATGAGCAACCTAGACAGCATATTAAAAAGCAGAGACATTACTTTGCTAACAAAGGTGTGTCTAGGCAAAGCTATGGTTTTTCTAGTAGTCATGTATGGATGTGAGAGCTGGACTATAAAGAAAGCTGAGTGCAGAAGAATTGATGCTTTTGAACTGTGGTGTTGGAGAAGACTCTTGAGAGTCCCTTGGACTACAAGGAGATCCAACCAGTCCATCCTAAAGGAGATCAGTCCTGAATATTCATTGGAAGGATGGATGCTAAAACTGAAACTCCAATACTTTGATCATCTGATGCGAAGAACTGGCTCATTTGAAAAGACCCTGATGCTGGGAAAGATTGAGTTCAGGAGGAGAAGGGGACGACAGAGGATGAGATGGTTGGATGGCATCACCGACTCAATGGAGATGAGTTTGAGTAAACTCCAGGAGTTGGTGCTGGACAGGGAAGCCTGGCGTGCTGCAGTCCATGGGGTCACAAAGAGTCAGACGTGACAGAGTGACTGAACTGAATTGAATAAATTCACAGATGCAAGAAGCTGGGTGAATTCCAAGCATAATCAAATTAAAGGAATTAACTCCAAAACACACTGTAATCAAACTTCTGAGCAGATGGAAGAGTATCTTAAAAGTAATGAGGTGGCTCAGATGGTAAAGAATCTGCCTGCAATACAGGAGACCCGGTTTCAATCCCTTGGTCGGGAAGAGCCCCTGGAGGGGGGCATGGCAACCCATCCAGTATTCTTGCCTTGGAGAATTCCATGGGCAGAGGAGCCTGGCAGGCTATGCGGTCGCAAAGAGTCAACACGACTGAATGACTAACACAATGAGAAGGAAGCAGAACCTTATCTAAGGGGAAAAACAAATAGAATGGGCTTGGATTTCTCCTCAGAAACCACGGAGGCATTTTCCAAATGTTGAAAGAAAAGAACTATCAACCCAGAATCCTATTCCTCTGAAGATATCTTTCAGGAGTGAAAGAGGAATCAAAATAGTCTCAGGTGTAGGAGCTAAGAGAATATGCCACTAGCATACCTACCCTAAAAGAATGGCTGACTCAAATTCTCTAAGTAGAAAGAGAACAAAAAAGGAAAAAACCTTGGATCATTAAGAAGGAAGAAAGAATACAGCAAAAGTATAGATAAATACAACAGGATTTGTTTCTCCTCTTGAGTTCTCTAATTTATATAATGGTAGAAGTAAAAAGATATTGTCTACTTTGGTTCTAAGTGTATGTAGAAAAAATACTTATAATAATTACATTATAAATGGGGAAAAGTAAAGGGACATTAAGAAAGTTAAGTTTTCTTTTCTGGTCACATGGCGTGCAGGATCTTAGTTCCCCAACTAAGGATTGAGCCTGCGTCCCCTGCAGTGGAAATGTGGACTCTTAACCACTGAACTGCCAAGGAAGTCCCAAGAAAAGTAAGTTTTCTATACTTGATTCAAACTGGTGAAATGACAACACCAGTAGACTATGTTGTGTACATATAAGATAATATTTACAACCACTAAAAATATCAAAATAATATACAGTACATACAAATATTTGTAAATTAATACAAATATATACAAAATAATATACAATATGTAATATTATACAATCAAAAATATCACAGATAAGTCAGAAATGGAATTCTTTTTTTTCCCATTTATTTTTATTAGTTGGAAGCTAATTACTTTACAATACTGTAGTGGTTTTTGTCATACATTGACATGAATCAGCCATGGATTTACACGTATTCCCCATCCCAATCCCCCCTCCCACCTCCCTCTCTATCCGATCCCTCTGGGTCTTCCCAGTGCACCAGGCCTGAGCACTTGTCTCATGCATCCAACCTGGGCTGGTGATCTGTTTCACCATAGATAATATACATGTTTCAATGCTGTTCTCTTAGATCATCCCACCCTCACCTTCTCCCACAGAGACCAAAAGTCTGTTCTGTACATCTGTGTCTCTTTTTCTGTTTTGCATGTAGGGTTATCATTACCATCTTTCTAAATTCCATATATATGTGTTAGTATGCTGTAATGGTCTTTATCTTTCTGGCTTACTTCACTCTGTATGATGGGCTCCAGTTTCATCCATCTCATTAGAACTGATTCAAATGAATTCTTTTTAATGGCTGAGTAATATTCCATGGTGTATATGTACCACAGCTTCCTTATCCATTTGTCTGCTGATGGACATCTAGGTTGCTTCCATGTCCTGGCTATTATAAACAGTGCTGCGATGAACATTGGGGTGCACGTGTCTCTTTCAGATCTGGTTTCCTCGGTGTGTGTGCCCAGAGGTGGGATTGCTGGGTCATATGGCAGTTCTATTTCCAGTTTTTTAAGAAATCTCCACACTGTTCTCCATAGCGGCTGTACTAGTTTGCATTCCCACCAACAGTGTAAGAGGGTTCCCTTTTCTCCACACCCGCTCCAGCATTTATTGCTTGTAGACTTTTGGATAGCAGTCATCCTGACTGGCATGTAATGGTACCTCATTGTGGTTTTGATTTGCATTTCTCTGATAATGAGTGATTTGAGCATCTTTTCATGTGTTTGTTAGCCATCTGTATGTCTTCTTTGGAGAAATGTCTGTTTAGTTCTTTGGCCCATTTTTTGATTGGGTCATTTATTTTTCTGGAATTGAGCTTCAGGAGTTGTTTGTATATTTTTTAGATTAATCCTTTGTCTGTTGCTTCGTTTGCTATTATTTTCTCCCAATCTGAGGGCTGTCTTTTCACCTTGCTTATAGTTTCCTTTGTTGTGCAAAAGCTTTTAAGTTTCATTAGGTCCCATTTGTGTATTTTTGCTTTTATTTCCAATATTCTGGGAGGTGGGTCATAGAGGATCCTGCTGTGATTTATGTCGGAGAGTGTTTTGCCTATGTTCTCCTCTAGGAGTTTTATAGTTTCTGGTCTTACATTTAGATCTTTAATCCATTTTGAGTTTATTTTTGTGTATGGTGTTAGAAAGTGTTGTAGTTTCATTCTTTTACAAGTGGTTAACCAGTTTTCCCAGCACCACTTGTTAAAGAGGTTGCCTTTTTTCCATTGTATATTCTTGCCTCCTTTGTTGAAGATAAGTTGTCCATAGGTTCGTGGATTTACCTCTGGGCTTTCTATTCTGTTCCATTGATCTATATTTCTGTCTTTGTGCCAGTACCATACTGTCTTGATGACTGTGGCTTTGCAGTACAGTCTGAAGTCAGGCAGGTTGATTCCTCCAGTTCCATTCTTCTTTCTCAAGATTACTTTGGCTATTCAAGGTTTTTTGTATTTCCATACAAATTGTGAAATTATTTGTTCTAGTTCTGTGAAGAATACCGTTGGTAGTTTGATAGGGATTGCATTGGATCTATAGATTGCTTTGGGTAGTATAGCCATTTTGACAATATTGATTCTTCCTATCCATGAACACGGTATATTTCTCCATCTGTTTGTGTCCTCTTTGATTTCTTTCATCAGTGCTTTATAGTTTTCTATGTATAGGTCTTTTGTTTCTTTAGGTAGATATACTCCTAAGTATTTTATTCTTTTTGTTGCAATGGTGAATGGTATTGTTTCCTTAATTTCTCTTTCTGTTTTCTTATTGTTAGTGTATAGGAATGCAAGGGATTTCTGTGTGTTAATTTTATATCCTGCAACTTTACTATATTCATTGATTAGCTCTAGTAATTTTCTGGTAGAGTCTTTAGGGTATTCTATGTAGAGGATCATGTCATCTGCAAACAGTAAGAGTTTCACTTCTTCTTTTCCTGTCTGGATTCCTTTTGCTTCTTTTTCTGCTCTGATTGGTGTGGCCAAAACTTCCAAAACTATGTTGAATAGTAGTGGTGAGAGTGCGCACCCTTGTCTTGTTCCTGATTTCAGGGCAAATGCTTTCAATTTTTCACCATTGAGCGTAATGCTTGCTGTGTGTTTGTCATATATAGCTTTTATTATGTTGAGGTATGTTCCTTCTATTCCTGCTTTCTGGAGAGTTTTAGTCATAAATGGGTGTTGAATTTTGTCAAAGGCTTTTTCTGCATCTATTGAGATAATCATATGGTTTTTATCTTTCAATTTGATAATGTGGTGTATTACATTGATTATTTGTGGATATTAAAGAATCCTTGCATTCCTGGGATAAAGCCCACTTGGTCATGATGTATGATTTTTTTTTTTCATTTATTTTTATTGATTGGAGGCTAATTACTTTACAATATTGTAGTGGTTTTTGTCATACATTGACATGAATCAGCCATGGATTTACATGTATTCCCCATCCCAATCCCCCCTCCCACCACCCTCTCCACCCGATCCCTCTGATGTATGATTTTTTTAATATGTTGTTGGATTCTGTTTGCTAGAATTTTGTTAAGGATTTTTGCATCTATGTTCATCAGTGATATTGGCCTGTAGTTTTCTTTTTTTGTGGCATCTTTGTCTGGTTTTGGAATTAGGGTGATTGTGGCCTCATAGAATGAGTTTGGAAGTTTACCTTCTTCTGCAATTTTCTGGAAGAGTTTGAGTAAGATAGGTGTTAGCTCTTCTCTAAATTTTTGGTAGAATTTAGCTGTGAAGCCATCTGGTCCTGGGCATTTGTTTGCTGGAAGATTTCTGATTACAGTTTCGATTTCCTTGCTTGTGGCCGGTCTGTTAAGATCTTCTATTTCTTTCTGGCTCAGTTTTGGAAAGTTATCCTTTTCTAAGAATTTGTCCATTTCTTCCAAGTTGTCCATTTTATTGGCATATAGCTGCTGGTAGTAGTCTCTTATGATACTTTGTATTTCAGTGTTGTCTGTTGTGATCTCTCATTTCTAATTTTGTTAATTTGGTTCTTTCCCTTTGTTTCATAATGAGTCTTGCTAACGGTTTGTCAATTTTATTTATTTTTTCAAAAAAACAGCTTTTAGCTTTGTTGATTTTTGCTGTGGTCTCTTTAGTTTCTTTTGCATTTACTTCTGCCCTAATTTTTAAGATTTCTTTCCTTCAACTAACCTTGGGGTTCTTCATTTCTTCCTTCTCTAGTTGCTTTAGGTGTAGAGTCAGGTTATTTATTTGGTTTTTTTCTTGTTTCTTGAGGTAAGCCTGTAATGCTATGAACTTTCCCCTTAGCACTGCTTTTACAGTGTCCCATAGATTTTGGGTTGTTGTGTTTTCATTTTCATTCATTTCTATGCATATTTTGATTTCTTTTTTGATTTCTTCTATGATTTGCTTGTTATTCAGAAGCGTGTTGTTTAGCCTCCATATGTTTGAATTTTTAATAATTTTTTTCCTGTAATTGAGATCTAATCTTACTGCACTGTGGTCAGAAAAGATGACTGGAATGATTTCAGTTTTTTTGAATTTACCAAGGCTAGATTTATGGCCCAGGATGTGGTCTATTCTGGAGAAGGTTCCGTGTGCACTTGAGAAAAATGTGAAGTTGATTGTTTTGGGGTGAAATGTCCTATAGATATCAATTAGGTCTAGCTGGTCCATTGTGTCATTTAAAGTTTGTGTTTCCTTGTTAATTTTCTGTTTAGTTGATCTATCCATAGTTGTGAGTGGGGTATTAAAATCTCTCACTATTATTGTGTTACTATTAATTTCCTCTTTCATACTCATTATCGTTTGTCTTACATATTGCGGTGCTCCTATGTTAGGTGCATATATATTTATAATTGTTATATCTTCTTCTTGGATTGATCCTTTGATCATTATGTAGTGTCCTTCTTTGTTTCTTTTCACAGCCTTTAAAAATCATGAACTAACTTCAAATAAAGTTGTTCTTTCGAATCCCTTCATGGCAATGGCTGTAACTTCACACCAAGCAAAGTCAATGTTTTTTATGACCTTGTAGATGTTATTGTCCTTCCAAAATTGTTGCGAGGTTGCTCCTGATTCATCATTTGCCTTTATGGCTTGACAAACAGTTTGATGTAAATAATATTTCTTGAAAGTCACTATCATTCCCTGGTCCATGGGCTGGATGTTTGATGTAGTATTCAGGGGAAGAAGCATACTTTGATGTTCAGGTGAAAGTCATCCATGAATGGGGGTGGCCCAGAGAATTGCCTAGGAGCAAAAGAATGTTGAATGGGGCCTCTTTCTCTGAGTAATATTTCCCTAACACCAGGATAAAGTGGTGGAAAAACCAGTCCTGGAAAATGAGCTATGTAACTCAGGCTTTGGTGTTACTCCTCCACACAACAAGAAGAGAGTCCTTGACTCTGTTTTCAAGGGCTCTTGGGTTCTCTGAATGATAAACTAAGAGAAGCTGCAGCTTTGTACCACCAGAAGCATTGCCACCAAACAACAGAGTTAGCCTATCCTTTGCCGCCTGGCATCAACTTTTCCTCCTTGTTGAGGTAACTTCAGTCTGGCATCCTCTTCTAGTATAGCCCTGTCTCATCCACATTAAAAGGCTGCTCGGGGAGATATGTGCCATCATCAAAAATTTCTGGAAGCATTTCAGGAAATTCCCAGGCAGCTACTATATCTGTACTCACTGCCTCGCCACAGTTTTGCGTTGTGTTTGGCACTAGCTTTGAACTGGTGAAACCAGTCACGACTGGCATTAAAAGGTGCACCCACCGATTCTTCACCATCCTTCTTCTTCAAGTCTTCAAAAAGGCTTTTAGCTGTCTCTTGAATCAGCATTAAGCTGAGCGGGACTCGATACTGATGCTGACCCTGCATCCACACATTGAGAATTTCTTTACCTCCTCCATCACTTTTCCATGCTTTCTCAATGTTATTGTTGATGTCATTGGCACAGCCAACTTCACACGTTCCATGATCTTGTCCTTGTTCTTTAGAATCATGTTGATGGTTGAATGATTCATTGTTTTAAGAACAATCTTTTGTTAGCTCGTGTTATAAGAACAATCTTTTGTTTGAAAAGATGGTGTACCATCTTTTCACCTTGTTCTACTCTCTCAATTATTTTCCTTTTGGTTTCCATTGTTATCACTTGGTGCTTCTTAGCAGCAACAGCTACATCACCACTGCTTTTATGCTTGCTTTTGGATATCATGGGCTGGAAATAAAGATACTGTGCTGCAGTACTCTATACAGCACTGTACATAAAGTACACAGAATCACAGCCTCTTGTGGAGGACGCACGCCTGAGACAAGGTACACTAGACATACGAACTAACTTGCATGACTGGACATGAGGACACATGCTTGCATCTTTGAAAGTTTGCAACGTGAAGGTTCATATATAGGGGACTTACTGTAATGAGAGGCTTCAAAAAAAATCTGAATCAGGAGATATTTACTGAGCACTTACCATGGCCAGAAACCGTTTTAGGAGCACAGGAGACATCAAGGAATCAGACTAAGTCCCTGATTTCGTGGGCTTTATAGTCTAGGGTAGGGGAGAGAGAATTAACAAAGAAGTTAATTTATAATGTAATGTTCAGTGTTGGTAAGTGCTTTTATAAAAATAAAACAGTTTAAGGAAACAGTGATTGGGGGAAAGAGTAGAAAGATCTTTTAGATAAAGTGATCCAGGAAGGCACTTCAGGCATCTGTGTGGAGATTTAAAAGTTTGGTTTGGGACATGCTGCATTGAGATGCCACTGGAATACATAGATATCAGGTAGAGACATCCAGAAGATAGAAATAAAGACATAAATTTTTGGAATCATTTTCATGGGAATGAATATTATAGTCAGGGGAATAAATGCTATAACTAAGGGTGACAGTGTAGAGGGAGGGTGGAAGGAACCTAGAACAATCTTCATGAGTCAATATTTACATTTTTTCCCTCCTTGTGAATCCTGTGTTGGACATTACCAGTTTTCTTCCTGAGTTTCTCCTGCACTTCTAGCCCTCCTAACATTGGAATTTATCAGCCCCTAGTCCTTGAATTTCTTCTCTTCTCACTCTCTATGATTCCATTAGCGATCTAAGCCATCTGAACCCTTCTCCTAAGCTCTAAATTCTTCAATTCAACTGCCCCTCTCTAGTCCATTTGGGTAGCAAGCTAGTTTTCTGGAATTGAATTTGAGACCATAGATATAAACAGAGTAGAAAAGCAGGAAATTTCAACAGGTCCTAAAGTTCCGTATCTTGTTTTCATAGAAGTTGGGATATCCTGGCCCAATTTTTTTTTATGGTGTATCGTTTTATATTAAAAATAGACATTTATCCAGACACACAAAAAGCCAGGAGAATGTAAGAACAACAAAATTAAACAGTGATAAGTTTGGCCCAAATTTTAACAAGAAGTTTTTCTCTAGGTTTCCTTCAGAGATAGTCTATTCTTATTGGCACAAATATTATACACTGTATCCATAGTCTATGTTTTGCAACTGCTCTAGAGCAAAAACCGTAATACCAATTGAAAAGGAAGTAACTGAAATGGGTGGGATGACCTTATTATCTCCTTTTCTCATTTTATTTGCACTGCTTCCATTAACAAGGGCTTCCCTGGCGGCTCAGACAGTAAAGCATCTGCCTGCAGTGCGCGAGACCAGGGTTCAATCCCGGGGTTGGGAGGATCCCCTGGAGAAGGAAATGGCAACCCACTCCAGTACTCTTGCCTGGAAAATCCCATGGACTGAGGAGCCTGGTAGGCTACAGTCCACAGGGTCGCAAAGAGTCCGACACAACTGAGCAACTTCACTTTTTCACTTTCCATGAACAAAGATGAGTTTTACAGAGGCAGATGTCATCTGAAATAATTTCTAATCCAGGCTCCAGACACTTTTTGTTCTGAAATATATGCATATTTTCAAGTTCTTAATGAACTGTTTCCAAGCAGTCTGAAATATCCCACATAATTAAAAGTCCTTCCAAATCACTTTAACTTATGGTCAGTTTCATGACTCTTATATATTTAGGCTAAAAGGCCAAATTACATTATTATTGTTACCATTGTGTTTTGTATACAGATGCAATAAAGGCTCAGACAGTAAAGAATCTGCCTACAATGCAAGAGACCTGGGTACAATCCCTGGGTCAGGAAGATCCCCTGGAGCAGGGAGTGGCTTCCCACTACTGTATTCTTGCCTGGGAAATCTCATGGACAGAGGAGCCTGGCGGGCTATGATCCATGGGGTCGCAAAGAGTCGGACACGACTGAGGACTAACACATGACATGACATGACATGATGCAGTGAGGGCAGGTCCCACTCTCTATGAAAACTGTTTGCATGTCTTAAGAAAAAGACCAATGTATTTTTTTCAGTTTATATCTTTGGTGCCAGGAGAGTGTGTATAGGTCACGTCTCTGTGTAACAAATAACCCCAAAACTTGGTGGATTGAAACAACATTTATTGTCTCCCAGTTTCTGTGGATCAGAGATCAGGGTGTGGCTTGGCTGGGTCCTCTGAATCAAGATCTCTTGAAGCTGGGGTGAAGACGTCACCCTGGGCTGCAGTTAATGCAAGGCTAGGCTAGAATACACTTCTGAGCTCACTCACCCAGTTCACAGCACTCAGTTCCCTGTCTGATGAGCCTCTCAACAGGTCAACTCACAGTTCAGCCACTCATTTCAGCAGATAGAGTCAGCAAGTGAGAGGAGACCAGAGAGAAAGAGAGACAGACTGAGACAGTCAGAGAACGAGAACAAGACAAAGTCATGGTCCCCTGTAACCCACTCTTGCAGGTGATATTCCATGACTTTTCCTCATTCTTTTTGTCAGAAGCAAGTCAGTAAGCCTACCCCATATTCAACATTTATATTTAAGGGAAAATATACATGCATAGTTCCAGGAGGCAGAGAAAATATACATGCATAGTTCCAGGAGGCAGAGATGGTTGAGAAACATTTTAGGGGCTGTGTACCACATGATGCTTGTATATTTGTTGAATGAATGGATAGATTCAATACATGAGGTTATATAGTCTGATGTCAAGTCTTACAAAAGAACAAACTATATGATACCCTTGATAAAGTCAGTCCATCTGATCAAGCACTTCTGGGTCAAAGCACATTTCAGTGAAGGTCCATTCTTGGAAGGCTCTAATTGTTAGTTAGATATTTCTCCAGCTTTGTTGAGTCAGTGGGATATGGAGCAGGCACTTCCTTAAAATGTTTATTTGTGTCAGGCTAGAATCTGCCAGTCTGGTTGTGGAAGGTAAATATTTCCATACAGCTGTCACTGACTCACTCAAGAAGATTCAGGCTTATAAAAATAGTGGGCATATAAAAATTTCCTTTATTAAACCAAAAAAGGACTGTTATCAGCCCAAGGGGGAAAAAAATCCCATTTTAGAGTCAATGAAATGGCCCAACAGAGACACAGGAAAGATTTCAGACTAGTAAAGGAGTGAGTAACAGTATCAGATCTCAAAGGGCCTGTGTAATTATCTATCTCAGTGCATCCAGTGTGGACTCACAATGCAGGAACCGTGCTCCCAGCTGCTCCAGCCACTGTGCCCAAACCAACCCTGAGGCAAGAGCCACTGGCAACAAGAAATATTCCTGTAAAAGTCTGCAGCACGATTCTCAGACTATTCCAGTTGTCTTCCCTCAGGATTTGTGACTGTCGATTGTGCACAATTTCCAAAATGAAACCAGGGCTAGCCCCACCGGCATGAGGTTAGGTGGTCACCACTGGATGCCATCGGAGGCTGAGGAATCATGAGCCCGGCTCAAATGTCCTCCAAACCCCCTTGCCCTCATTGGTCTCAGGTTCCCGTGCCACCAAGAAACCAAAGCAGAATCTGAGTAGGACATATCCCTTTAAATGTATCTCATCCAGGAGGAGACACACAACAACTCATAAAGTTCAATATATCAGATTCCAAGCTGGTAAGTTGGCAAGCGGAGATCCTGAGAGTAAATTTTAGGGCAAAACAGTTGGAACACACTGGGAGGTCTGGCCAAGCGCCTTGGGGCTGCCTGCAAACGGGAGAGAGAAGGCCCCACCACAGCTCTGCCAGCCTCGCCTACTGTTTTGTACCAACTGTACCAAGCATATGATCTCTGACCCATTTCACAATTCCACTGAGGACTATTGCTACCATCTTACAGATGAGAAAGCAAGGTCCAAGGGACGAAGGGACAGGAGGAGGTACGGCCGGGATTTGAGAGTAACATTGTCTAGTTCTATCGCCCTAACATAAGCATTATTAGGGGTCTGTGGGCTTAGGAGTGTCCCCTAATATTATATCCATCCAGAACCTCAAAAAATATGATCTTATTTGGAAATATGGTCTTTGCAGATGTAATCAGTTACCTTAAAATAAGATCATGCTAAACTAGACTGGGCCCTAAAGCCAACGGCTGGTGTCTTTATAAGAGGAAGGAGAGGGAGAGCCAGACGTATAGGCACGTGCACACGGGAAGGAAGGCCACTGACGATGGAGACAGAGACTGGAGTGATTGATGCAGCTGCCAACCAAGGATCTCCGAGGATGCCAGAGCCACCGGAAGCTGGGGAGGGGAAAGGAACAATACTTCCCCAGAGACTTCAGAGGGGACATGGCCCTGCCAACACTTTATTTAGGACTCTGGCCTTCAGAATTGTGAGAGAATAACCTTCTGTTGTTATAAGCCACTCAGTTTGTGGCAGTTTGATATGGCAGCCCTAGGAAGCTAATAAGGTTCCCTAAAATGGACATAAGCCCAAATGTTCTAAACCATTGTTGCCAAGACTTACAATTACAGTTGTAGGACCACAATTCTAGGACCACAGATAAATATTCCCTAAGCAGAACCCTCCCACTGTAATCACTTCCTTTCCTGTTTCCCCTTCACACTCTTCTTTTGGATCCAGTTTTTTTTTTTTTTTTTTTTTAATCAGGGCTCACATTTTTACCTACCTCAAGGATGCTTGGGCCAGTGAGAAGTTCGGTACTAGACCACAATGCCTACCTTATCTCATTCTCTTTCCAGCGTCCTTTATTTCTTTTCACCTGATAAGGTAAGTCCTACTTAAGATGCCCCATGCTGGGTGTCGTATATCCCAGCCACTCAGATACTCTTGGCTAGTGAGACCCATGTTTCCAGTTCATAGTGGCATGACAATAACTTGTGGGATTTTATTCAAAGGGAACATTTTCCCCTCTTATCTATGGAATATTTCCTAAAGAGCATTCATATCACCAAGTCTATGGACATCACCGCAGAGAACCAGATTCTTTCAAAAATTCTGCTGGGCTGCCTTCTCCCATAAAGCTTAAAATAAAAAAAAAGGCAGTCTGGCTATTGTCCTCAGTAAATCTTGTTCCAGCAAGTTCTGCATCCACTTAACTTTATGAATTTGGGTTCTGTGGTTTGGATTCCATCCTTGTTCCCCTCACCGCCCTCTTCCCGATTGAAATCCAGGATTTCAGACAAAGTTGGGGGCTGGGGAAGCCGAAAAGAACATCAGATTTACTGTCTCTTGCTGCCCCCTGCTGGGAAAATCATTGCTTGTATTTTTTCCTTTTTCTTCCTCTTTCTTAACTAAGGAAATATGGGCGGGTTCCCGGGGGTGGATGGGTGAGGGAGAAGCAAAATGTCTTAGAGGGCGATAGAGGGCCAGACAATTTCCATTACTTGAGATTCTTAGTTTACTTATTTTTTTTTTTAATGAAGAAATGGAATTTGCAATATTTAAAACATGTTTATATTTATCTGATTAGCATTTTTAAACACACACAAATACAAAATAGTGTAATAGTGCTTTCATAATCGTGCTCTCAGATTAGATTTGTGAAAGTGTTGATTGAAGGACTTCCCTGGTGGTCCAGTGGTTAAGAATCCTCCTCCCAATGCAGGAGGTGCAGGTTCAATCCCTGGTCAGGGAACTGAGTTCCCACGTGCCCGGGGTAGGGGAGGCGGCAACTAAGCCCACGCTCCACATCTGAGCCTGTGCGCCAAAAACAGAGTCCTTGTGCCGTAATGAAAGCTCCTGAGAGCCCCAACAAAGACCTGATGCAGCCAAAGAGGAAAAATGTCTGAAAGTACACTGCTGGCAGTTTGGCCTAGGGATGGAACATCAGAGTGGTTTTCGTCATTAATCCATCTTGGTCTTTGACCACGTCTGGCACCACTTTGGGATGATGGTGAGATTTTCTGCATGCTGAGATGAGGCTTATGGCCTCCCACCCTCCCAGGGACAGCATCGAGGACACTGGCACTCAGAGGGCCTTCAATGAGGGGCGATGGGGGACGCAAGGGTGGGCACAAGCTGGGGACTACACAGTCCCTGGTCAGTGTCCAACACCCCACCACCAGGTGAAAGACTGTATGACCCTCTTCCCTAGGATGCCATTGTTACTAGAAAAGCTGAGGGTAGGAAGGCCTCTTAGGTGCCTCTGTTCACAGCTTCTCTGGGCTGGCCCAGGACTGAATGCCATCCCGAGAGCTTGGGGCCAGGCCCTGATGTCAGAACTCGGAGGTAAGAGCAGAGGGATGGCCACAGAGACAGCCACAGCACCTCCAGGGCTGACTGCCCGAAAGGAGAAAGCCAGGGCCTGCCTCTGCTTCCTGATGCTAATACACTGGGATTTCTGCTCAGGATTCAGATCACCGACCTCATTTGCAGAGTCAAGGCCTTTTGGGAGAACGCAATTTCCTGCCAGCAGGAGTAAGTTCCCCATGCTGTGTATACTAAGGGCCTGCTGCTTCTGGGTCTGCCCCACCCACTTCCCTTCCCCAATCACACTCACTTAGTAGGTGCCCAAACATAATTAATTAGCAATAGTGTTTCTTTTTTTCACTGTAAAATCAGTTCAAATTGACTTCATTGTCTAAATTGGTTTATCTAAAATGCTGAGACAGTGAATCAGATGCAGACTTAAGTTGATTTGGAGGAGGTAACGGAAATGACCAGGCACATCTCTCCTCCCACCTGAGTCTATATACACTCGAACCCACCTACTTGTTTGTCCTGACATCTCTTGTGTTTCACTGGGTACCCCATAACCAATATCTCCAACATGGAAGCTTCTTCTAGGTCTGCTTCTATCTCATACTCCTCCCTAATTGTGAGTCATTGAGAGTAAAGGTTTAAAAACTTTGGTTGCAATTTGACACTGCTGCAACATGCAGTCTCAACTGCAACATGCAATGGACTGATCTCCTAGAGTGGAGCAGAACACTCAGGTATTGACAAGCTCAAGTGGTGGGTCTCACGTGGTGTGTGAGTGCACAAATCATGGCCATGAGAACTACATATTGGTTTAGGCTGAACCGAAAGAAATTCCAGCCCTTCACCACAGATAGTTTGAGAAGCATGGGAGAAACATCCTCCCCACTCACCCACCTCTCAACTGAAGAGAGGTCACTATGGCCTCTGTGTGTGTGGAGACTTACTCGATTTGTTTCCTCCATTGAAATGTGCGTTCCAGGAGAACATGGCTTTTGCTGTCTTGTTTTCCACGGCACCCAATGCCAGAGTGATGATGAGTACATAGAAATGAATCACTTGACAAATACTCGTTAATGTTCCCTCCGCCCATGATCAGGAACTACCCAAACCCAGCACATTTTCCTATGTTGCAGTCAGAACAATCTTCCTAAAACTTAAGTATGATCAGGACCCTTCCCTATTGAAGGCTCTTCAAAGACTCCTTGGGCTTCCCTGATGGCCCAGATGGTAAAGAATCTGTCTGCAATGCGGGAGACCTGGGTTCGCTCCCTGGGTTGGTAAGATCCCCTGGAGATGGGAAAGGCATCCACTCCAGTATTCTGGCCTGGAGACTCCTTCGCTGTCAGTGTCGAGTCTAAATCTCTTAAGGAACCTAATAAAGGCCTTGACCGGCATTCCAGCCAAGCTGAACTTTTGAATCTTGCTGAAGGGCCAAACTCTCCAGCTTCCAGGCCTCATCTAGGCTCGTCCCTTTGCCTGGGATTCTCTTTGCCCTCCTCAGCCGGGGAAAACTCCTCCAGCTCTCCAGAGGCTCAGCTGTGACTCCCCCTGAGCAGACCCCCGGCTGACACTGATCCCATCCAGCTGCCTTTATTTCCCTCTCCACCCACTGGAAGGTGGTCTGTGCCTGTGTTGGCCACCATTATTTCACTCAAAAACAAGACAGCACTCGTTCCATAACTGAGAAGCAATAAACACAATGGTGTCTGTAGAACAGAGTTGAGCAGGACCCCAGAGATTTTAATTAAGGGGTGGGATGGGGATGGAAGTCACCTCTCACTCTCTGGCTGGTCAGGTGTGGCAAATAGGTTCAGATTCAGATATTTGCCAATTGTAGACTGTGTTTATATAACTTCTGTGCCTCAGTTTCCACCTGTAACATGGGCTCATGGTTGTACCTGAATAAAGTGGGTGGGATGTCTTATTCCAGAGCCTGACAATGAATACTTCATTTGCATTAATGAAGTGTTAATGTTGGTTGTGATTATCAACCATTACATCCCAGGCCCCTGGCTTTCTCTCTCTTCATTTCTAAGCTGTTGCAACCTCCTCTAAGGACTTCACTGCACAAGATGTGATAGAAATGCCTTTTCTTTTGCTGCTAGTCCGGAAATAGGTCCTTCATGGAAAGATGTTGTTTTCAAAATAGCTAATATAAGCATATTACATAAACGATAGACATCTTAGAACATTCTCAAACTGATTATTCACTTTCTTACATGATTTCCTGAAATCCAGGTACTCTATTTTATTTTCAATGTTAGGAAGGGGGCCTTGTAGTCAAAAACTGATTCAAATTCTCCTCTCTTCCAGGCTTTCTTGAAGTCTCTGTTTTTAGGATTGAATAGAAAGATAAACTTGATGAGGGACGTCCTTCTCTGTGCTTGCAAGTCGCAAATGTGTGGTTGTATTGGAAGCACTCCCAGTGCCCACTGCCACATGAA
The DNA here is from genome assembly GCF_910594005.1 of Cervus elaphus. Lineage (NCBI taxonomy): Eukaryota > Metazoa > Chordata > Mammalia > Artiodactyla > Cervidae > Cervus > Cervus elaphus. The sequence goes on from NC_057820.1 coordinate 47,048,803, forward strand.
GAATCTAAAAGCAATAATAAAATGAATAGCCATAAAATCACTGATTAATGGCACTTGTTACTACAGAAGAACTTCACTATTCTCATGTCACCACTGGCAGAAGCTGGCTTTGAGAGCAAGTCCAGTCTTCTGTTGCAGAGGTCATAGGATACACTTTCCTCACCTAGGGCTGCAGGATTTCATGGCAAGCAATGCAGTGCCTCATGCAGGTCTCTCCTGGTCAGCCACCAATTTTGCCCTGTCCCTTAGATCCAGGAGGGTTTCTAGGGACAGGAGACAGTCTCCTCATGGAGCTGGGTGTCTGCACTCGAGAATCTGTGCGTGTGCGCCGACATGTGCATTTATGTGCATGCATGCATGTGTGTGTTTGTTAGAGTTCATGTCTCTGTGTTCTACATGATAACCACCCCCCTTATTTTGTTTTTAGTTCAACCTTTCCAAATTAGGTAAACAAAGTCTGGTTGAATAGATACAATGAAATAGATATCTTACATTAAAAAAAAAATGGGTTCACTCAAAACTTGGGCAGTAAGAATGGTGTGGGTTTGGAATCAGACTGACTCTGGGAAATGGAAAATTCTCTCCGTGAAAAAATTTGAATCCTGATGTATTAACTGAAAGAATACAAGTTTTCTTTCTTTTTTTTTTGGCTGCACCACATGGCATTTGGGACCTTAGTTCCCCAACCAGTGATGGAAGCCGTGCCCCCTGCGGTAGAAGCATGGAGTCTTAACTACTAGACCACCAGGGAAGTCCCAATAAACGTTTTCTTAAGCAGTGACCTGAAAGGGTAAACTTTAAAAATGCCTCCATGACAGCCCGAGAGTGACTTGGTCTCAATCTTGAATGTACACCAGAGCCATGAAGAGGGCTTATTAAAACACAGATTGCTGCTGTGAGGTGGCCGTCAGGCCCTAGAGCTGCTGACTCAGCAGGTCCGGGGCGCAGCTTGAGAACTGGTGCTTCTCACAGGCTCTCAGGGGCTGCTGGTCTGGGGCACACACTTTACCACTGATCAGACCACTGGTTCTGAGACTTGGCTACATAAAAATTAATGACGCCTTCACCCTGCCCCCAGTGACTCATTTAATCTGTATGGAGAACGACCCAGGCGTAAGAGAATCTTAAAAGCTCCCCAGGTGATTGTAAAGTAAAAAGTTGAGAACCACTGATATGGGGGAAAAAAAACCTCACTTGTTGAAGGCCATTCAGGACTTTCCTTGGTGGCTCAGATGATAAAGAAACTGCCTGCAGTGTAGGAGACCCAGGCACGATGGAGCCCTGGGCCAGGGAGATCCCCAGAGGAGGGAAGGCTACCCACCCCAGTATTGTTGCCTGGAGAATTCCATGGTCAGAGGAGCCTGGCGGGCTACAGCCCACGGGGTCACAAAGAGTCGGACACTTCACTTCATTCTGGCAGAAACTAACACAAGATGTAAATCAACTGTACTCCAATATAAAATAAAACTTTTAGAAACGTATAAGATTTTTAAAAAATGAGGGTGTGGGAATCCCCGAGTGTGAAGTGGTGTGCCATCCGCTTCAGATGATCATGGTCCTGGACAGTTACAAGTGGGCAGGCGAAGAGTGCACTTGTGCTCAAAGTCTCAAAGTGCCTGACTTGCTAGCAGTAACACTGGTCAGCAGTGATTCTCAGGCTCCTGGAAGGCTGAAAAAATTCCCTAGTATTTTGCACTTATATCTCTCAGGGTTCTCAGTTTAATGCAAAGAAGTTTGCTGTCAACTAGGTAAGAAGAGTTTGTAAGAAGATCCTGGATGATTTGAGGCTAAACTTCTGGAAGTCATGGACAAAACCAAGCTCAGAATGGCCTGATGAGGAAACTGAAATGATTGCCACCATCCCCACCCCCGCCCCACCCTGCCCCCTGGACACTTGAAAAACCACTGTAGCCACTGCCCCACCAAGAACTTGACATTGTAAACTTCTGGCACTGTGGAAGCCAGACACCCCCTGTCACCCTCAGCAATAGACTTGGTCCCCCAAAGTATATGTCTCACTTGGGTGAGCCTGATTAGAAGAGCTTCTTCACATGTTCTGTTCTGGAAACCAAAAGATGCACATTCTCATTGGACCTGGCCATAGATGTCTGGAAATTCCTCCAAGTATCTTCCATAGACAGGGAAGATGACAGACAAGGTGTGCTTATTATTGCTCAGACTTGTGACTCCTGAATTTTTCTTTTCTGATGTGACCTTCACAAGAGATGTCCTCCACCCTACAGTTCAGCTCAGTTCAGTCATTCAGTCATGTTCAACTCTTTGCAACCCCATGAACCACAGCACTCCAGGCCTCTCTGTCCATCACCTACTCCTGGAGTTTACCCAAACTCATGTCCATTGAGTCGGTGATGTCATCTAACTATCTCATCCTCTGTTGTCCCCTTCTCCTCCTGCCCTTGATCTTTCCCAACATCAGGATCTTTTCCAAGGACTCAGCTCCTCACATCAGGTGGCCAAAATATTGGAGTTTCAGCTTCAACATCAGTCCTTCCAATGAACACCCAGGACTGATCTCCTTTAGGATGGACTGGTTGGATCTCCTTGCTGTTCAAGGGACTCTCAAGAGTCTTCTCCAACACCACAGTTCAAAAGCATCTATTTTTCGGTGCTGAGCTTTCTTCACAGTCCAACTCTCACATCCATACATGACCACTGGAAAAACCATAGGCTTGACTAGACGGACCTTTGTTGGCAAAGTAATATCTCTCCTTTTTAATATACTATCTAGGTTGGTCATAACTTTCCTTCCAAGGAGTGAGCGTCTTTTAATTTCATGGCTGCAATCACCACCTGCAGTGATTTTGGAGCCCAGAAAAATAAAGTCTGCCACTGTTTCCCCATCTATTTGTCATGAAGTGATGGGACTGGATGCCATGATCTTAATTTTCTGAATGTTGAGCTTTAAGCCAACTTTTTCACTCTCCTCTTTCTCTTTCATCAAGAGGCTCTTTAGTTCTTCTTCACTTTCTGCCTTAAGGGTGGTGTCATCTACATATCTGAGGTTATTGATATTTCTCCCAGCAATCTTTTTTTTTTAATCCATTTATTTTTATTAGTTGGAGGCTAATTACTTTACAATATTGTGGTGGTTTTTGCCATGCATTGACGTGAATCAGCCATGGATTTACATGTGTTCCCCATCCTGAACCCCCCTCCCACCTCCCTCCCCATCCCATCCCTTTGGGTCATCCCAGTGCACCAGCCCCAAGCACTTGTCTCATGCATCCAACCTGGACTGGCGATCTGTTTCACACTTGATAATATACATGTTTCAATGCTGTTCTCTCAGATCATCCCACCCTCACTTTCTCCCATAGAGTCCAAAAATCTGTTCTATACGTCTGTGTCTCTTTTTCTGTTTTGCATAAAGGGTTATCGTTACCATCTTTCTAAATTCCATATATATGTGTTAGTATATTGTATTGGTCTTTATCTTTCTGGCTTACTTCACTCTGTATAATGGGCTCCAGTTTTATCCATCTCATTAGAACTGATTCAAATGAATTCTTTTTAATGGCTGAGTAATATTCCATTGTGTATATGTAGCATAGCTTCCTTATCCATTCATCTGCTGATGGGCATCTAGGTTGCTTTCATGTCCTGGCTATTGTAAACAGTGTTGTGATGAACATTGGGGTGCATGTGTCTCTTTCAGATCTGGTTTCCTCAGTGTGTATGCCCAGGAGTGGGATTGCTGTTCTCCCAGCAATCTTGATTCCAGCTTGTGCTTCTTCCAGCCCAGCATTTCTCATGATGTACTCTGCATATAAGTTAAATAAAGTGAAGTCACTCAGTCGTGTCCAACTCTATTGTGACCCCATGGACTGTAGTCTACCAGGCTCCTCCCTCCATCGAATTTTCCAGGCCAGGATACTGGAGTGGGTTGCCATTTCCTTCTCCAGGGGATCTTCCCAACCCAGGGGTTGAACCCGGGTCTCCTGCATTGAAGGCAGACGTTTTACCCTCTGAGCCACCAGGGAAGCCCATAAGTTAAATAAGCAGGGTGACAATAGCCAACCTTGACGTACTCCTTTTCCTATTTGGAACCAGTCTGTTGTTCCATGTCCAGTTCTAACTGTTGCTTCTTGACCTGCATACAGATTTCTCAAGAGGCAGGTCAGGTGGCCTGGTATTCCCATCTCTTTCAGAATTTTCCACAGTTTATTGTGATCCACACAGTCAAAGGCTTTGGTGTAGTCGATAAAGCAGAAATAGATGTTTTTCTGGAACTCTCTTGCTTTCTCGAGGACCCAGCAGTTGTTGGCAATTTGATATCTGGGTCCTCTCCCTTTTCTGAAACCAGTTTGAACATCTGGAAGTTCACGTACTACTGAAGCCTGGCTTGGAGAATTTTGAGCATTACTTTGCTAGCATGTGAGATGAGTGCAATTGTGCGGTAGTTTGAGCATTGTTTAGCATTGCCCTTCTTTGGGATTGGAATGAAAACTGACCTTTTCCAGTCCTGTGGCCACTGCTGAGTTTTCCAAATTTGCTGGCATATTGAGTGCAGCACTTTCACAGCATCATCGTTTAGGATTTGAAATAGCTCAACTGGAATTCCATCACCTCCACTAGCTTTGTTCATAGTGATGCTTCCTAAGGCCCACTTGACTTCACATTCCAGGATGTCTGGCTCTAGGTGAGTGATCACACCATCATGATTATCTGGGTTGTGAAGATCATTTTTGTACAGTTCTGTGCATTCTTGCCACCTCTTCTTAATATCTTCTGTTTCTGTTGGGTCCATACCAATTCTGTCCTTTATTGAGCCCATTTTTGCATGAAATGTTCCCTTGGTGTCTCTATTTTTCTTGAAGAGATCTCTAGTCTTTCCCATTCTATTGTTTTCCTCTATTTCTTTGCACTGATCACTGAGGAAGGCTTTCTTATCTCTCCTTGCTATTCTTTGGAACTCTGCATTCAAATGGGCATATCTTTCCTTTTCTCCTTGCTTTCACAGCAGTGAAACCAGTCTTCCCAGTTGTTTCTATCACCTGCTCCTTTCACAAATGGATTTTACTCTCAATCACTGCTCTTTACAAAGAACAAACTTGTGTTGTCAGCATTAAAGAAGAGAACTACTGTACTTGTTTTATGTGAAATGCCTCCTCTTCAGCCAGATTAAAGGAGACCAATAGATTAAATGTTCTGGAATGTTGTTCACACATGGAAGAAAGGCCAAGAGTGGAGCCATTTAGAGCTGCTGCCTGGAGCTGTTTTGAATTCCTGATATAAAACAGAAATGGGGTTTGACAATGCAAACTGGAGTTGAAACAAATCTATCTGACTGAGTTGGTGGTGGCCTGGCTTGCCTTGGAATGAGTGTCAGTGGCAGGTTTTAGAGAGGCAAATTTCATTTGTTTCTTCAGGAGCCACCAGTTGTGAGCTCCGTGAATGCAGGGGGCATCTTCCTTTGAGCTTCTTCCTCAGGCCTGTGAGAGTCAGGGTGACTCTGCGGTCAGGACTCTGCTGTCCGCTCCTCTCCACTCCACAGCAGGTGCTTTCATGGGCCCCATTGCAGATAAGGAAGCCCAAGGTAGGGAGGATAAGACACTTGCCTAAGCTCAGATACACAGTGACTCAAACCCAAACTGATTCCAGAGCCATCACTCTTTATTTCACAATAGAAATAATTTAATATCTTTTTTCTAATTACAGAACTGCATGTTACTCATTGTAAAAATGCAAACAACACAGGAAAATTTAAGAGAAGAGGTCAGGTTCACCTGAAATCCCATGGCCCCGAGGTAACAAACATTTACATTTTGGTAACTATTCTACACACACACACACACACACACACACACACACACACACACACATGCCATGTTGCACAAATGGAATCATTATGCTAATATTGATTCAGAATGGTTGCTGCTGGTCAGTACAAGTCAAACAAACCCTCTGTTTCCTTATTGAAGTTATGATGATTTTCGGTAAAGAAGAAAGTTTGATCCAAGCAGATAGAGCCCTATGCAGCAGGCCAAACTCTTCACTGTGCATGGATCAGTCCATTGCACTCCATCCCCATGGAAGGGAGGGAGGGAATGTGGCGTGATTAGAGTGTGGGGTCAGGCTACAAGGGCTCCGTTACTTACTAGCATCTCAGTTTCCCAGCTTGAAGGGAGGATAACAGTATCTACCTCATAGGTTGTTGTGAGAACTACATTAGAAAATACATGTAAATTTAGAACATTCCTTCATCTAGAGTAAAGGCTTAATGTGGACTGATATATCCGCAGTGTGCAGAAATCCAGAAGGTAATCAAGTGAATCGTTCATTACCATAAAAGTGTATGTGCTGTATTTAAATGTTCTTTCCTTGATACTAGTGATATTTACTGCTGTTTTTAATCTCCCAAGTATGAGGTCTGTGGACAGTAACAGGTTCTTAAAAATTGTTATATTTTCTGAGGACATGAAAAACAAGAGCACATAATGTTGGAGAGATATAGTAGTGTCTTGAAGCTGGTGGTTTATTCGTTCACTTGCTCATTTATTTCTTTATTTGTTTATTGATTGATTGATAGTGCTAGGAAAGTAGTAAATATTCGTTGATTAAAAGAATGAATTGAAGTTACTGAACTAAACATTTCGTGGGTGCCTACTATGTAGCAGTTACTAAATTAGAGACATAAGAGATACAGGCTTTAGTAAAACAAGACCATACCCTCAAGATGCTTACATTCATATGATTCCTTATGTTTCTTCATTGGAATCACACGAACACATGGTTTAAGAAAGTGATTTTCCAATAGCAATAGTCCTCTGGTTCAATTGTTTCAAAATTTAAGCTGCAAGGTACAAATGGATAAAAATTAAAGCCCAGACACATCCAAATTAACTACACTTGTTTGTATCCTGTTTGGTTTATAAGGACAACAGAAAAAAAATGTTCAAAATTGAGTCCAAATGTCGGCCACCCAATTAGATAGAGCCTAAGCTTCTCTCCGGAGTTAATAAATCATGCAGGTCCCAGCAGGGGAAAGACGCAGCCCTCTGAAAATGCCCTGAGGCAGGAAGAGACGCTGCGACTGAGCAGAGGGAATTGCATGTTGCACGTGTGTCTTTGGAATACCTGTCGAGTGCTCCCTCGTGATGAAGGAAAAAATGCCCGATGGAGCAGAGCATGCTTCATTGTCAGCCAAACTCAATCCACTTTTTGGCGTGTTTACCTCGGCAGACAAGGAAGAGGGCTAGCGCGGGATCTGCACAGGTTCGCAGTGGATAATAAAACAGATGCGGAGGGAGATGTTCTCTGGTGTAAGTCATTGAAACACGCACACTCCTTTAAGTGCACCAGGGATATTCAGTGGTTTCTGTTCCCTCCTCCTCATCCCTCAGTGTCATTATTTGCCTTAAGTTAATTACTTCTTACAGCAGATTCAGCAACAATTTCTCTCTTACTGGCAGACACAACATTGAGTTTTATTGCTAACATTGTGTGCTTGTTAATCAACCACCTTGGGGGAAAAACAGCAACATTAGACTAAATATTAGAAGTATTTTTGCCTCTATTTTATTACTTACAGACACAAAACTTTATGGCAATTGGAGGAAATGTTTCTTTACTTTATTAAACTTGGCACTCCTTCAAGAAAACGTCAGTGAACAGAATAAAATCCATTATTGGTACGATTGCCTCAGCTGTTGTCTGGGAAAAGATCAAAATAGCAAAGTGAACTATTAAAAAAAGCGAGTTCATTCAATTTACTTTTTTATTGTTGGCTAAGTGAGTTCCATTGTAACCAAAAGAGATAATGGAAAAACAGGATGTTGTTTTCCTCTTTTTACCAATGCTTGGCGCTTGGGCTTCATCTGGGCTTTTTGGGGGCCTAAAGGAAGGTGCTCAGACTAACTGGTGAGAGTCACTTTGGCTGTGGCACTTTCTACATTTCATTGTGTTCCATTTGGCTGCGGGCCCAACCTAATACCTTATAAAATACAGTTTTCTCTGAAACATACGTTAAATACAAAGGCGTTTCACTTAAAGGAAGACATTTTACCAAAGCTGATTGTCTTCGAAGAGGCTTTATTTCCGAAAGTTTGTATTCACTGATTTCATCAAACAAAACAGTTGTCTTTGGCAGATTTTTTAAGTTTCTCAAGATACCATTGAGTCATTTTTTGATATATGAAATATTTAATGGGTGTGAATCTCATTTTGCAAACTTCAGTGTAAAAGAAATATAACTTTGTACACTTTCCATAACTCAAATTCTTTCATGGCTCTGAGCTCTTGCTCTGCTAGACTCGAGTGGGAAACAGTCTTAAGCAGAGCCAAGATGTGTGTGTGTGCCTGTGTGTATGCAGACTGCTTACTGATGAAAGTTTTAAAATTATGGTCCTATTTGTTTAACTTTGGATATAACTTGAAAATAAATATATTGAGCTTGCTGAAATTGCTTTAATCGCTCTTCTTCCATTCCTATCCACATGCCTCTGTGAAATTAGCTTCTCTACTATGAGTGTTATGAAAACAAAATATACAAACTATTTAGATATACAGTATCCTCTGTGAGGATCATTCACCATCAGTCCTACCTAAGTGGTGTAAATCATTCAGCAAGAAGCAAGCTTGTTTGGTCACACTAAAACTTTAAAAATTGATATACATGGGGTTTGTTCTAAATATGCATATAAAAGTCTAAATGCAGGTTATTTCCTCCATGAAGTCTTTATTATTATAGTTGAAAATAGAAATTTACAGGTGTAATTACAACTCTGTTTTAATCGTCTATTACCTATTCTTTCAATGAACAACATTCGCAGTTTTAGTGATGTTTTTCTTTTCCCCTATATTAGGTTTGTTCTGACTACATTTATTGAACTGTAACTTTTTGTCTGTGGATTCTAATAATTAAAACATTAAAATTTTTAATCTTTAAAATTTAATTTTCCTAGTAATTCATTTTTACTGTATTTTACAAAAGTATTGGTCTGTGATGATAAAAAGTACAAAACAAGAAAAAACTGTCCATTACAAATAGTTTGAAAATTCACAAAGGACTGTACGCAAGTTGGAAAGAAGCTAATATACACAAGTTTTACATGCAATCATTTTCCTCTTTTCTGACAGAGCGGCAGCTTCAGAGACTTTTCTCAGAAATCTCTGGAAGCAGGGGTGGTGCCCTAGGTACTCAGCTGCCGTTTCTGATGTCCATCAGCGTTGGTGAAGGCTGTGAGTAGGCACCTGACTTCTATAAAGGTCTGTGTAACTCCAAAGACATTGCTTTTTCCAAGAGACTGCCCTGGCTCCTAAAGGAAGCAGAATGTATGAACCCGATAAATAATTACTGAACAACTATTATGTGCGCCACTTTTTCTGAGCATTGAGAGTCAGTAGTAATTAAAACAGAAAACCCCGCATAAGGGGCTTTCCACTCTAGAGCAAGGGGGAGAACTTGATGTCTGGGTCGTTACACCTGAAATGAGGCTTTTTGTTGGGTGCTTGGGATTTAGCTCAGTGTTTTCCCATTAAAAACAAGTGCATATAACTCCATGGCTGATTCATGTCAATGTATGACAAAACCCACTGAAATGTTGTGAAGTAATTAGCCTCCAACTAATAAAAATAAATGAAAAAAAAAAAAAAAAAAAACACAAGTGCATAACTGAGATGACCCTGAGGGATGGGATGGGGAGGGAGGTAAGAGGGGGGTTCGGGATGGGGAACACATGTACACCCATGGCTGATTCATGTCAATGTATGGCAAAAAACACCACAATATTGTAAAGTAATTAGCCTCCAAAATAAATAAATTAATTTAAAAAAAAAACAAATAAGTGCAGAGTAGAGGTTTCGCCCAGTTAATGATACAATTAACTAAGAGGATACACTGTCTCATGTTAAAGATTTTGCCCAAATTTTTCTTAAAACTTCAGTACTAAAGTCTAAGGAAATATGGCAATTGCTTAAGCACAGTTATTCTGATATTTTAAGATGAATACATCAATATTTAGGATTATTCCATTAGGATCAAATGGTCTTCAGGAGTTTCATCTCCAAGGACAAGTCTGAGAACTCCCAAACCATAGACAGACAAAAAGGAAGCGCCATCTTCTCCCAAGGTCAGACTTAAAGATGAGTAAGCTTATTTCTAAAGGTCTGGTGAATTAATTCCTTTAAATTTATAGAAATGTTTAGAGTTTTTTCAGAATCATGGGGAACTGACAACAGATAAAGAGCCTATGGAATCCAACCTTAAAAAGATAGGGAGAAAACCATTACAATAACACACACACACACACAAAGCTAATAAACATATTTTAAAACATCGATCTCATTGAGGATCAGAAAAATGCAAATTAAGCAATAACTGTTGTTGTTTAGTCTCTAAGTCATGTCCGGTTCTCTTTGTGACCCTATGGACTGTAGCCAGCCAGGCTCCTCTTCCAAGGGATTTCCCGGGCAAGAATACTGGAGTGGGTTGCCATTTCCTTCTCCAGGGCATCTTCCCAACCCAGGGATTGAACCTGTGTCTCCTGCACTGCAGGCAGACTCTTTACCACAGAGCCACCAGGGAAGCCCTAAGCAACAATAAACTACCAGTTTTCACCTGTCCAAAGGCAGAGCTTTAAAACAACACTGGAGATAAAGATGAGGTGCTTGCTCTTTTGCACTACTTTTGGGAATATACAGTGGGTACAACTTTACAAAAGCACTTTCTCCACAATAATTTTAAATAGGTGCATAATCATTGTTCCAATACATACATCTCTGGAAACCTACTGAAAAACAAAAAACGTAGGAAAGGGTCATGTACAAAAATATTCACTGCAGTACAACCTACATCAGCAAAACATGTAAAGAAAGAAAATTGATAAGTAAAATATGTTGCAATCCACATGATTTAATTATGTAGCCACAAATTGTTCATAAAGTTAAGGGACAGAATAAAACTATAGTTGAATCTCAAACACCCATTAAATGCAAAGGGTACAAGACGTAGTGACTGTAGTTGATGATAGTGTATTTTATACTTGAAAGATGCTAAGAGAGTAGAACTTAAAAGTTCCCACCACACAAAACAGTAACAATGTGTCATGATAGATATATTAACTAAGTTTGTTGTAATAATTATCTTGCAATATATATGTATATTAAATCACTTTGTATACTCAGGCTTGAAAAGAAGTGAAAGTGTTAGTCACTCAGCTCAGTCGTGTCCAATTCTTTGCGATCCCATGAACTGTAGCCCGCCAAGTTCCTCTGTCCACGGGATTCTCCAGGCAAGAAAACTGGAGTGGGTAACCATTCCCTTCTCCAGAGGATCTTCTGGACCCAGGGATTGAACCCAGGTATCCTGCACTGCAGGCAGATTCTTTACTGTCTGAGCCACTGGCTTATACACTGTTATTTGTCAATTGTATCTCAAAAAAGCTGGAAACAAAACAGAAAAACACAAAAGGGCAGCATTAAGATTTTAATGTCATATTCTCTGGGTGGTGGGTGGCATTATGGGCAGTATTTTTTTTTCTGTTTTTCTACATAATCCAAGTTTTCCATAATTATGGTATATGACTTTGATTATCAAAACTCTTGAGAGGACAGTACAAGTATAAACCATTTTAGAGTGTCAATTCAATAAAGATGTCCATAGTTAAGTCCTTATGATTAAAGAAATTTTCACTCCAGAGCTGAAGAAAGAATCTATTAGTGGAAGCACACGCATATGCACCCATGGGCAAACCTGGAGTGCAAAGTGATCCACCCACCAGTCACTCACTCCACGAGCAAACATGTCAGAGAGTGCAGCTGGAAACGCTGAGTGAGGCTCACTGCTGGAGCCGCTTGTGTAAGGAGACAGTTCTCTGTTATACATGAGTGTTCACATGCACATTTATGCAGACACAGCACTGCACACAAAATCATCACACCAGGAGGGTTCAACAGCCGTGCGATTGCCATTTTGGAGCTGGTGTTTCTTGTTGGGTGAGGCAGGTGGGGGCGGTGGAGGAGGTCTCCCGTGCATAGTAGGACTTTTGGAGTATCTATGACTTCAAACCATGGGATGCCAGAAGCAGCATCACCCGCAGTCATGACATGTCTCCAGACATTGCCTAATGTCCCCTGGAGTGGGTGGCAATGCTCTCTCCCAACTGAGAGCCACTCATGTGCAGAACTGCCCTGTGCCAGGCAGAGATGCACCTGCACGCATGTGTGTGATTGCTGCCATGAGGTATTTACAACCAGGGTGTCCATTCTATCAACAAGTGCCAATGCTAAACCTAACCTGCTGTTAAAAAGTTGGAGTGTCGCATTTCCGTGCTGTACTTTATGGTCAATTTAAGAAGGACCCAGGGAGAACACAGCTTTGTGTGATTTCCCCTTTGTGCTGATTTTAAAAGTTAGCCCAGTGTAGATTATGCTGTGTATAATCTTTTATGCAGTCTTCACATTTTCACATCATTTTTAAACCATAAACCTGGCAAATTCTAGATTGCTGATGGATACACATTGTGTGTTTAGTTAAATGTTAAGTTATTAGCTCTGGATGAGGGGAAAAATTGATTACAATTGTAAAACTGAGCTTTGGAGTCAAACGAACAAAATCATCCAAGGGTAGCTCACGACCAACCGCACTCCAGCTTGTGAGTAAGCTGCCACACACCCTGGAAAATAGGACGCCTCACTCTCAGGACAGGGGTGCAAGGCCAGGCCATCCGAGACTGGCCAGAACCTTCCCACAGCTTCCTGTAGACTTTTGAAGGTAAAGGACACACTTCAGCAGCATACTATTTCTTGGGGGAAAAATTCTTATTGAAGAATGATTTGGAAATGAAAAAATTTGGGAATAGCAGCTCAAACCTGTGGATCAATAAAAATAGATCTTACAGAGCTGGAAGTTGTGCTGTTGTTTACTGGAACCCACACTCACATCTGGCTACTAGATACAGCACCTTATGGATAAAAGCTACAAATGGACTTGCAGTCATCTATGGAAACAAGTTTCAATCTATGAGGATTTTAGCACAAGATGATGCTGGAATAAACAGCAGGCCTGTCCAGCTTTGACCAGTAGTATCTTCTCATTTAATTGGATTTTTTCAAACCACCTTGACATAAACACCATTAATATACACTTACTAATATACACATACAGACAGTTAAAGAGGCCTACTGACCCCAAAAGCCTAATTCCAGTGTAAGGGCATTCTTCAGTAAAACCATGATTTCTCTGCTCCATGGGCATGGCCATGTAAGTCCACTCACTCCCACCATGCCGCTGTGTAAGGACACATGAGGTGACAACTGGCAAGAACCAAGAAAGTGAGAAAGACAGGCTCTAAGAAAGATATATCTCGTGCTCGCTTCAGCAGCACATACACTAAAATTGGAACGGTACAGAGAAGATTAGCATAGTCCCTGCACAAGGATGACACGCAATTTTGTGAAGCATTCCATATTTTTAAAATAAGAGCAAACGGAGCAACAGACAAAGGATTAATATCAAAAATATACAAGCAACTCCTGCAGCTCAGTTCCAGAAAAATAAATGACCCAATCAAAAAATGGGCCAAAGAACTAAATAGACATTTCTCCAAAGAAGACATACAGATGGCTAACAAACACATGAAAAGATGCTCAACATCACTCATTATTAGAGAAATGCAAATCAAAACCACAATGAGGTACCATTACACACCAGTCAGGATGGCTGCTATCCAAAAGTCTACAAGCAATAAATGCTGGAGAGGGTGTGGAGAAAAGGGAACCCTCTTACACTGTTGGTAGGAATGCAAACTAGTACAGCCACTATGGAGAACAGTGTGGAGATTTCTTAAAAAACTGGAAATAGAACTGCCATGTGACCCAGCAATCCCACTCCTGGGCATACAGAACGAGGAAACCAGATCTGAAAGAGACACATGCACCCCAATGTTCATCGCAGCACTGTTTATAATAGCCAGGACATGGAAGCAACCTAGATGCCCATCAGCAGACGAATGGATAAGGAGACTGTGGTACATATACACCATGGAATATTACTCAGCCATTAAAAAGAATTCATTTGAATCAGCTCTAATGAGATGGATGAAACTGGAGCCCATTATACAGAGTGAAGTAAGCCAAAAGATAAAGAACATTATAGTATACTAACACATATATATGGAATTTAACAAGATGGTAACGAAAACCCTATATGCAAAACAGAAAAAGAGACACAGATGTACAGAACAGACTTTTGGACTCTGTGGGAGAAGGCGAGGGTGGGATGTTTCGAGAGAACAGCATCTAAACATGTATATTATCTATGGTGAAACAGATCACCAGCCCAGGTGGGATGTATGAGACAAGTGCTCGGGCCTGGTGCACTGGGAAGACCCAGAGGGAACGGGTAGAGAGGGAGGTGGGAGGGGGGATCGGGATGGGGAATACATGTAAATCCATGGCTGATTCATGTCAATGTATGACAAAAAACACTATAATATTGTAAAGTAATTAGCCTCCAACTAATAGAAATAAACGAAAAAAAAAAAGAAAGATATATCTCTATTTTGATGACATTTATGTAATCTTTAAACATACACGTGGTAAACTACATTGTTAATGGATATACATCAGTTCAGTTCAGTCGCTCAGTCATGTCCGACTCTTTGTGACCCCATGAATCGCAGCACGCCAGGCCTCCCTGTCCATCACCAACTCCCGGAGCTTACCCAAACTCATGTCGATTGAGTCGGTGATGCCATCCAACCATCTCATCCCCTGTCTCCCCCTTCTCCTCCTGCCTTCAATCTTTCCCAGCATCAGGGTCTTTTCCAATGAGTCAGCTCTTCGCATCAGGTGGCCAAAGTACTGGAGTTTCAGCTTCAACATCAGTCCTTCCAATGAACCCCCAAGACTTATCTCCTTCAGGATGGACTGGTTGGATCTCCTTGCAGTCCAAGGGACTCTCAAGAGTCTTCTCCAACACCACAGTTCAAAAGCATCAATTCTTCGGCACTCAGCTTTCTTCACAGTCCAACTCTCACATCCATACATGACTACTGGAAAAACCATAGCCTCGACTAGTTGGACCTCTGTTGGCAAAGTAATGTCTCTGCTTTTTAATATGCTGTCTAGGTTGGTCATAACTTTTCTTCCAAGGAGTAAGCGTCTTTTAATTTAATGGCTGCAATCACCATCTGCAGTGATTAGTGGAAAGATGCAAAGAAATAGTGGAAAACAATAGAATGGAAAAGACTAGAGATCTCTTCAAGAAAAATAGAGACACCAAGGGAACATTTCATGCAAAGATGGGCTCAATAAAGGACAGAAATGGTATGGACCTAACATAAGCAGAAGATATTAAGAAGAGTTGGCAAGAATACACAGAAGAACTACACAAAAAAGATCTTCATGATCCAGATAACCACGACGGTGTGATCACTCACCTAGAGCCAGACATCCTGGAATGTGAAGTCAAGTGGGCCTTAGGAAGCATCACTATGAACAAAGCTAGTGGAGGTGATGGAATTCAAGCTGAGCTATTTCAAATCCTAAAAGATGATGCTGTGAAAGTGCTGCACTCAATATGCCAGCAAATTTGGAAAACTCGGCAGTGGCCACAGGACTGGAAAAGGTCAGTTTTCATTCCAATCCCAAAGAAAGGCAATCCCAAAGAATGCTCAAACTACCACACAACTTCACTCATCTCACACACTAGTAAAGTAATGCTCAAAATTCTCCAAGCCAGGCTTCAAAAGTACATGAACTGTGAACTTCCAGATGTTTAAGCTGGATTTAGACAAGGCAGAGGAACCAGAAATCAAATTGCCAACATCCGCTGGGTCACTGACAAAGCAAGAGAGTTTCAGAAAAACATCTATTTCTGCTTTACGGCCTTAGACTGTGTGGATCACAACAAACTGTGGAAAATTCTGAAAGAGATGGGAATACCAGACCACCTGACCTGCCTTCTGGGAAATCTGTATGCAGGTCAAGAAACAACAGTTAGAATTGGACATGGAACAACAGACTGGTTTCAAGTAGGAAATGGAGTACGTCAAGGCTGTATATTATCACCCTGCTTATTTAACTTGTATGCAGAGTACATCATGAGAAATGCTGAGCTGGAGGAAGCTGAAGCTGGAATCAAGACTGCTGGGAGAAATATCAATAACCTCAGATATGCAGATGACACCACCCTTATGGCAGAAAGTGAAGAACTAAAGAGCTTCTTGATGAAAGTGAAAGAGGAGAGTGAAAAAGTTGGCTTAAAGCTCAACATTCAGAAAACTAAGATCATGGCATCTGGTCCCATCACTTCATGACAAATAGATGGGGAAACAGTGGCAGACTTTATTTTTCTGGGCTCCAAAATCACTGCAGATGGTGACAGGGGCCATGAAATTAAAAGATGCTTGCTCCTTGGAAGAAAAGCTATGACCAACTTAGACAACATATGAAAAAGCAGAGACATTACTTTGCCAACAAAGGTCTGTCTAGTCAAGGCTCTAGTTTTTCCAGTGGTCATGTATGGGTGTGACAGTTGGACTAGAAAGAAAGCTGAGCACCGAAGAATTGATGCTTTTGAACTGTGGTGTTGGAGAAGACTCTTGAGAGTCCCTTAGGCTGCAAGGAGATCCAACCAGTCCATCCTAAAGGAGATCAATCCTGGGTGTTCATTGGAAGGACTGATGTTGAAGCTGAAACTCCAATACTTTGACCACCTGATGTGAAGAACTGACTCATTGGAAAAGACCCTGATGCTGGGAAAGATTGAGGGCAGGAGGAGAAGGGGATGACATAGGATGAGATGGTTGGATGGCATCGCCAACTCAATGGATATGGGTTTGTGTAGACTCTGGGAGTTGGTGATGGACAGGGAGGCCTGGTGTGCTGCAGTCCATGGGGTTGCAGAGTCAGACACGACTGAGCAACTGAACTGATGGTGTAAAGGAGATGTGTGTGGACAGCTTGCCTGGGGAGAGGGAATTCCCACTTCCACAGAAAGTTTAGTTAGGGCACTGCTTGAGTAAAACCGAGCACTGTCCCAGTGACTCCACTGGCAAACAAACCAGAAGGAGCCCTTTGGTCCCTTCCGGGATAATCCTGCTTATCCCTCTAGTGGACAGAGAATGACAGACACTCGCAAACATTCAGCTACAATAAACTTTCTAAACCATCTCGAAGACCATAATGCTCATATAGGTCAGGTAAGAAGTGGATGTAGTCTCTGCCCACATCTTCCATGCAAATGCTGTGAAAATTAGAGGTTTTGGTGCTTTGGTGGCCTGGGGTGGGGTACGTGGGTGTGGGGACTTACCGGGTATGGAGCACTTGAAATGGGTCTCAAGGGATGAGGGGCTGTGAAGGATGGAGAAGAGTAAACGCTGGAAGAACTGAATGAGCAAAAGCATGGAGGAGGACAAGGAGAACAATCTAGAATAAGTTGATGTGTAATGCTTGAACTGAGAATTTATTTGGAGGTGAACCAGAAGGGAGGTTGAGATCAGATAGTGGCGGGAACCAATCACCAGGCTAAGGCTTTTAGACTCTAAATGCAGCTGAGGAATGACAGCGCCAGGGTGATAACTCAGGTCTTCTGGCTCCCAGGTCCTCTCCAGCTCCCTTCAACTCTCCTGCACTGCCTCGCAATGTCTGTCTTCAGGAAGCATATTGTTCCACTTGGAAATGAGATAAATTGGGCTTCAGGTCATGAAATAATTGTGTGCCTTGGCCAAATCACCTTTTTGGGTTTCGGTTTCTGAAACCCAAATTAAGATGGTTGGAGAAAATATTTTTTGGCTCTTTCAGATGGAAGAAATCTTTTTGGAAGACTAACATAATAACAATGTTCAGAATGGTTGGGGAGGAGGAAAAATCAACAGAGATACCTAAAATCCTCTGGTTCCATGATTTATGCTATAACATAACATATATATATACACAAACACTCCTAATCTCTCTCTCTCTCTCTGCTCCCTCTCTACCGTCCTTTTATTTTCTTTTTAACATTTTAATAAGCAACTGTGCTTTACTTAATTTCATCTTTAGTTACTGTATTTCTCTTAGTATGAGGAAGTTTTATATGTAAAATACTTTCTGTTTGAATGAGCTGCCATCAAGACTAATAACTCATCTCTTAAATCTTTTATCCATTGTAAGTTTCATCTAATTCCTGGTCTCCGTCCTTAATGTCCAATTCCCACATGTCCGCTTGTCTTTGTCTATAAAACCCAAAGCAGGTCTCAGAAAGAGGAGCAAAGCAGAGACTAGGAGGGGCAGCCAGCCAAATGCTGGGCCATGTAAACTTTCTCTTGATGCGCCCCCGAAGGCTGCCAAACCCAAGTCCTCGAGGATCTCAAAGAACTCAAAGCCGGATATAAACTAAATAAATGCAAATGGCACATTTCTTAACTATAGGGTCTTCCTGGACTTCTTCAGATCCAAGCTGCTCCCTTATTTTTTCCTTCATTGATGTCAGGGGGGAATGAGGCCAGAGTTTGACCCTTTACTGAAAGGTTACATACATGGAGAGAGGGATGAAAGAATAATACTGAGTCAGGTCCTATGGGGAAGAAAAAGGAAAAGTAAATATCTCCCTGGAAAATAAACTCCTGCTCTTTCAAACCCTGAATACCACCTTTTCAAGAACAAGCTGTTCAAAGAGTGGATATATGTATATGTATAACTGATTCACATTGCTGTATACTTGAAAATCACACAAGAGTTTAAATCAGCTATACTCCAATTTAAAAAAAGAATGAACTGTTCCAAACTCTGGTGTCATCCCTGAGTAGATCTCTTTGTAGAAAATTGACCAAATTAAATGAGCCATCCTAACCTGTACAAAATGTTTTCATATTTTCATCAGTCATGTGTATGTTTATCTGGTGTTACTCACTATTGGCTTCCCACACGGCACAGTGGTAAAGAATCAGCCTGCCAAAGCAAGAAACACAGGAGACACAAGAAACATGGGTTTGATCCCTGGGTCAGGAAGATCCGCTGGAGAAGGAAATAGCAACCCATACCAGTGTTCTTGCCTGGAAAATTCTATGGGCAGAGGAACCTGGTGGGCTGCAATTCATGGGGTCACAAAGAGTCGGACATGACTAAGCAACTAAACAACAACAACATGTGGAAGAAAAACCTGTTTCTCCTGCTCTCAGCACTTCTGATGCCAGAGCTGTGGGCTTTTCCTACACCAGCCAATCCTCTGCCTCTCTGGGTACCACCTAGGTATGCCACAATTCAGGTATGACAGTAACCACCAGGAGCTAGTGTGGACCCCACGGATCAGGAGCCCCGTCTCATGAGACTCCTCCCACTTTAGACATCAATTGCAACTGGACTCAGTTCAGTTCAGTTCAGTCGCTCAGTTGTGTCTGACTCTTTGCAACCCCATGAATCGCAGCACGCCAGGCCTCCCTGTCCATCACCAACTCCCGGAGTCTACCCAAACCCATGTCCATTGAGTCAGTGATGCCATCCAGCCATCTCATCCTCTGTCTCCCCCTTCTCCTCCTGCCCCCAATCCTTCCCAGCATCAGGGTCTTTTCCAATGAGTCAACTCTTCACATCAGGTGGCCAAAATATTGGAGTTTCAGCTTCAGCATCAGTCCTTCCAATGAACACCCAGGACTGATCTCCTTTAGGATGGACTGGTTGGATCTCCTTGCAGTTCAAGGGACTCTCAAGAGTCTTCTCCAAGACCACAGTTCAAAAGCATCAATTTTTCAGCACTCAGCTTTCTTCACAGTCCAACTCTCACATCCATACATGACCACTGGAAAAACCATAGCCTTGACTAGATGGACCTTTGTTGGCAAGGTAATGTCTCCGCTTTTAAATATGCAATTGGACTGACTAGCTATAAATTGGAGGGGGTGGGTCTCACAACCCCCTCCTTTGGTTTGATAATTTGTTAGAATGCCTCTCAGAACTCAGGAAAGGGCTTTACTGTCACTTATTTATTACAAAGGATTCAACTCGGGAACAACTAAATGGAAAAGATGCCTGGAGCAAGGAGTGTGGGAAGGGGCAGGGAGCGTCCTTGCCTTCTCTGGGACCACTTTCAAAGTCTGCTCACCTATCACCTGGGAGACAATGACAGTACACCTGCCTCCCAGGGTTGGTGTGAAATGAAATACTGTGTGAAGATAACACATGTGTGTGAAGTGTTCAG
Organism: Cervus elaphus; assembly: GCF_910594005.1. Taxonomy (NCBI): domain Eukaryota; kingdom Metazoa; phylum Chordata; class Mammalia; order Artiodactyla; family Cervidae; genus Cervus; species Cervus elaphus. The sequence goes on from NC_057820.1 coordinate 47,068,943, forward strand.
AACAGTGCCTGTGAATAGTAAATGCTATTAAGGACCAATGCATGTGACTTTGTGGTGTAGGACAACAATAATTAACGTTCATAGAAGATTGACCCTGAGGCTAGGTGCTCTCCATGTATTAACTCATTTAATCCTCACAGCAGCCCAGGCAATATATAAACCCTTACTTTCACCATCATTACCACCACCATCATCCTTGGCATTATCCCCATTATACAAATGAAGATACTGGGATCCAGAGAGGTAAGTGGCTAGTCCAAGGTAAACTGGCTTGCAAGTAAGTAGCCCAGCTGGGGTTTGAGCCCCAGAAGTCTAAGACCAGCGACCACTGCCTTCTCCCCTATTCCAGAAGGTGAAGATCCATGAACAGGCAGATTAGGAAACACTATATTAAATGTTATTGCCTTTTGTTTGGCAAACTTCAGGGCAACAAACTTAAATACCATTTATTTTCCAGAAATACGCGTCGTTAGCTTATGCTTTGAGGGCTTCTTTGCCCTTGTTCTTTTCAGCTCTGAGGCCAACTACCCACACTGGCGGTGTCCCCTGTATGCATATTCAACCTCCATTCCTGCAGCACAACCTACAATTCCAGAAACATCTACAATTTCAGGGCCACAAACTCTTTCTCTTTCTTTCCAGAGTTTTTTTCCCTCTTTTCTTTCTGCTTTCTCCTTACCTTCTCCATAAACCTCTTTTCTCTCCTCTGCACAATTTATTTAGGCCTGAAAAGAAGCCAGGGAAACGATATTTGCTTTGGGAGGAGTAGAGAAAAATAAAAGTTGAGCTAGCCAAGTAAAAGAATTAACTCTGATTTTCCACAAAGGGCTACTTCATAGAAAGTCTGGGACTTATGGTGCTTTAGAGTGGCTCTCCCTTTCTCCCTCTTTCTCTTTTCTTTAGGAAAAACAAAGTTGATGTAAACAGCTGGAGACCATAACTTGAAAAACCAAGAAAGTAAGATGAATAAAACTTCCTGTTTTCCTCTCCTACCCAAGTCTACAGGGGGTTGGCCTACCAGGCCACCTTCCAGACCAGATGTTTGATTCCCAAAGCTTGTTTCAGAGTCTCTGCATATCAATTAATCTTGACACAGCACGACCAGACCTTAGATTCAATTACAACGAGCAGGCTTCAGCCAAGCGCCTGCTGGGACACAGGTTCCTCCTGGGAAAAGCTAGGTAAATGTGGCCAGCATATGACATGGGACTAGCAAGTTAAATTCTTTTATCACAACCTAAATGACATGCAACAGCAGAACTCCTTCTAGAAGCCAGGTACCATGCTAAGACTCCAGATTTAGTCTCACTGAACCTCCTCTAATCCGCACAACAGCCACACAGGGAGATACAGTTACTAGTATCTCTGGTTTATAAGTCAGGAGATCAAGCCTTGGAGAGGATAATGACCTGACTTTACTTCCCCTCCATCCCCTTCCTCACTCTCAACCCTTACATGTTTAGAAAAGACTGTGTGTGTGTGTGTGTGTGTGTGTGTGTGTGTGCGTGCATGCGTGCTAAGTCACTTCAGTCATGCCTGAATCTTTGCAACGCTATAGACCCTAGCCCACCAGGCTCCTCTGTCCATGGGATTCTCCAGGCAAGAAACTAGCATGGATTGCTGTGCCCTCCTCCAGGGGTTCTTCCTGACCCTGAGATAGAACCCACATTTCTTGTGCCTCCTGCACTGGCAGGCAGGTTCTTTACCACTAGCGTGGCCCAGAGAAGACTAATGCATGGGAAAGAAACAGGGACAGAGAAGCCTTCTCTCTGGAAAGGAGACATCCTTGTCTGCGTTGCTCTGCTCCTGCCTAGGCTTCTGGGCGTGTTGCTTTTCTCCTTGGCTGTTCATCCTCTTTGGAGACATGTTGTCATCTGTTTTGAAGGTCTGTCTGCATCCTCTGAGATCACACCCAGCCATCAGCCCCAGGACCCACTGCCAGTAATGATGCAGGCTCCTTTCAGCCCGTCTCTCCTCAGATGTGTAACCCAGAGCAAGGAGGATGTATCCTTTCACAGTAAAACTCTTAAGTGCTCCAACAGATCATTAAACCGAGCTCCAAGCATGACACCCATCTGTATTTATCGTTCTCACTCTGAGTGAGATCTGCCAGTAGGGTTAGTGGTGGGGTTGTTATTAAGTCTCTTCCCTGCAAAAGAAGGCCAAAATATGTACTTTGACTGGAAGCTGACTCTTGCCTATTGGGTAGTTATCAGTAGCTAGAAATAGGAAGTCATTAAAGTCTGTTTTTGTTTGTTTTGTGGCATCTTCAAAATTTTCCATAATTTCTCAACTATAAAGATAACAGGTTTAGGTTTTCAACCAGCTAATGGGCACCTACCAGTAGCCTTCAACGCTTTTCTGGGTGGCTTCCACATCAGGCACGGCTTTGAGTGGCTGCCCCCTCCACAGTTTGTGGTTCCCGTTCTCACCACCAGCACCCCACCCTGTGCACCAAACTCTTCAAGGAACAGAAACGTAGTCTTTCCTCGCCAAGTTCAGGAACTCCAAGCGTAACCTCCCTCATCCTTTTCAGGCAAGCAGTAGGCCAGTGTTTAATGTTTGACATCTGGAGAACACCCATTTAAATGAAGAAAAAAAAAAAAGAGAGAGAGAGACAAAACAAATTTCTTTCCAATAGACATTTTCAGTGCCGTTAATATCCTAATGTCTGAGTCCCCAAGAAAAGAATGTAATATGTAGAGATGCCTTAACATTTTTGACCTTAAAAGTCTTTACTTGGGGACCTCTTAGGATATTACTGTCCCATAGATACACTTTGGGAAATCATGAAGTACCCACACGGCCACCATATGTTAAGGACCGATCAATGCTGAACACTGCATCCATTTTCTCACTTAACATTCATCACATCCCAAACCGCAGGCCTGATCACCATTTTACAGGTACAGAAAATGAGGCTTAGAGAATTTCAGTTACTTGTTCAAGGACACACAGACAGGGGAGAATAATGCAAGGGCAGGGCCAAAGTTTTTTGCTGTTGTTACTGTTTACATTTTATTGATTGATTGATTTGGCTACATCCGGTCTTAGTTGCAGCACGTGGGTTCTTCGTTGTATCATGCAGGTTTTTTGGTGTGACACGTGAGCTCACAGCTGTGGCATGGAGGCCCCGGAGTGCACCAGCTTCAGCAGTTGTGTCCCTTGGGCTTCGCTGCTCATGGATTATGGGATCTTAGCTCCCCTTCTAGGGATCAAACTTGCCGCCCTTGCATTGCAAGGTAGATTCTTTACCACAAGACCACCAGGCAAGTCCCCAGGATCAATGGTTTTGAATGGTAAATTTCACCTTCTTTTTCCTTAAGAAAATGTCTTCCTTTCTAAGAAAGTTTTAAAATGCAGGAGACAGCATAACAAACACCCACCTTTTTACTATGCAAAATTAGTCATTTTTCTTTGGTCATATTTCTTTCCAGTCTTTTTAAAAATAAATTAAATATTATAGATAAAACATTCATTTCTTATCAGGCTGCGTCCCTGTTATCAAAAAACCCCAACTCTAGGGGCAAGGTCCTGAAGGTCCATTGCCCAGGCTGCTTTTGGGTGCTCTCTTTTCAATCCATAAAAGTATTTTCTCTCACCTATTTTTTGTTTCCCCAGTGCCCTCTTGCATTCCATTCTAAATCTGAGGTGCACAGAGAAATATTTTAAAATAACAAAATAAAATAGCAAAACCTGAGATCAGTCGCCAGGACCATGGTCCACAGTTAAGAAGAGCCCTATTCAGGTTTTCAGAGAAGGGAGTAGAATCTAGGGGCATATTCTCAGGTGGGGCTGGAGCTGTGGAGCACTAGCTACTGGCTGCTCATGGTGGAGCAGAAGACGGAGGGTCTCCACAAGAGGACCCAGACGGCTCTGTGTGCAGGCCAGTTAGACCTGCAATAGCCCCAGGCCACCTCATCTCAGGTAAAACTCCCCGCCATCCTCGCTCTCCTTACTCGATTTCTTGTTCTGCATAGTTACCCCTTCCTGGAATTCTGTTACATTTTCATGTGTTTATTGTTATTTGTCTGTCTTCTCTGCTAGAATGTGAGCTCTATGAGGGTAGGGCCATGTCTGCTGGTCACTATGCTCTCCCTTCATCTGCCCTCCTCTGCTCCAGCTCACAGAGAATATTCAGTGCTTCTGGCGAGCATGGAAGGAGACAGCCAAGGAGGGAGCAGGAAAATATTTTTTAAGATTTTAAAGCATCAATGGAGAATCAAGTCTGATAACAAGGATTGAGTATTAGTTTATGACACACAAAAAAAGAGAGATGACAACGCTACAACTGGTATTATTCTCGTAGGAACCTCTTTTCATAGAAGGAACATATGGACATTAGGAAAAGGAATTAAACCCCATGCTTCATGGAACAAAGTTTCCCATGAAAAATCCTGCTGCTGGTCACAGGAAGGAGGGACAGTAAATAGAGTTTTGTATCTCCCAGTTTTGGGCTGTAGAGGTAAAGGTGTGATGACCAGAGGTGGTTAAACAAAGGCACGTTGATCATCTTCACTGTGATGACAGCAGACCCCCAGCATTCTGTGGTTTGCAACAAGGATTTGCTTCTGTCCACTGTGGTCTCTGTTCCATTTAGGATACAGGCCAATGGAACAGCCCTTATTAACAGCACACATTTCTCGTGGTAAAGGACTTCTCCTTAAACGTGGTATCCATTTCCATTCTATCAACCAAGGCAAGATACTTCGAGGGGACGGGGCGGTATACTTCTCTTCTCAGAGAAGTCACTGGAAGTCTATGGCAATGGACAGGAAGCGCAAGACTTCCATAGGAAGGAAGAGTGAATAGTTGAGAGCAATGATATAATCTTACCCCATTCCACCCCCCAATTTTTCTGTCTTACTGGAGCCTAAGAAATATCAGACCACTTCCCATACAATCTTAGGATTCTAGCTGCTGTCGTTTCTTAAAACAAGGAGAGAGAAATCAAGGACATAGGATGCAGGTGAATGTAACATCTCCTCCTCCGTTTATGCCCTTCAGAAGGTAAGAAGGGGCACAGACAGCAAAATCACAGCTGTCAAAGAATATGGCCTTATGCATCACAGCTGTGACATTTGATTCATCATTTGGTAGACTGCATTATCACTCCCAATTATTTGCTGCCCCTCCTTGAGAGAGAATTGGGTTTCCCTGCCCCCTTAATATCAGGATTGGCCATGATGTGACTTACTTTGTCTAGTGAAATGTGAGCAGAAGTTTTGTAGCATTTCAAAGCTCCTTGTAGCATTTTTAAGCTCCTTGATGATCAACAGCTTCCAGTGTTTGCTGCCATTTTGTAGCTTTAGGGCTTCTAGTTGCTACATTTTTTTTTAAACTGCTACAAAGAATTACAAAGTATGAATCATTTACCTTTTCCCTATTAATGAGTATATTCATCCTTTTCCTATTATAAACACTTTGATGGAGTTTTTTCTCTATTTACAATAACAATTCTTAAACGTGTTTTCAAGTAACCATGGGACAAGCAAAATTTCTGGATGGAAGGGGATATACAATTAACTAGCAAAAAAAATCTTCCAAATATATAGCTCAAAATACTTCACCAATTCATGTTTTTACCAGTGGTGTGTGTCACTTTTCTGTACCTTGAAAAACAGTAGACTTTAAAAAATTTGTATTGAAAAATTGCTGTGTCTCAGAAACAAAGTGTTCTGCATATATCAATTTAATTACTGGTGGTGCTAGTGGAAAAGAGCCTGCCTGCTAATGCAGGAGACATAAGAGATGTGGTTTGATCCCTGGGTTGGGAAGATCCCCTGGAGAAGGAAATGGCAACCCACTCCAGTATTCTTGCCTGAAGAATCCCATGGAGAGAGAAGCCTGGCAGGCTACAGTCCGTCGGGTCGCAGAGAGTCATACACAACTGAAGAGACTTAGCATGCATGCAGAACAAAACTATGTGGTAAGTACTGCTGCTGCTGCTAAGTCGCCTCAGTTGTGTCCGACTCTGTGCAACCCCATAGACGGCAGCCCACGAGGCTCCCCTGTCCCTGGGATTCTCCAGGCAAGAACACTGGAGTGGGTTGCCATTTCCTTCTCCAATGCATGAAAATGGTAAGTACTGCTATTATCCCCTATTTACAGATGAGAAAATAGAGGCCAGATAAATTAAGCAAATGCCCAAAATCACACAGTTAGCAAATGATGAGCTGGAGTAGGAATTCACACAATGTGACTCTAGAGCTTATGTTTCGGCAGTCACACGGGAAGAAAAGGAATGTTGTTGTTTCCATTTGAGTTGTTCTGGTTAATGTGAGACTGTCCACTTTGTTTTGTGTGCTAGGCTTTCACTTTCTTCTGTGAGTCTCCCACGTGTAAGCATTGCTTATTGTGGTGGACCATGGGTACCACAAGATGGAATGCAGCGGTCCTTCCTCCTTGTTTTCACATGATTTAAGCAGTAGTGTGAATCAATCAAGTGAAGAGTGAGTTACACTTCACTATGTAATCTAGTCAGTCTCTTGACTAATTTAAAGAGACATAGTCATCAGTGGATGGAGTCTGAGTATTCTGAATTGGAATGGTAGGTGAGAGACCACAGCAGTACTTGAAAGGCACTGCTTCACTTAAGTAAGTACACTTTAACTTAAGCTGGTAAACAGATTTTACTCTAAATCTGCACCCTCCACCCTCTGTCTCGTCTCTTGTCAGTTCTAGTGCTGTTATTTTTCTATAATCTTTACAGTAGACATTTTACTGATTGATATTGGACTCAACTCTCTAGACTCTGATTGTCAACCCTGATCTGGGTCCTAAAAGCTGGTCCGTTACATCCAACAGCAGCTAGGTAATCATATCTGGATTTTTTTTCAGTAGCTTAAACTTGATATTACTAAACCTGAGTTCATCATTTCTGTATTTCCCTTCACTGTTCAGTGTCTCTTCTAACTCCAGTATTCAAATTACAACTCTGCCATAGGCTAAAATAGGCTCAAAATAGGCTCCATAGGCTCAAAATAGAGAGTGAGATATACATACTGAGATGTTTGCCACAACATATATCTTATTTGTGGAAATAGCCTAAATGCTCAACAATAAGGAGTAGTTTAAATTATTTAAATATATATAAGAGTTATGATATTTACACTAATACATTTATTTATTTAAAGTAAGTTTCCAAGGAATGTTTAATGACTGGAGATTGGGTCCATAATATAGCATTAAATGAATATAGACACAGAGGGGGAGAAAAGGAAATTTTTGGAAGTCAGACTTCAGTCAGGAGAATAAAGACACCTCCTGTCTTACAGGTAAGGAGAGCTTCAATACAAGGAACAAGAGGATTCCAGACTTGTTGGAAGGGCTGAGGAAGCCATCCTGATTACCCCAGCCTGCATCCCTGAAGCAGGTAGCTCCCAGTAGCTCAACTGGAAGCCTCTGCAAATCTCAAGAACCCCCAGGAACCTCTGGCCAGTGCCTTTGTCTATAGCAGAGAAATGGCTTGTTTTCAAAGGCTCATTCCCCTTAAGCCACTATGATGTGACAACGTCCTCCCCTGTCTCAGCTGCCTCCAGGCTTAATGGCCTCTCCTTCTAGACTGGCTTTCAAACCAGCATGAGCATCTCTTATAAGCAGATCCCAAGAGGGAAACATTCAGCAAGAGGATTCTGGGAAATGTGGTCTCCAGAAAGGACTAGTGGTGATGTGTTGATAGCAGATAATCAGTAAGTTATTGTGAATTATTGTGCTTCCATGTAGTGGAATAGTATGCAGGAACTAAAAAGAAGCAGCTTTACATATATGTTAAAATTGAAAGGTTTAAGACATATTACATAAAAAAGGAATATTGCTGACCATAAGTATAGTGTAACCCATTATAAAAATTAATAAAACATAAGTGTTGTCATAAAGAAATATAGCAAAGGAAGCTATCTGAAAGGTCACATACCAAATACATCGCCACAATTAATTCTGGGGAGAAAGTGGAATTAATGGGTTAGTGAAGAAGGGCTTCTTTTTTAATAGGTTCTTTATTGTTTGACATTTTCATAAAAATAAATTCATGTACTACTTATATAACTAAAAATTGAACCATATACATATACATACAGGTGGAGCTTCCCTGGTGGCCCAGATGTGTTCTGCCAAGCAGGAGACCTGGGTTTGATCCCTAGGTTGGGAAGATCCCCTGGAGGAGGGCAATCCCATGGACAGAGGAGCCTGGGGGGTCACAGTCCGTGGGGTCACAAAGCTGGACATGACTGAGCAACCGAGAAGCAGCAGCGTATCTATGTCTCTATACAGACACCATCTATTTATCTATCATCTATCTTCATTATACACTGCAATGTGGCAGATATTGGGACAATGACAATGAGCAAAGCAGACGCAGCTTGAGTCTGTGCTCCCCCTTCTCAGCAGCCTTTAGGGACTTCCCTGGCAGTCCAGTGCTTAAGACTTCGCCTTCCAATGTAAGGGGTGCAGGTTTGTGCCCTCGTCAGGAAACTAAGATCCCACATGCATGGTGGCCAAAACACCAAAATATAAAATAAAAGCAATACTGTAAAAAATTTGATAAAGACTTAAAAAAAACCTTTAAAGAATTCGGACTTGCTAAGCTCTTGCCCCTCCTTTGCCTACACATTTTCACTACCTCTCCATTTGAGTCTCTTTATTCCAACTATTTCATCTCCCAGAGGCATTAACCTCTCTCTCTTCTTGTTTAATTTCTATCTAAATTCTACAGATTTCAAGGTTTCGTTCAACTCTTAGTTTCTCTGAAGTAGTGTGACTTGGGGAATGATTCCCAAACTTTAAGTCCTATCCTCTCTGAAGGTCAATGTAAAGTTTCTCCCTGGGAACCAATCTCCCTGCTTTGTCCATAGTGTTAAGCCCATGGCTATTTACATCCACTTACTAGACAAGGAAATGAGGCTCTCTGAAAGTCAGACTGCGGCTCCCAACAGCCCAAGGCTAGTGCCGAGAACCCACCTCCACTTCCCTTCAGTCCTGATATAAGATGCTGTCTGATGTCTGCTCGGACTGCAGGCTTTAAGGACAGAGCTCCGGCATAGTCTCAGGAGACGCATGAGACTTTGCACACAGCACAGACTAGCCCTGCATTCCCTTGTTAAAGGCAGTGCTCATTTTCTATCTATAGAAGAAATCCAAGATCAAAGCCACAGGTGTTTTTGTGGAAAAGAAAGCACTTGCCTTTCAACCAGTAAAGAAGAGGAAGCCTTCACCTTTTCTCTGAAAGCTTGTTGAAAACTCCCCTCTATAGCCCTGTCCCCCTGTGGGATTAACCTGAATGGTCTTGCTCCCTGAGGCTTCTGTTCTTCTTAAAAATGTGTCACTAATCTCACAGGGTTATGGCTGAGTATAGAAGTAAAGATCTAGCTCTCCTGGGACACTGTGCTGGTCTCTGGAAAGATGTGATAATTAAGACATGGATCTGGCCTCAGGAAGCTCACAAGCTTAAGTTTTTTTTTTTCTCCAGAAAATGTCACAAGAATCACAAGGTCCTTTGAGATCAAAGCTGCTTGCTAATCAAGCCTGTGCTTCTATCCTGACTTGAACAGATGGCCCCAGTGTGTTATTCCACCTGGCCTTCAGGATCAATGTAACCTGTGTCCTTGAAGATCCAATGTAATTAACATTCATCGGTCAGCAGCTATTAACTGAGCACCTACCACGAGAAGGTGAGGCAAGGGCAGGGACCCAATGCTGAGTAAGGTGAGCGCCTTGCCTTCAGAGCAGTTGCACACCAGAGGTAAGTTTATTTATTTTATTATCACTAAAGGCTCTTCCTGCTCCTATCCTCTCTATTCCTCTGACTCTCTGATCCTGTGACTCAAAGCCTCTGCCACTGCCATGAAAACAGAACATGACCACTAGTCTCACTCAGCTCACTCGTCTCAGGGGAAGGATGACGAAATCGTGGAGTAAAGCTGAGCTGTCCCAGCCCAGGCCAGGCAAATGCCCTGACACTCAACTGAGCAGCAGCCCCATGAGAACAAATGGTTGCTATTTTAACCCACTGAGTTTTAGGGTTGCTTGTTATGCAGAGAATCTAAGCCAATCCACTGTATGATACTGCAGTCCATGCCCTAGTCACAGCTGTCTTACAGGTAGGCAAGTTTGAATGTTCAGAAAAACTACAAGATCTTTCATTCCTTGCATTATGATTCTTAAAGTTCTTAAAATGCAAAGGACATATGAATTACTGTACAGATTTATATATACAACTTACGTATGGAACATTTCATGGACAAATTAAAGAATTCTTTGAAGGTAATTTTTTTTCAAGATTTTGTTTTAATAAAAAAAAAAAGATTTTGTTTTAATGTAGACATCTCTATTGAATTTGTTACAATATCTATTCTGTTTTTTATGTTTTGGAATTTTTTTTTTTTTGCCATGAGGCATGTGGGATTTTAGCTCCCTGACCAAGGACTGAGCCTGCAACCCTGCAATGGAAGGAAAACTCTTAACCACTGGACTGCCAGGAAAGGCCCTTGAGGGTAATTTTGATTAAGTGAGATTTTCTATTTACTCACAATTTTTTTTTTCTTTTTTGCCAGGGAGTGGGTGCAGGGAAAGCTGTCTGAGCCTTTAGTTGCAGCATGCAGGATCTGTTAATAGTTCTCTGACCCGGGATCAGACCCAGGCTCCATGCATTAGGAGTGTAGTTTTAACCACTGGACCACCAGGGAAGTCTCTAGTCATTAATTTTGGAATCTACTCTTAATTAAAATGGAACTTTATCAATAATATAAGCTTCTGGAGGCAGTTCAGTTCAGTTGCTCGGTCATGTCCGACTCTTTGCGATCCCATGGACTGCAGCATGCCAGGCTTCCCAATCCATCACCAACTCCCAGAGCTTACTCAAGCTCATGTCCATCCAGTAAGTGATACCATCCAACCATCTCATCCTCTGTCATCCCCTTCTCCTCCCGCCTTCAATCTTTCCCAGCAACAGGGTCTTTTCCAATGAGTCAGTTCTTCGCATCAGGTAACCAAAGTATTGGAGCTTCAGCTTCCATGTCAGTGCTTCCAATAAATATTCAGGACTGATTTCCTTTAGGACGGACTGGTTGGATCTCCTTGCAGTCCAAGGGACTCTCAAGAGTCTTCTCCAACACCACAGTTCAAAAGAATCAATTCTTCGGTGCTCAGCTTTCTTTATAGTCCAACTCTCACATCCATACATGACCACTGGAAAAACCATAGCTTTGACTAGATGGACCTTTGTTGACAAAGTAATGTCTCTGTTTTTTCATACGCTGTCTAGATTGGTCATAGCTTTTCTTCCAAGGAGCAAGTGTCTTTTAATTTCATGGCTACAGTCACCATCTGCAGTGATTTTAAAGCCCCCAAAATTAAGTCTGTCACTGTTTCCACTGTCTCCCCATCTATTTGCCATGAAGTGATGGGACCAGATGCCATGATCTTAGTTTTCTTAATGTTGAGTTTTAAGCCAGCTTTTTCACTCTCCTCTTTCACTTTCATCAAGAGGCTCTTTAGTTCCTCTTCATTTTCTGCCTTAAGGGTGGTGTCATCTGCATATCTGAGGTTATTGATATTTCTCCTGGCAATCTTGATTCCAGCTTGTACTTCATCCAACCCGGCATTTCACATGATGTACTCTGCATAGAAGTTAAATAAGCAGGGTGACAATATATAGCCTTGACATACTCCTTTCTCGATTTGGAACCAGTCTGCTGTTGATGTCCGGTTCTAACTGTTGCTTCTTGACCTGCAAACAGATTTCTCAGAAGGCAGGTAAGGTGGTCTGGTATTCCCGTCTCTTTCAGAATTTTCCAGTTTGTTGGGATCCACACAGTCAAAGGCTTTGGCATAGTCAATAAAGCAGAAATAGATGTCTTTCTGGAACTCTCTTGCTTTTTCGATGATCCAGCAGATGTTGGCAATTTGATCTCTGGTTCCTCTGCTTTTTCTAAATCTAGCTTGAACATCTGGAAGTTCACAGTTCATGTATTGTTGAAGCCTGACTTGGAGAATTTTGAGCATTACTTTACTAGTATGTGAGATGAGTACAACTGGGCGGTAGTTTGAGTATTCTTTGGCATTGCCCTTCTTTGGGATTGGAATGAAAACTGACCTTTTCCAGTGCTGTGGCCACTGCTGAGTTTTCCAAATTTGCTGGCATATTGACTGCAGCACTTTCACAGCATTATCTTTTAGGATTTGAAATAGCTCAATTGGAATTCCATCACCTCCACTAGCTTTGTTTGTAGTGATGCTTCCAAAGGCCCACTTGACTTCACATTCCAGGATGTCTGTCTCTAGGTGAGTGATCACACCATCATGATTATCTGGATCATGAAGATCTTTTCTGTGTAGTTCTTCTGTGTATTCTTGCCAACTCTTCTTAATATCTTCTGCTTCTGTTGGGTCCATACTATTTCTGTCCTTTATTGTCCACATCTTTGCATGAAATGTTCTCTTGGTATCTCTAATTTTCTTGAAGAGATCTCTTCTTTCCCATTCTATTGTTTTCCTCTATTTCTTTGCACTGATCACTGAGGAAGGCTTTCTATTCTCTCTTTGCTATTCGTTGGAACTCTGCATTCAGATGGGTGTATCTTTCCTTTTCTCCTTTGCCTTTAGCTTCTCTTCTTTCTCAGCTATTTTTAAGGCCTCCTCAGACAATCATTTTGCCTTTTTGCATTTCTTTTTCTTGGGAATGGTCTTGATCACTGCCTCCTGGATAATGTCATAAACCTCCATCCATAGTTCTTCAGGCACTCCTTTATCAGATCTAACCCCTTGAATCTGGGGGAAGGGACTGTATCTCTGTGTCTACCTACCCTGATTCCACTCCTATGATAACTCAGTGCTTCTTTAATTGAATAGTTTGTAGTCATGAAGCTTCCCGTTGCATACATAGGGCAGCCTTTCTAGAGAGCTCTGGGGCACAGTTTGTTGCTGCCAAAAGTTTGCAAGCTAAGATGTGTAAGCACTCATTCATACATTACATATATCTTTTAACTAAAATTTTAAAATAAAGCCAGGAAACCCTGGTCTCAGGTACACATTTCCCTTGCCAATTAAAGCAGCACATTTTTCTTCCTCTCTGCCAATCAGGTGCAAATTAGAAACAGGATCTTTTTTAGAAAAGTTTTCCCTCCCTCAGATTTCATCACACAGCTGCCCTCAGTGCATGCACCCTGACAATTGCACAACGCCCAGTAAACTGCTGTGCTTGAAGGAGGCCTGCTCCAAGCCCTGGCGCAGGAATTGGAGTCTTCCCCGGGGAGACCAGCCCCAAGCTCCCACTCTGGCTGCAGGAGGATATAGCCCATTTCTCTGTCCAAACCTGGCCTCCGTGTGGTCTAGGTCAGCGCAGCCAACCTCCTTTGTTTGTCCAGCTGGACATTAGGGATAATGATACCTCACCAGGGCCTCGAAGAGTTCAACAATTAATCACATAGAGACCCTTGGCTGAAAAGTGCCGCAAAAAGTGGGCAGGAAGAGAAAACCCCCTTTGGCAGAAAAAGACCGGCCGCACAGACAGGGCCCCCCAGCAAAGCAGCTGCTCCCCTCCGGTGCTTACGATTCCCCAGGTGTTAGCCCGCAGCCGACGCACTGCTTCCCTCCACCGCAGCGGCCCAGGGTCGCGGACCGCAGACCCGCCCCTTTGACTTTCCCGGAAGCGGAAGCGAGGATGGACCCGCCGCACACCAGCAGATCTCTCTGACAGTCTTTCTCCTGCGTCCGGCTCTTCTCTCGGCTCCAAAGGCTGGATCCTGAGCGTCAGCTGCGGGCAGACCCCAGTCCTCCGCAACCTCATGTTGCGGGTCTCGTCTGGTGGTCTCACACTCTCTTGAAAATATGGCTTCTATATCTTGACAGCTCAGGTAAACTGAGGCAAAAAGGATCCGATTTTAACACCTTATTTTGCTGGTAAATTGCCAGACTCTTCGGCCCCTGATAAATTTTGTTGAGTAAATAAATATTGCTATTTCTTTCTTTACAGTTTGTTTTGTTTTGAGTGTGTTTTCACTCGCCAGCTAAATTTGAAGGTTCTCTAGGACAGAGGTTATGCCTCGCAGAGAGCAGGACCTCCGAGAGTCCAAGGAACTCAAGGTACAGTCCTGGGACCACCAGCATCAGTTACATCAGTTACCCTTCTCGATAGATGTCTCATTGTCCTAGCAAAGTGCAACCAATTTCCTTGTTTTCTGTTTCTCTCCCCAAGAGCAATTTGTACTTTTACATTACAGAAGAAACAATGAAAATTGGTTCTGATTTATCACAGCATAGTTGGTGTACTTTTGACAGTTCTATCATGCTTCTAATGTTACACATTTCTTGCTCTTTCTGTATTTTGAGGAAGGTACATGTTCAACTCATCCTCCAGTGTACAATAATCCCTTCACGTACTAAATTTATTTTGAAGTGTTTGATTTCTTTCTTTGAGATGTCCTTTTATTGTGCCTACTGCCCTGCATGCATATAGTAAACACTCAATAAATGTGCCACATTCTTTACCAGCTGAGCCACCAGGGAAGCCCAATAAATGGGCCAGTGTCTTGTCAATAGAGTTTTGATGAGAAATTCAGTGATTAGTAGGAGAGAGTGGCAAACCCAAAGCATTAGGGTTATAACATATCAGCATAAAGATCTTTGTTGGGAAGAGGACAGAGTATTATGAGGAGAGGAAGAGTCTGTAAATGGATGAGGTAATTAGAAAACACCTGGTGTGCAAAGATCAGTGTCTGTGTTAATATTTTTGCAAGGATAATCACAATTTCAGTTATTTTGCAGCACTACAGATTTCTGTACTGGCTCCGACTGTTGAAATATGCACCTGGAAATCTGGAGGAAAGCTTTTGTCTTTTGTTGAGCTCATCTTAAATGTTGGCTGGAACTTCATTTTTATTAGAGGAGACTTTATAGCTATTATCTGGAATGATGAGTACACGCCTTGATGTTAACAAGGATTTCCCAGTGGAAATGTTTCAGTGTTACAAAATGGGAGACCCAAGATGCAGGGAATAAAGTCCGCACAGAGATGGGGCATCCGTTTCTCCATTCTGAATTTCTTGGCCTTTTTTTTTTTAACCTCTGCAGAATATATAAAATTCTCTGGATCTGAGCTTATACTCAAGCTGGAAGAAGGATCTCACAAAAGATGGAATCCTAACCATTTAATGCTATATAAATGTGATGTTGTATATTTAGAGGGCAAATGTGGAGTCTCTGAGCCTCTCTCAGTAAATGAGAATATGGAAATAGAAAAACCAACAAAAGCAAATGTTGGTTCCCTGAAAAGATCAACAAAATTGACAAAACTTTAGCTGGACTAACAAGAACCAGAGTGAAGATTCAAATTACGGTACTAAAATCAGGAATGAAAGAGAAGATGTTAGTATTGAACTTCCAGAAATAAAAAAGATTATAAGGAAATATTATGATGTATCAACTTTTCTAGGTGAAATGAAGAAATCCCTAAAAAACACAAGATACCAAAACTGACTTGAGAAGAAATAGAAAATGTAAATAGAATTAGAACAAGTAAACAGATTGACTTAGTGATTTAAAAACTTTTCAAAAGAAAGCCCAGGCCCAGATGAATTACTTCTGAATTCTAACCATCTAAAGAAGAATTAATGCCAGTTCTTCACAAGCTCATCCAAAAAATTAGAAAAGGAGGAAATAGGCCCCAGCTCATTACATGAGATCAATGTAATCCTGTTACCAAAGCTAGACAAAGGCATCATGAAAAAGAAAATGATGGACCTATACACCAATGAACATAGATGCTGTAATCTTCAACAAAATACTAATACAATAAATCCAGCAATGTATTTAAAAAAGAATTGCTCCCAGATGCCTGAATCTCAGGAACTATATGAAATAAAAAACATCTTTTATTTTACACCCCTAGATTAGGGGGAAATTTGTTACATGGCAATTGATAACCACTGTACATATTGGTACATGAAAGTCAGGTGCTACCATAACAAAAACCAAATGTGCGATTGAAATGGAGCTAGACCCAGTGGGGACCTTCCAAAGATAGAGGCCTTTCTATGTCCCCTGCTTCCTGTTTATAAGAAAAAAGTTTTCATTTTTCTAGACCTTCCCTGAGTTTGGAAGGGTAGACAGACAGTAATTAGGAGAACAAGGGAATGCAGAAAGAAGCCATGGTGCAGGGAGAGTGCCTGGGCCTGGTTCCTCTCCTGGGTATGTGCGTACCAACCTGATGCAGAATCTCTGAGTTCTTTGCAGGAACTAAGGCCCCCCATCCAGGTGGAAGATGGTAATTTCAGGTTGAACACAGCCTGTGGATCCCAGACTGCTTGGAACCAGAAGGCTGTTGATTGAGATTTCTGGAACACCATCCTGTTACTTCACCATCAACCAATTAGAGAAGGGTTACATGCCACATTTTGCTTATAAATTCTCCTTGCATGAACCTTTCTCTGCTCCAGACTCCAACAACATTGACATTTCAGTTTGTTTGCGGGTTGGGCACAGGAACCTGGGTTTGACAACAGGAATAACTTTGGAATCAGAAAGTGGGATAAACATGAAAGAACTTTTAGGAAAATGTGCTAATGAAAGCACAGGAGTTTTGGCTAAGGGTTAACGAAGCCCACTGCTTCTAGAGGAGGCTACCAGAGAGGATGTGAAGGGAAGGAAGAAAATGGCATTGGCAAAGGGAGGGAGAGGTACACAATGGTAGAAAGTTCAGCGACATTAAACTGTGGGGTTGCGGAAGACGAAATACATGCCCGGGGACCTGGCTGAGCTGGGGAAGGGAATTTCCAGGCAAAGTGCTGAAGGAGCCTCCTGGTTTCTTCTTCCTGCTTATATTTAAACACAAGAGGAAAGAGACAAAATCAAGAAGTATTGTTTGAAAAAAAAAAAGGAAAGACCCTGGAGGACTGACAGGTTTTGAAAGTTCTCAGCTTCTTCTTTTTTTCTCAGCTTCCTTTAATGGCCAAGAATAAAACTTAAAACTGACTTTGAAGCAGCATCAGTTCTATTACAGCAATCCATAATTTGTCACACAACAATACATAGTGTATATACTTCCCATCACACTCATAGTAAGTCTCTAATTTTTTACCAAGGCCTTAAAAATTCCCCTTTACCTACCTGTTGGGCCAACCAGCACCCATAGTACTTTCCTCCCACCTCATGGGCTCGAGCCAGGCTGAATTTCTCTCTGTCTTTAACACTCCAAGCACTCTTCAATCTAAGTGACTTTCTATTCTCTCGATTTCAAATAATTGCCCCCAACATGTTCATGGATGACTCTCTCTTGTAAGTCAGTCCTTCCCTTGATATTTAGATCAATACAGTTGATTGATCAATACAGTAGATCAATACAACTTAATTTAGATCAATTAAGTTGAAGAGTCAAAGTTTCTTTAAGGAGGCAACATTTCAGCTGTGGTCTGAAAGACAAGAAAGAACTAATAGTATCATTTAGTAGCTGGCATTATTTTTCATTTATTGATTTGTGTGTATTTTAATTGTCTCTGCACATCATCAAAAATGTCAATTCTATGAGAGACCATGTCTATCCTATTTATCACTATACCCTCGGTGGGGCTTATGTAGAACCGTGCCCAGCACAGAGTAGGAAACCAATAGATGTGTGCTGAATTAACAATGAATGAATAAGTGAATGAATGCCTAGGCTAGGTGTCACAGCGAGCAAAGTTGAAACTGGTAACTCAACACTCATGCCTTTAACCTCTTCCTTCAATTATTTGAACAATTCCAATGAAATTGATGTCATTAATAATTTTGATCTCTCTATTGACACAACCTTTCTCAAGTATATAAACAGAAACATGCAATATACCCAGAACAAAAGATATTTTACAAAGTAGTTCAAGAAGTTTTTATTTTATTATTATTATAAGATGTGTTCACAGTCTGCAAAATGTAGTCATTTCGTCTTTTCTTTCTATGTATTTTCCATAGAATTTTCCTTTCTTCTACCAGACTCAGGTAAGTCAGGATTTAGGATTTCATCATTTCTCCCTTTCTTCCTCTTCAATTTCACAAAAAAAAAAAAAAAAAAAATGCAATCACCAGAAAAGCCCACCACAGGGAATAATGAACGTGAGGGGCCATATGGAGGTGAGTGGAAGGCGTTAGAGTCACTTCATCTCTTGTTTGGAGGGTAAAATCACCCTGGCGAGGGCAGGCCTGACACATTCATTACCACAGGGCAGTGAGTATTCTGCCTGGGGGATTATTTTTTAACTCCATCTGCCTGGCATCACCAGAGGCTCCAAGAGCATGCTGGAACATTGAGACAATCTCACCTTGGGGGAGAACCCAAGCTCTTTCATTACTGGGTTCCTCTGGGGCTGATAGGGATCCTTTCTAACTGAGAAGTCTGTTTTGATCTCACTAGGGGTGAGGTCCATTACTTTTTGTGGGCTGGCCCTGTTGGCTCACTCAGCAGCCCTCAAGTATTTTAGCTTCATATTGAAAGCTTTTCGTAAGCCATGGAGGCAGGAGAAATAAGAAAGCTTTGAAAACTGTGGACAAATTTGGTCTCATTGATAGTGTTCTAACCAGTAAATCTTATTCCTCCCCCATAATAATCCTTCAATACACACACATACAGTCTCACCACACACCTTGATACATACACACATACACACCACATATATATACATACACACACTATCTGCTTGCTAAGTCACTTGTGTCTGACTCTTCAAGACCCCATGGACTATAGCCCACTAGACTCCTCTATCCATGGGATTCTCCAGGCAAGATTACTGGAGTGTCATGCCCTCCTCCAGGGGATCTTCCCAACCCAGGGATAGAACCTGCTTCTCTTATGTCTCCTGCATTGGCAGGTGGGTTCTTTACCACTAGCGCCACCTGGGAAACACATATATACATAAACATATACACACAAGCACACACACCACCCCTTTAAAATTAGCATAAAATTCAACTTTAAAATTAGCATGAAAACACAAAAGCTGTGGTTTCTGTATGTGTATTTTCCAGGCTACTTTAATTAAGATTTCTTGGATTTGTTCTCATTTGAAATTTCTTTCAAGTCTTGTGGAAGTTAGGCAGGAAGACTAAATTGAAATAATAGCGAAAATACTTCCCCAAGACTTAGTCTTTGTGTAAATGCTCATCCACACCAACCAGAGAAAATTGCTAGTTATGGTGGGAGGTGGCAAAGCAGTGTCTACATACGGAGATATTTGAATCAATTTCTAATAAATACCTCCTAGGCTTTCTGTGTGGACCAATATTTTAATATGGGATTTGGCATCAAATCCTCCCTGGAATAAACTGAGGGAGGGGATGGAGAGTGAGAATTTGTTTCATGGATGTTACTTTATGGTATCTACTGAAAAAATGATTTGACACATAGGAAAGGGTAGGGGTGATCTGGGGACACTGAGGCAGGGTGTCCTTGTTCTGCTTGAAAGGCACAGGACCCAGACCAGCCATCAGAAGACCCTCATCAGGTTGACTAGGCACATTTCCTAGGGAACTTTAGGCTTACCTGATCCCGCATTCTAAGAAGCCTCTATAACTATCAATTCATCCCCAGGTAACTAGCCCCACACTGGGATTTTCAAAGTCCACAAGCCCACAATCTGTACGAACAAACGTTTTTGTGTCCTTTCTGCCTCTCAACCATCAAAAATTATGAAAATGCTATTATCTGGTACTGTTTACAGAATGTTTTGTAGACTGAACAAAGGTTGTATCAGGGGGTGGACAACTCACTGGCCTAGGAATTAGAGGGTAGGTATTCTGGTCCTCCACTATTACCTGTGTAAGCTCGGGGGAACCCTGAACCTCTCTGAGACTCAGGCTCTCCATCTTTTAAATGGAGATAGTGGTAATATCTGCTCTCCCAATTGGTCAGGTCAGGATCAAAGGACTTAAATGTGTGGAACAGTCCTAAAATGTGTGTCCCAGAGGGAAGGCATGATCTTGATTTATGTCAAGGGATGCATGGAGTTTATTTATTACAGGTTACAGATTATTTCAGGCTTCCCAGGTGGTGTCGTGGTAAAGAATCTGCCTGATAATGCAGAAGGCACAGGAGACGTGGGTTCAATCCCTGGGTCAGGAAGATCCCTTGGAGAAGGAAATGGCAACCCACTCTAGTATTCTTGCCTGGGAAATTCCATGGACGGAGGAGCCTGGTGGGCTAGAGCCCATGGAATTACCAAGAGTCGGGCACAACTGAGCGACAGCATGCACATGTACAGATCATTTCAGGGGGCTGCATAGAGCCCAACTGGAGAAATCTTTAATGCCCTCCCCCACCCCACTCAAGCATGTTGTCGTGTGTATATTAGCAATTCTCAACTAGAGGTGATTTTGCCACCCAAGTGGCATTTGGCAATGTCTGGAGACAGTTTTAATAGTCATGGTTGTTGGAGGGAGAGCAGACATGCAACTGGTATCCAGACAGCAGAAACCAGAGACCTCTAAACATCCAAAAAGGCGCAGGTCAGCCCCTCACAACAAATTACAGAACCCAAAATATCAATAGGGCTGAGATGGAGAACCCTTGTTGTGTGCACATGCTTACACTCTGTGCCTTCAAGCTAGAGAGCAGTTGTAGGATGACTTGAGAGCCTACAGTCCTCTGAGACACACCTTGAAATCTTCTCCTGGAGAGTTCAGCCAGGTGGTGGGGGTGACTTAGTCACAAGTCATGTTCGACTCTTGTGACCCCATGGACTGTAACCTACCAGGCTCCTCTGTCCATGGGATTTCCCACCGGAGTGGGTAGCCATTTCTTTCTCCAGGAGATCTTCCTGACCCAGGGATCAAACCCAGGTCTCCTGCATTGCAGGCGGTCTCCCTGCATTTCAGGTGGATTCTTTACTGACTGAGCAACCAGGGAAGCCCTGGAGAGCTGAGCCAGTTAGAGGGTGTGAAATCCCTTGCAGTAATTATGTGGGGGTGGTGGGGTAGGGGGAGCTCCTGAAATATCTTCAGCAGTAGCTGTCAATGTGTGGGCCTCAGACCAGCAGCACCAGCACTGCCCCAGGGAGCTTGTTAGACATGCAAAGACTAGGCCCTCACTCGGGACATGCTGAGTTGGTGGTGCCTGGCAAGCTGCATTTTTAACAAGCCCTCCTGGTGATTCAAACCCAGGCTGTAGATTGAGAACCCCTCACTGAATAGTATCATGACTCAGATCTTGCCACGTGGCACCTGGAAAAAAGGTTAGCTTGGGCCAGCGGTGGGGACTCCTGACCATCTTTTTAGCCCAGGAATCTCCCTGCTAGCAGCTCTATGCTTCAAAGAGCTGAGGCAACCTCTAGCTGCAGAAAGCAAGTGTCGTTAGGACCTAGACCTCCTGTTCCAAGACGCCTCGCTGAAAACCACCTGGGCGAGGAACGCCCAGATGGCACAGACTCACCTGTGACAAGGTGTTTGGGGGCAGGGCTTTTCTTAGCAGAGGAGAGGAGTGGCCTGATGCTCCCCTGGGAGAGGCTGGCTCCCGGGCTCATGGTCTCGCCACAAGGCATGGCATGATGCGGAGCACTGCTCTCTCCGGTTGGTCCTCTGAGGATGTGGTTGAGGCAGAAGTGGGGGTGGGTAGCCAACGACGTTTCCAGAACTTGTGTTTTTTCCTTCAAGAGAGACTTCTCAGTTTCTAGACTTTTACTAATGGGACAGGTTCAAGCCCTAGTGGGAAGAGATACAGTAAACTCCTTTTGTCTCCAGATCTGGTGTCTGGTCCCATCTCTCATATGATCTCTGATCATGTGGCCCTGATTAACCTTCTCGAGACCACACTGCTTCATAAGTAACTTTGTAGGAATAATCCACTTCCACTACTTCATGACAATACTCATTCATTTAATATACATGTGTTCTGTACATACTAAGTGGCATGGAAATTTATAAGTGGGAACTGAAGATGCATGATGCAAAATCAACTGGAAACATACATGTCCACTCAATTGTTTACAATATAAAGTGATAAATGCTGCCTGAAGCCTTATGGGGTCCCGGAAGAGGAGGTGTGGAGGTCATCTATTGATCTCCAGTCCCCCTTGTTCTGACAGCAGCACCCAATTCAGTGTTGGGTAGCTAGGCTTCTCCCATGGGATCCAGTGTTGCAGAATATGCCCATCAAGCAATGTAGCTTTCTCCTGGCTGAGGGCTGGCCTGGGAGCCCTGCTTGTCCAATCAGTCACATCATCCCTGGAATTACATGTTTGAGCTAAGGAAGCAAAGGCTGAAAAACATTTGAGTCTCATTTTTCCTCACAGGGGAAGTATGAAAAGACCATCTGTTTCTATTTCTTGGATTCTAGCACTGCTTTCTGAGAAAGTATTGTTCAGCTTATCCTTCAGTTCTATGAGGACCCAACGCACAATCAATAGATGCATTCTTCTTGACACAGACTTGTTTCTGTTGCTCACAACCAGGGGGCTCTATTCACACAGGGACTGTGAGTGTTCAGTATGCAAAGGCAGGTCCACCGGGAAGCTCTCTGAGCTTGGGCATCCAGACACTCACCTGCAAAGATGCCTTCTAAGACACCCAAATAAATCCTCATAACGTAATCATATGGTCACAGGTTTTCATTGCAAAAGAAGATTTTAATAGCAGTTGCTTATGAGCAATGCTCCTTTCCATCCTGGCTTTCTCTTATCACATTTCCCCTTGTCTTGGGTGAAAATGGAGTGGCATTTTGAGAACTCAGTTCAGGGGAAACCAAGAAGAGAATACATTTAGTTGGAGTTTAATGGAATAATTAGCAGATTTTCAGTCATTTTCAGATATAAAATAAAGTATTTATAGTCATTCCAGTTTAGGAAAACCATAGGTTTTAGGTATCCTAAAGTCATCTATAATAAAAAAACAATTTTTTTTTGATCAACCATGTTAGAAGAATGACTAAATTATATGGCTATTTCTCTATTGAACAATTATATTATAAATAATATTATAAAACTGTTGTTACATAAAGAGGTGATAAAAGACTATGCAGCCCAATGAATAGGGGGAAACTAACACAAAGACAAATCAGGTAATTAATTAAAGAATTCTTTGATTTTTGTAACGTATTGGTTTTCCAAAACCTGCATTTGTTGTAATTTTTCTCATTCTAAAGAAATATTCAATGTTTATATCTAATTTTACATTATTTTCTTAAAGAAGTTCTTCCCAAATTGAATTAGGATCGAGCCCACAAAACACAATCCAGCCCTGAGGATAAGAGCGCATGCGGGAGACTTCCGTGGTGGTCCAGTGGTTAAGGATGCAGGGGGTCCCTGGTCCAGGAAGGTTCCACATGTCGCGGGGCGACTAAGCCCGTGAACCGCAACTCCTGAAGCTTGCAGACCTAGAGCCCCATGCTCCACAACAAGGGGAGCTACAACGATGAAAAGCCCACGCATTGCAGCTAGCGAGCAGTCCCCACTCCGCGCAACTAGAGGAAAGCCCACCTGCAGCAACAGAGACCCAGGGCAGCCAAACACTGAGACAAAACATTTTTAAGACTCCACGCGGGAGATACGGGACGGCCCTTTGGAAGCTGTGACACATCGTGTCAATGTAAAGGATAACACTTACCCAGCAGTTTACCGAGAGCTGCCTTTTTATGCCAGGCATTGGATAGCACTGATGGTACAAAGTCGCAGATGCGGCAGCTGCGCGGGGCAGGAGCCCCGAGAGGAGCTACCCCGCGTCCAAGGTTGGGACGGTGGAGAGGAGCTACCCCGCGTCCAAGGTCGGGGGCGGCGGAGAGGAGGTGCCCCACGCCCAGGGTCAGGAGCGGTGGCAGAGAGGAGGTGCCCCGCGCCCAAGGTCAGGAGCGGTGGCAGAGAGGAGGTACCCCATGTCCAAGGTCAGGAGCGGTGGCCGAGAGGAGCTACCCCATGTCCAAGGTCAGGAGTGGTGGCTGTGAGGAGCTACCCCGCGTCCAAGGTCAGGAGTGGTGGCCGTGAGGAGATACCCCTCGTCCAAGGTAAGGAGCAGCAGCTGCACTTTGCTGGAGCAGCCGTGAAGAGATACCCCACGTCCAAGGTAAGAGAAACCCAAGTAAGATGGTAGGTGTTGCCAGAGGGCGTCAGAGGGCAGAAACACTGAAACCATAATCACAGACAACTAGCCAATCTGATCACACGGACCACAGTCTTGTCTAACTCAATGAAACTAAGCCATGCCGTGTGGGGCCACCCAAGACAGATGGGTCATGGTGGTGAAGTCTGACAGAATGTGGTCCACTAGAGAAGGAAATGGCAAGCCACTTCAGTATTCTTGCCTTGAGAACCCCATGAACAGTACAAAAAGGCAAAATGATAGGATTCTGAAAGAGGAACTCCCCAGGTTGGTAGGTGCCCAATATGCTACTGGAGATCAGTGGAGAAATAACTCCAGAAAGAATGACGGGATGGAGCCAAAGCAAAAACAATACCCAGTTGTGGATGTGACTGGTGATAGAAGCAAGGGCCGATGCTGTAAAGAGCAATATCGCATAGGAACCTGGAATGTTAGGTCCATGAATCAAGGCAAATTGGAAGTGGTCAAACAGGAGATGGCAAGAGTGAACGTCAACATTCTAAGTCATTTTGGAAAACTCTTAAGTCATTTGGGAAACTCTAAGTCATTTTGGAAAAGAGAGCTGAACTGCTTTCATTAATCCCAAAAGAGCTAGTCAAAATTACAAGAGGAATAACAGTCTTCCTCATTCAGAAAGAAAGAAGTGAAAAGGAGTACAAGCTATGATCAATTTCTGTGTGTTGGGGATGTGGTAGGAAACTGAGAGTATTAATGCTTAAATACTCTATACAGTCAGCAAAAACAAGACCACGAGCTGACTGTTGCTCAGATCAAGAACTCCTTATTGCCAAATTCAGACTTAAATTGAAGAAAGTGGGGAAAACCACTAGATCACACAGTTATGACCTAAATCAAATCCCTTTTGATTATGCAGTGGAAGTGAGAAATAGATTTAAGGGACAAGATCTGATAGACAGAGAGCCTGATGAACTATGGACGGAGGTTCGTGACATAGTACAGGAGACAGGGATCAAGACCATCCCCAAGAAAAAGAAATGCAAAAAGGCAAAATGGCTGTCTGAGGAGGCCTTACAAATAGCTGTGAAAAGAAGAGAAGTGAAAAGCAAAGGAGAAAAGGAAAGATATAAGCATCTGAATACAGAGTTCCAAAGAATAGCAAGGAGAGATAAGAAAGCCTTCCTCAGTGATCAATGCAAAGAAACAGAGGAAAACAATAGAATGGGAAAAACTAGAGATCTCTTCAAGAAAATTAGATATACCAAGGGAACATTTCATGCAAAGATGGGCTCAATAAAGGACAGAAATGATATGGACCTAACAGAAGCAGAAGATATTAAGAAGAGGTGGCAAAAATACACAGAAGAACTGTACAAAAAAGGTCTTCATGACCCAGATAATCATGATGGTGTGATCACTCTCCTAGAGCCAGACATCCTGGAATGTGAAGTCAAGTGGGCCTTAGAAAGCATCACTACGAACAAAGCTAGTGGAGGTGATGGAATTCCAGTTGAGCTATTTCAAATCCTAAAAGATAATGCTGTGGAAGTGCTGCACTCAATATGCCAGCAAATTTGGAAAACAGCAGTGGCCACAGCACTGGAAAAGGTCAGTTTTCATTCCAATCCCAAAGAAAGGCAATGCCAAAGAATGCTCAAACTACCACACAATTGCTCTCATCTCATATGCTAGTAAAGTAATGCTCAAAATTCTCCAAGCCAGGCTTCAGCAGTACGTGAACCATGAACTTCCAGATGTTTAAGCTGGATTTAGAAAAGGCAGAGGAACCAGAGATCAAATTGCCAACATCTGCTGGATCATCGAAAAAGCAACAGAGTTCCAGAAAGACATCTATTTCTGCTTTATTGACTACATCAAAGCCTTTGACTGTGTGGATCACAATAAACTGTGGAAAATTCTGAAAGAGATGGGAATACCAGATCACCTGACCTGCCCAGAAACCTG
Organism: Cervus elaphus; assembly: GCF_910594005.1. Classification (NCBI taxonomy): domain Eukaryota; kingdom Metazoa; phylum Chordata; class Mammalia; order Artiodactyla; family Cervidae; genus Cervus; species Cervus elaphus. Next base: position 47,094,908 of record NC_057820.1, read on the forward strand.
TATGCAGGTCAGGAAGCAACAGTTAAAACTGGACATGGAACAACAGACTGGTTCCAAATAGGAAAAGGAGTATGTCAAAGCTGTATATTGTCACCCTGCTTATTTAACTTATATGCAGAGTACATCATGAGAAATACCGGGCTGGATGAAGCACAAGCTGGAATCAAGATTGCTGGGAGAAATATCAATAACCTCAGCTATGCAGATGGCACCACCCTTTTGGAAGAAAATGAAGAAGAACTAAAGATCCTCTTGATGAAAGTGAAAGAGGAGAGTGAAAAAGTTGGCTTAAAGCTCAACATTCAGAAAACTAAGATCATGGCATCCAGTCCCATCACTTCATGGCAAATAGATGGGGAAATAGTGGCTGACTTTATTTTTGGGGGCTCCAAAATCACTGCAGATGGTGATTGCAGCCATGAAATTAAAAGATGCTTACTCCTCAGAAGGAAAGTTATGACCAACCTAGATAGCATATTAAAAAGCAGAGACATTACTTTGCCAACAAAGGTCCATCTAGTCAAAGCTATGGTTTTTCCAGTAGTCATGTATGGATGTGAGATTTGGACTATAAAGAAAGCTGAGTGCCGAAGAATTGATTCTTTTGAACTGTGGTGTTGGAGAAGACTCTTGAGAGTCCCTTGGACTGCAAGGAGATCCAACCAGTCCATCCTAAAGATCAGTCCTGGGTGTTCATTGGAAGGACTGATGTTGAAGCTGAAACTCGAATACTTTGGCCACCTGATGCAAAGAGCTGAGTCATTTGAAAAGACCCTGATGCTGGGAAAGATTGAGGACAGGAGGTGATGGGGACGACAGAGGATGAGATGGTTGGATGGCATCACTGACTCAATGGACATGAGTTTGGGTACTCTGGGAGTTGGTGATGGACAGGGAGGACACGACTGAGCTACTGAACTGAACTGATGATACAAAGGAGAAGAATCCAGAGGTTCCCAAACCTGGCTGGTGGGCAGAAAATTGATAAGCTTTGAAAATATACAGATGTCTTGATCCAAAGGAGACTCACTGAAACCAACTCTAGAGATGGAGCCTATAAATCTATATTTTAAACAAATTCCTCAAGGAACTATATTCAGCTAAACCAGCATCAGTCCCCCAGCAATCAGAAAGCACTGGAATGAGACTGTCCTTGCTGCCTTCAAATTACTTCACTTCCAGTGGGAGACTGAGAACTAAGTGCATAATTACAGTATTATGTGATAAAGTCTATATGAGAGATACAGGCATTTGAGAAACAGGGAATTCATCTACATCTATACCAGATTAGAAGGTTAAGGAAGCCTTCCTTAAAGAGGTGATGCTTACATTGCACCTATTTCTGGTGAAATCAAGGAAAGCTAAGTCCCTTCTTTTCTCAATATAAGATTGTACTTTCACATCCTAAAGCTAAAATCTCTGACCCTGGCTGATTGTTCCCTTTTGTGCCAGCACCATTCAACATGGTAGCCTTGTCACTGCCTGTGTTTTTATAGATGAGGGGACAGGCTCAGAGAGGGTAAGCAGCCTGCCCAACCCTCACAGCTAAGTGGTGAACCAAAGCACCATATCTCAGCAATCTGACTCCAAGTTCATGTTCTCTCCACCTCAGTACATGCCACCTTCCTTTAATCACATACATGACTCGGAAGGGCAGCAGCCTTCAGAAATTTGCTATTCAAAGTGGGATCCAAAGAAGAGCAAGTAGGTCACCAGGGAGCTTGTTAGAAATGCAAAACTCTAGGTCTATTGAATCAAAATCTGCATTTTAAGAAAACCCCGGGGGCACAGGGAATGGGAGGAACACTTCTGGGAAAGAGAAGACAGATGAAGAAGGAAGCTTCCTTCCTTCAGATACAGGCCGATCTCATCCCAAGGAGGTTAGGATATATTGAATATTCTTTTCCAGAGGAGGGAATTCCCCAAGATATGAACAAGGACACTGTTTCCACTCACTTTCTCACTCAGATGTTCTGTTTCCCCCAACCACTTCGTCTGGAACCTGCATTGTTCAATATGGCAGCAACTTGTCATATGTGCAACTGGGCCTTTGACATGCGGATTGCCCAAACTGAAATGTGACCCAGTGTAAAATGGGGCTTCCCAGGTGGCGCAAGTGGTCAAGAATCTGCCTGCCAATGCTGGAGAGGCAAGAGGCTTAGGTTTGATCCCTGGGTTGGAAAGATCCCCTGGAGTGGGAAGTGGCAACCACCCCAGTATTCTTGCCTGTAAAATCCCAGACAGAGAAGCCTGGCAGGCTACAGTCCAGGGGGCCACAAAGAGTCAGACATGACCGAGTAACTGAGCATGCTAGGTAATTAATGCACACCAGGTTTTGCAGACTTAGTATGACAGAGAGCACTTTTTCATCAATAATTGTTTATACTGATTGCAGGTTGAATTGATAGTTTGGGGGATCTATTTCGTTCACTAAAATGTATTATTACCATTAATTTTACTTATCTCTTCAATTTTTTTTTAACATGGCTTCTAGATCATTGTAAATTACATTTGGAGCCTGGTGTGCTATAGTCCTTGGGGTCACAAAGAGTCGGACATGACTGAGCGATTAAGTATACAAGGACAGCAAGCATTTGGGGCTTGTATAATATTTCTGTTGCACAGCATGGACTTAATTCTTCAGCTTCTGCAGCAAAAGAAGACTGAAATTTCCTTGCTTTTCTATTAAGTGGTGAAAGGTGACAGCAGGTTCTTACTCTAAAGAAATTTGTGGGCTCCACATCTCCATTGAGATCAGGTTAGAGTCTCAGTAGCTTGTCTTCCACATGGGTTGAACCAAGAGAGAGTCCAAGTTTGTCTCTAGGTTTGACAAAATGGCAAATCTGGTATCTACTTGTGTGAGGATTTTGGATTTGGGGCTGGGAGACGGGTCAGTTTCTGGGGAGCAAGACAGGAGAGCTGGAGAATGAAAGAGGACTCAGTGTTGTGGAGGCCTCCACAGCACAGCGGAAGGCAGACACGTTTCCGGTGCATTGGCCCCTTGAGGGTAACAGTGCCATTTGACTTCTTGAGTCCTTCTTGGCACAGGACATGCTTAGCTGTCTCTCATCCTAAATGGACAGAGAATACACAGATGGAATAAATATTAAGTTGCATCTCTGTGGATTATCTGTTAATATAACATAAAGGTTAACAAAAAAAGAAAGAAAATGCAGAGCAAGGCATCTTTTCTATACAATTGCCTTTCAAGCACACATGCTCTAATTATATAGCAGGCAAACAGAGAGAGGAGAATGAGCTGGATGCTTCCTGGAGACTAAGGCTGCAGTCCATATGGAGTTTTCCAGGCCTTCCAAGGTTGGCTTCATGGTGAAATGACTTTCAGCTGGTCCTACAAACTGCTGCTTTCAGCCGGGCTCAACAGCTTAGTTCCTTGGTCCAAGAAGCGGAGAGAACCCTGAAGGCTGCATTTTGAAAAACAAAACAAAACCTTGCTAAATGTGCTCCAGCTTTTCCTGTCCCAAACCAGACAGCTGCTCTGTGGGGCTCATGGATGTCAGTGCTATAGAACACTTCAAACAGGAGGGAGTTTCCATGATTTCCAAGTGAGTGAGAAGGGGGGCTCATCTTTGGAGGAGGGGTTGGTGGAGGACTTCAAAAACATTGACTATATAGAAGAAAATATGTGTTGTTCATCATTAAGTGATGGTAGATGAGACTAGGACAAAATGTTGGTGTCAGTGGATGAAACCCAGGCATGGTCTTTATTTTATGGGTTGGATATTAATTATACCCAAGCTCTTTGTTAAAATAAATAAAGAGTGAGGGAGACCCCAGGCTTTTGGGAAAGAAATAGAAATAAAGCCGTGACAAGGTCCAGGCCCATTAGGTGACATAACTTGGCAACGTAACTTAGTGCTGGAGGGTAGGAAAGAAAATCCTTTAAAAGAGAAATTGGAGGCGGCTTTTAAGAGATTTTGCATTGTTTGTTAGAATGCAGTAATGTCTTATAGGGAGTAGATGGGTAGGAATAATAATAGCCTTCGTGGGAACATCATCTATGCCAGATTATGCCCCAGACACTCTCACTCATTCATTCTTGATTTTCACATCAAGTCTGCCAGATAGGTGCAGATGAAAAGTTTGAAGCTAACAGAGGTTGGTTCATGAGTTTAAGGGAAAAAGCTGTCTCTGTAACAAAAGTGCAAGGTGAAGCAGCAAGTGCCGATGTAGAGAGCACAGTAAGTTATGTCTTCTAGATATAGAAGATTTAGCTTAGATCATTGATGAAGCTGGCTCCACAAAACACCAAATTTTCAATGTAGACAAAACAGCCTTATGTAGGAAGATGTCATTAAGGACTTTCATAGCTGAAGAAGAGAAGTCAATGCTTGGCTTCAAAGTTCCAAAGTCCTAATAACAATTAAAAGCCATGCTTGTAAAATTTTGAAGTAATATTTGTAAAATTTTATGCTATGAATTTCTTAGCAAATGTTCCTTGTCTAGACTTAAAGAACCCAGTTTATCATAGTTTTGACATACACTGAATACAATATATAAATACATGAATGCATATTTCAGCAAGGGGCTTCCCAAGTAGCATAGTGGTAAAGAATTCTCCTGCCAATGCAGGAGATGCAAGAGGTAAAGATTTGATCCCTGGGTTGGGAAGATCCCCTTGAGAAGGGAATAGCAACCCACTCTAGTATTTTTGCCTGGAAAATTCCATGGACAGAGGAACCTGGTGGGCTTCAGTCTCTGGAGTCACACAGAGTCAGACACGACTGAGCACATACACATACGTTAGCAATGAGAAAACTAAGAAGGAAGTGTGTGTGTGTGTGTGTGTGTGTTTGTACACATCTTTCAAGTAATTTAGAAATGTTAAATCAAAAATGGTAATTTCACAATATTTAATAGAAAGAAGAGAGAGAGAGACAGGCTGACTCTTGTAGAAGCTAATGCAGCTGGTGACTTGAAGTTGAAGCCAGTGCTCATTTACTGTTTGGAAAATCCTAGAGCCCTTAAGAATTATGCTAAATCAACTCTGTCTGTAATATATAGATGGAACAACAAAGCCTGGATGACAGCACATCTGTTGAGAACTTTGGCTCAGGAAAAAAAGATCCTTTCAAAATATTACTGCTCACTGATAATGCACCTGGTCAGCCAAGAGCTCTGATGGAGATGTACGATGAGATTAATGCTGTTTTCATGCCTGCCAACACAATATCCATTCTGCTGCTCATGGATCAAGTCATTTCAACTTTCAAGTCTATTGTTTAAGAAATACATTTTATAAGACTACAGCTGCCATAGAAAGTGATTCCTCTGGTGGTTTTAGGTAAAATCAATTAAAAACCTTCTGGAAAGGATTCACTATTCTAGATGCTGTTAAGGACATTTGTGATTTATGTGTGTGTGCATGCTAAGTCGCTTCAGTTGTGCCTGACTCTTTGTAACTCCGTGGACTGTAGCTAGCCAGGCTCTTCTGTCCATGGGATCCTTCAGGCAAGAACACTGGAGTGGGTTGTCATTTCCTTCTCCAGGGGATCTTCCTGACCCAGGTTTCAAACCCACATCCCCTGCATCTCCTGCAGGACGGATTCTTTACCAGAGTGCCACTGAAGATCTATGGGAAGAGGTAAAAATAATTAACACTAATAAGAATTTGAAAAAGTTGATTTCAACCCTCATGACTTTTTAGGGTTCAAGGCTTTAGTGGAGGAAGTAACTGCAGATGTGGTGGAAATGGCAAGAGAACTAGACTTTGAAATGAAGCCTGAAGATGTGACTGAATTGCTGCAGATTTCATGATAAAATCTTAATGGATAAGGCGTTGCTTATTATGAATGAGCAAAGAAAGTGGTTTCTTGAGATAGAACCTATTCCTGGTGAAGATGTTTTTGTGAAGATTGTCAAAATGACAAGAGATTTAGGCTATTGCTTAAGTTTAGTTGATAAAGCAGTGGCATGGTTTGAGAGGATTGATTCCAATTCTGAAAGAAGTTCTACTGTGGATAAAATGCTTTCAAAGAGCATTTCATGCCACAGAGAAATTGTTTGTGCAAGGAAGTGTCAATCAATGTGGCAAACTTCATTTCTGTTTCACTTTAAGAAATTGCCACAGCCACCTCAACCTTTAGCAGTCACCACCCTGATCAGTCAGCAGCTATCAATGTCAAGGTAAGACCCTCCACCAGCAAAAGAATATGACTCACTGAAGGTTCAAATGATGGTCAACATTTTTTAGCGATAAAGTATATTTAAATAAAGGTATGTACGTTGTTTTTTTAGACATAATGCTCTTGTACACTTAGTAGACCACAGTATAGTGTAAACACACTGGGACTCAATTTATTCTGATATTCACTTTATTGCAGTGGTCTGGAACTGAATCCACAATATCTTGGAGGCTGGCCTGTACTTGGGGCCAAAATACAGACTTGCTCAATAGGACAGGAACAAGTCCCCTTGGCCACAGTGGTAACCTGTCAATCACCCTGATGAGCGCCTTTGGAGTATACTTGTGTTTTGTGGGCAGAGGACACATGAGAACAGAGAGGGTCTCACCAGTGGGTGGCCAAATTAAAACTCTATGAAAATTAAAGGCTTCACATGCCTTGTGTCTGTTTAGTGTTTCAGGAATATTTGGCACCTCATGAGTATTAGGTTTCTGTTAGTCCTTCCATCCTTTCGATATTCAACACTGAAGTGCTTGCTGTACTTATTAACATATTTATTCAATATATCTTATGAATTCTGACTACGTCTTACAAGGTACTTGCTTACTCATTATCTATGCTTAATACATGTCATGAGTTTCACATCTTTTATAGTAGAATTGGACATTTTTGAATGATACTGGAAAGGCTCATCACAACTGTTTAATGCAAACTATTTCCATTGGGGTAGAAGCTCCCTCAGGTTAGATTTTGTCTGACTTGTTTATTGCTGTATCTTTACTGTATCATGGGTAATCTTTAAATTTTTGAATGAGTGAATGAACATCGTAGAAATAGGGAAATACAGAGAGAATAATTAGGCTAAAGAAAGGAAAGAGGCACATGAGTCCAAGGCTTCCTCTGCTAAAAGCCACACATGGGTCCCAAGGTCACAGGCGCCTTCCTGTTCCTATGTTCACCAGGTCTGTGATTCTGCCAGAGCGGTGACTTCTGAAGCATGGCCCCCAGACCAGCAGCAGCAGCAGCATCTGGGCAGAAATTCAAACTCTGCTCCCCAGACCTCTCCCCCATCTACTGAGTGTGAGCCCATTAATCGGTATTTCCACCACCCTTCCATTTGACTGTCAAGCGTGCTCAGATTTGAAAACCACTGTGCTGGAATATTGTGGTGTCATCATGCTTTATTTCAATACACTTGCCTTGCAGGACACTGTGTTTCTCCCCTCTGGAAACAGGAGTCCAGTTTCATTGGTTTGTATAGGAAACCGTCCCTGGGTTTGCAGCCTCCTGGGTCGATGATGCTTCCTCACTGACAGATGCTAATGGGCAAGACCTGCCCAGGACACCGAAGGTGAGGCACCACCAATGAGCCAGCTTTTTCTAGAGTGAAAGTGCAAGCAGGACAGGAAAGAGAGTGGATACGGGAGGATCAGGCTAAAGCCGGCCACATGAGGGGTTTTCCTCCAAGGTTCATCAGAAGCTCAGGCATGCACTGTTTGTGTGAGCAGCACCCTTTCAGCTACCTAGCCTTTACTAGCAGACTTGGAGCCTCTGGGTGAAAACAGGTGCAACTCAGGCCCAATAGGTGGTCAGAGAAAGCAGGACTTAGAAGGGAATTCAGCATCACATGACTAAAACAGTCAAGTACTGTGTTTGTCTTCCCATGAATTATTTTTTTAATTACAAATGTATTTTAAAATCTTGCTTTGCTTGTGTGTGCATACTCAGTTGCTCAATCATGTCTGACTCTTTGTGACCCCAGGGACTGTAGCCCACCAGGCTCCTCTGTCCATGGAAGTTTCCAGGCAAGAACACTGGAGTGGGTTGCCATTTCCTTCTCCAGGGACCTTCCTGACCCAGGGACTGAGCCCAGGTCTCCTGCTCTCCTGCACTGGCAGGCAGATTCTTCACCACTGTGCCACCTGGGAAGCTCCATGCGCTGCTTAGTCCTAGCTATGTATTTATGCATAAAATTTGAAAGACATAGAAAAGTATAAAGAAAAAATTGAATCATCCATTACCCTACTTCCTAAAGATGACAACTCAGTGTTTTAAAGTATTGCATTTGAGAGAAAATAATTAATAATATTAATAGATCTTCTATATAATAACTTTTACAGAGTAGGAAATCTTGATTTTCCTTCCTTTTTAAATACTATATACTATACACAGTATACTATATATTTTAATACTATAATGCTATACATAATTCTTCATAAGCATCACTTTTTAAAGAAAACTTTAAATTTTATATTGGCATGTAGCCAATTAACAATGTTGTAATAGCTTCAGGTGGACAGCAAAGGGACTCTCTGCCATATATATATATGTTTCCTTTCTCCCCTAAACTCGCTCCCCATCCAGGCTGCCACATAACATTGAGCAGAGTTCCCTGTAAGCATCACTTTTAATAGCTACACAGTTGGTAAAAAATCCACCTGCCAATGCAGGAGATGTGAGAGACTCAGTTTCGATCCCTGGGTTGGGAAACTCCCCTGGAGAAGGAAATGGCAACCCACTTCAGTATTCTTGCATGGGAAATCCCGCGGACAGTGGAGCCTGGTGGGCTACAGTCCGTGGGATTGCAAAGAGTCAGACATGACTGAGTGCACATACACACACACACACACACACACATAATACAAAATATCCTGTCATATGTATTTTGTTAGCAATCTTTCCATTAATAAAGACTTGGGTATTTTCTAATGCTAATATTAAAAAGCAGAGACGTTACTTTGCCAACAAAGGTCCACCTAGTCAAAGCTATGGTTTTTCCAGTAGTCATGTATGGATGTGACAGTTGGACCATAAAGAAGGCTGAGTGCCAAAGAGTTGATGCTTTTGAACTGTGGTGTTGGAGAAGACTCTTGAGAGTCCCTTGGACTGCGAGGAGATCCAACCAGTCCATCCTAAAGGAAATCAGTCCTGAATATTCATTGGAAGGACTGATAATAAAGCTGAAACTCCAATACTTTGGCCACCTGATGTGAAGAATTGACTCATATGAAAAGACCCTGATGCTGGGAAAGATTGAAGACAGGAGGAGAAGGGGACGACAGAGGATGAGATGGTTGGATGGCATCACCGACTCAAAGGACATGAGTTTGAGTAAGTTCCACGTGTTGGTGATAGACAGGGAAACCTGGTGTGCTTCAGTCCATGGGGTCACAAAGAGCTGGACATGACTGAGTGACTGAACTGAACGTCTTTAGGTTTTTCCTTGCATCTCTATTTCTTTAGGATTGATTCTTAGAAGTGGAATTACTAGATCAAATGATATTGTGTGGGTATAGTCTGAGATGGAAGGGCTTGTCTAGTTGGGCAATAGTAGGAGCTGACATTTAAGAGACCTGGGGTTCAACCCGAGATTGCCAAATATTCCCTATGTTGTCTTGAACAAGTCACTTTCTCTCTCTGGATAAGAGTTTTCTCCCATGTTAAATAAGAGAATGGGAATAAGTCCTTGTATCTTGAATGGCAGTATTATACCACTCAGCTAAAAATGTAAAGCATTACTTTTATATTAAAACAAACATCATATCTATATATATAATACATATATATATTCCACATCTTCTTTATTTATAAAACTGACATTTAAATTTCAAGATAAAATTCCAAATTCCAAAAATTTCTTGCTTTTATTTGGCTAGTTAGATATCTCCCATAGAACAGACCTCCCTTAGAGCATGTGTCAGAATCCTTGGCCAATAGAAGTATGTCAATGAGAAAGTTTAAGAATAATTGGACTAAGTGACCTCATGAACTAATTGTAGTCTGGATATTCTGTGCATACATAGTTTCGGGTGTCTAAACTACATATCCTTAGCAAATCTTCCAGGTCTGATTTAGTCTTCATCCTGGGATTGGGATATTTTCATAAATTTTTCTATTGACCAGCTCCATGTGGACTCAGGTTAAAAAAACTTTTGAAGATATCTTAAAACCTGATCAGTCTGCCCTTAGCCTACAGTTGCTTAACACACATCACACTAGTTCATAAAAGCTCACCTTCAGGCACTTATTCACTCACACAAAAATATTTATTTTTGGACACAACTGCAAAGCCAAATACTAAGATGAATAAGATATAATATTTATCCCTGTCTTCTGGGAATTAATAATGTATTTCCCGCAAAGTATCCCAGAAAATGCCCAGTGTCAATAGGTACTATTTTTTCTTTAAAAAAGAGTATTCATATCAAATATGTTTGAGAAGTGTTGAATTAAAGTTAAGCAGGTTCATTTACTGCAGGCCTTTTCAGAGACTTTAATATGCTAATATGCAAAATGTCCAGTGTTCCCAAAGTTATTTGTCTAGGGAACTCTTCATTTGTGGACCACCTCCAAGAACTAGAGATTCATGGCTCACAACTTGAGAAATGCTGACCTAGTAAAATCTAATCAGTACACTTACTCAAAAAATAAATTATAGTTTTATAGATAGCAAAATACAGAGGGAACTGAGGACAGATTCTTTCTCTTGGAGAGCTTTCAATCTATTTAATTGGAAGGGCAGTCCTGAAACACACACAGAGAATATCCACAAACAAATTAAAACCAATGTGAAAGTGTGGAGATGTGGAATCAGCAGAAACATCTGAAGGGAAAAGGATGACATTAATCCTTTCAATTAATTAATCAAGGAACATTTCATGGAAGAGGTGGGGTTTGGAGAAAGAATTTCTCCCATGAAATAAAACTCCAAAATTAATTTTCTTAAGAAAACATTATGCTAAGTGAAATGCTGGACATGGAAGGACAAATACTGCGTGAGCTCACATATATGTGGATTCTAAAAGAGTCAAAGTCATCAAATCAGATTGTACCAGGGTACGGGGTATGGGAAGAACTGAAAGATAATGGGCAAAGGGTACAAAGTTTCAGTTAGATGGGATAAATATTTTCTGAAGATTTTATGTACAGCCTGTTAATTGTGATACTGGTGAATAATTGAAATTTTCCAAGAGAATAGATCTCAAATTAAATCTTCTGAACACACACAAGAGGATAACTATGTAGAGGTGGTGGATGAATTATTTAGGTTGGCTGTGGAGATCCTTTCACAAAGTAAGTGCATCCTCAGTTGCTAAGTTGTGTCTGACTCTTTGCGACCCCACAGACCAGCTCTCCAGGCCCCTCTGTCCATGAGATTTTCTAGGCAAGAATACTGAAGTGCGTTGCCATTTTCTTCTCCAGGGTATCTTCCCAACCAAGGGATCGAACCCTCGTCACCTGCATCTTCTGCATAGGTAGGTGGGTTCTTTACCACTGAGTCATCTGGGAAGCCTTCACAATGTACGTTGTTGTTGTTTAGTAGCTCAGTCGTGTCTGACTCTTTGCCATCCCATGGACTGTAGCCCGCCAGGCCCCCTGTCCATGGGACTCTCCAGGCAAGAATACTGGAGTGGGCTGCCATTTCCTTTTCCATCACAATGTATACATATCCACAAAAACATCGAGTGGTACACTTTAAATGTATACAATTTATTTCTATGTGTCAAATATATTTAAATAAAATGATTTTAAAAAGAAAATAATACATCTTCATTAAGGAAATTATTTTTTAATTTCAGAAAAGTAAAATAACCCTCAATCCCATACACATACATATGTATGTGTTTATACATGTATGTATTTTTTCTTTTCATGAGGGACTATTTTCTACTATAATTTTTTTCCAGGGTCTACAATCAATTTTATTTTAATATAATCTAAACACATACCATTTGGAAAATACCAAGAAATATTTATGTACAAGAGTTGATGCTAATGCATTTGGATAAAGCTGGCAAGTTCTTGCTACTTGGATAGCCCAGGAAATATCACCAAGAAAACCCAATATATTGGAATAGATATTGTGGCATTTGGCCCACAGTTTGATAGCCCTCAGGGTTAATCCAAAGTCAGTGTTTGGTACTAGGTGTAAACTTTTATTGGTTACCCTGCAACCTTTAAGACTTATTATACATCTTATATCTAAATTTTTAAGCAGACAATCATCTCTTAAATCCAAGTCTTCTGGAATAGTCTGCAGTGCTAATCTTGCAAACAAAATATCAATCTCTATCCCATCAAAACACAGTTTGATAACTGGTACAAATGCCTCTTCAACAGCTCTTAAATCTTTTACTTCTTCCTGTAATTTCAACTTATCATAGAATGAGGTGAAAAAATCACTTCAATCAACAAGTCTTGGTGCAACACACAATGCATCAATATCAGCACCTTTTGTACATACTCCTAATCTATAAGATACACATGTAAAAATTTTCCCACCAACATTTTCAATTACAGATGGTGGAAGATTCTTGCTTTCCCTGATTTCTCATATCCACTCTTTTACCAGGTTATTTAATTTCCCCCAAATTAAAATCCTGCACTTCCGTTCCTCTTCCTCTTCAAAAACCCCAAAGGGCTTCAGAGTCTCAACTAGCTTCTGTGTAAGGAGGCAGTCAGTCTTCTTGGGTGCTGCTAAGTCAGTCCTGAATATTCATTGGAAAGACTGATGCTGAAGCTGAAGCTCCAGTACTTTGGCCACCTGATGCAAAGAGCTGACTCATTGGAAAAGACCCTGATGCTGGGAAAGATTGAAGGCAGGAGGAGAAGGGGACGACAGAGGATGAGCTGGTTGGATGGCATCACCGATGCGATGGACATGAGTCTGAGTAAGCTCCAGGAGTTGGTGATGGACAGGGAAGCCTGGTGTGCTGCAGCCCATGAGGTCGCAAAGAGTTGGACACGACTGAGCGACTGAAATGACTGAAGCTGATGGGAGAAGTAATGCCTTAGTGCTTCTGTGGCGACTGTGCTTGCTTTGATCCCTGTGTTGTAACTGGAAACGGCATCATCTCTTGAGCTGGTACCACCTAGTCACTTCCTCACCCCCCATCCCCCTCCCGCAACTGCCGCAGCTGCCGCCCTGGGCACGATCCACTAAGGCCAGAGGGAGGCAGGGGGTGGGGGGGGCCCCTGCCTTAGCCCTGGGTCCCACCCCACTCCCGCACCCGCTCCTGCCTCTTAAAGCGCTTCTCCTCCTTCTCCTTCCTCCTCTCTACTAGTATTTTTAATATGCATTGGTTTTGGAGGAATTATTTATAATAAGCATAAATAAATAGTTTTTGTTTTCTTGCTAAGGTAAGGAAAAATCTGTGCCTCGAAGCTATGCATTGTTTAGAGCACACCCTTCCAAGTTATTCTTCTCTAACCTTCCACTGTCTTTGAGCTATTTTGCAATTCTGAAAATTGCAAATAACCGTATCGCATTATCTTTGTGGGGTAGATTCTTCAGAGCAGGACTAATGAGTCAAAAAGTATGGAAAGCTTTCAGGCCCCTGATCCATTGGCCAGGTTGCCTTCCAGAACTGTGAGTGAGAATTCTTTTTCCTTGACAAAGGGACAGACAGTTTCACCTGGTGCTTGTGTTCACCCCAGTCAGTTCTGGAGTCAAAGCCAGCTTGTATTGCTTTTAAAAATACCTTTTATTATGTTAGATAGGAAACAGTATTGTCTCAGTTGGGGGGTGGCTTTTAATTAAAAACATATTAACAATATAAAAGAATGTATGTAACTTTAATAAATATACTAAGGTGTGGACAACTTCATCCAGCAGAATTCTCTCCCAGAGAATACCACGTGTGTCAGGAAGAAATGTCTTGGGAACTTCCTTGGTGGTCCAACGGCTAAGACTTCACACTCCCAATGCAGGCAGCGCAGGTTCAATCCTCGGTTAGGGAACCAGATCCCACAGGCCGAAACTGAGAGTTCACATGCCAGAGCTAAAAATCCTGCATGCTACAATGAATATGGAAGTTACTGGCTGCAACTAAGATCTGGCGCAGCCAAATAAATAATTTTTTAAAAAAGGAAGAAAAGTCGTGATGAGATGGATGGAGTAGGGATGAGACACCAAAAATCATGCTAAGAGAAAGTGATGGTCACTGATTGCTCCAACCTTACCTCCTAGAACAATCCTTGGCAAATGGCAGGAGCTCAGCAAATACTTGTTGAATGTATGAATTATGGAGTCTGCTTTTTAAGGTGCATAGGTTCTATTAGCTGGAGAATTCTTTCTTGTGCTAGATCCTATCAATGAGTTTCCCAGGTTAGAAACAGAAACAGAGGCAGCTAAGTTGATCTGCCAAATAGACGGTGGGAGAGTTTGCATTTCTTGGGGTCATCTTACAGTGAGGGTCAATATAAAGGATAGGCATGCACCTCACAGAGAAGCAGCAGGTGGGGGGATCATTCAGGGAGGAGGGTGAGGTGGAGACCGGACTTTGGAGAACATAAACCTCCTTTTAGAAATGTATTTTATTAAATTATAGTGGATTTATGATGTGTTAATTTCTGCTATACAGTAAAGTGATTCTGTTATATATATATATGTACATATATATACATACATTCTTTACTGTATTTTTTTCTATTATGGTTTATCACAAGACATTGACAATAGCCCCCTGTGCTATGCAGGGGCACTTTGTTGTCTATTTGTTTACCCACCTTATGTACAATAGTTCGTCCCTGCAGGAGGACCTTGTTGTCTATTTGTTTACCCACCTTATGTACAATAGTTCGCCCCTGCAGGGGGACCTTGTTGTCTGTTTGCTTACCCACCTTATGTGTAATAGTTTGCCCCTGCTAATTCCAAACTCCCAGTCCCGTTCCTCCCCCTGACACCCAAGTCTGCTCTCTGTGTCTGCGGACGTCTTAGAGGAGCCTCAGTGGCCCGCTGTGGGGGGGCTAATGCAGAGCCTCTTCTCTGTCTCTCTTTCAGTGGGTAGCAACAGCTGCCTTACTCACTAACGCTTCTGTGAGTGGATTCAGAGAGGTGCTGAGTTCCCCACGTCTACGCAGCAGGTACAGACGGACAATGAGTGAGCACACGGGTGTGGAAGAGTGAAGTGAAGTGACGCACATGCAGAGGAAAGAAGGAGAGCCAGCGATCCCCTCCTGAAACACGCCCCCCTCTGTCTGGCCAGCAGCGTCCCCGGGGCTGTTTTAAAGTGCAGGTGGCTCGAAGTCGTGGTTTGGAGTGAGTGGCCGGGGTGTCGGGGTCTCTGGGGCCGGCATTTGTGCAGTTTTGAGTTTTATTGCACATTTCCTGGTGCACCTTATTGAAGGAAAATGTCTGCGACTTTTCACACACTGCTTCTAAAAATGTATAAAAATGGCAGGGCTCACAAATTTTGGGTTTCAAGAACCCATTTCTTTCCAACGTCATATCTAAAAATGAATCTCATCAATTTTATAGCTCTTCTGTCCCTTATTCCACTTCTGAATTCTCTTATGCAGCCAATCCTGTGTGGCCTTAGGCTCTCCTGGGGCTTTTAGAGTTTCATTATCTTTTGATATGTACACCTGCAATCTACATTAGAACTAAGAGGAAACGGCCTCATTTCCACTGCTTGATGTCCACGTTTATGGCACATGAATCCTAAGCCTGATTGAATTCCTTTCAAATTCAAAGCTGACCCCCCCACTCCTATCTTCTATCTCTTGGGTAATAGCCAAAGGCATTATACTTTTCAAAGGACTTTGTATAATTCCCTTTTTAAAAACTTCAGTGGGCAAAAAGTGGTTAAGGGCAAGCTCCTTCTCAAATGTGGAAGCCAGAGTGTGTATGCTTCTAAGTCGCTTCAGCCACGTCTGACTCTTTGTAACCCTATGGACTGTAGCCCGCCAGGCTCCTCTGTTCATGGGGATTCTCCAGGCAAGTATACTGGAGTGGGTTGCCAAGCCCTTCTCCGGGGGATCTTCCTGACCCAGAGACTGAACCTGTGTCTCTTACATCTCCTGTACTGGGAAGCCAGTTCTTTACCACTGGAGACACCTGGGAAGCCCTCATAGTAAAGTCTCCGAGATAGCAAAGTCACTGGTTGTCAATCTAGTAAGTAGGCTCACCTCTCCATTTATTCTTCCCTCCTGGCTAGGGACCATTATTACTCTTAGATTTTAAAACATCTTGAAATGTTGGTTCTTAAAGTCCCAAGAAAGAACTAGAACAAATTAGCTTTATGACCACATTAAAAGTTAGAAAAAACATCCAGAGGGCAACCCTGTGACACTAGGCTCACTCTTTTGTTCCTAAGTTTTCCTCTTCTTGTTTGTTTTGATTTTCTCATTACAAAATATGATTCATGGTAATTAAAAAAAAAAAAACACAAAATGCAAACAAGGGATCCTTGATTTTCAAGCCTCATGACCTGACTGACCTTTTGGTTGAAGGTGATGAGCAATCTTCCAGTGTATGGCACTGTTCTTTATTGCAGCTTAGATAGCTGACTTATTTCAGCACTTTCAAATATTTTCTTGGAGTATGACTCATGATTTAAATTATGTATTTTTTAGATACTGAATAAGTTTCCTCTTTCTCTTACTTTCTCTCTTGCTTTCGCTGTCTTTTTTTATACATGCAAATAAAACAGAATTTTCATAAAACAATACTTACCCTTCCTACACATAATATGCACTTTCCTTTCCATTCCATTCTTTTACTTAAAAAAAAAAAACCTCTTCTGTTTCCCTTCCCATCTTAAGTAAATATTTTCTTAAATACAGACTCCTGGACTTGACCAACGAAAAGTTATAGAAATAATGACCAACCCAGTAGCAATAAATATCCATAGTGCTCAGACGTGTCTCTCTAAATATTATTTCCCACTAGAAAAAACCAGAGCTCTTTGAAAAAGTAGCTTGGGTCTGGGAGAGGAAATATTTGAAATGGGCCAGAATTAATTGATCTACTAGACAGGAAAGAAGGTATTAAGGAATATTAGGGCCATGTCACAATGATCCAAGAGTTAACCTGAAGAGGTTCCCACAGACCAAAGATGGGATAATTTGGCTAGATTATCCTATATAGTAAAAAACAATAACAATAACCACAGTGATTGAGACACACCAAATACTGGATTGGCCAAAAAGTTCATTTGGGTTTTCCCATAACATCTTATGAAAAACCCAAATGAACTTTTTGGCCAACCCAATATATTAGAATCTATGAGTTTGTAATGAGACCAAAAAAAAAAAAAAAAACACCTCTAGATGGTAATCCTGGAGGATGCTAGGGAACCAACTTATTCTAGAAACTGGTAAGTAAAGGGAAACAATTAAGCATTTATCCTGCCTTTCCTGTAGGGATTGGATCCCAGGAAAACCAAGTAATTGCTGAAGAAAGTTTTTAGAGGAGAAATTAGGCCAGTGAATGTGTAAGTATGTTAGAATGGACTCTTTTCATGAATGGATATAAAAGGGTGATATTCTAATGAAATAATGGACATGGGTAATAATCGCCAATACCTGCTGAAGTCATTAGGGCAAAGCCCATGTCCAGATTAGGCTGATAGCATCTGAGCCCATGGACCAATCTTAACCTCACAAAAAGAAAGACTGCCAATGTTATGCAATGCTAACAGAAATTTGTCAACATCTCCAAGAAAAATCTTCCAGAAAATTGAAACTGGTTCTGATCAAATCTTTAACTCTATGTACTATTTTACAGGAAAGGCAGAAGATAGAGGAACACAGCAAATGTTGGTAAGCACCACAACAAATAGGAGGCTGAAGAAGTACCATCCCACACCAAGTTGAGGGGAACTGTCTGCTTAAGTTACAGTTGATGGGGTCCAGCAAGGGAAGCCCAAAGAGCCCACAAATGCACTTTAAAACAAAGGGAAATACCTGAAAATTCATCAGGCTCTGCCAGGGCCAGAGAGAACCACCAGATTACACGGGTGTCAGACAAACACACCTCCCCTGTCCTGGACTCTCTCGCCTCCTCCTCTTCAGCCCTGGAGGACCCAGGGCCGCCTGATGGGGTGGAGGTGGGAGCAGAGCTGTGGCCATCCTGCCTCTAGACAGGGCACCTGTGTGCAGAGGCCATGCTGATCCTGGGTCCACGTCAGCAGCAGCTCTGGTTCTCAGCCCAGGTTGATGGAAGAAGAAACAGAACAAATGGGCAAGGAGCTGAAAGGCAACAGAGACGATCAGATTTACAGAATAAAGGAGGAAGAGTGGTGGAAGTGGGATTTCAGGCAATCTTCTCTAATCTTACAAATCAGCCTGTATATAGTGGTCAATGTCTGTGTCTTTTGTCTGTGCTTTATCTCATCTTGCCAAATTGTATACAATTCAAGGGATAAAAAAAATCTCAGGACGGCCTTATCTATGACAGTTCACCATTCCTAACAACTGGATAAAAGGAACTAATCAAAATGAACTAATGAGGTGTGGTGGCCTGCCTTGGACTTTTTCTGAAACCTTCTCTCCTCACCACAGTGGGGGCTCAGGCTCTCTCTGCCAGGCAGCCGCTTGAGCTCCAAGAGATTCCCCACCCCCCACAGTTGCCTCTGCACACCCCACATTTTGTTCCAAGGGGGACCAGATGGCAGGTCTGGGTAGGGGTTCCCTAAAAGAAAAACAAGGTGTGCAGTTAAAGAAAATAAACAGGGAGAAAAAAGAGACAAAGGCATCTGCTGGTGGGAAGAGGTGGGCAGCTGGCTGAAGAGCTGCCTGAGATGGAAATGGAAAAGCCCCCCTCCTGACCAGATCTGTATCTGCATCTGAGGTCAAGGGGGTGTGGACCAGGAGCCTACGCCATCTCTGTGGTCAGACGCTAGGTGACAACAGCTGCCTTGTACTTAGACTCAAGCAGCTAAGCAAGTGGGAGGAGCTGGAAGAGTGGCCCTGAGTGGAGGCAAGTGGTGGAGGGTGGCTGGAACCCGGGGAAGAGGCGTGTGAATAACTCAGAAGTGAATGCATCGTGCCTGTGAGGCTGGAATCAGGAAGGGTGGAAGACAAGATGATTGAAGTCACAGGTCACAAGAAGGCGTGTCCTGGCCTGTGCTCCAGTGAGTGAGCTGGGAGGCCGGAGGTCATGTTGAGCTACTCTCTGAAGGGGCTTCAAATGTACGTTTGGAGTGTGTCGCAGAATATTTCAGTCACTAGCAGAAACTAAAAGCAAAAATGTTGCAGTGGAGGGACACTGAGAATGTTGAAGACATGGGATTTAAGGGAGAAAATTGAGTAGTGCAACAGAGATGCGGCCTGTGAAGCCTGAAATGCTTACTGTGACTTTTTGCAGAAAAAGTTCACTCTCTCCTCGCTTCAGCCACTCGGGACCTACTCTCGAGGCTGGACCTGGGCCTGGTTCCCTCTGCAGTGCTCAGCCACCTGGAAAAGGGGGGTGATACAACCAAGTTAGGCTTCCTTGGAAAGGAGAAAGCAAGCATGAAATAGACTTTCCCCTCCCAGCCTTTGTGTGAATCACAACAAACTGGAAAATTCTTCAGGAGATGAGAATACTAGATCACCTTACCTGCCTCCTGAGAGATCTGTATGCAGGTCAAGAAGCAACAGTTAGAACAAGACATGGAACAACAGACTGGTTCCAAATAGGAAAAGGAGTACGTCAAGGCTGTATATTGTCACCTTGTTAAACTTCTCTGCAGAGTACATCATGGGAAATGCTGGACTGGATGAAGCACAAGCTAAATCAAGATTGCAGGGAGAAATATCAATAACCTCAGATATGCAGATGACACCACCCTTATGGCAGAAAGTGAAGAGGAACTAAAAAGCCTCTTGATGAAAGTGAAAGAGGAGAGTGAAAAAGCTGGCTTAAAATTCGACATTCAAAAAGCTGAAAAAAACTAAGATATGACATCTGGTCCCATCACTCATAGCAAATATATGGGAAAACAATGGAAACAGTGACAGATTTTATTTTCTTGGGCTCACTCCAAAATCACTGCAGATGGTGACTGCAGCCATGAAACTAAAAGATGCTTGCTCCTTGATAGAATAGCTATGACCAACCTAGACAACATATTAAAAAGCAGAGACATTATTTTGCCACAAATGTCCGTCTAGTCAAAGCTATGGTTTTTCTAGTAGTCATGTATGGATGTGAGAGTTGGACCATAAAGAAATCTGAGTGCTGAAGAATTGATGCTTTTGAACTGTGGTGTTAGAGAAGACTCTTGAGAATCTCTTGGCCTGCAAGGAGATCAAACCAGTCCATCCTAAAGGAAATCAGTCCTGAATACTTATTGGAAGGATTGATACTGAAGCTGAAGCTCCAATACTTTGGCCACCTGACATGAAGAACTGACTCATTGAAAAAGGCCCTGATGCTGGGAAAGATTGAAAGCAGGAGGAGAAGGGGACAACAGAGGATGAGATGGTTGGATGGCATCACCGACTTGATGGACATGAGTTTGAGCAAGCTCTGGGAGTTGGTGATGGACAGGGAAGCCTGGCATGCTACAGTCTATGGGGTCGCAAAGAGTGGGACACAACTGAGCTACTGAACTTACTGACAGCCACAATTTATTAATCTGTCCAAGGATAGTAATGTCCTAAGCCAGAAGAGTCTAATTTTTTGAACTTGAAAAGATGGAAGGGGGCCAGTCCCTCTTTGGTGTCTTGTCAAAATGAGCCTGAGAGTTGCCAATGGCCAAGTTCCCAGTGCTATTGAGGACACCAGTTTGACAGAATGGAGCAAGTTTCAGAAACAAAAGATGAAGAAGCAGAGAGAGTGTGCTGGCAATATTCATGTTCCTGGTTCCAGGTGGGGCCCAGCTGCAGACTTCATCTTGCAGAGATTAGGAATGGAAGCATCACATTCTCCTTGTTACCCACACAGGTTTCATGTGACTGTGATGCTTCACTTTCAGACACATGAGACCCAGCAGCTCCAGGCTTCAAAGAATCTACTACTGACCTGGGGAGCTAGAACTTTCTCTCTAAAATGAGAACTAACACCAGAAGGTCAAAACTAAGGACCAAAGGATACACTCAGCCAGAAGTGCCATAGGATTTCAGAAGGGAGAGGGACAGCCATGAGTTGGTATGTTCAAAGAAAAGTTATGAATGCACGTAAACTTGAGAGAGACCTGAATGCAAGAAGGGAAGGCTGGGGGATCTCACGCTGGAGAACTGTCTGGGCAGAGTCAGAGGTGAACATGCACAAAGCAGATTCAGAATAGTGTGGTAGGCCAGTCTTACCAAGCTTGTGGCTTCTTTGCTGAGTCAAGAGCCGTCAAAAGCCACGTGAATCCACTGACAAGTGATGAGCAAGGGCCAGATATGATGCCGTTTGCAGCTATTATCATTACTGATTGTTCAGATTCTGATGCAGTTTCACTTACACATCTGGAGTGCATAGTAAAATTCTGAATTCTCTTTTGCTACGTGTGTGCTGGTAAGTTAAGGCCTATCCTCCTTAGAAAAGCACTGTTAGTAGAGTTCAGCTATTGTTCAGTGTCCTTCCCATATTATACATCAGCCACGAAGCCGGAGTGAACAGCTCCACCAAAGAGCGCTGAACTGAACAAGTCAGGAGAGCGTCCTGTGCTCCGTAACTTCCTAAGTCCGCCTTCTTGACACTTTGAAGGATGAGACAGGGAAACTGCTGGTCTCCTGGTAATTATCACCACCTGTTCTCTAAGCAGCCCTTCCCCAGTTACATCTCTCCACAGGAAAGCGAGGGAGGGTGAAGGGAGAGAGCCAGCTACACAGACTTGGCAGGTCTGCCTGGCAAGTGTCACTTCTGCAGACCCTGTCTGCAGGGTCGCATTCTCCCGTTCTGGGAACCCGCCAGCCCTTGGCAAAACTGGGAAATCGCCACTCGAGGCTCCCTGTCTCCTTTTAGTGCTTTCTTCTAAACCAGCTTTCTCAACTTTCCATTGATACCTTTCTCAGGCTCCTGGAGGCTGCCCAGCCCGATTCTCCTGCCAGGATCTCATTCTGTAAGATTATGTGAAACACCTCTTTGTGAAGGTTATCTGGATGGTGCCAACAGCCTCTGTTTAGCTTTTCTGCTCCCAGCTGCACTCCCTTCAAGGCAGCCCTCCACACTACCACAGTCTGAGCTTGGAAAGTATGAACTTGCTCCATAACCCCCTCCCACCTAGACTGAAGTCCTTCAAGGATCCCACACTGCCTGATGAATAGAGTTCAAGTTCCTTGATATGACGCAGACCGGTGACTCTCAAAGTGTGGTCCCCAGACCAGTAGCAGCATCCCCTGGACCTCTCTCCAGACCTACTGAACCAGAAACCCTGGTGTGGTGTCCAACCATTTGTTTTTAACAAGCTCTCCTGGTGGTCCCAATGTAAGGTCAATTTTGAGAAGTATTGATGTAGGCAATCCCTGCCCACTGACCCAATATACTTCCCATGGTTTTAGCTCAAATGGGCAAAGAGACTTCACCCGATCTGTCAGTCTCTCCAGGTTTTGGTGTCTATCTGATGTGCTGTGCTGAAGATGCTGAAGCCTTAGCCTGAGTGTATCAGGCAAGAAAATGGCTCCACAACTGATCAGTGAAGTCTACGTGTGTAAAGAATAGGGTAATCACGGTACAATGCCAGGCACTGTCCAGTCTCATTCTAGCCACAGATTACCAATCCCTCCAGTTCACCAAGGCTTGTGTTGAATTGACCTGATGGAGATAACCAGCTACCCTGGCAGAAAAAATGTGTATTTCAAAAGATGACAGGCTGGAGATGGTTTAGTGTTAGTTTCTCAGTTGTGTCTGACTGGAGACACGACTTTCCAACCCCACGGACTGTAGCCCGCCAGGCTCCTCTGTCCATGGGATTCTCCAGGCAAGAATACTGGAGTGGGTTGCCATTCCCTTTATCCAGGAGATCTTCCCGACCCAGGGATCAAATCCAGATTTCCTGCGTTGCAGGCAGATTCTTTACTGTTGAGCCGCCAGGGAGAGGGTTAAATTTAGCCCTAAAGAACCAGTCTCTAAGAAGAAAGTGACAGGGTTCAGGTACCTGGGTAGAGTCTGAGGCTAGGGGTGCTCTGCCGTGGAGCCACGCGGCACCTTTTCTTTCTGGGCTTAGCTGTAACTGATTAGCGGAAGGGCTCAGCCCTAGGGCAGCATGGAGACCCCATGGGAGGCAAGCCAGCCCCCATCGTCTGCTGCTGGAGATGGATGCTGTGGCCGGGCTCCTGCTCAGGATCCCTAAGTCCTAAGGGGGAATTTAAGTGTGATACTTAATTTTTCCTCCACGAGAGGCAGAGGGCAGGAAGGCCAGACGGGGAGGGGCCAGAGGGGCTGCAGGAGCCAACACAGCTGGAAGTGATTAAGACTCAGCCTAGAAGGCAGCAGACAGGTAATAGTCTGGGGCCTGGCAGAGCTTCAGCAAGAAACCTTTGCCCCAGAAGTGTTTGGCAGCCCCCTCTGCTACACTTTGACTCAGTGTCTGACATGGCTGTGGAGGCATCACAGTGAAAAATGAAAAGTGTTTAGCAAGTTCCTCTGCACTCTGGAGATGGGGGGCTATTTCTCATTGCTTCACATGCGCAAGGGGCCAGATGCTCCCTCCAGACCTACCTGGAGAAAAATATAGCTTAGAATTTCCTGTGGACCTTTTTCCTTTCCTGAAGGCTGAGGCTTACATTTCCTGCTTGGGCCATTCAGCTGCACTTTCTTTCAGATGACTCCAAGGTACGCATGGTGCCTCTCCATTGTCCCCTCAGGTCCTCCCTCACCCAGATTTGTCCCAGACCTGGCCCAGCTGGGGGACCGTGATGGCAGCCAATTCCTTCTCCTCCCTCTACTTTCGAAGTTTCACACCTTCCTGGAAATTCTCAAGCTTAGCATTCCTCTTGGACATTATAAATGTAAATCTTGCATTGGAGTTTTTCAAGGAAATCTATTTAATAAAAAAGAGAGCTCTACATCCCTCTTTATTATGGGAAAAAAGTGCCCCAGGATTTATTTACAATGATCCACACATGAAATGTTCCAGTACAGCCCGCAGTAATTCCCTTGTCATAATTCACGAAGGACGAATGCCAACAAAAACAGGCTTGTGTTTTATCTTAGAAATTTCACCTATGCACCTCTAAGAACAAACTTAAATGCAGAGGCAGTTGAGGAACGCTGCTTGACACACCGTTTCCCCTGAATTGAGCCTGCTTTGCAGGAGTACAATCTGTACTCCATTATGCCTCATTTTCTAAGTCCTTGCTAAGTAGTATCAGGCCTGCCACCCTGACTGTTAAATGTCATTTAAGACCTAATTAATCTAACTGCTCTGACAAGTTTAAATTAGTTCCCACAGAGACCATAATTTGCCTTTTCCCAACTGATAGTGCTACAGGCATATTTTTAAAAGACTTTAAAAAAGTTAACCAAGTAGTACATGTTCATTATAGAAAAATTAAAAAAAAAATTAACTGACATCAAAATAAGAAGATTTTTAAAAATCACACAGTTTTGTCATACAGTTATAAACACTATAAATACCCTCATGTAAATCCTTTACCTTTTTTGGTATGTGTCAGGAGGTGATATTTCAAAAACTATTAATGAGCATTTTTCTTTTACATTTTCATGTTCCTGACTCAAAATACAGTTTTACAGGCAGTGACTCTTAAAGCCATAGTGAAAGTGAAGGTGAAGTCGCTCAGTTGTGTCCGACTCTTTGCGACCCCATGGACTGTAACCTACCAGGCTCCTCCGTCCATGGAATTTTCCAGGCGAGAGTACTGGAGTGGGTTGCCATTTCCTTCTCCAGGGGATCTTCCTGACCCAGGGATCGAACCCAGGTCTCCCACATTGCGGGCACTTTTCCTTCTGAGCCACCAGGGAAGACCCTCTTAAAAGCCAAGTTTTATTCAAAGAGAGAGGAATTTTCTATTGAGGTACAAATGACATACAACTTTATACTGGGCTTCCCAGGTGGCACTAGTGGTTGAGAACCCGCTTCCCACTACAGGAGACATAAGAGACACAGGTTCGATCCCTGGGTCGGGAAGATCCCCTGGAGGAGGGCATGGCAACCCACTCCTGTATTCTTGCCTGGAGAATCCCATGGACAGAGGAGCCTGGCGGGCTACAGGCCGTGGGTCACACAGAGTCAGAATGACTGAAGCGACTTAGCACGCAGCTTTATATTAGAGTCAGGTGTATAACATAGTGATTCAATATTTGTATATATTGTGAAATGATCACAATAAGCCTAGTTACCATCTGCCACTATACATAGTTATAAATTATTTTTCTTGTGACTTTTAAGATCTATTCTCTTAGCAACTTTAAAAATGTATATTTATTTATTTATTTGGCTGCACCGGGTCTTAGTTGCAGCACTCAGGACCTTTCGCTGTGGTGTGCGGGCTTCTCTGGTTGCAGCCCGCAGGCTTCTCTCTGGTTGCGGTTCTTGGATTCCAGAACTTTCATCCTCGGTAGTTACGGTACACGGACTTAGTTGCCCTGAGGCATGTGAAATCTTAGATCTCTCACCAGGGATCAAACCCATGTTCCCTGCATTGGAAGGCAGATTCTTAACTACTGGACCATCAGGGAAATCTCCTCTCTCAGCAACTTTTAAATATGCAACACAGTATTATTAACTGTAGTTACCATGCTCAACATTACAACCCCGAGACTTATTTATTTTGTAACTGGAAGTGGCAGGGGGGAGTTGAAAGCCCACATTCACATGCAGATAAACTAGAGAGACAGGGAGAAAGAGGCCACATACGGACACATAGCACTCAGTCTGTCTGCTTCAAGACATAGGAGTATGTCAGGTAGGATGAGAGGAACCCCAAAGATACAGGACTTCTGCCCATGGGATACATCTTAGTTACTCAGTGTAAGGCCAGGTGTGGTTCCTCAAACAGTATTCAGTTCCTTGTCTCTGATGTTGGAAACTTGCTGCTGAAACCAAGGAACCAACTGTCCATCATACTGTGATGGCTGTCTCAGGGATGAGAAGTAGATGAGGAAAAAGCCTGGAAAGCTGGGTATATAGACTGACAAGGGACACAGTTACCTAGACAGTCTGTTCCTAAAATGGAAGAGTTGATCAAATTGGACTAAATGTATCCAATCCAATTGTTACCCGGCAGAGTAGGGAGCTTGTGAGCGAACTCAAATGAATCGTCAGTTAGTAAAGAAACTACTGTTTTTTCCCTGCACATCCGAATATAGTCTGAATGACTTTTACCAACCCACAGCTGACATATAAAAATGTCTGGAGGGACTTCCCTGGTGGTCCAGTGGCTAAGACTCCATGCTCCCAATGCTGTGGGCTTGGGTTCCATCCCTGGTCAGGGAACTAGATCCCACATGCCACAACCAATGATCACATGTGCTGCAGCTAAGACCCAGTGCAGCCAAATAAATAGATAGGTATTTCTTAAAATGTCTGGACACGCTGGAGCTGGGATTAGAAAGAGCAGGCTGATGATATAAGCTACTTCCCACCCTGTCCCAGAGATTTGTCACACAGACCCCAAATCACTTAGCTGCCTCAGAACACCTACTGGATATCAGGGGTCCCGGAGGAGGACACTTGAGCCTTGTAGCACTGAAACTCAGACATGAGTGGTAGGCAGGGTGGGGACAGGGTCAGAAGTTGGATTTCAGGGAGCAACTCCAGCGAACCATGAACGAAGAAGGCTCCAGTGCAGGGGCCAAATTCAGAAGCAAGGCCTGGAGATCCAAAGGGAGAAGGTGTCTGGGTAAAGAAGAAGCTGGGTGTGAATCTTTACAACCCAGACCCCCTGAAGCTACTGTGAGCCCTATGAAGAAAGTGGGCAGGCTAAGGGGCAGACAAAATCCAGGGAAAGGCATTTGAACTCCAATCTCTTAAAAACAATTCTAAAGTCCCCAAAGTCTGAGCAAGAGAAGTTATTTCCAACCTGGACACAAACTTGTTAGTAGGAAACCCTCACCTCCACTAAGCTGAAACTCTTTATGGGTTTCTATGTATCCCACTTAGTATGGTTATTTCATTGCAGAAATAGTCATAACCACACACTAGGGGTATTAAGTAACACACAGCATATTTACCACATTACCTTTCTCAAATCTGAACTTTTCTGAATTTGAAACACCTCTGGCTGTGTGTTTCAGATAAGGGATGCGTAACATGTATTTTGACTCCTGTGTTGGGAAGATACCCCGGAAAAGGAAATGGCAACCCACTCCAGTATTCTTGCCTGGAGAATTCCATGGACAGAGGAGCCTGG
Organism: Cervus elaphus; assembly: GCF_910594005.1. Classification (NCBI taxonomy): domain Eukaryota; kingdom Metazoa; phylum Chordata; class Mammalia; order Artiodactyla; family Cervidae; genus Cervus; species Cervus elaphus. The sequence goes on from NC_057820.1 coordinate 47,122,063, forward strand.
TGGACTACAGTCCATGGGATTGCAAAGAGTTGGACACGACTGGAGCGACTAGGCACAGCACAAGATGTATTTCAGAACTGCCCTTGCCACCCATGCAAGGCAGAGTCTTAACTGAGTAAACTTCTCTTTGCTGTCCAGACATTAGATTTTCTCTAATACTTTCAAAGAGGTTATAGAGTTTTATCTAACAGAGATAGAGCTGACATTTATTTTCTTTATCTGATTTTTAAAGCTGATTTGATGGATGAAGGAAAATTTAGCCAGCTTTTTAAAATTTCCAGTTTATGAGAAATTGGGAAATGCCCTCCCAATTTCCCTCCCCACCCCCCCACCCCATTTTGATTTACTTTCCTTTTTATGGTTTATTCCGATTGTATGGAGGAGCAATGTCATCAGACAATAGATGGGTGGGTAATTATTTTTGCAACACTTGGTATTTGGGGATGCACTTTGGAAACATCTACTTAGGCTGGAGATTGTAAAGAAGAGGGTTAAGACTGTCTGCTACAAGCCTCACTGTCTCCTGTACCATTTAGTGTAGTCCTCATCACATTCACCATTTAATTTATTTGCTCTAATCCTCATGAAATGATAAAATGGTAATTTTATCGCTACTGTTGATGAAATGCATTAAAGTTTGTCCAGTAACAGCCCCATTTGTGTAGCTGAGTGAACCAAGGTTCAGATGGGTTAAAGTAACTCGCCCAAGGTCACACAGACAGCAAGTAGCAGAGTCAGGAGCCTCTGTCTCCTTCCTTCTTTTTTTAAAATAAATTTATCTATCTTTTCATATTTATTTTCTTATTTCTGCTTGCCCTGGCTCTTTGTTGCTGTGAGGGGTTTTTCTAGTTGTAACAAGCAGGCTTCTCATCGCAGTGACTTCTCCCTCTTGGAGCATGGGCTCTAGAGCTCAGGCTCAGTAGCTATGGCTCATGGGCTTAGTTGGATCTTCCCAGGCTGGGGATAGAACCCATGTCTTCTGCACTGGTGGGCAGATTCTTAACCACTGAACCACCAGGGAAGCCCCTCATTTCTTCTTAAGGGCTATGGCCTCCTAGCTGGTCTCCACACCACTGGTCTTGCCTACCTTCAGTGCCCCCTCTAAGTGCCTTGAATCCATCCTCCAACACATCTTTCCAATGCTCGTTTCTGTTCATGGAACTTTCCTGCTGAAAGTTTTCCAATGGTTTCCCTCTGCCCTCAGAATAATACCTATTCTTATTCTGGTGTAGAATACCACTTATCATGTGACACTTTCCTACATTTCTAACTTCATCTCCAAGCTACAAAGCACTGCTTGACATTTCCTAAAATGTCTGTTCACTCTTCTTGTTTGCACAAATTATTTCCCCCACTCAGAAGACTTCCCACTGCTGTTCCTCCAGTGCTCCTCACTGATTCAGTCTCATCTCCCTGCCACCATGGTCTGGTGACTACTGCAGAAGCCACCTCACAGATCTCTCTGCGTCTACCCTCACCCACCTCACACCTCTCCCCCAGTCCATTCTCCTGAGAGTAACACATGGGTGGTTTAAAGCAGAAACCAAGTCTGCCATTCTTCTGCCCTTGGTGGCCAACCCTCATCATGACTCACAAGGCCCAGCATGGCCTGGTCCAGTTCACCTGTCCACCATCCCCTTGAGTACCAATGTTCCACCCACACTGGCCACCTTCCTGTCTCTTGTCACCACCTCAGAGCCTTTGCACTTGCTGTTCTCTTGGTCAAGAATGATTTTTCCCTAGTTCTTCTCGTGGCTGACGTGCCTCTCCACCTTTGGGTCTTCGCTTAAACAAAGCCTCCTCAGAGAGCCCTTTTCTGACCATTCTCCCATTCATTCTAAGTTCAAGAGCGCTCTGCCCCTGGCTGCCACCATCTCCACTCCACTCCACTCCACGACCACTCTCTATCACGGTATTCTGTTTGTATCCTTCCCCATGTCTTTCAGAGACATAATCATTTGATGTACTTGTTCATGTATTATTTTATGTATTTATTATTTTCCCTCCCACTAGACTATCATTCTTTTCTCAGCACCTGGTCCTAGTGCTCAGCCCAAATTTTATTTGTTGATTAGAAGAATGAGTGAATGAGTAAATGAATGACTCCTCCACCACCCAGCACAAGCATCAACTCATTGCAGAAGCTTTCCTGCCCCCTCCCAGCTGAATTGGGCTTCCTATTACAGATACTGACTTTCTCATGTTTCTCCCCATCCCCCAGGCTGATTGATCGTTAAGAGAAAGGACTATGCATATATTCTTTGTGCCAACCACAGTGCCTGGTGCAAATGGTGAGGGCTTCATAAATGTCTCTTTAGTTAATGAAGATTGAATACATAAAAAAAAAAAGCCCTGCAGTTTCTGTGACAGCTCACAGCTCCAACCACAGTCGACTCTGCTTCATTCTCGCTGGTAATCCTACTTCAGCTCAGCGCTTGACATAGGGGAGGTGTTCAGGAATATTTGTTAATTGGAGGAATAAATACATTTTTAAAGGAGTAATAGACCTACAGAGCTTATCTGTTTATTAGCAACTACCCTTTCACAAAACTGTGCTTAGCTTTAGCTTCATGTCATTTTTGTCCATTACCAAGGAGAATATGACTTTTCTGAATCTAAAAATACCCTAAGATTTTTTTTCTTTTAGCAGTGACACTCTTTGGATAACTCCATATTAATTAACCCATTCGTTCTTTCACTCACTCATTTATCCACATATCTGTTCCCAGAGTTCCCAAAGGCCCAAGCTCGATTGTCTATACTATAGTGCTCTTTACTGAAAGATCCCTAAACACAGAGCAGTTCTTCAGCTTACTGGGTGAGAGGGACTATTAGCCCTTTTTACCTTAAGGAACTAGGGCCCAAGAGATGGGAGAGGGCATGAGCTGCAGACCTGGGAGTGAGAGACGTTCTTAGGATTTCATCTTCTAACCTAGGTCTGATGGACTCCATCCACCCTGGCCTGTTACTTCCTCGGAAGCCATCTGGAGTCCCTACACGTGGTCATTTTCTTCAGCTTCTCTCCTTGCTCTGCCCCTCTCCCACCCCTCCCCTCGTCAATGTGCTACTGACCCTGTCAGCTTCCCCAGTAAAGGAAAGAATATCTGGAAATGCTGATCACCTTGAACTAGTGCTTTCTCATGCATTGAACTCTTAAAAGTTCAGTGGAAAACCACATATAATTTGTTTTTCCAGTTTTCTGATTTTAAAATAATACACATGCATTTGTGGAAATTTTAGGAAATACAAAAAGGACAATGAAGAAAATTAAGGACACCAGTATTATCATGCCACACAAATAACCACTGTTAATATTTTTAACATTCCCTTCCACTTGACATAATAACTTCCTGTGTCTGTCGTGTTTAAGTCTTCCTCCTCCCTTGTCTAGGTGCTCAATAAATGAATGAACATGTAGTTCTGCTTTTTTCTCAAAAGTGGTTCATACTAGAGATATACTGTTTTGTTATTTACCTTTTAAAAACCTAACATCATATCAAGAACATTATTTCATTGAACTTTTTCTACAAAAATATTTTTAATCATTTAAAACAACATTTATTGGATTTCTTTAAAAAGAGCTACTTAATATTCTAAAATATAGGTACAAGTTTTTAAGCAATCCCTCATTGTTGAAAGATTTAGATTTTTTTTGCCTTCTTTTCTCACTAAAAATAACACCACAAGGCCTTTCACTTAAAAATTTCTAACTTAAAAATAACACTAAAAGACCTTAGTGGGTATATATGATTGTTTCTATAGTATCTGTTCCTAGGGGTAGAATTACCAGAATTACACACGTTTAACACTTGTGACATACATTGACAACTTGTCCTTGAGAAGGCTGGTCTAGTCTATCCTCCCCAGTAGCGAGGTATGTGGGTGCCTTAGTATTGCCTGGAGTTTAGTGCTTTTGAAGTATCATTTAAATCATTCCAGGGTAAAGTTCTATCAAAGCAAGATGCATTTACCACTTTACTTCATCTACTTCAGTTGAACATAAATTGCTCTGAGTAGTTGCGTTTTTCTTGTAAAAGGCATGCTTGTTGCTAGCACGTCTTCCTATCAACTAGAGGACTGCGGGACTTCACTGGTGGTCCAGTGGTTAAGAATCCATCTTCCAATGAAGGGGATGTGGGTTTGATCCCTGGTCCCAGAACTAAGATCCCACATTCTGTGGGCAACTAAGCCCTTGAGCCACAACTACTGAGCCCACGCCCAAACTAGAGAACCTGGGTGCCATAACTAAGACCTGAGAAAGAAAAAAGAAAGGAAGGAAGAAAGAGAAAGAAAGAAAACCAACTAAAGGGCCAACTCTCCATCCCAGTCTTAGACGAAGTGCATTTTGTAGATTCACGGCCTCCTCAGCCTGCCTTTGGTCAAGATGTTGATGATTCCTGGTTTTAGTTCAGATGAAAACACATCATGGCGTCTGCTGCCAATTCCCCTTACAGGAGGCTGAGCTCCTGCAAGACTCCAGGTCCCTTCGGGATAACAAGGTGGGACGTGGGATACATCTTAAGACGTGGTCACCTTTGAGGTAGCCAGCCAGGCTCAGCTAGCCTCTGAGGCCTGTGCCAGAGACCTCCTCAACAAACAGTCCCACCCAGGGCCTGAGGGTCCCCAACCAAACCTCCTGCCTACCTGCCAGATACGAGCCTTCTGCTTTACAATAAGTCCATTCAGTCTATCCTTGTCTGAGCTCTTTCTAAATGAAAAAAAAGTGCCCCAAATGCATACCTCTCGGTTACTTCAGTCGTGTCTGACTGCTTTCGACACCATGGACAGTAGCCCACTAAGCCCCTCTGTCCATGAGGTTTTCCCAGCCAAAATACTGGAGTGGATTGCCATGCCCTCCTCCAGGGGATCTTCCTGATCCAGGGATCAAGCCTGCGTCTCTTGTATTGCAGGCAGACTCTTAACCTACTGAGCCATCAGAGAAGCCCCATACCTCTTTATAGCCTACTAATTATTTAGAGGATGAAATGGAATGATCATACAAGCTCTCAAATAATTCCCAGCTGGTTCCTTCTTCCATTGTCTCTGCATCCAGACTTAAGTGGGAGGTAGCCGGGAGCTAGCTTACTTTTCAGTTCATTGCATTGCTCAGAATATCCCAAATCAGTGAATGCTGGGCTCCCTGCACCTTGATCTCTTCTTCCCTCTCATGTCTCCCTAGGAAGGTTGTCACTGAAAGAGATTTTCCCCAGACAAGTAAACCCTGGATAAGTGGGAGGGAGGAAGCCCACTGACTTACGAAAAAACATCTAAGAATTCCTTTAAATATATAATCCTTTTAACATACAGGGCAATAGAAAAGGTACTTAAGTAGCCATTTTTGAAATCAGTATTCTGTTAGTATATTTTAAAATTCCATTTCTGTGTTTTAATTTAACTTTAATTTTATTATTATAGTATAATCAACTAAATATTAGTAGCTATTTACTTACGCATGCTCAGTAGCTTCTGACTCTGTGCGACCCGATGGACTGTAGCCAGCCTCGTCTGTCCATAGGATTCTCCAAGGCAAGAATACTGGACTGGGTTGCCATGCCCTCCTCCAGGGAATCTTTCCAACCCAGGGATCAAACCTATATATTATACCTCCACATTAATAGATGCCTGGTACTGAGGCTGCCTGAGGAAACCTCCCTCAAACATTTTACAATATTATTTTTAAAAAAATTTTTGGCTGCACCACAAGATATGTGGGATCTTAGTTCCCCAACCATGGATTGAACGCACACCCCCTGCATTGCAAGGCAGATTCTTTACCACAGTACCACCAGGCAAGTGCATATTTTGTGTTGTAATATGAAAATGACCTTTGTCATTCTTCTCCTTTATCCTCATCCTCCCTTACTACTCTCATCTTTTTCTTCTGCTAAATGAATACTTTCCCCTATTCTTTTGCTAAAAGGAATGAATTTCCCCCTATTTTGTTTAGTGCTTTAAAGAAAGTGACTGGTTTCAAAGAGGAAAATAGACTTCTTCACTGTCTTCCAGCAGAGGACAGGGAACAGACCAGGAGAAACCAAAAGTTCTAAAATGATGTGAACACACATGTGAGTATTCTATCCATTGGGAACCTGGCCCCACAAGGCTCCAATTATTATTAGAGGAAATAACAGGACACAGATGCAAAAATCTCTGACCCAGCCTCTGCGGTCATGCAGGGCCAGCCCTCTCAGAAGGCTCTGTAGTGGCGTGGCCCTCCACACTGGCCTGGAGGCCTGGAGACTGACCTTTAAGAGAGATGCAGGCCCCCTCAGGAAAAGAGGGCTCTCCCCGGCACCATCAGAACTGACTGGCGTGGCTCGAAGCTCTGCAGGCACATTTTCTTGCCCCAGTAAGAGTCTCAGGGGATGTTGTGCGGCTGTGGGAGCTCATAGAGCCGATGTGGTGACTTCATCTCTGGCCAGAGAGCAGACCATTAACAGATCAGGAGCCACTAGCTAGAGCTAAATAGGGGTGAGCAGGAAAGCCTGGAGAAGATGGAAGAGTCACCTGTGGGTGTTAAAAACCACACCCTACCAAGAATAGAATCATTCTACTATAAATTAGCAATATCCCACATAAGCATGGAGGAGACAGATGAGAACTCAGGCTCCTGACTCAGGTTTTATTTAACAGATGCCCCGTGTCCTTCATCTGGCTCCTCAATGGCTGACTGGGCCCCCATAGCACAGGGAGTTCATTTGTTTTAAGCTGTTTTCACTCATTTCCTAATGCTGGGGATATGTGTGTTTAGTAATGCCCATCTATGTGGGGAACTTGAGCGATCTTCCCTTTTATGTTTAAAAAACAATGTATGGAAATATCGCTGACTTACAGCATTATGTTAGTATCCGCTGCACAGCAAAGTGATTCAGTTATATATGCATATATTCCTCCTTTTCCAGATTCTTTGCTCGTGTAGGTGTCACAGAATGCTGAGTAACGTCCCCTGCACTATACAGCTGGTCCTTGTTGGTTATCTATCTCTTACATAGTAGATGTTGTTACTGATGCTGTTGTCGATCAGTTGCTAAGCAATGTCCGACTCTTTGTGACCTCATGGACTGTAGCCTGCCAGGCTCCACTGTCTGTGGGATTTTCCAGGCAAGAATACTGGAGTGGGTTGCCATTTCCTCCTCCAGCATGTAGAGTATTGTGAGTATGTTAATCCCAAACACCTGATTTATCCCTTCTCCCAACATTTCCCCTTTGGTAATCATAAATTTGTTTCCAATGTCTGTAAGTCTGTTTCTGTTTTGTAAATAAGTTAATTTGTATCTTTAAAAAAAAATTAGATTCCACATAAGAGTGATATCATATAATATTAGATCTTCCCCTTTAGAGCATCTTTAGAACCCCAACATTCTCTTGCTTTGGAAAGAGAAATTCGGGACTTATATAGACCATGTAATAATCTGTGGTGAGGACTGATTCTGAAAGTGCTCTTGGCTAGTGGTGGTGGTTTTGACACTGAATACCAAGGCAGTTAAAGTCAAGTTTTCTCACTTGGTCGTGTGGCTTTTCCATGTTCTTTAGGTCAACACATTGAAACAACCCTTCATTTTTGGACATTGTGATAGGTGCATGTGTATTTAAATTCTAATTTCTGAATATTGAATCATATTTTATAAACAACAGGGCATTATGTTATTTAAAGGATACTTTGTGAATCCTTTTGTTTGGTTGGGCTTGGGAGAATAAACATTCACTCTCCTCAGACAAAAGAAACATCCTAGTAGTGGATAATCTTATTAATAAAAATCAGAATATATCAATGTTATTTACAAAGTCCTTCAGTGTTTTTTCAAAATAACAATATATTTTTCTTATCACTTTTTAATGGTACACTCCAATATTTTTCAAAGGATATTTAAAATATATGTATATCAAAGGACAGCTTTCAAAGTACCAGTGTACTAAATAATGGCAATTTTTTTCACTTGTTGCTCAAAGTCTTTTTATGAAGCTGTGAAGTCCCTGGTATGTTCTGGGCACTACAAATTGACCCTAACTGCTCTTTTCTAGGTACTTCCAGGTAGAAAGTCATTTAAAGCAAGGCTTGTCAGCTGAGATTGCCTATCCCAAGCTAGCTCTTAGTTACTCATACATGGCTAATTTGCTGTACCATGGCTGACCTTCAGGACTAGTGGGATGTCACCAGGGCCATCTCCTTCTCAACTCTGGGATTAAATAAGGCTCCTTTAGAGTGCAAGTCAGAATTCTCTATGAGCCAGACTGCAGAATCTCTAGAGAGAGCTGAGAGAATAGGAGTCTCCAGCTAAGAAACAGCCATAAGAAAGAAGAAAGGTGGGGTGGTGATTAGTGACCTTTGCTGCCTGCAGTCTACTTTCAAAGATGAGAAAACTGAGGCTGAGAGAAGTTATCTGCTTGATTTCAATAGTTGTAACTATTTAAACACCCATTTGGAGCCGAAAGTTGTGCTTTTCTTTCTACTATTCAACATGTACTTGTTCCCCAAGCACTGAGCGTCTTCCATGACCCAGCACATTTCAGTGGCCTTAAAGGCGTGGACAGTGGCCAGGCCCTGAAGAGGCTCGGCGTCCAGTGGGGCAGACACCCCGGAGCCGGGTGACGACCGTGGCTGTGTTCTGCTGCTGCTTTTACTATGGATTTCCTTCCTCTTTGGTCTAAATTGAGATTGTTACCTACACTTGGACCAGCTCCATTTTTCCATCCCCTTCTTGTTATCCTCAAGTGTTCCTCCCTTTATTTTCACAGGAGGCAGTAGTGACATGTCCTAAGGGTACGTGCATGCTAAGTCGCTTCAGTCATGTCCAACTCTTTGAGACCCTATGCATTGTAGCCCTCCAGGCTCCTCTGTCCCTGTCCATGGGATTCTCCAGGCAAGAATACTGGAGTGCGTTGTCATGCCCTCCTCCAGGGGATCTTCCCAACTCAGGAACTGAACCCGCTTCTTCTGTGTCTCTTGCATTGCAGGTGAATTCTTTACCCATTGAGCCACCTGGGAAGCCCCTGTCTGAAGGGTATAAGCTTTGATTTGTCTTTCTGGTGGTGGTGATGTGTTTTCATGAAGACATTTGGCACTCATTCTGTCCATCTTTTACTTAAGGATACCTTTCAAATAGCAAAAACTCTATAAATATTGACAGAATGACCCAGTTTGGAACACAATCTGGACTTTGAAATGGAAAAGACCCAAGTTAACAATAGAATAAAGAGAGGAGCTACATACAGGGACTGGATCATCATCTGCAGCTGTCTAGTTCATACTGTTTGATCGAATTCCCTCGCTTGAGTGCAGCCAAAGCCGCGTATAGCCACATTCCTGGCTTCGTTTTAGAACACCGCCCTTGTTTTCCTTTCTTTCATTCCTCTCTCAATTTATGTTTCCCTGAAGTATGTGTAAATCCTTTTAAACTTTCTTAAATTTTTCCTGGAATGAGGGAAAACATAAATTAATCAATAAAGATTAATCAATAACTGTGGTCATATTTCTTTGTCTTCTCCTCTCTCTTGGCTCACTGCACGGCTTCCGCCTGCTCTGTCTCCCATCATGGACCTGGCTTCTGCCACCAGATTCTTCCCAGTGGCCTTTCTCACTCCTTACCTCTGTGCCAGTCTAGCCCTCAGTCATGGTAATCATCTCCTCTTCCTCTTCCTCAGTTTCCATTGTGATGCCTGGTTCTCCTCTTATCTCTTCAACAGCTTATTTGAGGATCCTTTTCTAGTTCCCCTTTCCAACCCCATTCACTAATTACGGTTCTGAGACTGAGCTCCTGGCACTCCTGTCTTCCGTCTCAAAGAGAGCTCACGTTCTGCCAGGGGCCACAAACCCCTTAGGCACAGTGACCATGTATTTCTCAATATCGCAGAAGGCCTGGCATGTACCCAGAACTCAACACTCATCACTGCTTTAAGCTTGATAATTCCAGGAGTGGTGGTCTAGAGGGTCCCTCTAGAGAGTTTAGAGAAGAATTTTAAGAAAACAAACTACCTAGTCATGGAATAGATACAATTTATGTTGTCCACTGAAGTCTCTAGTCTCATAAACCTATGAAATGAAAATAGACAAGGATTAGCTTGAAATCTTTTATTATGACCAGCATTAGTTTTAGTACCTCTCTACAATTTTGGTTGTTGTCGTTGTTGTGTGTTTTTATGTATGTATTTCTAAAACATATCTTGAATCCCTCATCTCTCCCCATTCTCACTTCCACGATGCTGCATGCTGTTTGCAGGCCTATCGCCTGTTACTTCGATAACCCAATGGCCTCTGACTGGTTACCCTGATGTCTTCACCTCTCATGTATTCTCCACACAGCAGCCAGAGAGGTCTTTAAGCAACCAGCATGTGTTGTTCCCCTGCCCCATTTCCTTTCCTGGTTCCCTATTGCTCTGTGGATAAATATCCAGTTGTGTGACCCGCAAGGCATTCCATGACCTCAACAGCTTTTCTCAGTTCCTAGGATGCTCCACACTGCTGACATTATGCTGTTACATGTCCTCTTTGTTGGGGAGACTCTGAACTTACCCTTAAGGGCTTGGCTTCTGCAGAGAGGCTGCCCTGACTCCTCAGATTGGTTCAGAAATGCTGATTATTCAATATCATTCTTCACTCTGCTTTTCTTCCATAGGACTTACGATAACCAGAAGGAAGCAACTATTTGGCTCTTTATTAGTAGCATAGTGTCTGCATTCCCTTGCTGGACCAGAAGCTCTCCAAAGCCAGGCTTGCTGCCTCTCTTGCTCACCACTTTATTCAGAGGAATTAGCCTGGCACATATATGTTTGTTGAAGGTACAGAAAAATAGAAGTTGTTAAAGAATCAGACCTTGCTGTTTGGTATTCCAATAAAACCCTCTAGTTTAGAAAGATATTTAAGGCATGGCTGAAGCTGGAAATTAAAGAGGCAGGCTGAGTTGGGAGTGATGTGGTGAAGGTTTACTTGAAACAGGTTCTGCAGACCCCTAGATGCTGACTGGAATGTGAATTGAATGAGGGTCCATGTGAATGTTGAGCAGAGAGGCCCAACTCTGAGAGCCAAGGGTCTTTTCCTCAGTCATGGAACACAAAGGCTTATCTGATCTTCCCCACTTGCCAAGCCTACACATAAATGCCTTGATTTATTTCTGCATCCTATTTTTCACATAGTAGATAAATCTGTGATTATCTTTTAGGAATTCTGCTAGATGGAAGCCAACACACTGAATAAGTCACAAGTCATGATTCTTTTCAGAAAGAATCACAAGTTGAGTTTCACTTCACCTTTCCCTGGCTAATCGTTGGAATTTTGACATATTAGCATCTCAGGATAAATTAAGAGCTTTGGGAAATTAAAAGCAGCGTCTATGGTTTGAGAAGAGTAGGCATCAACTATAAGAAACTGAACATCCCTGTAGTTCTCAACGTGACTTCTTTTTGGAGTCCCAGAGCTAACTTCACTGCATCTTCTATTTGGTGACATTGATTTTATTATTTTTGAATATATTCGCCATGGCAAAATACCTATGTGAAGCTTTTTAGTTGTTCATTTCATTAAAAAGACAGATTTTTTTTTTAACTGAAGAATAATTGGTTTCACAATGTTGTGTTAGTTTCAGGTGTACGGCAAAGTGGTTCCGTAATATATAAGTATTCTTTTTCAGATTCTTTTCCATTATAGATTATTAAAAGACATTGCATATAGTTCCCTGTGCTATATACTAGGTCCTTGGCTTTTAAATCCATTTTATACATAGTAGTGTGTATTTGTTAATACTAAACTCCTAATTTATCCGTCCCCTGCCTGCCCCTTTAGTAACCAAAAATTTGTTTTCTTTGTCTGAGTCTGTTTCTGTTTTGTGAATAAGTTCATTTGTATCATTTTTTAGATTCCTCCTGTAAGTATGGTATTTGTCTTTCTTTGTCTTACTTCACTTAGGATAATAATCTTTAGGTCCATCCATGTTGGTGCAAATGGCATTATTCTGTTCATTTTATGACTGAGTAGTATTCCATTGTGTATACATACACATCTTCTTTATCTATACATCTGTCATCTGTCAATGGACATTTAGGTTGCTTACATGTCTTGGCTACTATAAATAGTGCTGCAATGAACATTGGAGTGTGTGTAGCTTTTAGAATTATAATTTTTGAAAAAAAACAGGATTTTTTTTTTTTTTTTTTTTGCTCTGCCAGGTCTTATTTGCAGCTTGCAGGATCTAGTTCCCTGATCAGAGTGGAACCCAGGGTCCCTGCATTGGGAGGTCAGAGTCTTAACCACTGGACCATCAGAGAAATCCCGAAACAGGATTTTTAATTTTGAAAGAGAAAATTTTGGTGGGACCTTTCAGAAAACACAGAGTGTGCCCAAGGATGTACATAATTATTCTCTCAAGAGGAATGCCCTGGCCGTCTGCACCTGACAGGGACCGGGAAGTGAACATTGGCGCTTCAGGAGGCAGAACAGGACTCAAACCGCCTTTGCTCTCAAAGTGCTTAAATCCACTGTGGGGGACGGGATAAGACAGCACTCCTCAGGTCTATACTTCAAGGAGGGAAGTTGCAAGTGTCACAAAGGCATACATGCAATTCTGCATGTTCTACGTACGTTTTACGTATCTTCTACATACGCTTAGGTATGGGAGATACCTTCCAGACAGCACTGTCATAAAAGATTCTAAAAGGAAATAAGATTTTAAACTGGTCATAAAAGACGGTAGGTTTTCTTTTCTTTTGCTTATTAATTTATTATAGAGAAATAAATATGTGTAGACAGTATGGGCTTCCCAGGTGGCTCAGTGGAAAAGAATCCAGCTGCCAATGCAGCAGATGCAGGAGATGCAGGTTCGATCTCTGGGTCAGAAAGATCCCCTGGAGAAGGAAATGACAACCCACTCCAATATTCTTGCCTGGAAAAATGCCATGGACAGAGGAGCCCGGTGGGCTACAGTCCATGGGGTTGCAAAGGGTCAGACACAACTGAGCAGGCATGCAGACAGTATAAATGAGTGAAAAGGACCAAATAAAAAGTATCACTAATCACTGTTAACAGTTATTTTTTCCTTGTATATATTTATGTTATTGTTTTTACAAACTTGGGATCATACATTGTGTAACACTGATAATCTGATTTTCTCGTTTAACATAAACATCTCTCTGTGTCTGCTTGTCAGTCAATACACAGGTATATTTTTGACTGGGTAGCAGCTAGGTGGGAAATGCCTAAATCTGAGCTGCAGGATCTTTGAGAACAAAGTTTAGGAGCAAAGTATAGTCTTTGTGGGGAGAGACATGCTCAGCAAGGGCCAGGGAATCCCTGCTGACTGCAGTTTTTCAACTTGGTTATTTCTCTTCTTGGCATCAGACAAGGCTGGCCGTACTTAGAACACAGTGAAGCACACCCCGCCATTCTGGTTAATAACCTGATCTATACAATCAACCCAAGTGCTACTGAGATGCTTGGGGAGACTAGAAAGTTGTTAGAAAAATTCTCTACCTGATGGAGCAGGCCTGTGGTCACCACTGAGAGTGTGCCTGGCTTTTGACTCATTGCCAACTGGAGTGAACGTGGCATGTGGGTGGCTGTATTTTTATTCAGAAAAGCACTGCCAATTATCTGGCAAAAGCCTGCAATTTTCTGAATGTTTATAATCTCAGTGGGTGTGCTCAGGGTGGGGCTTGGTGAGAAACTGAACACTTGAAAACGGGCTGACCAAGGGCTAGGGTACACGGGCTGGCGGTTTTTCTCCTAAACAGAATAAATGTTAAAGTGCCCGACGTGAATGGAGGGTGATTCAGAACGTCTGACCTTAAACGCAGGACGTTAGCGTTTGCCTCCGTGGCAGGGTTCTGGGGAGGAAATGCTGGTGAGCTAAAGTTCACGGTGATATGACCAAGAGGTTTTGGAGTTGCTCATGCCCTACAAGCAAAGACTATTCCCATCTTGAAAGTGAGTGTCCTGTGCCCAGATTGGAGGTATGCAAAAAGCCTCCAATATTTCTATTCTTCATCTGCTCACACACACACACACACACACACACACAGAGTGATTGATTCAATATCTACTACCATGTGCCAGCAACAAGGTAAAATTCCACTGAGGACAAATCTTTCTAATCTTCCTTGCTTGTGGAGGCATGCAGGGAGAGCTATGGCACCAGACCACACTTTGACCAGCTGCAGGAAAAGCGGACACCAAGTGTCAAGAGAGCTGAACTGACCCAGCAGAGCAGGCTGGGGATGTCCTGGGAGTTCACAGCAGCAGGACGACACTCCCACAGTGAAGAGCCCTTGGTGAGGTCCCTCTGGTTTATAAAGTTCAGACTTCATAGGCGAAGGCAACTGAAGCGACAGTCTCATGCCAGGCAGAGCAGGGCTCGTCTCACTGCCCCCGCAAGCCCACCTATGCTCTCTGCCCCGTGCTCCCGGAATGGGCCATTCAGCCTCACTGGCCGTGAGTCAGACTGCCCAGCATTTCTTCAGAGAACTGTTGGTTCCTTCCCGTTGTGCCTCGCATGCTGCCTCCAACCTAACTTCCTTCCAGCTGTGCTCCCAGGCCCACTGGGTCAGTCAGTCCTAACAGACCATCTCCTCCCTCCTCTCCGGCCTCTGCAAGAGGACAGTCACCCCTTGGTAAATGAATGTTCCTGGTGGTCAAGAGAGCCATCTCTGCCGTGTGAGTGGTGTGGATCCATATGGATACAAACTGTGGATTGAAAACAATTAGCTGTGTGAACTTGGACAAATTAACCTCTCAGGGCCTTGGTTTCTGCATCTAAAATGGAGGGAAAATAATGTTATCTACCTCCTAGATAGATAATACCTAGGATTATCTATGTTGTGAAGATTAAAAGACATAATACTCTCGAAATGCTTAGAGGTGTTTCTGGCACTTTGCTCATAATCAATATTAACCTTTATCATCATTTTTAAGTTATTATCATTATTACAGAATTGGAAAGGCTCTTGAACATTTATTATAATTTAAAAACTATTATTACTATTTTAGAGCAACACGGATGGACCTGAGGATTATCAAACTAAGTGAAGTAAGTCAGATAAAGACAAATATCACATGATATTGCTTACATGTGGAATCTAAAACAATACCCAATACAGATGAATTTATTTACAAAACAGAAATAGACTCACAGACAGAAAACAAACTTATGGTTATTAAAGAGGAAGCAGAGGGAGGGATAAATTAGGAGTTTGGAATTAAAATATACACACTGCTGTATATAAAATAGACAGTCAACAAGGACCTACTGTACGGCACAGGGAACTGTACTCAATGTCTTGTAATCACTATAATGGAGAAGAATCTAAAATATATATATATATATATATATATATATATCTGAATCGTTTTGCTGTACACCCAAAACTAACACAACATTGTAAATCAACTACATTTCAATAAAAATTGAAAACAATAAAATGAAAAATTAAAGTTATTATTCCTAGTACAGAATTATGAAGGCACGAATTTCATACTCTTTGGCCATGGATAGTGTTTGTTGCTCTCAAAATTTACTGACTATACAGAAACTCTTCTATCCTCTTTTTCTAGCCCATCTTGCCCCTGACCATTCATCAGATGATGAGTGAGTGGAAATCAGAAATGAAATCTTTGCTCTGGGTCTAAGCTGAAATTAATTTCCACTTTAGTTTCCTTGCCAAATCCTGTGGCTGGAGGGACAAGTGAACACTGAAAGATTTAGAGCTGTAATTAGGGGAAGGAGTGTGGTTGGGAGCCTGTAGCAGGGAAGAAAATGAAGGAGAGGGGAGCCTGACCCTGGGTTTCCTGTGTCCCACCCTTGAAGTCTCGTTTGTGCCCAGAGTGGTTGATTCAGATGAACTCCTGAGTGTGGTGGTTGTAGTTGCCTTTTGGGGTTGTTAGGATTTGAAGTATTATTTCAACAATGGCTGCAACATCTACTCCAAAGTTTTGCCGATGACATAAACCACCAAATCTTCCACCTTTGGTTTTATGGGGAATTTTGCGAAATACTTTTCCTGTGCCCTCATGTCTGGACACACCTCTGCTTCAAGTTAAGAAAATGATCTCTACTATGATTAAGAGACCCCAAAGCATTATATTAAAATTTGATCAGGGTATCACATATTATTCCACAAGCCAGAAAGGAACCTATAGGCCAGAGTGGCCTTTTAGGACTATTTCATTCCAGACAACCCAAAGGGAATTTGGTTGGGAAATAGGGTAGCAGGCCCAAACAGATTTTTTAATGTTCACCAGAATCTGCAAATCGCTAAGTAGTGCATAAAGGTCATACTAAAGGCATTCTGATTTCCCAGGTGCTGCTACTGGTAAAGAACCTACCTGCCTAAGCAGGAGACATAAGAGACATGGGTTTGATCCCTGGGTTGGGAAGATCCCCTGGAGGAGGGCATGGCAACCCACTCCATCCATGCTTGCCTGGAGAATCCCCATGGACAGAGGAGCCTGGAGAGCTACCGCCCACGGGGTCACAAATAGTTGGACAGGACTGAAGAGACTTAGCATGCATGCATGCAAAGGCTTTCAGCATAATCCAAAATACAAAACATTTTAAAATGTGCATGGTAGATTCTAATAAAATCTGGCACAGTTATTATGAGTATTTCCCATGAAGGGGAGTTCTCCTTCAGATTCTGGCTCCACTATTTATCATCTGTGTGACCCTGAATCAATTTGCTGACCTTGCGATGCCAGTTTCCTCATCTATCAAATGGGAGTGATACTAGCCACCTCCCAGGGTTAAGTAAAGGAAGTAATAGTTGCAAAGCCCTTCAAGCAGGTCTTGGGTCAAAAAACCCCTCAGCTAATCTGAGTTATAAACATAATTTTACTTTCCAAGTGTCTCATCAATCACCTGTGTAAAATCACAAACCTTTAAATGCTTAAAAATAATGTATTTTAAAAAATCTTTTCATTAATATCTGACCAATGGGAAAAAATTACAACAGTAGTTTTATTTTTTGAATATATACAGACATACCATAAAGAAAGAATGTTTTAAAGTATCAGTTCAGTTCAGTGGCTCAGTCATGTCTGATTCTTTGTGACCCCATGGACTGCAACATGCCAGGCTTCTCTGTCCATCACCAACTTTTAAAGCATAGGTTTGGTAAAATACTTTATCAAAGTAAAAATATTGTAAGATTTTTCTCCTCTTTCCCTTGATAAGGAAGAAGAGGAAGTTGACTTTCAGCTATGCTTCAATCTAGAAAGTTCTAGAAGGTTGCTGTCTATGGTCCATTGAACATTCTACCAAGTGAGCACCAAATGTTATCTAACACTCCTCAGATGTGGGCAAGAATGGCCAGGGCTGCCAGCTTGCGTCAGGGCTTGGTTGGCATTTCCATCCTTTCCCCAACAACCAGAGATCTTTATGTGAAACTACACGTCCCTCCTCTTCTCAACCTATTCTCTGGCCCATGATTTTTTTAAAAAAATATTTATTTGGCTGCAGTGGGTCTTAGTTGCAGCTTGTAGGATCTTTAGTTGAGGCATGCAACCTCTTAGTAGCTACATGTGGAATCTAGTTCCTTGACCAGGGGTCAAACCCAGGTCCCCTATATTGGGAGTGTCGAGTCTTAGCCACTGGACCACCAGGGAAGTCCCATAGCCCACGGCTTTAATTACCTTTGCTAAAACACTCATATTTATTGCTCAAGCCCAGACTTTCCAAGCTCTGAACTGCCTCTAACTTAATAAGTTCTCTAGGGTGCCCAAGAAACCTTAAAATCAATGTAACTAAAGCTGAACTCATCATCTTCTCAAACTTGATCCTCTTCCAAGTACCACTATTTCACTGAACGGTACCACCAACCCATCATTATCCCATGGTTCAACCATAACGTTCAGCTCAACCCTGACACCTCCTCCACCCTCACCTTTTACCCAACTTCTCACCAAATCTTAAATTTCCATGGAAGCATCTACTTCTGCATGTATCTACTCCAATCCCCACTGCCTGTACTTAAGTTCACACTACCTATATTACTTATCTGAACCATAGCCTTTTAGCTGGGTTTCCCAAATTCACTCTAGCTGAGTAACCTTTTCAAATCAAAGTCACCTCCCTTCTTAAAATACTGAAATGATTTTTCATTATTTTTAGGATAAAGACAACTTCTTGACTTCTTAATTCAGCCTGCAAGATCCTACATGGTCTGGCCTCCACCCTTCCCTTCCTCTTTCATCTTGCAATCCTATTTCATTTGGTCTCTCCTCCTCTGTCTTTCAGGTCATCTTTCTGTCCTTTATCTTTTTTCATATTCCCTCTTGCCACAGGGTCTTTGCGCATATTACCTTGAATGATCTCCCATCATTTCTCAGCCTAATTCCCACTTTTCTTCTCAAGTATCTCTTCTGCAAGGAAGTATTTCTTGACTTCCCTGATGAATCAACTAATTCTAATAAAGGATCTCAGAACACTGAGTACTTCTGATAGCACTTTATTAATACTTTTATCCAAAGAATATTTACTGAGAATCTACAATGTGTCGAGTTCTATTTTAGGTACTAGAGCCGTGTTACTGAACAGGACAGACAACGTCTCCCTTATGGAGCTGCGTTCTAGGATGGGAAACAGACAGTAAACAAACAAATAAATATAAACATCACAGAATAAGTACTTTTAAAACAGATAAAGCAGGGAAGTAGAACAGAGAGAGACAGAGGGTGTCAGATTTGCAGTTTTCTATTTGTTTATGTGGTTACTTGATTAATACTATATTCCTCACTAGACTGAAAGCTCCAAGAGAGCTGGGTTTTCTCATCATTTATCTGCAGCATTTAGCACATATATGAGATAGTGCTTATCTAGTAAAAGACATCCAGTAAAAATAATTGAATAATTTTCATTCTAACTAACAACAATTATACTGAATGGAATGCAACACTATTGGGTTGGGTTGCCTTATGTGAGTGTAGATATTAATATTCTTTAAAAGTGAAAATGAATAGTATGTCTTACTTCAAAGTAATTTAACTTTTTAAACCCCTATATTTGAATGTAACACAGAGATCTTGGGAAATTTCATACATTGAATACTTTGAGTATACTTTGTTCTTAGATGAAAAAAAAAAAAATCCTGAACCCATTCTGCACTTTCTTAATTCTTATACTTGTAAATAATTTTCAAATTGAAAGTTAAAAAATCAGTTAAATTAGTGAACTCTACTGTAACCAAAAAAGCCAGCTAAAATGTGGCCCTGCTTCACAACTGGGTTTGCACCTTTGGAAAGAGTGTAACTCTCCCCAAAGAATGGGTGATGGCCCTAAAATCATAAACTTTAACTTGAGTTTTTAGCTATTTCCAGGAAGCAAGACTAGCTACACTTCCAAGAGATTTTATTTTTCCTCTCTATAGAGACAGTCAGTGCCTTTGAAGAAACACGGTTTGTCTGCTAATGAACCAAAAAAACAGGGTTTGTCTGCTAAGCATTTCTGGGTAAAGCAATAAACCAAAAAAACAGGGTTTGTCTGCTAAGCATTTCTGGGTAAGGCAAAGCCCTCTGGTATATCTGCTTTATTTCTCAATTAGAATGAAAACTAAATTAGGAATGAGGATAACAGGATGGTGAGGAAAAAGTCAATGCAAACAGGATTTTTTGTGACGTTTAATTTTTAAAGCAATAAATCTATCTACAATAACTATCCTAAATTGTTTTTGTGAATTTATACTCCATAGCAGGTTTTCTCTTGGTTTTCACATTTTCTACTAAAGGAGCCCTTTAGAAAGAATGATTTTGTAGAAATTCCTCCAGAAAATGAAGAGGAGGAAATCTCCAATAAGGCAAAAAATTGTGCTGAAAGCAGAATTCTAGTGAGATGGAGATGAGTATGGTGGGTATGAGTCAAGGACCCGTGAATTCACGGCCATTTAATAAAAAATGCAAAAAAGCAAAAGCTTTTTTTTTTGAAATTTTTTCAAGAATGGATCATTGCAACCAGGCATAGACACCAGTTGAAACATAGAGCTCTGCTGACATCTAGTGCACAGAAACATGATGACTTTCTATCAAGTGAAATACTCTCTTGTTATATGAACTAAAAAGTAAACTATTTATGTATCCATATAGGTCTGGTAGTCATGTACTGATGTGAGAGTTGGACCATAAAGAAGGCTGAGCACCGAAGAATTGTTCCTTTCAAACTGCGATGTTGGAGAATACTCCTGATAGTTCCTTGGACTGCAAGGAGATCAAACCAGTCAAACCTAGTGGAAATCAACTCTGAATATTCATTGGAAGGATGGATGCTGAAGCTGGAACTCCAGTACTTTGGCCACCTGATGAGAAGAGCTGATTCACTGGAAAAAGACCCTGATGCTGGGAAAGATTGAAGGCGGGAGGAGAAGGGGACAACAGGGGATGAGATGGTTGGATGGCATCAGCAGCTCAATAGATGAGCTTGAGCAAACTCCAGGGCAGCCTAGCATTCTGCGATCCATTGGGTCGCAAAGAGTGGGACACGACTAAGTGACTGAACAACAACAACGACAGGTCAAGAGAAACCATAGCAAGTCCTTCAGTGGTGAACTTTCTTATATGACATCTAATTTTATTCCTTCTGCAATCACCCTGCAGGGAACTGAGAAAAATTATCATCAGTCTCATTCTGCAAATGGGAAAACTGAGACTAAGAGAAAGAAAGGTGACATGCCTAGTGCGGGACAGACCAGGACAAAAACAGAGACTCCTTCCACCTCAGGCTTCTCTCTTCTCCAAACCTCTGCACTCCCAGTACTGCCCTTCCAGCCTCAGAGGACACTGAAAGACATCCCCTCTATGAGAGAAGGGGAGGTGGGAGACGCGTGGTCTGATCTCAATCCCAGGCAAATTGAGTTCACTCTAAATTTGTGCTCCCCTGGCCTCTAAAACCACAAATTAGAAAAACCCAACTCCCTAATAAAAATGGTCATTGAAAAGTAACAAACTTTACTTTTTTGTAGAGTAAATGTCCTTCTTCCCACTTCTCAAGGGCTTTCCAGGTGGGACTAGTGGTAAAGAAACTGTCTGCCGATGCAGGCAATGTAAGAGACGTGGGTTTGATCCCTGGATTGGGAAGATCCCCTGGTGGAGGGTGAGGCAACCCACTCCAGTATTCTTGCCTGGAGAATCCGATAGACAGAGGAGCAGTTCATGGGGTCACAAAGAGTCGGACACAACTGAAGCGACTTAATAGCCCCCCAAAAGGTAGAGTTTTTCCATCAGTATATTTTACGCTGCTGGCAGATTCCAAGCATCTAGTTTTAAGTTTGTCCATTTACTAGCAAACACAATAAATAAACAACAACAACAACAAAAAGAATGCCAGATAAATAGTAAAGAAATTATAAGAAGAGTAACTGGGGAAAGTAAAGATAGTAGAGAGAACATTTGCTTTCATTTGGGCTTCTAAAAGGAGTTATCTGCAGATAACTACAGCCCTGGTTCAGACTTCTGACCTGATTTTAACCTTCCCAAAGGCTTTTTTAAAATGTTTAAGCTCCCATAGTTAAAGTACTATAAAGTCAACTTCTTTTAAGTGAAATTTAATAATAACTACACACTAAAAAGTGAATTGCTATGAACAGACAAAGTATTTGGGGGGAATTATAGCTTTTCTTATTCATCTAGGGGGCTCATGATATGCTTAATGAGCATTATTAGAGCATTTTTACTGGTGAAAAAGTCATTACGTATGCCCTCATATATTTTAAAAGACATAATCTCAACTTCTTTATAGCTCAAAGAGCAATCAACAAAAATGTACATTTGATCTTCATCTGACCTATAACCGGGATTAAATGTTCTAAAAAAAATACTTTTAATATCTCATTTTGAAATCTGATCATTTTGCATTTAGTTGATTTTTAAAAAGTGTCCAAGAGAACACTCCAGAAAATTTAAAATAAGATGGGTATTTATAACAAGGGTTTTCCCAGGCCTTCAGTTTTAAGGTTTGACCCATTAATGTATGTTTTCATTGGAATCCTAAAAGCAGAGAAAAGACTTTAATTGAGGGGAAATGATGGTTATTTGTTGAAACAACACAATTATTTATTCAACCAGAAAATTACTATAATTAAACTCCCATCCAGTTCAGGATTTCATTTTCATATCTGTTCTTTTGTCATAGAAAATGAACATATTGGACGCTGCTGAGAGATTTATTAGGATGTCTTTAAAGCAAGAAATAATTAGAAATTGATTACCTGCAAATTTTGTGTATTCTTAAGAGTTTACGTTTTGTGCCCATAGAAGTTTTAGCACAACAAGCAAAGAAGTGGTTTGGCAATTGCTGTGCTGATTTCAACAAGGAGAAGCCAACCCAGGTCATTAAACAGCCACCTGGCTTCCTCATGGTCTACAGCGACTGAATTAACCTAATACTATACTTCCTCTGAAAGGGTGCACAATAGTCAGAAACCTAGGAGGAGAAAGAGGAATGAAGTTATTAGAATCTGATATGAGTAGTTCATTTCAAGAAACTAGTAAGATTTGTGATAGTCAAGAAATTATGCACAACAGGAGCCTTAAATTTAAATATCCTGATCTGTCCCTGGTGGGTAAGCAGTGAAGAATCTTCCTGCCAAGCAGGAGACCTGGGTTCAATCCCTGGATCAGGAAGATCCCCTGGAGAAGGAAATGGCAAACCATTCCAGTATTCTTTCCTGGGAAATCCCATGAACAGAGGAACCTGGTGGGCTGCAGTCAGTCCATGGGGTCTCAAGAGTCAGACACAACTGAGTGACAGACTTTAGGAGCCACAGATGACTTGGAGGGGAGGTGACGACTGGAGTGATCTCCAAGGGTGGTAAAGAATGTGACAGATTGAACCGCACATGCCCTGATTCAAGAGGCATCATCTACTCCCCATCTGTAGTCAATAACATGAGGTAAGAATGTCAGAAGGGGCCAGAAATCAGGCGTTTTCATTGAAATCGCCCAACTTTTAAAATATTTAAATAACAATTTTAACCTAAAAACTCAGACAGGGTCGAATCAAGAATGTCTGCAGATTGCATTCAACACATGAGTCACCAGTTTATGATATCTGACATGTAACATCTGGGCTGCATCAGCTTTGCATTTCTTAGTGTGTATATATGTGTGTGCCTCTGTGTGTGTGTGTGTGTGTGCGTGTGTACAGACATAGATTTACATATCTTAGATATATCTACATAGCCAAGGATAAGTCAATCTGATGAATTAAAACAACAGTCCCCACCCCCACAATCAGTCTGCCCTTCAGCTATGCGATAGACAATGGTAAGGCACACAGGGTCACCCTCCATCAGATCCCTTCCTCTCCCAATTCT
Organism: Cervus elaphus; assembly: GCF_910594005.1. Lineage (NCBI taxonomy): Eukaryota > Metazoa > Chordata > Mammalia > Artiodactyla > Cervidae > Cervus > Cervus elaphus. The sequence continues at coordinate 47,145,343 of NC_057820.1, forward strand.
TCATGGACCTCCCACCTCCTGCCCTCTCCCCAGTTTCCCACCTTTGCTGTGTATGGCATCCAACAGGGAGACTCCGCAGCTCTTCTGTGTAGGACGCCTTAGACCAACGGGAGCCACTTTGCTGACAGGTGCAGAGAACCAGAGGTACAACCTCCGTAGGGCAGGCAGCCCTTAACAACTGACTTCCCGGCATGGGAGTATGAAAACTCGGCTCCTCTGCCTTGGACTGGGGTGACTTTGAACTGGAGCATCCACCCCAGACCTCCCCTGCAGGATTAGGGTGATGCTTCCTTCCTTGGACTTTGTCTCCATCGGACCCTTGTTTTACTTCCTCCTCTTCCCCTTTCTGTTCCCCTCATCCCCGTTGGTCCCCCCTGGGAGTAAGCCCTTCCTTACTAAATCACTTGCACATGAACCTTCATCTCAGAATTCTGCTGAAACCAACCAAAGAGCACCAGCCTCCACTGTTTCTTCATTTCCTCTTCCTTAACATGAGACAACAATGTTGCCTACATTGTAGGGTGATTGTGATAATGAAATGACTTCACGTGTATAAAGAGCTCAGAACAATCTCTGGCAACCACTATGTAAGTGTTGGCTAAAAGTATCTCTCCTGATATTTAGAAAATGCAAATAAAAATGAAACCATCATCATGTCGTCTTTCAGCCAAGTTCTGTCTCCTGATGCAAGCACATATTGATTGAAACTTTGGAGGTATATATATATACACATATATATACATACGTAACTCAGTACATCTCTCTGTTCTTCAGGATGCACACATGACTTCATGACATGCCTCTGGGGTGAAGCAGGACCCCAGAAAGAAATCCAACCTAAGCGCAGAGCAGGGGGTGTGTTTATAGGTGGCAAAACCACCAGACCATGGCATGGGACACCCAGATACCCCAGACATCCTAATGAAGCATCACAATTGATTCAGCTGCAGCCCATCTGTCAAATAAACAGGCCATAGCTTAACTCCCATGGTCCATTTGTTTTTTCTATATTGACGTGGCTTAAGCTTTCTGTCTTTGCTGCAGAAATAGGCATCTCTTTCCAAATTTCTCCATTGTTGTCAACAGCACCATCATCTTTCTAATCCCTCAAGATTACAAGCTTAGGATAGTTTATTTCCAACTTTATCCTCCCAAACCAATCTATCATCATGTTTTGCTTATTGTTTTCTCACGAAGCCCAGCAGATCTTTTCCTTTCTGAAGCTGCCCCAGTAATTAATATAAGCACTAATATGTTGTGTTTAGGAATTCCCATTGGTGACTTATTCTCTTAACTTCTTGTCTCTTCTGTCTTCAAGTCATTGTCAATATAGCTGGTAAAATACTCTTTTAGATTTTTCATTTCTTTCTATAACCAAAGTGCACATGTAACCTGCTCAGATTATTTAAAATACAAGAATATGGTACAGTATATGTGCTGGTTCTAAGTTCTTTACAGATACGATCAATCCTCTGGAAGTGAAAATCGCTCAGTCATGTCTGACTCTTTGCGACCCCATGGACTGTAGCCCCCCAGACTCCTCTGCCCATGGGGATTCTCCAGGCAAGGATACTGGAGTGGGTAGCCTGTCCCTTCTCCAGAGGATCTTCCTGACCCAGGAATCAAACCAGAGTCTCCTGAGTTGCAGGCAGATTCTTTACCATCTGAGCTACTGGGGAAGCCCCAGTCCTCTGAATAAGGTTCTATTACCCCAGTTTTACAAAGAAAGAAGCTGAGAGATGTCAGAGCCATGACTCAAAGCCACAGCAGTCTGGTTCCAGAATCCATGAGCTTACTGTCAGGCACTTACTGACAAGACTGGAAAAGCAACCCCACCTCCCAATCAATGCTGGGAGTCACCATCATCAGCCTTTACCACTACCTTCTCCCAAACCCTCAGTTACCATTTCTGAGTTACTGTGTGTCACTCTGTAGGCAGAACGGGACAAGAAATGTTCTGTGAATAGTGAGAAGATGGCTTGTTTGGAAGATTTAAGGAGGAAAGTCATAGGAAATACTGCTAGGTTTGGGGTAAGTGATATCTTGGTGAAGGATCAGCCTACAACTATAGGCTGATCTGCTCATGAATGCACACACTAGTGAATGTATCTATCGCTGGCTCTCAAAATGTTAATCATCTCAGTTTTCCAGCCTCCCACCTGGAAATCTGTTTCTTAGGGAACTTGGCCAGAGGCTATTTTACAGTCCTACCAAGTGCTTTTCCCCAGAGACCAGGAATCAACCTCAGAAAGAGCCTATGAGTAACTCTCTTATATTCTTCGATTCCTTAAAATTCCAAGACTCTTCCTCAAAGGTTGGAGCAAGGGTTCTCTCTCTTTGCTTGAGAGTATTAATTCCAAGTTTTATTTGAAGGTAAATAAGAATATATGTAATTTTAACTTACATATATTGTTGAGGATACAAGTAATATTTCCATTATTACCACACCGATGTATATTATTTCATGTTCAGAAGGCCTACCCAAATTCTTATTTACCTTCAAACGAACTAAATTTGACTGTGGTCATGAATCTTTAGCAATTTGCCAATCCTTGCCATAACTACCACTTGCTCCAGTTCATTTTCAAAGTAATTGCTTAAGTGATCATTGACATCTTCCTTAGGAACACATTAATATTTGCTGAACCTTTTAACCAAAATAGAATTACTAGGAGTGGTTTCACAATTATAATTAAATGCTAAAAATCAACAAAAATATGATACAAAAGTTTTGCAACATAACTATTAACTGAAGACAATAAATGAAAGACTTCAAATGTACATTCCAGTCACCATCTGGAATGGTTTAATATAATAAAATACAAAAAGCAATACTATAGACTGCATGTTATTGTATTTCTTCAAACTAACTCAATTAGAGAGCCATATAGTGGGAGCAGACTGTGGTTATTTGGCTAGGGGAAACATAAACTTTTAAATTACTGTTTTCATTTTGAACCCAAAGGGAGGTGACAAAGAAGAGTTGGACATTAATCCCTTTAAAAGTATCTCTTGAGAGAATATAGCAACAATTTTATTTCACTATAACTAAGACGTAATTTCAATATGGCTCCCCAGCTGAATCAAACATGATGTGTGACAGAGACGTTGGCAGTAGATGAATTGGTAGCATGAGATCAAAGCATGAAGTGGGCAGAATGGACTCAAAGTCAAGTTCTCTTGGCCTAAATTATTGCAGATTTTAAATATTCCTTACAATACTGTCTCAGGATCAGAGCAAGATGGTAGAGAACCATCTTAAGATGGTTTATTTAAGATGTCATCTTAAATAAAGTTCTGCTACTTCCTGAAATCTTAACTTTAACAATCAGCTATGGCCCCCATCACCCTAGATATCTCTCTTAAATAATTCCTGGAGGGTATCTTTGACAAAAGATTAGTTGAGAGTGCCAAAACCCATTTTAAAACATCACTACTATATAAAGCTTATTGTTGTTGTTTAGCCACTAAGTCTGACTCTTTTGCGACCCCAAGGACTGTAGTCCACCAGACTCCTCTGTCCATGGATGTCCCAGGCAAAAATATTGGAGTGGATTGCCATTTCCTTCTCTAGGGGATCTTCCAAACTGAAGGATCGAACTCGTGTCTCCTGCACTAGCAGGCAGATTCTTTGCCACTGAGCCACCAGGGAAGCCCTTTCATAAAGCTTGCAGTACATTATTTTGGGCATCTATAATCACTATTTAAGCATTAATTCACACCAAATCTCATATTTAAAATAGTGTAATTTACATTATTAAAATATAAAGAAATGTAGAAAATTGTTTTAGTTGCTCAGTTGTGTCCGACTCTCTGAGACCCTATGGACTGTAGCCTGCCAGGCTCCTCTGTACATGGAATTCTCCAGGCAAAAACACTGGAGTGGGTTGCCGTTCCCTTCTCCAGGGGATCTTCCCAACCCAGGGATTGAACCCGGGTCTTCCCACATTGTAGGCAGATGAGCCACCAGGACAGCCCCAGTAACAGAAAATTAAGGGCAGTAAAATATTCAAAAGCAAGTTTGGTGCATTAAAACATAGTGCACAGTCGCCAGGAGTCAAAGCAAAGAGAAAAATGTCTTAGTGTATACAATTCACAGAATTCATAAGCATAAAATGGAGTACTTTTTCAGTGGATACCAGCCTTTCTTGGTATTAAGATCTGAAAGTAATTTCTTCTGTTCAGTTCAGTTCAGTTCAGTCACTCAGTCGTGTCCAACCCTTTGCGACCCCATGAATCGCAGCACGCCAGGCCTCCCTGTCCATCACCAACTCCCGGAGTTTACTCAAACTCATGTCCATCGAGTCAGTGATGCCATCCAGCCATCTCATCCTCTGTCGTCCCCTTCTCTTCCTGCTCCCAATCCCTCCCAGCATCAGGGTCTTTTCCAATGAGTCAACTCTTCTCATGAGGTGGCCAAAGTACTGGAGTTTCAGCCTCAGCCTCAGTCCTTCCAATGAACACCCAGGACTGATCTCCTTTAGGATAGACTGGTTGGATCTCCTTGCAGTCCAAGGGACTCTCAAGAGTCTTCTCCAACACCACAGTTCAAAAGCATCAATTTTTCGGTGCTCAGCTTTCTTCACAGTCCAACTCTCACAGCCATACATGACCACTGGAAAAACCATAGCCTTGACTAGACAGATCTTTGTTGGCAAAGTAATGTCTCTGCTTTTTAATATGCTATCTAGGTTGGTCATAACTTTCCTTCCAAGGAATAAGTGTCTTTTAATTTCATGCCTGCAATCACCATTTAATTCCTTATAAAGGAGGTCTGATTAAATTCACTTTTAGCTACAGAATCTTCCTTAACAGCGCAGAACACGTGCTCTTTCTTTTTACTGAGTTCTTAATGTGTTCATTTGTCTTTTATTCCAAAATGTTGATTGAGTACCTAGCATTTGTGTCAGATGCTCAGAAATTTGTGTCAGATGCTCAATCCTTGAGCAGAACAGACACAATCTTGCTATGTAATTTATAGTCTGGTGAGAGATGAGATTTTTGAAAACCACATAAACAAACATGTAATTATACTATATATCTATAATGTAATATGTAAATATATATAATTACAAACTATGATCAGTGCTATAAAGGAAATCTATGCAGTACTATGAAAACAAGTGGCTTGATCTACCTTTAAAGGCCAAAGAACACATCCCTGAGGAAATAAATGAAGCATGTGCTTGGAACTATGAAAGGAATATTATCTCATTTAATACTACATTATGCTGGGGGGATTTTTTTTCCCTATTGTTTAAGGGAGATAGAATCTGGTCCTGTTTTCCAGATTTCCCCATGGAGATGCTGAGTCCTTCTGGGCATCAATCAGGACTTCTTTTTCTGTGTCTTCCATCCTGCCTCCACGACGTCAGGAACACCGCGGTGCTCGCTCAAGAAACCCTCAGTTCAGTCAAGCGTAACTGAAGAGGAATAGAATATAGTTCAATCCCGCCACCACCAGCAGTGCTCAGCAAGAGAATACAGCTCCCTTTAGCCTCGGTGCTTAGTACTTGGACTAACAAATGTTTTAATTGACAGGAAATTCAAATACATCTTCCAAGCATTTTATTATTATTGCAAGTTTTTGGAGGGATTGGAGTTCCCCTGGAGAGAAATTTAAGCTGGAGAGCTGGAAAAACCCAGGCTTTGTAACAACCTGGGACTTTCTCGTCACATGCTGTTTTTCTTCTGCTCACGGTAACTGATATTTCAATATTCCCTCTGCAGCAAAGAACCAAGTAGCACCTGCAGACCTGTTCTCTTGTTCCTACCATAACAAATTGTTAATTATTCACAAATACTGCCAAATTGTTTTAACATGTCACTGAGGTCATTTGAGCGAGCCTCGACTTCTCTCATCCCCATCTCTCCTTTTTCCCCCTTCGCATCTGTCTTCCCTCCCTTATCTTTTCTTTTCTTTCCCTTACATGAATCTCTCTCCCTGTCTAACCTACCACCTCCCCTTCTCAGGATGTAAAAATAATAAGACTTGATGGTGCTGCATCGTGACACAAAGCCTGTGGAGTTCAGGGATTATGTGCTTACTGACTTCCCCCGAGACTAGGGCTGCGCCTGCCTGGATGTGCAGGAAATGGGGCTGGCCTTGCATGGTCCCTGCAGGCTTGTAGAGGCCTTCAAGGTACTCCTGTCCCGCATGGGAGAGGAGCAAATATCAAGGGAAGATAGTAATAATCAAATCAGTGGGAGGAAGCAGAGAGTAAGGTTGGAATGCAAAGAGAAAGCCCTCAATGGGGAATAAGCAAAGTATAGATAGAGAGATTGGGTTAGAAAACAGAATTTTGAGCAATTCCCAGAGCCAAGGACGCAAGAGAGAGAGAGAGAGCTTAGTCTTGGGCTGAGTGTGGAAGGGGGAATTGCTATTGAGGGTCCTTGATCCAGGCAACTTCCCCCCCAGCTTTATTGAGATAAAGTTGACTCATAACATTGTGTAAGTTAAAGGTCGTGAAGAGTCGAACATGACTGAGTGACTTTAAATGTAAATAAATGCAAGGGTGGACAAAGGTGTTGGTTTGATACGCATATATACTGTAAAATGATTATCACCATGGCCTTGGCTGATTTCTCCATCAGGTCACATGACGACCATGGCAGAGCGATGACGGAGAGTGGGCCTAACCGTAGATTCAGATGACCCAAATTTGAATCTTGATCCTGCTTCTTAAGCCACATGACCTTGGACAAGTGACTCACCTTCTCTAAGTCTCACTGCCCAATCTGTAAAATGGGGAGAATAGTATGAACCTGGGCTTCCCTGCTGGCTCAGCACTAAAGAATCTGCCTGCAATAGAGGAAACACAGAAGACATGGGTCCGATCCCTGGGTCAGGAAGATCCTCTGCAGAAGGACGTGGCAACCCACTAAAGTACTCTTCCCTGGAGAATCCCATGAACAGAGGAGCCTGGCGGGCTACAGTCCATACGGTCACAAAGAGTCAGACAAGATTCAAGTGACTTAGCACACACACAGTATGAACCTACAGTGGCAATTGCCCAAGAAGAGGTAGCTGTTATTATTTCTTCTTGCTTCTATTACTATTCTAACAATGTCTAGCATATGATAGGCACTAAATTTTGTTGTTGTTGACTGTGGAAGGGATATACGTGCTATCTATGAACAGTAAGGAAAAGTTTTTCTCATAGGACAAAGTGCAACCAATCAGCTCAGACTTTAAGCAGCTTCTTTCACATGTTACAAACATTGGCTGGACAGTAAAGAGTCTGTTTTAGTCCTTGACAGGCCCCATGTGGCCGCAGGGCACTGTCCTGTGCTTATTTTTCTGGACGTCCTCCTATCGTATGATCGGGTTTGCTTCATTCTTTGGGAGCTACATGCTGCCAATGGAAACATCAGCATCCCCTTCCCTCAGGCGAGCAAGTTATGAAATAGAAAGGAAAACAGCCCTCTCGACCTGCACTTAGATGCAACCTTGATTTGGGGCTGCCAGGAGCTGAGAGGCTGGACCTGTATGTTGATGGTCTCTGGGCAAAGGTCACAATTCTGATGATGAGGATTTCTATCAACAGCATGGTAAGAAAAGGGACTGCGTATCATCTGCCCTCTCTACGACCCTGACGACATGACTGTTACGGCCACCCTTGCCAACTTAGATGACTAAAACCACTGAGAAGGAGCCTTAAATAAACCAAGGAGAGATGTCAAAATATTAGGGTGGTCAGATCCCTTCTGGCAAACTGTGCTGAATTTTGGAGACCATATTTTAAATGACCGTCTTAAAGTTGTGTCCCAAGGATAGCAATAAGATGAGAAAGATAGTGATAATTTATGGATCACAGCACACAGATGTATCAGGTACTGAATTAAGAGCTAAAAAACACTAACCAAGCATCACCCCATGAAATGTTCACCACTACCCCGTAAAAGGGCTAGTGGTCCCCATGTGACAGACAGAAACATAAGTACTAGAGAACTATCAAGTAGCATTTCTAAAGTCACAGCTAAAAAGCTATGAAGGTGAGTTACAACCTCAGGTCTGTTTCATTCCAAAGTCTTTCCTCTTTACAATTACAATTACAGAGATTTGAAACATGACCTTTCAGAAGGGGCTGGACATGCTTAAGAAAGGCTAAAATGGAGAAGAACTGACAAAGACAAGACATGACCCTTGTATTCATCGTAAGAAAAATGCTTTTTTCTATTTAGTTACAGACTTTGATTCTAGGATGGAAGCTTCTTAGAAACAGTTTTGACTTAGTAATTTAAGTAGAAATTCCCTAACAGCCAGAGCTGACTTACAGAGAAACAGGTCGACTTGGGCACATTCTGAAAGTTCCAGCATATTCAAGCAATGGCCCAGGCTTCTTCTAACAAGGAACGTGGTAGAGAGATCCTTGCATCAGGTTATGGCCAAACCATAACTTTCAAGATCTCCTCAATACCAAGATCATGCAGTCCTAAGTCATTTGCATTGTGTGTTATTGTGTCATGCAAGAGCAGGCAAGTTCTTGCAGAGAGCAGTGTCTAAAGGAGGACTCCTCTGATCTTAAATGACAGAAGCCCCAACTCAAAGAAGCCTGAACAAGAAAAAATAAAAATGGAAATAAATAAACCAGTGGGAACACACTGGCTCAAGCAATTGACAAGAATATGGCTATGGATGTGGCTAGAAATACCACTAGATCTAGGATCACAAATAATAGCTTCAAGATCTGACTTCCACGCTTTTATCTCTCAGCTCTGTCCCAACTCTCTTGAGTGACTCTTATAACATCAAGATGGCTTCCAGAATTTCTGGGGGCCTACATCTTTCTAGGTTCAAAACAAGTAGAAGAAAACAAAAGTTGGACTGACTCTGTTTGTCCCAACATTTCCAACAAGTTCTGTGAGTCACTTCGACAAAACTGGCTTTAGGACTTATAATGTTCAGAAAAAATAAGAAGATCTGATTGACTTGGGCCAGGCCCTCTGTTAAATTCCCAGGGAAACCATGCAGACAGACTTGGGAAAAGAGTAGCTTTTTTAACTCATTCAATGAACATTATTTTATTTAAAAAAATTAAATAATGCCATTTGCAGCAACAAAGTTGGACCTAGAGATTGTCATACTGAGTGAAGTAAGTCAGAAAGACAAGTTTCATATGATATTATTTATATGTGGAATCTTTAAAAAATGAAAAAAATGATACAAATGAACTTATTTTTAAAACAGAAGTGGACTGTTATAAATAGAGTGGTTATCAAAGGGGAAAGACTGTTGTTTAGTCGCTAAGTCGTGTCCAACTCTTTTGCAACCACATGGACTGTAGCCTGCCAGGCTCCTCTGTCCATGGGATTTTCCAGGCAAGGATACTGGACTGGATTGCCATTTCCTTCTGCAGGGGATCTTCCAGACCCAGAGACTGAACCCACATCTCCTATATTGCCAGGTGGATTCTTTACCACTGAGCCACTAGTGAAGCTCCAAAAACGAAAGTGGGGGAGGGATAAATTGAAATTTTGGGATTAACAGATTATATATATATACATATAAAATAGGCAAACAACAAGGACCTACTGGATAACACAGGGAACAATACTCAATATCCTGTAATAACCTACAATGGATAATAATACTATATATGTGTGTTCAGTCCAGTCGCTCAGTCGTGTCCGACTCTTTGCGACCCCATGAATTGCAGCACACCAGGCCTCCCTGTCCATCACCAACTACCGGAGTTTACTTAAACTCATGTCCATTGAGTTGGTGATGCCATCCAGCCATCTCATCCTCTGTCGTCCCCTTCTCCTCCCGCCTTCAGTCTTTATATAGGTGTGTATATATATACATTTATATATTACTGAATCACTTGGCTATACACATGAAATATTGTGGATCAGCCATAATTCAACTTGAAAAAACTGAGCATTATTTGGTACCTACTATGTGAATAGGGCACTGTGCTGAGCACCAGTGATCGTGCTATAGATGACTAAAAGACTTAAAGCTGTTGTATACAACAAGTAAAGACAAGGATGGTTCATTTGTACTGAACAACATTTAGGAAGCAGGTTATAGTCATCATTCTGCCTCTGTGTAGAAAATCTTATTTTTCTAATGTTTTGAAATCTGGGGACCTTCTCACTGGTTCTTAGATAAGGCAGTTTTACTGTCCAGCCCCCACCTTCTGGGGGAAGTTTGACAACGTCTGGAAACATATTTGGTTGTCACAAGCAGGGGAATGCTCCTGGCATCTGGTGGGAGGAGGGTACTGCTAAACTTCCTATGATACACAGGATAACTCCTAAAAACAAAAGTATCCAGCCCTAAATGTCAGTAGCACTGGGTTGAGAAACCCTGTTGTAGTGGAAAACACATAAACATGCATTTGCAATGTCCAGAAACTTCTGCATCACAGGTAAGACTCTATGGTACTCTAACAACTGATAGCACTCCAGCATAGCTCTAAACTGGGAGACGCATGCCACATTCAAGTTGGAACAGAGGGTAGAGAACCAGGCCTGGGTTTTGCTTCATGCAGAGGCACTGCTAGTAATTGCTCACAGGTGGCAGGTCACCTACCCTCTCATTCCAGTGAAACCATCCCCAGCTGGAATGCACGCCACATTACCTTCTAGCTTCCAGACTGATCACCGGACAATCAGTAACTCAAGAGTCACTAGGAATTCATACCTGCTGGAAACTAGCCAGACAGCTAATGAATTGCACAGGGTTGCTGTCAAACACACGTCTTTAATTGGGCAGGAGACCTAACTTCATTTCAAAACTATTTGCTTGCCTCTCGGATGGGTGTTCCAGATGTCAGGGACAGAATCCTGTTGATGATCCAGGAATCGTGCCAAAAATATTTGCTGGCAGCACTCCAAGGAATTGACTTCACACTCTTTGCAGTGGGCTAGAGTCGGCCAGTGGTCATATAAGTATTCTTATTGAATTTGTGCTGCACAGTCAGACCTCACAGTCCAGAAACTTCATCAGCTTACAATGGAACTCTGTCTATACTGTTACTTTAGCAAGTCTGAGACAGACTGGCAGACTGAAGGATGGAGCATGAAGGAAAAAAAAGACTGAAACTGTATTATTTCGAACCAACATCCCCTCCTTCTGCCTTTCTGCCTCATTCTGAATTTGCAAAATCCTGCCATAATAAACTAATCCATAAGTAGGCAAAGATCATCACTTTAGACCAAACTGGGGTTTAGTCAAAACTCCCAACATAATCATTTAATTATTCAGTTTCGTCAACAGTTCAGTCACTCAGTCGCATCCGACTCTTTGTGACCCCATGGACTGAAGCACGCCAGGCTTCCCTGTCTATCCCCAACTCCTGGAGCTTGCTTAAACTCAACAGGGAAACAAATCAACTGTTTGACTAATTTAGAATTGATTTTACTTAAATCAGTAGTTCTCAATCTTGACTTACATTGGGACTACTTAAGGAGCTAAAAAAGCTAATAATAATAATAATAATAAAGTCCTAATACCCAAACCACTCCCTAAGAATCAATGGAGGTGGAAACCAGGTATTTTTAAAGCTCTTCTGGTGATTCTAAAGTACTCCTGCCTACATGTGCGTACTTCCCATTTTATGATCTGGCCATCATGGATAACTTAGGAGGTATAGACTAGCAGTGTAACCCGGGCCTTACCACTAACAAAGGAAAAAGGAAAAGGAGGAGGAAGGAAGAGTGAGAGGAAGGGAGGGAGGAAATTCATTTCAGACCATTGCCATAGGTTTATTATACTTGGAATGTGGGTTTCATGTAGACGTAGCTTCGTCTCATTAGCAAGAAAATAGTAGCCATTCAATTCTCTTGTGCAGCAGCAATTCTGAAACGTCAAAGTGTTTTCCTACAGTTTATGCAATTGGAAAAGAAAAGCATAAACATTTCAGACCAGATAGTGTGGCCAACCCTGAGATAGATCATTTTCTGGTATTACTACTTGTTTGCCCATGTTAATAAAAATATTCAGTGACAGGCAACTGCATGCTGGTAGGGGGTGTGGAGGGACTTCTCAATCTCATGCTAGTCAATTTAGGGGAGAGCAGATGACTTCTACATGTTTGTATTAGCCTTAACAGGAGACCGCAGCTCTCTTATGGATTCTTGGGTTCTCTTGGGTCCTTAAAGCCAAGAGATGCCACCCACCTCCTAGAGCTTAGATTTTCCTAAAACCATGGGACATAAAGACGCAGGATGAACATTCTTCCTCCCAATACTGGAGAGTTCTCTGGCAATTAGCCTCTCTGCAGGATTGAAAACTTCCCTTCAAAACTTCATAAATCCCTGCTTGAGAGTTATGTTTTTCCAAGCCTAGGTTGCTAGTACAAGCTGTTTCCTGAAATTAATGACCAGCTGGAGAGAATACATGTTTGGAGTCTACATCTATGCAGGCTGTATATCCGTCTCAGGCCTAGATCCCTTTTCCTGGGAGTGGCATGCTTCTCACAGCACCTGATAGCTCATCGTGAAAGGATGTGGCGAAATTACTTCCTGTTACTCCCAGTGGAGACAGGAGTGTTTGGTACCATTTCTGGCAATGAGGAGAGGTGGGTGGCAGAGCAAATGCAGAGAAGATGTGGGGCAGTAGGCCTTGGCTGAGGCTACCAATGTACACTCAACTTTATCTCAAAACAGGGAATTCATAGCCACCAAGATGAATGGGAAGATTCAAAGGAGATATTCATTGCATCTGTTTAATTGTACCCCATTAGCAGTCTATGGTGCTTCTAATATACTATGAATTATTAATTTTTAAAGTACTTATTTACTTATTTGGATGCACCAGATCTTAGTCATGGCACAACACGATCTTCTTTAGCTGTGGCATGAAAAGTCTTAACTGCGGCATGTGGGATCTAGTTCCTGACTGAACCTGGGCCACCTGCACTGGAGCACATAGCCTTGGCCACTAGATTGCTAGGGAAGTCCCTGCATTAATATTTTTATAAATTCTGAGTTTCTTATGAATAGCATCATTACATTAATCATTTCTTCATGTGTTAAAAATGTTAATATATTAAACATAAACATTTACAAAATATTACAATTTAAAAAAATGTTGTGATATGCCTATCTTTTAAATGAGCCCCAAACTATGGAGGTGGTCAAGGTCTGTCTCACATTCTGAGGGGCCAGGGTAAAGGGGTGTGCATCAGGAGACAGGGGAACCCTTCCAGCGGGAGAGAGGTACTGCATGCGGCTCTGTTCTCTGAAGCTCCGCTGGGGCTGGGGCTGGTAGCCCTTTGATCTCCCATGTGCTGACAGAGCCATATTTAGCTCTCCCTCAAGCTGGCACAAAGGAGAGACCGGATCCCCTTTGAACGTTTCCTGCTCAACAGAATGCACACAGATGCTGAAGGAGGAGGCGCCCAGCACAGAGGCTGCCAGGTTAAGTCTCCGTTGGTGGGCTGATGCTTCACACCTTGCCTGGTGAGCAAGCAGAGGCTGAGCTCAAAGGACACACCAGAAGGACCCTTGGCCACTGGTGCAAACTCCAGCACCGTATGCGGAGAAGCTGGGTGTACCCTAGACCGTGAAGACTTTTCAACTTACGTTTATCGATTTTCAGATGATGAAAATTCTTCTCAGTACCCCAGCACTGTAGTTAGAGGTGCAAGTGCTAACAGGAATGGGGGAATAATACATGATTAGACTAAATAATAATGAAAAAAACAGCCACTTCTGAACTGGCTGTAATAACAGAACCAACGATGCTATTGTAGTTTCTACTCCAGCTGTAATTACCACAAACTTAGTGGCTTAAAACAACACGAACTTAATATCTTATAGTCCTAAAGGTCAAAATTCCAAAACAGGTCTCCTTGGGCTAAAATAGAGGTGTCAGCAGTATTTCACTCCTTATGAGGCTCTAGAGGAGAATCTATTCTCTTGTTTTTCCCAGTTTCTAGACACACATTCCTTGGCTTGTGGACCCTTCTTCTGTTTTCAAAGCCAACAACCTTAAGATGAGCCCTGCCCACATAGCATCTCTCTGGTTCTGGCTTCTGATTCCCTCTTCTACATTTACCTTGTGATTACATCAGGCCCACCCAGATAATTCAAGTTAATTTCTCCATTTTATTTTTAAACTTTGTTCTTGGTAATTTTTCTTTATTTTTCTTAGTTTTATCAAGATATAATTGACATAGAAGATTGTATTAGTTTAAGCTGTACAGCATAATGATTTGTGTGTATATATATATGTATGTATATGTAATGTATACATATGCACTGTGAAATGATCGTCCTGATATGTTTAGTTAACATCCATCATCTCACAGTTACAATTTTCTTTTCCATGTGTTAAGAATTTCAAACGTCTATTCTCTCATCTATATATTTGTATTCTATGAAAATGCCATAATCTCCCTATTTTTAAAGGCAGATGATTAGCAAGCTCAATTCCATCTGCAATCTTAACTCCCACCTTCCTCCCAACATGTAACCTAGCATCTTCACAGGTCTCAAGGACTGGGAGGTAGACATCTTTGGGAGGTCATTATTCTGCCTCTCACATATGACACGTATACACTACAATTGAAGATCAAACAGTCTTTTATTAACAGACATTTAAGTTAAGTAAGTTAAGTCGCTCAGTCGTGTCCGACTCTTTGAAACCCCATGGACTGTAGCCCACCAGGCCCTCCGTCCATGGGATTCTCCAGGCAAGAATACTGGAGTGGGTTGCCATTTCCTTCTCCGGGGGATCTTCCCGACATAGGGATCGAACCCAGGTCTCCCGCATTGCAGGCAGACGCTTTAACCTCTGAGCCACCAGGGAAGCCCCAATTAACAGACATTTACTGAACACTAATTTGCACCAGACATGTAAACAGACACAAAGAGAGAAGGCAGTGACAGAAGTAACAGGATGCAGGCCTCTGCGAAGAGGAAGAAATGGCTCTTTGACTCGGCGGGACAGGGCAGCCCTCACATGGAACATGTTCTTTATCCTAGAATGTCACTTACTTCCACCACTTTCCTGACAATCATGTTAGAGCTGCAGAAGTAAGTAGACAAATGGGCTAGTGGACCATCGTCATCATTACTAGTGTTTAATGGAGCACTTACTGCTTACCAGGTACTCTCCTAAGATACTTCACTTACACGAACTCACCTAATCCTCACAATGATCCAGTGAGGTCAATGCTAGTCTCTCTATTTAGTAGAGAAGGAGGAAACTGGGCCCCAGAGTAACTTGCCCAGGTTCACAGAGATAGAAAATACTCTTGCTATTCCCCCTTCTGGGCACTGTGTCTGCCATTGATTTGGCAAAAAGACAGGCAGAAAATGGTAATAACAGTAATAACTGTTAGAAAACGCCGCGGGAGGAAAAAAGCCGCCTCTAAGGACCGGTGGTAAAGGCCTTTATTGAGCGGTCGCTCTCGGGCAGAACTCCCGGGGGCGGGTGAGCGAGGAGACAAAGGGAGTCTGCGAGGTATGAGGGGGTGGGGAGGGGTTTTATAGCCAGGGCCGAGTCCAAGCCAGGTCTTTTCATATAAGGAAGAAAACGCAGGCTACAGCGGCGGTCAGTGTCTAAGGGCTCTGTGTTGGTACCTGATTGGACCAGGCTGCAGGGGGTCAGTCTCCGGAAGTTTAGCCAGCCTCCGGAATTTGCCTTGCGGCACTTTTCCAGGGCATGTCTCAATATGCCCGACCCTTCAGTAACGGTCACAGCAACTGTTTACTGAGTGTTTTCTCTTTACCAGGTGCTTTTCTATGTGTCCTGCATACGTTATCTGACTTAATCCCAGTAACACCCCTGAGATGCAATTATTATATCCACTGTACTGATAAATACATAGAAACTCAAAGACATCAACTTGACAATAGTCACCTAATCAGAAAATAATGTTCTACCTGCTGTATGGCGTAGGGAGCTCAGCTTGGTGTTTTGTGGAGGCCTCTCCAGAGGCGGGATTGGGGGATGAGAGGGAGGTCCGAAAGGAAGGAGATAGATGCACACACACAGCTGATTCACTTGCTGCTCAGCAGAAACGAACACAACTGTGTAAGGCAACCACACTCAAATACATAAAAACGTTTTTAGAAGTGTGTCAACGACAGCAAAAAAATTGTATGCCCACATTTATATTAATTAGTGCATAAGACATGGAAAGAGGAAATCATGTTGTGAGAGCAGGGTTAAGGCTAGAATTGGTGCAATAATAAATATACACATTGATAAAAGAAAGTGGTGTTCGTTTGTCTAGTGTCAAACCCCATGCTTGGGGAGAGAAAAAAGAGAAGGTAAAGCATGGTGCAATGCAGTGGTTCTCAAACTTCAGCGTGCATGAGAATCAGTTGGAAAAATCAGCTGGTTAAAATCCAGATGCTTCTGACTGTGTGAGAGCCTAGTGAGATCTAGAGCTCTGAGCCATGTCTGTGGTGGAAGGAAACAACAGCTCCCTCGTTCTTTCAGCACGTCACCTATGTGGAACTTTGACCTTTCCCATCAACAATCATGTGAAAAATTTCACCATAAAATCTGATGTGATCATGGAATCAGGCCTCCCAGAAACCTGGGAAGCAGTTTCATCTCAGGAGAGCCTTACTGAAACTAATGCTTCTTCTCCCAGACTTTCTGGTAATAGCAGTGGGGATGATAAGTCTTCAAAAACCTGGTGGGTTTGTGAGGGCTGAGAAAAGAGCTTGGAGACATGAGGATTTAATAAACATATTTTTGTTCTTTAAAGGGTAAGCATTGTCTCATTTCAAACATTTCTCTCTCATTCATGTCCTTGAAACAAAACCAGTGCCAGGGTCTTTCAGATCTGGTGAAAGACTGGCTTCATTTTCCCCAGAAGGAGCCCACCCCTCTTCCATTGTCCTCATCCCCAAAGCAGCATTAACCACTGATCATGACCCTCAGCTCGCACTCTCAGACATGCCTGGGAGATTTCTCTTTTAAGATGCTAAAGTCATCAGGAAGAGCCATAGACTCCAAGAAATTTTTTAGTTGTTTCGATTTAACAATAAAATTGACTTACTGAACATTTTCAATATTATCTCCTTTGGACACAAAATATATTCCCAGGAGTACTCTTGCCTGGAAAATCCCATGGATGGGGGAGCTTGGTAGGCTACAGTCCATGGGGTTGCAAAGAGTCAGACACAACTGAGCAACTTCACTCACTTAGGAGAGTTAATCTGATAAAATAAAATGAGAAGCCAATGTCATGATTCACTAAAGAGATAATTCTTGGAAAAGTACTATCCAGGCCCTGGAGTAAGGGCTGATAAACCCTGGGAAGGCATGGTAACGAACATCAGGAAAGCCTGACGTCTGCTTTGCAAGCCTGTGGGAAAATTGGAGCTTAAAGAGTGGTTAAGGCTGAGTCCCTAGTTCTTAAACGTCACGGTCTTGTGTGTGCTTGTATACACACATACACGCATGCACACACTTTAAAAAGGGTACTCAGAATTTATTTTGATCATACATGGTAATCCATGTTAACATGGAAATGACTGCCACAAAGGAAGAAGTTTCTTATATTCACACATCCTAGAAACAGGAGGCATGCCATACCACATGGGGCTTCCAGGGTTGGTAAGGAGGCAGAAGAAATGAGAGGAAAGCGTGGGCAATAGCCTTTGTTGTGGTTTCTGTGGGAAGGAACAAGAGAGGAGGGGTAATCTGAGGTTCTGGAGCATAGGGGTTGTCCCTAGCAAGGTACCTAGCCTTGAAGTGATCAGGAAGGGCGGATATTGGCCCAAAGTGTAAGAATCCAGTAGTGAAGGTATTTGGGGGAGAGAGTGTACTTTGCAATGATTGGTTTGCATTTAAAGGCACGTTCCTGGGCAAGTGGGTGCTCTCTCTAGGAATTAGCTAATCCAGGGAGGGTAGTCCCTTCAGGGCCAGCAAGGTCCCAAGATGTCAAATCATCAGTATACAGAAAATAGGAACACATGATTAATATGCACACAAGGACACACACACAGAGCTGGGAAATTCTACAGCATAATACCCTACATCAGGCAGCTGTTTGGTTTCAGAGTTGTTTTGGGTTTCTCCCCTGGACGCTTTGCTGGCAGTAGATGCTTTTTCTCCCCTTGCAAGTGACTGGCTTGGTAGTGAATGTCACTGTCCTGTCTATGCCATCACATGTTTTTATCACCAGTGCAGTGGTGGGAGGGTAGGGGTCGGGGTCCTAGTTTTGCAGGGTCTTCTAGGGGCTGCCCCAACACTGAAAGAAAGGTGAGACCTCAATTTGGTATAAGTCCGATGGGAAAGAAGAGAGGCCTCATCAGAGAATGCTGATGATAGCAACTCCTTATATCATTGGCACAAAAAGTTTCAAGGATTTTGGCAAACATGTATTCCCTTAACAGCCTCAACAGCCAAATAAGGGGCATATGCAAGCCTTGGTCTTTGTTTTCCAGCACTCACCTCCTTGCCCCTTTCTGATACCACACTCTATTGACCCCTTCTCCATATCAATACCCCCATCAAGGTGGGCATGTGACCTGGCTAGGCCAGTCCTAGTTCCCATCTTCCCAACCACCAGGACCTTCACCCACACTGGAACAAGCCCAGCCCTTCTCTGGGATTTCTCTGCTGGTGTCTTCTAGGTTCACAGAGCCAGAATGAAAGAAACGCTGTTAAAAAATCAGGAATAATAACTAATATGTGCTGAGTGATGATTAGGTTTTCCTGCTTTCTATTAGCTGTCGTGTGACCCCATGGACTGTAGCCTGCCAGGCTCCTCTGTCCGTGGGATTTCCCAGACAAGAGTACTGGAGTGCCTTGCCATTTCCTCCTCCAGGGGATCTTCCCAGCCCAGAGATCCAACCCGAGTCTCCTGCATTGACAGGCAGGTTCTTTATCACTGAGCCACCTGGGAGGTCCTTATTAGGTGCTAGATGTACTCAAAGCATTCTACATAGGTTATTTGTTATGGCTTGATCATCACAACCACCCTATAAAGATCAATATTGCTATTATTCCTAGTATAAAAAGAGGAAACTGAGGCACAAGGCATTTAAGGAATTTGCTCAAGGTCACAACCTCCTGAGTGGCTGAGCCAGAATGCTGCTTGAGGCAATCTGACTCCTGAACTCCTCTGAATAATTATTGTCTACTTTCTCTGGAAATGCTGGCAGCTGTGTTGCCTGCTGATTGAGGGAAACTGATATATGGTAGAAGAGAGAACGAATTGTTTTCAGTTGCATATTAGGAATTGTTTTCAGTTGCGTATAACAGAAAACCCAAATGCCAGATGCTTAAATAGGGGGTTGGTTACTTTTCTCTCAAACAAGATGAGGTGAGGAAGTAGGTAGTCTGTGCTGGAATGTCAGATTTTCTATGTCATCAGGGATGCAGTCTCTTTCTTCTTTTCCATTCTTGGTGAATGGTTTCCATCATCGAGTTTGCCTCATCATCCAAGATGGCTGCTGGAGCACCAGCCACCAGGTTATGGTTCCAAGCAGGAAATAGGAAGCATGGGGAGAAAGGGGAAATGTTGGATCTATCAACAGAGCCAACTCTTAGAGCCCCATCTGAAAACTTTTGCTTATATCTCACTGGGCACTCTGGACTGAAGGGAACTGGGAATACAGTCTTCAGAGTGATATTTCCAAGAAAGGAGGATAGAAGAGCTAGCAATTTTCAGTGTCTGCCACAAACACAGATATGTTCTAACAGGACACTAATGACCAAGAAAGTTTTGCAAATATGAGCAAATATGGACATTTTCATGTCCAGCTCTCTAGCTCATATTTGCAAGACTGGGAAAAGATTTTACTCTTCTCTACTCCAGCTCAGGGAATTTATCACCACATGAAGAGCTCACCTTCTAAAAGCAGCAGCCAGTGTTGAGTTTGACAGCCTTTGAAGGCCAGGAAACGTTGGCAAAATTGAACAGAATCCACCAGCATCTCTACGTTATCTTGGGGCTTGTAGAAAGACTCATGCAGGAGAACTAGCTTGTTAGAAATGATATATGCAGCAGGACAATGCCAGTTTCTTCAGTGACTGCCAGAGACAGTGCTGACTGACATCCCAGGCAAATCTCACGAGCTGGCTTTGAAGTTCTCTTGCATATCCCAACCCACCAAGGACTTAGACCACCAAATCCATTCCACAAAAACCCCATAACGCAGTTATCAACAAGCCCCCAGAGCAAATGAGAATGCTTTGTTCACAAAGTCCAACAGCCCTTGTAAACAGGCCCTGAAGCTGGATTTCTCTGTAAATTTATGAGAGCAATGAATTTATATTATTTCATATATCATATAAAAATGAACTGTGCTGTGACATTTATAAGACCCTTTCTCTCCCATGTTATTCTTTCATCGATATATATTCATACAGACATCGTTAGTTAGACTCGACTCACTCTTGAGGAAATATATCAAGAATGCAAGAGGGAGGGCATTGCTGATAATTAACCCTACATGTCTCTCTGTCATTAGAAGGAGGAAGAAGACACTGATTCTTCACAGACGTGCACACACCCAATGTGCACGTCCACGTGGTCTTTAAGCAGCCCTCGCCTGACCCTCCACACCTCATGGGCTTGGCTTATTTGCTTGTTCATTTTGGCTTCTGTGAGTTTGCATGGGCTTTCCCCCCTGCTTAAAGCACTATTCTCTGCCTATTTGTCCTTCAAAACTCCACTTAGAACTCACCCTTTCTGATAATTCTAAATTCCTCAGGATTCTCAAAAGAAATTCATTACCAATAAGGACATACTGTATAGAACAGGAAACTATACTTAGTATTTTATAATAACCTGTAAGGGAAAAGAATCTGAAAAGAATTCAGATTCAGTTTTATATGTATATCAGTTTTTTATATATATACACACACACACACACACACACACACACATGGGCTTCCCCAGTGGCTCAGCAGTAAAGGATTTGCTTGCAATGCAGGGAGACCCAGGAAACATGGGACATGGGTTTGATCTCTGGGTCAGGAAGAGCCCCTGGAGAAGAAAATGACAACCCACTCCAGTATTCTTGCCTGGAAAATCCCATGGACAGAGCAGCCTTGCGGGCTACAGTCCATGGAGTTGCAGAGTCGGGCATGGCTGAGGGACCGAGCACCAGCACAATAACTGAATCTCTGTGCTATTCCCCTGAAACTAGCACGATGCTGTGAATCAGCTGTGCTTCAGCTAAAAAAAATCCACTGCTTTCTCTCCGGTGCCATGCAGGTATTTAGCATAGTCATCACAGTCAGTTGTTACTTATTTGTTTTCATGTCTGTCTCCCTGACGGGACTGTGAGCTCACCATCAGGAACTGTGTCTTCCTTACTTGTGTATTCAGTGCTGGACATACAATAAGCACTTAAGGATGGTCGAATTTTAAAATGAACTGAGTTAGACAATAGCTCCCATCTTATACTGGCATTCCCTAGCTTATGACCCCATGTTATTGTTTTCCTGACTCACAGACTTGTATTCCTCAAAGAATTGTGTTCAATCTCATAATGCCCAAGTTGCCTCATTTGCTTCAGCCCCTGGGTCCAAAATTCTGAAAGCTTCAAACTCCAATGCCAGGAAATACACTTCCCTCTTTGCACCCTGATTATTTTTACTTAGCTTCCCCAATGCCTCCCCAAGATCAGAACCTGTGAAAGAGGAAAATATTTCTTCTAACTAAGCAGTTGCAGATAAGATTTTAACTTTAATTAAAACTCCCTATCTGATCCAGGAAAACACAATGGATATTATTAGATCGGGAAAGTTCCGTAAGATACTCCTTATCTCTAAGTCAGATTGGCAAACCCCAAGCTCTGCTGGAGCCTGTGGTCTGTGGTTGGGAGGCTGTGGTGGGTGGAACAGAGGAATGAGTGAGTGTATTGGCAAAGGACATTTGAGGGAGGGTGGGCAGGATGCCCGCATCAGATATGGTTCATGTATAAGGTTATTGGACTTAGTTTTAGAACGAATTTTACACGGTTGATGGATATAAGGAGGCCCAGCTTTGGAACTAGCCAAATTAAGGTTTGAAAGATGGTTTGGTCAATGACTAAGCTTGGTTACTTACTAAGTTTTTGAGCTTGGGCATATTCTTTACTGGATCTTAGTTTTATCATCTCAAAAATGAAGACAGTACTATTCATAGGGTGTCTGCTGGGATAGGGTAAGGTTATCCCTTTAAAATATCTAGGGGCACATAATCAAACATAGCAAGCTGAGTGTTGCTCTCCTTCTTTCCTCTTTGAAAGACTTGGGTCAAAAGAGGCAGAGATCATCATCCCTAACTGCCCTCCCACTCAGCTCCCTCCCCCAACCTTTGGAAGAAAAAGGAGACTTTTGACCATTGAATAGAACCAGTGTAGGCACTTTTATGCACTCAACAAATACTAGTCAATGAATAGCTAATGATGAGTTGGACTACATCCCTTCTCGCGAAGAACTCACAGTCTAGAGAGAAAGACACATCCTTAAGGAGTTAAGATTTTATCCCCAGGGATAATGGAGAGCTATTGAAGAGATAATCATGTGTGGAAAGAGTGTAGAGAATGGATTGGAGGCAGGGCAAAGTGCTGGCCATACCTGCAAGAGGTATTTGCAGTCTGATGGAAGGGGTTGCAGTGGACAGTAATGGAAGGAGAGGTGGGTGACAAAACTGCGTAGATGAAATGTAAAGGAGAGGAATCTTAGCGTTTTTTATGAGATAAGAATACAACAGAAGGAGCCTGTTGTGGAAGCTAGAAAGGAGAGTTGTTCTGTTGCTCAGTCGTGTTTGACTCTTTGCGACCCCATGGTCTGCTGCACACCAGACTTCCCTGTCCATCACTATCTCCTGGAGTTTGCTCAAACTTACGTCCATTGAGTCGGTGATGCCATCCAACCATCTCATCCTCTGCCAGCCTCTTCTCCTCCTGCCCTTAATCTTCCCCAGCATCAGTGTCTTTTCCAATGAGTCAGTTGTTCGCATCAGGTGGCCAAAGTATCAGAGCTTCAGCTTCAGCATCAGTCCTTCCAATGAATATTCTGGGTTGATTCTCTTTAGGATTGACTGGTTTATCTCCTTGCTGTCCAAGGGACTCTCAAGAATGAATAAGTTCAGCTATGGACCCTGAGTTTGTGATCCTCTGGGATCTCCAAATAGAGATGTGCAGCAGGCAAATGGATGTGCTTATCCTAAACACAGCAAAGAGGTGTGGGCTAGGGGTCAGACTTGAGAGGAGGAGTAGAGGGAGCAGAGATCTCATCAGATTATCCAAGAAGGACACCTAGACCTGTGGCTTCAGTGCCTGTTAGCTATGACCTGGGATCTCTATATATTAGTCTTTAAAATGAAATAATAATCTTACCCAAGTCACTGGGTTATTGTGAGAATTAAACACAGGTATAGACTTCCCTGGTGGCTCAGACGGTAAAGCATCTGCCTACAATGCAGGAGACCCGGGTTCAATCCCTGGGTTGGGAAGATCTCCTGGAGAAGGAAATGGCAACTCACTCCAGTATTCTTGCCTGGAAAATCCCATGGATGGAGGAGCCTGGTAGACTACACAGTCCATGGGATCGCAAAGAGTCGGACACGACTGAGCGACTTCACTCACTCACTCACTCAGAATGCCTAAAACAGTGCCTGGCACATAGTAAATGCACAATAAATGCTCAGTATTATTGTTTACTTTACTATTTCTAGATGTTCCTAGAAGGAGGATAGTATGCTCAAATTTGTCTCAGTCTTACATAGTCATTCATCCAAAGAAAATATCACTAATATGGAGTTAATTAAGGAAAGGTGACTGGGAGTGTGTCAGAGTTGACTTTGAAGAGCTAGAATTGGAACTCTAGAGCCTACAGTCTGGCTGGTAGCATCTTGCAGAAGCTAAGACATCAATACATTAAGAAAAGACCCCGAGAACTACTTAGAGTCCAGTTAGCTCTGACCAGCCACATTCTAATGACCTGGGTGCAAAAAAAGTTAGAAACACATGGACTAGATTTCCTGTCCAATACACATGGGTTTCAAAATTAAGAGGAAGGAGCACACGCCAAAATGCAATTCATAATAATCAGTGTAATAAAGAATGGTTCATTGAGCCAGAAACATCAATGGATCATCTGTGATGCTCATTAAACCCACGAGGCGGCAGGTTGAAATACTCAGGAAACAGAAAGAGATCAAAGAGGCTCGATCCCATCAGTTCTTAAAGTTGAACTATGACAAGATTTGAGAAGAAAAAGAAAGATGGTTCTTAAGTCTGGTCAGGAGTATGGCACCAAGAAAGAGAAAAACAGATAGGCTGAAAGGTGACTACTTGCAGCTCTGGACTGAATGCTGGCGTGCCCCTTGGGAGGGAGGTGGGATCCTGTTCTGTTCCTCCCTGGTTAGCTGCTGAACCTTAGATGGGTTCTTTCACCTCCTCGGGCCTGTTTCTTCACCTGGAAAGCGAGGCTTCTCAGTACAATATTCTCTAAGTTCTCCTGGCATGGTGAACATCAGTAAGCATTTTAAAGCAGAAAATAGGGACTTGAATCCTCTTGGTGTCTAGTAAGAAAACATCATTCCAAACTATTATAGAAACAACATGTCAGGGACTTGAAGACTTGGAAGAAAAGAATACTCGAGAAGAGAAAACTTTCCTGATCGTAGCAGATCTCTGCTTTTGCCAGTTGAATGCCTCATTGAGGAAAGCTGAAAAACATATCCAGATGGGAATGTTTTAATAAGGCAGTTTTGGCCCAATCTCCTGCTGCTGCAGTCAACAGCAGTTTTTGCTAATGAGCTTTGACAGGATTAGAAATATTAAAGTAAATTAGACATGCAAATACACATTTTGACTGAATTACAAATGCCTGTATAAAAAAAAAAAAATTCACCTAAAGCCAAATATCCTAATCAGAGAACTTGTTTCTGGGATAACCACAATAAATCTAAATAACAATAATTATTTTTATCAAACTTTTATTGTTTAGCCTTTTATTAGCTAAATTGTACAAATTTACCATTAAGATTTAGAGCAATAGCTTCTGAGCTCTGTCAGTTGCTGGATTGCTCCTGGGGTTGCTTGCCTCATGTTTGCTGCATTGACTAGTCACTCGCTTTAAACTGACAGCAGGAAAGGGGGAAGGAGTTTTTTAGATACTTCCTTTTCCTCTAGTACTATCTTACTTCCCTCATGGCGTATATTTTTTCTCTGGATCAATGGTAATTTACCATGGGTGCTGCTGTACCTAATTATGAAGATTTTTCCATCTTATATAATTTTTGAGATGAAAAAGCTGGCCTTCTGCTTTTAATTCATTCATTAAAACTCTTTAAAAAGGTCTTTGTCTTCTAAGAAGCATAACCCAAATAGGGGTTAAATCATTCAAAACAAAATGATTCTTTTAAGATTATTTTGCTTATTGTTAGGAATGCTAGTACACCAAGTGATTCCACAAAGATTCTGATTATTAATAAAGTTGAGCTTTATTATTCAGACTTGTGTTATTTAGCTTTTATAAGCATTTATTGGCTAAAAAAGGATATAAACTTCTTCCAAAAAATTGTCTAGCTAATACATTCTTTTCATGCTTATACAATGAATCAGTTTATCTATTTAACTGTTTGAATATTCTTTTTGTCTTTATCTGTAAAGTTAACAACTTCTTTAATAATTAGCAATACATTATACTCTTAAAATTAGTAAGTGTGCACCTTCTTAAAGAAATAATAGAATTTCAACATTAGTTCAGTTCAGTCGCTCAGTCATGTCTGACTCTTTGTGACCACATGGACCGCAGCACGCCAGGCCTCCCTGTCCATCACCAACTCCCAGAGTTTACCCAAACTCGTGTCCATTGAGTTGGTGATGCCATCCAACCATCTTAATCTCTGTCGTCCCTTTCTCTTCCTGCCTCCAATCCCTCCCAGCATCAGGGTCTTTTCCAATGAGTCAGCCCTTCGCATCAGGTGGCCAAAGTATTGGAGTTTCAGCTTCAACATCAGTCCTTCCATGAATATTCAGGAATGATTTCCTTTAGGAAGGACTGGTTAGATCTCCTTGCAGTCCAAGGGACTCTCAAGAGTCTTATCCAACACCAGCGTTCAATTCTTTGGCGCTCAGCTTTCTTTATAGTCCAACTCTCACATCCATACAAGACTACTAGAAAATTTCAACATATAACACTCATAAAGAGATTTTTAATCCAAGTTATATCAACAAAGCTTATCTGCATTTAAAAGTGAGTATTCAAATATTAATAAATTTGACATGCTTTGTTCCTATTGTAGATTTTGTTACAATGATTAAATACCATAGATGTGATTGGAACTTACCCAATCACACAGTCATTGGGCACACTCAAGTTCAGGAAGGTCAGAAATGACACCGAAGAAGGATTTTGCTGTTCAGTCTTCCAATGGTGGGACACAAATGTCTAAGTTAAGGGGCAGATTTTGGCCAAAGTCAACCTGCAATGCATTTCTGCAATGTCCACAAGCTTCCCTCTAAAGCCTCTTCAAGGAAATTCTTCGCTCAATCCATTTCTGGGCCTTAATTTCACTACTCAAGGCTACAGCTGGACATTTTTTTAAAATGAAGAGCTTACGTTTGTTTACAAGAGAGAGGCAAGGACCTAGGTCTGGAAGGTGAGAGAGATCAGCTGAGGCTGGAGAGAAAGACAGAATAGAGATTGTCAGGGGGAAGCTGTAATGAGGCAACTCTGGGGAGAGAGAGAGAGATTTAAAGAGGGTATTTAGGAAGTTTTCCTGTGTACTGTGTGGCAAAGTTTCTTCTGTTAGCTCCCTCTTCAAAGAGACTTTCATAAATTTTCTTTCGAGAAATTTTGATATGAAATTTCTTTTCCTTCTAGATGAATCACATGCTTATTATTTTGAGAACAAGAAGGCTTAGTCTTATTCAAATGGCAAAGAAGGAAGCCAAAATCATGCTGTCTTTGCAACAGTGTTCACATTTAAATACGTCTTGGTTAGAAATAACAAATGGAAATATATTTCATGCACATATAGAAATGCTTATTTTGACTCAGCTATTTCACTTTGAGTAAGCTAGAGTAATTAGAAATGTAGGCAAAGATTTATGTGCACAGGTATTCATTACCATTATTTGTAGGAGCAAAAATAGTAGAAATCTGCAGAAGAGAAATGGCTCAGTAAATTACACATGATCACACGATGGAATGTTATATATCTATTAAAATGATGCTTTCAAAGAGACTTATTAATCTGGAAAGTCTGCGTGTTTAAAGGTTATTTTTTATCAGTATGAAATATATTTTTATGACTGTGATTATTTTTTACCAGTAAAAAATAAATGCTTGACATAGATGTTTTGCTTGTATCTTCCTGAAAGTTTTCCAAGCTAAAATAGTTTTGGCCAGACTAATGGAATAGGACTTCAAGTACCCATCTGTCTGCGCTTTGTAGCCCTTTGATAACAATTTCCCCAGGGAAAAAGCCTGGCTCCCCCAATTGGGAACAAGCACTTCTTTAGCTCACTTCTAAATAAATAATGTAATGGTCATCTGAAGATAGATTAGGTTAGGCCACTTCATTTTTCCAAGAGGATTTCAACCCCAACTCTTGGAATCCCCACCATGGTCACCACCCAAACTGAGTCTTAGAACTCATGGGTCAATACCACTGGTTCTCAAAGAGTGATCACTGAAGCAACAGCAGCACATCATAACTTATTAGGAATGCACGTTATTGGAGTCCACCCCAGACGTAAAGCAAAACTTCTTAGGGCAAGCTGATAATCTAGGTTTGAATAAACCTTAGGGAAGCTACTATAAACACAAGTGTGAGAACCACCATTCCGTATTTAACTCTAGGAACTCAATGGGGTTAGACCTCACTACTGTACTCTCCCATACTTACTAATCCTTGGATGAAAAACATGTTACAGTCATATTTACTGATGATTTGGGGCTTCCCAGGTGGCGCTGGTGGTAAAGAATCTGCCTGCCAATGGAGGAGATGCAAGAGATGTGGGTTCAATCCCTGGGTTGGGAAGATCCCTGGAAGAGGAAATGGCAACCCACTCCGGTACTCTTGGCCTGGGAAATCCCATGGACAGAGGAGCTTGGTGGGTTCCAGTCCAGGGTCACAGAGAGTCAGACACGACTGAGTGACTGAGCACACAGGGCACAGATGGTTAGTTACAGGACACGAAGTCCACCTATTTTTCTTTAGAATCTAAAATCGACTTCTGCAGACTATGCTGCTACCCTATGTGAATCACCTTTCCTGAATTCGACTTGGTCTTTATTGAGGGATGCTACAAACCGTAGACCACAAAATTCATCTTTTGCCCCAGTTTGAATATTCCTGGAGTAGGCCTTCTCTTCTCCACTCTGGCACTGTCCCACTACTTGAAATGATATATTTTTAATTTATTTGCTTGCTTATTGTCTGTCTCTTTCACTACAATGTAAGATCCCTAACACAAAGACTTACTGCATACTGTATTGCTAACACCTGGAACCATACCTGATCCAGAGTAGGTGGTTCAAGTGTGAGTTACACAGCCATGTCCAACTCTTTGTGACCCCGTGGACTATACAGTCCACAGAATTCTCCAGGCCAGAATACTGGAGTGGATAACCTTTTCCTTCTCCAGGGGATCTTCCCAACCCAGGGATCGAACCCAGGTCTCCCGCATTGCAGGCAGATTCTTTACCAGCTGAGCCACAAGGGAAGCCCAGGTGCTTAATAATAATGAAACAATGAATGAAAAGAATAAATCACATTATTAGTTACATTACATGATAACCAAGTATTTATGACTTCTGTCTGATCACAATATCAACAATAGCAATATCTCTGTTGATCATTTGATCTGTTTTTAATCTTATGAACCCCAGTGTGAAAGTGTAAAAGTGTTAGTCACTCAGCTGTATCTGACTCTTTGTGACCCCATGGACTGTAGCCCCGCCAGGCTCTTCTGTCCAAGGAATTCTCCAGGCAAAAATACTGAAATGGATTGCCATTCCCTTCTCAAGGGGATCTTCCCAACCCAGGGATCAAATCCAGGTCTCCTGCATTCCAGGCAAATTTTTTACCATCTGAGCCACCAATGAAGCCCCTATGAGCCTTTTGTAATTGACAAGACTCCCCTTCTAAAATTACAAAAGGATAGATGTAATTTTGTAATTACAAAATTACAAAAGTTAGAGCAAACTTTGTGGAATGCTAGAAGCAAGGATAAAGATTTTTATGGTTTGGAATTTTTAGTCAATATATGATTCCAGTTTATGATCTTACCTTTGTTTTTCCTTCTGCTGCTCATGTTTTTAACTGATGTCATATCACTCTATTTTGTGACTTGAAGTGTGAGCACTTGAACACAGTGTTCTGGTTCAAATCCAAGTCTCACCACTTATTTTTTATGTGATTTTGAGCAAATGGTATAACCTTTGTCTGCCTCAGTTTCCTCATCTGTAAAATGAAGATCATAGGAGTTTTTACTTTATATAGTAAAGCTCTTAGAACAGTGTCGAGCTTTTAATACTAAGTGCTGTTATGCTGGTGATGGTAAAAGGAAACAAGTAAGCATAGAGAAATAAAGAAAATATGCTCAAGTGTTTTTAGTGATTGTCTCTCGGAGCAGAGTCAGGAAATTTGTATTTTCTTCTTACACTTTCTGTGCTTTCAAAATCTTAAACAAAGAGCATGTTTTTTAAAAAAAAAAGAAAGGAAAAAAAGAAATGGCCTATGGAGTCCTGGGCTTGTGTAACTGAGTTTGAATAACATGACAGGAGAATTTACTCCAGCCGAATCCCTAAAGAGCAATATACAGATCTGTCAAAAAAACACCAGCCCTCTGGTTTACCTGGAGATATATAGCTGGAACAGACAACTGTGAGAGACACAAAGAGAGATGATTCAATCATGAAGATGACAGTGTTGGCTTATTTCCCTCAAGGGTTTCTAAAATCTGAACATGGTCTTGTAGGAAGGTGGTGATGGTCTTCTATAACCTTTGCATGTTTCAGCCACAATAAATCATGTTATTTTAGGCTTTTACTGCCATTCATAAACTTTTACCCATTTTTTCCAAACTCAGCCTAATTTTAAAGTAAAAAGTAACAAAGGAAGTAGGAAACAATAAAAGGCACCAGATCTTCATTAAACTCTTGACAATGACCTTGTTGTAGAGTGAAAGTCGCTCAGTTGTTTCCAACTCTTTGTGACCCCATGTACTATACAGACCAGGGAATTCTCCAGGCCAGAATACTGGAGTAGGTAGCCTTTCCTTTCTCCAGGGGATCTTTCTCCAGTTTGACCCCAGAAATCAAACCAGGGTCTCCTGCATTGCAGGCAGATTCTTTACCAGCTCAGCTACCAGGGAAGCCTTTGTTTTAGTAAAACCCATGTAAAGTGTGAGACTCATTACCTAGTTGAGATGGGCACTGGGTTGTCTGTCTTGTCCTTCCTGATCCACCCTTCACCCTGCTCTGTGTCCTGGGTCACTGACCATTATGGAGTCTATCAGTTGGGCTGCTTTGCCCTCTGGTTTCCATCTGCTTTGGATAATGGCCATTGCTGGCAAGGGACTCAAGGTCAAGAGGAGAAAGATGTTGGGAAATTTGGCCTAGGCTCCTTCCCTGCAGGACCCTGGGTTGGCAGTAGTTGTGGTCCTCCACCAACAGCTACAGCTCCCATCAGGCAGCCCTTTCCTAGGGCAGCAGACACTTTCCATGTTCCAGCAACTGCTTCCCATTTCTCCTCCAGACTCTGGCTGCAGTGGCTTCCTTCCAGCTGCAGTGAGCCATAGAATGTCCCACCATAACTCACTGGCTTCCCTTAATGTTCCCCAGACCTTCATCAAACTCTTGACTATGACCTTGTTTAAGCATCGGCAGGGCCAAGACCCTGACTGATATGTAGGGAAATGTGCCAGAAGAGTTGCAGTGAAAGAAACCAATCAGACTTGTACATAGTGCAGAGTTCCAAGCCTCCTAGCAGCCAAGTCAGAAAGAAGAGCATGATGAAGTACTTGGCTCTCCTTATCTAACAAAAAGAAGCATATCAGGAAGCAGAAGCAGATTTTTTACTCTACTTAGTACTTTGTAATGATCTATATGGGAAAACAATCTGAAAAAGAATGGATACATGTCTATGTATAACTGACTCACTTTGCTGTACGCCTGAAACTAACACTGTATTGTAAATCAACTATACTCTCATAAAATTTACCAAAAACAAAAACGATTTTCTTTTCTTTTCTTTACACTGAGCCCTGAGTGAAATTTCCTTGGTTCTGTCTCACCACAGCAAAGATTTGAAATGGCGGACCAGTGTTACGGCTAGGTTACAGCTCGTAGTTTTATTCTGCAAGCAAAGGAAAGTACACCCTCAAGGAGTGAGGGAGGTCCAGCCGGAAGGAGAGGCCTCAGTCCGTCTGGGCTTCTCTTTGTATCTCCTCCCCCCTGAGCCTGCCCTGTGAAAACTGGGCTAGCCAAGAAGGGGTGTGTTTGCTTCACCTGAAGTTCTCACTCCGGTCCGTGGATTTTCTTTTGTTCTGTTTTCACAGGCTTTTCCCTTTCTTTGTCTTCCGGCTACAGCCATTTTGGACTCCTTTTTCCTATTCTAACTACCTAACAGGTCTTTACATAGTAGAAGTGTCCAAACATCCCACCTCTATTATGGTGCTCTAACTCTTCATTTAGGAAGAAAGTGTCAACTGAAAAAAATATGCACAACCTAAAAGTGAAGAGTTAGGTTTTATTTGGTGGGAATTTTAGGACTTGAGCCAGGGGACAGTATCTCAGATAACCCCAAGAGAGCAGACTTCCAGGAGGCAGGGGAGGAGCCAGGCTATATACAAGCTTGCAGCAAGGGACAGGTAATCTGAATATTCAAAGATTACTGTTAATTAAGAGAAAACTAAATCTCTCATGTGAACAGATTTAGTGATCTAAATGCAAGCCACAGGGCTTGCTGAAATAATTTCTTTCATATGCATCTAGCTATCTGGGGCCAATCCTGCTTTCTTCATTGTTCACGTACTAATTCCTTGTTTACCATAAGAGATGGGGAATGTGGTGGATGGCCGCTTCTCACATCCCCTCAGCTCCTCAGTGCTTACTGGGGAGGACTTAGCTGATGGTTTCCAAATAACTGACTTTGTTCAGTAGTGTCCGACTCTGTGCAACCCCATAGACGGCAGCCCACCAGGCTCCACCATCCCTGGGATTCTCCAGGCAAGAACACTGGAGTGGGTTGCCATTTCCTTCTCCAATGCATGCAAGTGAAAAGTGAAAGTGAAGTCTCTCAGTCATGTCCGACTCCTAGCGACCCCATGGACTGCAGCCCACCAGGCTCCTCTGTCCATGGGATTTTCCAGGCAAGAGTACTGGACTGGGGTGCCATTGCCTTCTCCTTGGAAAAGGCTCAGTTCAGTTCAGTCGCTCAGTCATGTCCGACTCTTTGCGACCCCATGAATCACAGCACGCCAGGCCTCCCTGTCCATCACCAACTCGTGGAGTTTACTCAAACTTATGTCCATCAAGTCAGTGATGCCATCCAGCCATCTCATCCTCTGTCGTCCCCTTCTCCTCCTGACCCCAATCCCTCCCAGCATCAGGGTCTTTCCCAATGAGTCAACTCTTTGCATGAGGTGGCCAAAGTATTGGAGTTTCAGCTTCAGCATTAGTCCTTCCAATGAACACCCAGGACTGATCTCCTTTAGGATGGCCTGGTTGGATCTCCTTGCAGTCCAAGGGACTCTCAAGAGTCTTCTCCAACACCACAGTTCAAAAGCATCAATTTTTTTGCACTCAGCTTCCTTCACAGTCCAACTCTCACATCCATACATGACCACTGGAAAAACCATAGCCTTGACTAGATGGACCTTTGTTGGCAAAGTAATGTCTCTTCTTAGGGCATGGCAAATCACTCCAGTACTTTTGTCTGGAGAATCCCACAGACAGAGGAGCCTGGTCCTGGCAGGCTACAGTCCATAAGGTCTCAAAGAGTCAGACACAACTGAAGCGATGTAGTATGCATGCATGTTTACTGGTAGAGCATAGAGCAGAAGACATTTCATTGCACAAAAGTGATTGGCATTGGGGTCAAATTAAGAAGAGGAGCAAGAGTGAGGAATGAATATTCCTCATGAAAATATTTCTCATGAGCAGCATGAAAGAAGATGACTACATCTGGCCAAAATAATGCCTGTGAGGTAACCAGACTGCCAGGAACTGTGCCACTAGACACATAGAAGAGTCTCAAGAAATAATAGTTGAATAAGACAATGAGTATTTTAAAATCTTTGAAGGTTCACATCTCGGTCTCTTAAATGTTGCTGTTGTTCAGTTGCCAAGTTGTATCCAAGTCCTCAAGACACCATGGACTGCAGCACAAGAGGCTTCCCTGTCCCTCACCATCTCTTGGAGTTTTCCCAAGTTCATATCCATTGGATCGGTGCTGCCATCCAACCATCTCATCCTCTCTTACCCTCTTCTCCTTCTGCCTTCCACATTTCCCAGCATCAGGGTCTTTTCCAATGAGTCGGCTCTGCACATCAAGTGGCCAAAGTATTGGATCTTCAGCTTCAGCATCAGTCCTTCCAATGAGAACAGTTTTTAAATGCCACTCTTCCTTTAAGGAAGAAACATGATATTGTAGAACAAAGTTCTCAAACTTGGCTGAACACTGGTGTTATCTGAAGAGCTGTAACAAATACTGTGGCCTGGGTCTCATGACAAGTCATTCTGATTTCGTTGGTCTGGGGTTCATCCAGAACATGAGGGTTTTTTTTTAAATATCATCCAGATGATTCTTATATGCAGTCCAGATTGAGAACATGGGTTTGCAAAATGTTCTGAAATTAAAGTGCCCTGGATCCAGATTCTACTGACAACAAACAGAGTTCAACTCCTCTGAGGCACAGTTATCCCATGTGTGAAATGAGGACAAAAATATCTGCCCTAAAAAAAACTGACCCTAAATATCTCACAGGCTTCTGTGTGAATTAAGTAAAATTATGTTTGCAAAAATTCTTTGTAAATTCTAAATCACCAAAAAAAAAAAAAAAAGAAAAAAAAAAAATTCTAAATCACCCTATGTAGATAGGTTGATGTTGTTACATCAACATGTAACAGGAAATGTGTTAACATATTACCGTTAGTAACACATAAATCTGCTTTATAGTGCTGAATATTCTTCTTCAGGTCACATTTTAAAGTTCACACAGAAGTGCATTTGATATTGAAGATTTTCTTGAGATGCTACCCCAGGTCTGTAACCCATTATCTCTCAAGTTAAACAAGACACATGATATTCGGCAACAAGACTGATAGCTCAAAGTAGTGGGAAAAGGCTTTTTCTTTAAACTTGAAGAATTTGTAAAATATAATAAAAATTTTTAAACAAGCCATGCTGAGAATGTGCATTTCCTTGGTCAACAACCTCCAGCTTGGTTGTGTTGGAGAGTCCGACTTGTGGCCCAGGATGGATGGAGGTGACCCCAGCGTTATTCTTTGTCTCCCAGGTGTGCGTCTCACGGTGGTGATCATTATCTCGCATTCTTAGCATTTTAAAATTCTCAAATCAGTTGGCTCCTGTCCATTGTTATTCATCCCCTTAACATGTATGATCATAGGAGAATACATACCTTTTCTTTTTCAAAAGACCCCAGTAGATATTTATAAAAATTCAGTCCCCAAAATTTGGCATTCCATATTCTACTAACATAATTCTATTTAAATCTAGTGGGACATTTTGAAACTTTCTTTGAACTAAAACAAATAGTAGGATTCAAGTGATACATTTTTATAAAACTGTAGGATGTCTATTCACATGAAAAATCTGTTTTCCTTATAAAATGTATATTGTTTACTAGGCCTCATTTAATTTTTATAAAATTCGATAGGATAAGAAAGGGAGGAGAAAAAACTGTAGGTTTTTTCCAACCTAAACTTTTCCATAAGTTTCCTTAATATGCAGGTCTCATGTTGGCTCATCACCACACAGCCATTTCCTAGAGCAAAAAAAAAAAATCTCCCTTATAAGTCTGGAAGCCTTGTCAAGCAAGTCTGAAGTCTTTAGGAAAATCACTTCTTGCTAACGCTATGATTTTAATTCAACCAAGTGCCTTTGGCATCTCTTCAAGTTTATTCTAAGCTCAAATGTCAACTTATAAACTCATTTGTACAGATACTTCTGGGAGATGGTGCAGGTTTCTAAGAGGCTGTAGGATTGCAAGGATGTGGAAGGGGCAGTGTAGAGGTCACTTTGCTGAAGAATTTGCCTGAAAAGACTCCAATAAATGTTAGCTCTGTAGATAGGAAACAGAAAAGAATTCTCATAAATTTCAAAAATATAAGAAAATATGTTTAGAAGGTGAAGAGATTAGATATAAAGCAAGATGGGGAAGCATTCAGAAAAACACTGGTAAATTTTTTTAAACTTTTAATTTTTTATTGGGGCATAGCTGATTAACAATGTTATGATAATTTCAGGTGAATAGCGAAGGGATTCAGTCATACATACACTTGTATCCATTCTCCCCCAAATTCCACTCCCATCCAGGCTGCCACATAACATTGAACATTGATATATTTTTAAAAACATACATTGGGGTACTTTGATTCCTTGATAGCACTTATGTGCTTCAGTGATTTTATATATTCAACGTCAGTTCAGTTCAGTTCAGTCGCTCATTCTTGTCTGACTCTGCGAGCCCATGGGCTGCAGCACACCAGGCCTCCCTGTCCATCACCAGCTCCTGGAGTTTACTCAAATATTCAACTTAGCAGTTCAATAATTAGATGACAAATTACATGATCTTAGCATGTAAAACCATGCCCAGATAAAAGTCACCCTTTCTTAAGTGTACAGTTCAGTGACTTTTAGTACATTCACAGAGTATATTCACCATAATCACTACCCAATTATAAGTACATTTTCATCACCCTAAAAAGAATACCATACCCATTAGCAGTCACTTCCCATATCCTTCTTACCTCAAGGCCTAGTAACCACTAATCTAATTTCCATCTTTATGGATCTGTCTTTGACATTTGATAGAAATGGAGTCATGCACTATGTGATCTTTGTATTAATGTGTGTGTGTGTGTGGCTCCTTTGTCCATGGGATTTCCCAAGCAAGAATATTGGAATGGGTTGCCATTTCCTCCTCCAGGGGATCTTCCTGATCCAGGGATGGAATCTGCATCTCCAGCATTGGCATCTCCACCAATCTCTCATTGGTGGATTCTTTACCACTGAGCCACCACAGACGCCTCATTGTTTCCTTTAGTTCTTTGCTGATAGTTGTAATAGCTGACTTAAAAGAACAGTTTCTACTGACTTCTTTTTCCTCCTTTGCATGGACTACACTTCCCTGTTTCTTTGCAGATTGGAATCTGGATAGTTTAAACAGCATAATATGATAATCCCAAAATTAAGTTGTTCTCCTCTCCAGGGAGTGTTGCTATTGCTGTTCATTGTTGTTACTATTTGTTTGCTTGTTCATTTACTTACTAATCCTGTAAAATCTATATCATTTTTTATTTGCAGCCACTGAAGTACCTTATGGGTTAGCTTGTGCCATGCTGGGCTCGGTCACGTCTGATTCTTTGCGACCCTGTGGACTGTAGCCTGCCAAGTTCCTCTGTTCATGGGATTTCCCAGGCAAGGACACTGGAGTAGGCTGTCATTTCTACTCCAGAGAATCTTCCCGACCCAGGGATCAAACGTGTGTCTCCTGCAGTGCAGGCAGATTCCTTACTGCTGAGCCATCAGGGAAGCCCCAGTGACTGCACAGAGGTTTCTTTAAACGCCTTGAACCTGTGAGTCTGCAGCTCTTTCTGAGAGTCTCTGTGTATTTGTTGTGGCAGTTTACAGTTCTGCCTCAGCCTTTACTGCTGCTTATACAGAGCCTCAGTGACAACCAGAGGCTCTCTTGCCTTCTCTTTCTTGGTTGTGTACCTATGCATGTCCTTCTAGGCCCCAGGAACAGTTTGGAGCTTTTCAAAGTCCCTTATCCCAATTTTCCCTTCGGAGATCCCCACCCAGTCTTACTGCCTTCAACAATTGTGATTCTAAACAATTGCCACTGATCATTTTCAACAAACATTCTGGGAAAAGGGATTTCCCACTGAGCTAGGTCTGAGTCAAGCTAAATAAAGACAGGCTCTGCAAAGAAGGTTTTCAGAGAGTGCCAGGCAAGTCATATCATGATAAATCTCTGGAGATGGGACTTTGGGTAAGCTCCAAATCCATCCACCCTCTTTAGGGCTGTGAGTCTGTTGGTTTTCATAGCTGCTATGGTTGCAAGGTTGTTTGTATTCAAGGCTACCACAAAAATGGGGAAAGGAGAATGAGTTAGGGACCATTAAAATGCCACAAAGTAGGCTGTCCTTATCAAAATACAGCCATATTTCTTGAACAAACACTCTTTAGATTTGTGCAAACTTTTGATTAATTTTCAGATTACCGAAAAAGTTAATTTTGAAAGTTTTTTGGTAATGTTTTTGTGGCTTTTATTAAGGAGTGGATTTCTGAAGGTCCTTACTCCATCTTCTGGAAGTACTTTCTCCCAAATATTAATTTCTCAAGTGATTGAGACAGTCCTGGTTTGGGATCACAGTTCTTATTTTAGACAGCCATGTGACCTTGTACATGCGTGGCCTTCCTGAGCCGAGTGGTTTTTGCTTCAGAAAATTTCTTGAAAAATCTATGTAAGAGTCCAGAATGTTGTTGTTGTTTAGTTGCTATGTCGTGTCTAACTCTTTTGCAACCCCAAGGACTGTAGCCTGCCAGGCTCTTCTGTCCATGGGATTTCCCAGGCCAGAATATTGGAGTGGGTTACCATTTCCTTCTCCAGGAGATCTTCCTGACCCAGGGATCAAACCCACAACTCCAGCATTGGCAGGCAGATTCTTTACCACTGAGCCAACAGGAAAGCCCAAGAGCACAATATAGATGCACACAGTTGTTGTTTTTTTTTCCCAGTTGTCCTGAAGTAAAATGATACTAGCAGTCCACTCTAGTTGCAGATATAGTTTAAAAAAAAAAAAATCTGCTCTCTCTTAAAGGTCAGCCTGGACAGATTGCTTCTAGGCATCTATATCAGCTATAAAATGCAAGGATTTACTGACCACCCAAGTCCACTCTAGCACTTTGTTTCTGTGAAAACTTGGTGTTTTCTTTCCCCACTAAGTAAGTTAATGATGCAAACTGGCAGATTTTTCAAATTGACTCTAAACACTCTCCCTAAGCATTATTGAAGTCAAAATAGCATGATCTATTTACATGTACAAAATATGTCACTTACAAATTTATAAAATCAGGTTGTTAAATTAGGTGTTCTTTTAAGCAGAGAGTTATAATTTTGTGATGTTAAATTCTAATGTACTAACAGAGTTAGACTATAAGGAATAATGTGATCTCCTATCTGTCTTCTGACCACACTGAACTCTTCATTCATTTCTCATGTCTACTTGAAACACTCAGTTTCATGGCAATAAATTCCCCTTTTCCAAGCAACTGAAAATAATGGGCAAACTGAGACAAACTGGGCAAACTGGATCCTTTTGAAGACACAAAAAGGGTCCAAAATTTATATCTGAAATACAAAGGTGGATTCTTCCAAATTTCTAAGGTAACTGTTCACTTTTGATTATAGAAATGATACATTTTATGGTTAAAATTACAAAAATATCCAAAAATTAAAAAGGGAAAAAGTCACCTATACTTTGATTATGCAGATAATGGTTGTTCTTAATATTATGGTGTTTTTATTTTCTACTCACACAGACATATAAAGTATTATTTATATGTATACTTTAAAAATATATTTTCTTCTCTCCCTCTCTATCTCTTGACAGCTGTCTCTCAATATCTGTGGAGAATTTGTTCCACCACCAACACAAATACCAAAATCCAAGGATGCTCAAGTCTCTTACATAAAATTATGTAATATTTGAGTATAACCTACATAAATCCTACCAAATACATTGTATACTTTAAATTCTCTCTAGAGTAGGTGGTAATACTTAACGTCAATGCTATGTAAATAGGTATAAACATAATGTTAGTGCTATAGAAAAAGCTGCCAGTGCATGTAAAATTCAAGTTTTGCTTTTTTGGAGCTTTCTGGAATTTTTAAAAAAATATTTTCAATCTGCAGTTGATTGAATCCATAGATGTGGAACATGCAGATATGGAGGGCTAACTTCGCATGTTATACATATATATATATATGCATATATATACATATATATATATATGTAGAGAGAGAGAGACTTTGAGCGAAAACTATCTCTAATACCAATGTAAGTGTACATTGGTATTCCTGGAAAAGGAACAGAGCAAAGAAGCGGGGAGCACTAGCCAGACAAATATCCTGAGGAGGGCAGCCCTTGGCTATGGGCCCTAAGGTGCAAGCATTAGCCACTCCCAGCTGCTAACCCCACATTCCCTTGGCCCACCCTGAGCCCACCTTCAGCCACGCT
Source organism: Cervus elaphus (assembly GCF_910594005.1). NCBI lineage: Eukaryota > Metazoa > Chordata > Mammalia > Artiodactyla > Cervidae > Cervus > Cervus elaphus. The sequence continues at coordinate 47,184,713 of NC_057820.1, forward strand.
GATCTAATGCCTGGCACACAGACAGCTGCAAAAATCAACACCACCTCGCTCTGCCTTCCTGACAGAGGGCTTGTCCAGCACCATGCAGTAGCCACAGGGGTAGGGCTTAAGGCTATGCACACGCCCAATCACATGAGTTCCTTTTCACCAAAGATGATAAAGTTATTGCCACTGACAGGTATCCAACTGAACCTGAGCTCTCTTTGAGGAGACCGACCAAACATTTAATGTCAAGTTGATCACAGGGGACCCCTTCTACTCTGGAAGGGGCAGAGATTTATGGTACCAGAGGTTTGATAATGGACACATAACCATGGAATTCATTGCTCCTACCATATAGCACCATCATGAAGAATCTCTTGATTGACCTGGTAGAACTTTGAAGTGGTCTCTCAAAGGCTCAGCTAAGGCTCCAGATGGAGGCAACACACTGTGGAGCTGGGGTACTTTCTCCCTGAGTGCAATCTAGATGTGGAACCAACAACCATTCCTGATGCCATGTCCCTAACAACTAGCAGACAGATGCTGGAAACCAAGGGGATAGCAGTGTCACCTGCACTCCCAGTCCCTACTCTGGGGCTTTGTGCTTCCATTGTCACAATTTTAGGTTCTACAGAATCATAATTCCTGGGAGAATGTAGAAGATGTTTCCACCAAGAGCTATCACTTAAACTAAGTTGACGACTGTCAGCTGGTCATGTTATCCTGATGATAGGAAGTTCAGTTCAGTCGCTCAGTCATGTCCGACTCTGCAACCCAATGGACTATAGCACATCAGGCTTCCATGTCCATCACCAACTCCCAGAGCTTGTTCAAACTTATGTCCATCAAGTTGGTGATGCCATCCAACCATCTCATCCTCTGTCATCCCCTTCTCCTCCTGCCTTCAATCCTTCCCAGCATCAGTCTTTTCCAATGAGTCAGTTTTTCACATCAGGTGGCCAAAGTATTGGAGCTTCAGCTTCAGCATCAGTCCTTCCAATGAGCATTCAGGACTCATTTCCTTTAGGATTGACTGGTTTGGTCTCCTCGCAGTCCAAGGGCCTCTCAAGAGTCTTCTCTAACACCACAGTTCAAAAGCATCAATTCTTCGGTGCTCAGCCTTCTTTATGGTCCAACTCTCCCATCCATACATGACTACTGGAAAAGCCATAGCTTTGATGACCAGATGCCAGTAGGCAAACAAGGAGCTACTTTACTCTTGGGGGAGCCCACCACCAGAAGCTAAATTTGTGTATTCATAGTGGAGGCAGCAAAGTGGACAGTAGTGGGTGAATTCACAATGGTGGAAGGGGCAGAGTGGGATTCAGGTCTTGGTCCTTCCACACCCAGGAGGCTAATTGCAGCAACCACAGCCTGACAAAGACAAGGTAACCAACCAGGGCTCTGACACCGCAGGGATGTAGGTCCAGGTCATCCACCCCAATCAGGAAAGTAGCCAAGGCCTGAAATGATAGCTCAGAGTGAGAGGAATCTCAAATGAATAAAAGGGCGTGTGTGCATGCGTGTGTGTGTGTGTGTGTGTGTGTGTGTTTGTGGTGAGTTTCAGGAATGACCTCAGATCTATGCCACACAGAAACTGCAGCTTGTTGTGTGAGTGCTTCTAATTTTAGTCTTTTACTCTTTCTTAGAGACTGTGGCTGGCCACCACTGCAAAGCATAACAGAGTGGATTCACGGATCTGAGTAGGCAAATGGTGAACTGGATCAGATATGATGGCCATTCCACCATGCAACCAGTAGACAGTTTGCAATAGGTTGTCAGCTGCCTTCTTAACTGCTTGCCTTTCTTTTCTTATCTGCTTGACAGTTCTCTGCAGCCTCTTGAGGGAACTTGTGCAGTCTGCCTGCAGGGCAACCACAAATGCTGGGGATATTACACACCCAGTGGTAACTCTCAACTCATGAAGGACAGAAGTCAATGGATAAATATTGCAGCTTCCTCACCTCTGATGGCAGTCTGTTCTGTGACATATTTCACATGGTTTCTCCAGGGGCTCCCCAGGGAGCTGAACTCAGTCACCCACAATGCTAAGTCCTCATCACTGCTCTGTGTATCAGCTATGTATTCTTCCTCACTTCTCTGCTTCCTTACTCTGCCCCTTGGAGTCACCTTCCCAAATAACCTACCTACTTTGCTTCTGGGTCTGCTTTTGGGAAAACTCCAATTAAGACAGTGTTTTAAAAGTTAAAAACAAAAACGCCAACAGGGAATGATCAGAGACAGAGAAAATACCCAGCAAATGAGGAGGCAGCGCAGAGATCATAGGCACATCCTCACCCCATTTCATATCAAGGACTGAAAAGAGAGACAGCAAGAGAACAGAGGGGCCCAGGACTCCAAGAGGACATGCACTATGTTGACAGTGGCTTAGGAGCACCATACTCATCCACTCAATTTAAAAGAGAACTGATGGGAAGAATTCCAGGAAATCTTATGAAAGGAAAGTACCTGAATAGGGCCTCAGAGGACATGGGAAGTCTGCTTTTGTTCATTTCCTCATTTACTCAAATATTTATTGATGAGCTGCTGCTTGCTGGGCATCATTTGGGGTTTTGACGATACAGCTAGGAACAAACTAGCAAGACCCTACCCTCACAGAACTCTGATTCTAGCAGGGGAAGACAGACAATGAATGCAATTAAATGTACACTATGCCAGTAGATGGTAAGTGCTATGATGAAAAATAAAGGTGGGTAAAAAAGAATGGTGGGATTTGTTTAGCTTTTTTTCTGTTTTGTTCTAAAGTTTGGGATTGTGGTGTCCCAAGGACGAAAGAACAGAAAAAACCAAGGAGGGTCTTGGAATGCAGGAATGGGAAAAACAGACCCTTATCGTCCTTCCCTCCCACGTGTTGTAACTGTCAACGGATTTCAGGTCCTCCTGAGCAGTATTATCTGTCTCCCCTCCTACCCCGCTTGCCTTACTCTTCCCCACCCAATATATCTGTCTCATCCAATCAGCAAATGTCCTGCAAAACCCCTGTCCCACTCCTTGCACCCTGGATATAAAAATAGACTAAGGACCCGTATTCAGTGTAGGTTCTCCCTAGAGCTGGCTTGTTGTTCTAATAGTGTCTCCCACTCTAATAAACTTTATTTCCCTCTCATTCTTTCTCATGTCTGGAAATTCTCTTCTAACCTGCACACAGACCACGACAGGGGTCCCTTGGGGATTCTCTGGCCTAGAGACCTGAGTGAATAAGGAAGCAAACGGTGCAGCTCTCTATGGGAGGAAGAAGAAAAAGAATTGGTGAGGACAAGGCACTGTTTTAGCTAAAACCCTCCAGTTAGGCATGGAGCAAGCCATCTCCCCAATCACTGAATTTCTTTTCTATCACTGATGTAATAAAGTACCACAAATAAGTGGTTTAGACAATACAATCTGCTATTTGCCTCTCTAGAGGTCAGATGTCTGACAGGACTTTCGCTGAGCTAAAACCGAGGTTTGCTCAGAGCTGTATTCTTTTTGGAGGCTCCAGGGAAGCATCCAAAAATTGCTTCCCTCGTGGCTCATGTGGTAAGGAGTCTGTCTGCAATTCAGGAAACCCAGGGGGTTCGAACCTTCGGTCAGGAAGATCCCCTGGAGAAGGGAACGACAACCCTCTCCATGGGTCACATGGGTCCATGGGGTCACAAGGGATGGATACGACTGAGTGACTAACACTTTCATCTTCAAGCCAAGGAATACCTACAACCACCAGAAACTGAAGGAGACCAGGAAGCATTCTCTCCTAGAACCTTCAGAGGGATGGGCGCTGCCAACACCTTGATTTGGACTTCTGACCTTCAGAACTATGAAAGAAGAGATATTTGTTTTAAGCTACCTAGTTTGTATATTAGGAAATGAATAGACAAGTCCATTCAGTGTTACTGGATTCTCTCACTTTCTGAAATTAGATAGAAATCCAGAACTTTAAAAAAGATTTTTGTTTATTTAGTTGGGCCATGTCTTATTTACCAGAGAAGGCAATGGCACCCCACTCCAGTACTCTTGCCTGGAAAATCCCATGGACGGAGGAGCCTGGTAGGCTGCAGTCCATGGGGTCGCTAAGAGTTGGTCATGACTGAGCGACTTCACTTTCACTTTTCACTTTCAGGCATTGGAGAATGAAATGGCAACCCACTCCAGTGTTCTTGCCTGGAGAATCCCAGGGACAGCGGAGCCTGGTGGGCTGCCGTCTATGGGGTCGCACAGAGTCAGACACGACTGAAGCGACTTAGCAGCGGCAGCAGTCTTATTTACAGCATATGGGATCTAGTTCCTGGGCCAGGGATTGAAACCAGGCCACCACCACCATCCCTCTCCCCACATTGGGAGTGTGTAATATTAGTCACTGGACCACAGGGAAATCCCGCCAGAATTTTTCACGTGTGAAATCTTATTATTTTTAAATGTCGACAATGTTTTCCATGTTAAAACACTGAAACATCAAGCAAAACAGGAAGACTGGGACCAGGTTGCCATCTTTCTGCTAAATAATCACAAAGCTTTCCCATTGCTTAACCACTCACTTGTCAACTTTGTCCTCAGTGTGTATCCAGAAATGAGATTTTTTTTTTCTTTATGGGCCTTGTTCTGGAAATAGGCTAAATTGATTTCAAATTTTTAAGATGGGAAAATAAAAATCATCTTGTTCTTTAGGTCCATCAATATTCAACAGCAGAAATGAGAAATATTTCAAATCCCTTGTTTGATACACTTAGGGATACAAAAAACAGATCAATTAGTTTTTTTGAACTTGACATATGTCTTTCAACCCAAATCTCTGTCAAAGATAGATGCTAAATTTGGACTATTCAGACATCCATCCTCATTAAGAGTTTGACCAGGAAACATTGGCAGATACCCACGGCCCCGTCAAAAGAAATCAGCTATAAGCCCATCTCAACAACCTCCTCTTGGCATTCCCAGAGAGTTTTGAATAATTGCTGTTAGATTCACTCTGTAAACAATTTTAATTTGCTGTCTCCCCGACAGTATGTTTAGGTTGCTAAATCATTTTGCCTGAATTCCAGGGTAATTTTTAAGAGGAAATAGCAACTAACCTTCCCCATATTTGGGATCATTCTGGCCAGCAGGAGACCTGGGCTCCAGTCCCAGTTTGCCACTAAACAGCTGCATGACCTTGGCCAACTCTCTCCACCTCTTTAGTCCTCAATTTCCTGTAGTTGATCTCTGAATTTCCTTTCAGCTTTAAAAATTATTTGGACAGGGTAATTTAATTATGCAATACGATCTCAAATCTAGTTCATCTTTATTCAGACTTACCCCAAGCTGGGCAAGGCAGGACGCACGCTTGCGTTCATTCACCGACCATTGGCAGGCCTTCTACATGTGTCAGACCCTCTGCCAAGCACTGGAGGCACAAATCTGAATATAACACAGAGCCTGCCCTGTGGATCCTGCAGTCTGTTGGGAGCCTGGGGTGCAGCTACAAAGAAATCAACAAATATGATACAGAGCTATGTTAGAGGGCTGCATGGAGATAGGGGAAGCATAGGAAAGGCTATGCAGCTAACATAAAAAGAGTCAGGAGAGGGTCACTGAGGAGGTGGGGCGTGCAGAATGAGCAGGGGTTAGAGAGGCAAAGAAGAGAAACAGCAGCCCATACAAAAACATAGAGGAATAAAATCATCCCCCCAAAATGCATGGGACCCAGAGAATGGCCAATAATTTTTGGTTGAATGAATAAAATGGGATGACAACAACACCTGAACTACATTTTCATTCATTCTTTCAAGGAACAGGGTTCTCTAGATGTTGCTAAATAGATGTGAGCTAACAGTCTTACTACTAAATGAAATCTGGGTCGTGGCCACTGTCACAATGGCTTATAATGGAGAATGTTCATTTTCCACAAACTTGTTTATATGAAACTTTAACATTCTTGGGTGCTGAATAGACTCCCTACTGTATCCTACCTCTTAAACTTTTGTGGCTTCATGACTCCTCCACCGAAATGCTGAAAATACTCACAGTACACAAACAGGAAGTGAAGGATAAGATAAAGTGTTTCAGCTTACCAAGAAATAACTATTTCTATGTGAAGGCTATGTTCTTTCTCATTTGATAAGAATGAGAATCATAGCCATGTACTCTGACTCCTTTTTCCTGAACATTCAACCACATAAAACACAAGATCCACAGATGATGACCTCCCATAACCTAAATTGCTTTTACAAGTTGTTCCTAAAGCTGATACTTTCAAAGGAAACAGGTAAAGAAAGAAAACTATAAAAATATCCAGCAGGCACTAGCTCTTCCTAAACTAAACAGCTAAAGAATTGATCTGTGTACAAGAGCTCTCTGAAATTTCCAATTATCTGAACTTTGATTTAGAACAAATGTCTTTTCAGGAAATTCAGCTGTAAGGTGTTAGCATCTTGGGAAAAATGTACACCATCTATTTTCCTTAAAGAATGAAACTCACAGCAAGTTAATGTGTGCCCATATTCCCAGTATGTTTATTGCAATTGCTACTACGTCCCTTCAAATATTTGAAATTAAGAAAAACTTCTGGAGAACTGTACAGGACTTAAACACTTTTAAATGTAGGAAGGCATACTCAAAGGAAGTGCTCACCAACTGCGGAAGGCACAAAAGAATGGAAACAACCACCAACTAAGCACACTTAACAAAGAGCCAAAGTGAAAGACATCTTAAGGGATTCTGGAGCCCCTTTCCCACTCCTTGCACCGGCTCCAGCTTCTTTCTGCTTTATCATTGCTGCAGGTGGGAATCTATTGGGTTGGCCAAAAAGTTCATTTAGGTTTTCCATTACATCTTATGAAAAGATCTGAATGAATTTTTGGCCAACCCAATTTTATACCAGCCTTCTACTGTATTTCAAGGGACTGTTGAATCCTCTTTCTACTAAAATTATTTGATCTCACTCACTTAGCTCCTTTAGAGAGATCAAAAAAAAAAAAAAAAGATGGGGGCATTAAAAAAACATGAAACAGTGCTCGCTTCGGCAGCACATATACTAAAAAAACATGAAACAACACGAAGTTCAAGCATGTTTTATTGCTCATGTGATCAGTGATTTAAGCTATCTCATATACAAACTGTGGATACTTCTCAAAATGACGATGTTTTGCAAAATGAAATACTTTTCTCTTAAACATTCCCTTATCTACACCCGACTTAGTTGGATATGCCTTGATTCACATTAATTTTACTTTTATCTGTTTCTCCTGAAAAGTCATGGTTTTATAATAATTGGTAAAATATGGGAAGTTGAGAAAGTACTCTCATTCTTTGGGTTTTATCAGGTGGATCAGGCTGAAGTTAATTGTCTTTGTCTTCTAGGAAAACATGCAAAAATATTTCCTGCTCCTGCCCTTATCTTTAGTTTGAGGGAGCTCTTTATTTTTTTCCAAGGTCAGTGCTGTATTCCGGATCTGGAGTTCTTAAAACCTTCAGAAAGAGGCAATCAAGATGAAGGACCGAACTTGTCCTCAGCAGATGCCGGGTGTCTCCCTCTCCTCCAGCCAGGAAGCCATTGGATTGTATAAAGTCCTACTGGGGAGGGCTGTCTGCTTTACTCAGCCCACCAATTCAAATGCTAATCTCTTCCAGAAACACCCTCAGAGATACATCCAGAAATAAGGTTTAACCAGTCACTTGCCACCCCTTCAGCAATACATAAACCGTGAGCTTCCAGATGTTCAAGCTGGTTTTAGAAAAGGCAGAGGAACCAGAGATCAAATTGCCAACATCTGCTGGATCATTGAAAAAGCAAGAGAGTTTCAGAAAGACATCTATTTCTGCTTTATTGACTATGCCAAAGCCTTTGACTGTGTGGATCACAATAAACTGTGGAAAATTCTGAAAGAGATGGGAATACCAGACCACCTGATCTGCCTCTTGAGAAACCTGTATGCAGGTCAGGAAGCAACAGTTAGAACTGGACATGGAACAACAGACTGGTTCCAAATAGGAAAAGGAGTACGTCAAGGCTGTATATTGTCACCCTGCTGATTTAACTTATATACAGAGTACATCATGAGAAACCCTGGGCTGGAAGAAGCACAAGCTGGAATCAAGATTGCCAGGAGAAATATCAATAACCTCAGCTATGCAGATGACACCACCCTTATGGCAGAAAGTGAAGAGGAACTAAAGATCCTCTTGATGAAAGTGAAAGAGGAGAGTGAAAAAGTTGGCTTAAAGCTCAACATTCAGAAAACTAAGATCATTGCATCCAGTCCCATCACTTCATGGCAAATAGATGGGGAAACAGTGTCAGACTTTATTTTCTTGGGCTCCAAAATCACAGCAGATGGTAATTGCAACCATGAAATTAAAAGACGCTTACTCCTTGGAAGGAAAGCTATGGCCAACCTAGGCAGCATATTAAAAAGCAGAGATATTACTTTGCCAACAAAGGTCTGTCTAGTCAAGGCTATGGTTTTTCCAGTGGTCATATATGGATGTGAGAGTTGGACTATAAAGAAAGCTGAGCACTGAAGAATTGATGCTTTTGAACTGTTGTGTTGGAAAGACTCTTGAGAGTCCCTTGGACTGCAAGGAGATCCAACCAGTTCATCCTAAAGGAGATCAGTCCTGGGTGTTCATTGGAAGGACTGATGTTGAAGCTGAAACTTCAATACTTTGGCTACCGGATGTGAAGAGCTGACTCATTTGAAAAGACCCTGATGCTGGGAAAGATTGAGGGCAGGTGGAGAAGGGGGCAACAGAGGATGAGATGGTTGGATGGTCATCACTGACTCAATGGACATGAGTTTGGGTGGACTGGGAGTTTGTGATGGACAGGGAGGCCTGGCTTGCTGCAGCTCATGGGGTCGCAAAGAGTCGGACACAACTGAGCGACTGAACTGAACTAAACTGCCACCCCTTGGTGCAATCAAGTTGACACATATCATTAACAATCAGAGAAACCTAGGATTCCAGAGGTTGAGACAGGATGGTTGGGGGCAGAGCCTTGTGAGGGAAGCTAAGCTATTCGCAGGGCATTCCTGGTAAGTTTCTGCACCCCCAGACGAGTCAGGAGGCAGCTAAGGGAACAGAAGAGAGTGGTTGCAATGAAGCCCAAGTTGCAAAAAGAGGTACCAGAGCTAGGGAAACGGGAGTTCAATCTTCTAATCTAAGGAGTCTGATTAATTTCAAGATGCTCTAGAGAGCCCAGCCCACTCAGAGGGACTCTGGCTTTCCTCTCCCTACCTTCTAATCTGAAGCCACCAAGCCAACTAGAAGAAATAACTGAAAACTTTGAGCAGAGGCTAAATATCAGCAGAGGAGGAAACAATGGGATTTTTAAAAAAGACAAAGACACTGTAGTTGAGGAAGGGAAAATGTGGAAAGAGAGAAATCCCAGAAGAGGTGCTGTCTGCTTATTAAAGAGAAAAAAAAAAAAAAAAAAACCTAGGGTCTGACAGAACACAGGGGAGGCTGACAGGCCAGCAAAATCAGGCTCAGTCCCCATCCTGCTGTGAACATGATGCTAACTCTCAATTCAAGGGTAAAGAATGAATTGAACATTCTCAAGATTGCAAGTGTGGGCTTTAGCAATACAAGAAGACTGCTGTGTTATGAATGACATCGCCAGTCTCTTGTGACAAAGGGCATCATTGCTGCTGTTCAGTTGCCCAGTCGTGTCTGACTCTTTGCGACCCCATAGACTGCTGCACGCCAGGCTTCCCCATCCCTCACCATCTCCCAAAGTTTGCCCAAGTTCACGTCCATTGCATTGGTGATGCCATCCAGCCATCTCATTCTCTGATGCCCTCTTCTCCTTCTGCCCTCAATCTTTCCCAGAACCAGGGACTTTTCCAATGAGTCAGCTGTTTGAATCAGAAGACCAAAATACTGGAGTTTCTACTTCAGCATCAGTCCATCCAATGAGTACTCAGGGTTGATTTCCCTGAGGATTGACTGGTTTGATCTCCTTGCTGTGCAAGGGATTTTCAAGAGTCTTCTCCAACACTGCAGTTCAAAGGCATCAATTCTTTGGTGTTCAGAAGGGGCATGGTGCAGAGATATTAAGAACTTTTCAGAGGTTATCACTGGAGAAGAATATCCGATACTCATCTACCCTTCCATAAAAAAAAAAAACACTTTTTTAAATTTTATTGTGAATATATCACCTTGTGTTTATGTCTTATCTTCAACGAATAGTGACTGGACAGAGACAGAGGTGGACACGTGGATGCTTCTGAATTTCCCCTTTCCTTCTTCTCTGGCTAGAGGCAAGGAGAGAAGATGAGAATGAATCCGGGGTCTAGAGGAGGCTGGAAGCAGAGGGTGCCTCTCAAGCTGTGTGTCAGGAGAGACCTGAGCCAGAAAGGTGGTGGTCTGCTTTCCTTCAACACACTCATGGTGGCTCTGCAGTGCGTCCCAGAACTCCCATTCCTGTATGTTTCTGGGTAGGGTGGGCCATAAGAGACACGTGTTGGGGTGAGATTTGGAGAGCAGAAGGGAAGAGGCAGCCATATTGGTTCCTATGCTAGCAAGGTGGGCATCTGCCCTTGTTTATCATTCTGTCTGGCAACCCACCTCCTTGCTAGGAGGCCTCCAGCTCTGGGACTGTCTCCCTCTCCCCTGGGTCCTGCTTCAGCTTTTCCTCTCCTGGTCCAGCTGTGTGTTATCTACTTGCAGGCTGTTAGTTTTCTGCTGCAAGATGCCACATCATCTGGATTGGAAGCAATGAAAACTGATGTGGGTTCTGATCAGTCTTCACGGGTTCCAGCTTGTCCTCTCTCTCTCTTGCTTGACATCCATCTCCCCTTCCCAGCTACCTGTGAACTTGAAGCTCATGATGTGTGTGTTACTCAGTCATGTCCAAGTCTTTGCGACCCCGTGGACTATAGACCACAAGGCTCCTCTGTCCATGGAATTCTCCAGGCAAGAATGGCAGTGGGTTACCATTCCCTTCTCCAGGGGATCTTCCCGACCCAGGGATCGAACTTGTGTCTCCTGAAACTCCTGCATTGCCGGTGGAATTTTTACCATCTGAGCCACCAAGCTAATGATTAGACACAAAAGTACATCTTACATGTCAGTAAGATAGATGCATAAGCTTCTCTGATTGAACTCTGACTGGGTCAATACTCAGAGGAGAGTTCCAGGTCTTCCCCCAGGACATGCTGCTCAGTGGTTTCAAGGTCACATGAATTCCCCACCAGATTGTCACCAGCAAACCATTATCTGTGCTTTCTGTCAGGAGAAATGAAAACACTAGAGCCCAGCCACTTCTAAGCATTTTCTCAAATATCTCCAAGTTGACAACTTATATTAAATATTCTGTCTCCTTCCAAGTGGAAAAAGTTAGTTATTTTCAAACTATCTGGCTTTTTGTTGTTGTTTTTAATCTCTCCGTGTAAGGAAAAGTCCCTTGTTAGCTGTGCAATTTTGAGCAAGTAATTTTTTCAACTCTTTGGATTCCATTTCTTCAGCTGTAAAATAGGATTGTGGTGTTAAGTAAAAATGATGACAGTGGAGAGATTTTTACAGTATCCTGTGCAGAATCATTATTCCACTAGAAACAGAAGGAGAGAAAGCAGTTTTGCCTGAAGAAAAGAGAAACACATCTAGAAGAGATCTTGGAATCAAAAGATCAGGCACAGATACAAAGAAAGGCTCAGCAACTTTTCCAGATTCACTCTTGAGTCTTGGCTAACTAAACTTTGAAAAGACTTTTATTTTAAAAAGGAAAGATCAAATGAAGACTTAAGCTTGTTGAGTAATTGTGCTTAAGAGACAAGGGTATCTGCTTCTAGAGGCCACAAGGGCATCTGCTTCTAGAGGCCACAAGAAGTGAAAACTTCAGAATATTGAAAGGGAAAATAGAATTTTATCCTTTTAAAATTAATTTTGAAATTAATTGTATGGATACTTTTAAATGGCAACAATTGCTTATCATACAAAGTTTAAGATGTACAAAAATTACATAGTGAAAAGCAATCCGCCTGCCCCCATTTTCCTTTCTTTTATTACCCATTTCTTATATATCTATTCAGAGATAGTCTATGCACACATAAATACACATGCATATCCATCAATAGAATATAGGTCAAGTGTATATATATATATACATATATATATACATATACATATAGGTTTCCTTGGTGGTTCAGATGGTAAAGAATCTGTCTGTGATATAGGAGAACTAGGTTCAATCCCCGGGTCAGGAAGATCCCCTGGAGAAAGGAATGGCAATAGCTCCAGTATTCTTTTTTTTTTTTCAATTTTTTAATTGAAGGATAATTGCTTCACAGAATTTTGTGGTTTTCTGTCATACTTCAACAAGAAATCAGCCATCAGCACACCCATGCTTCCTCCCTCCCGAACCTCCCTCCCATCTCGCCCCCCATCCCACCCTTCAGACTGACACAGTGCCCCTGTTTAAGTCCCCTGAGTCACACATCAAACTCCCATTGGCTGTCTATTTTACACATGGTGTTGTAAATTTCCACGTTACTCTCTACGCACATCTCCCCTTCTCCCTCCTCTCCTCCCCCCGTGTCCATAGTTCTGTTCTCTATGTCTGTTTCTCCATTGCTGCCCTGAAAATACTTTCATCAGTACCATCTTTTTAGATTCCATATATATATGTTAGTATATGATATTTATATTTCTCATTTTGACTTACTTCATTCTGTACATTAAGCTCTAGGTTTGTCCACATTATTAGAACTGATTCAAATGAGGTCACAAAGAGTTAGACACAGCTGGGCAACTAGCACTTTGCTTCATGTATATACATGTATATATGCTTATATGATTATATAATATTTATTTCATGTATCTTATTTTCATGTAGCTTATTCTACATATTTTTCTCTACTTTGCAATTTATACTGAATATACTTTGAAACTTCATTTCAGTACAAATATCACTTGGGTTTCCCTGGTGGCTCAGACAGTAAAGAATCCGACTACAGTGCATGAGACTTGGGCTTGATCCCTGGGTTGGGAAGATCCCCTGGAGAAGGGAATGGCTAACCACTCCAGTTTTCTGGCCTGGAGAATTCCATGGAGAGAGGAGCCTGGCGGGCTACAGTCCATGGGGTTGCAAAGAGTTGGACACGTCTAAGCAACTTTCACTTTCACTTTTTTAATGGCTCCATGATAGTCAGTTGTATAGAAGTGCAAAAAGTATAATAACTTTTAACTTGTACAATTACATGGTTGCCATTCTTTCATTACTAAAAATATGTTGCAATGAACAGGTTGCAATCATTACTTCACATATGTGTGATTACATCTTAGGTTAAATTCCCAGGAAAGGAAATTGAGTCAAAGGATTAGTATGCTATTTATAGACATTGCTAATCTGATTTTGTCAGAGATTAAATCAGTTTTTACTCCCACCATCCAGTTTTCTGTTTCCCTACACTAACAGTATAGTGCTATCAAAGCCTTTGTCTCTATCTGGTAAAAGATATAGCTCATTTTAGTTTTAGGTGGCATTTCTCTTATCATGAGTAAAGATTGGATTTTTTTAAATTTTATTTTAAGAGTTTTCTTTTCTGTGAATTATCTGTTAACATGCTTGCCCAGTTTTCTACTGGGGTTAGTCTTTCTTGCAGTGACTTATAGTAAAATTCCATACTAAAGAAATAATATATGAGTGGTAAATATAGTTTATCTTTGGTTTTCTGACTTGGTGGTGGCTTTCCCAGGCAGAATTTTTTCAAACAAGATGTATTTTTAAACACTATTTTACTCCTGAAAAGTGCTGATCTACTAAAACTTCCTGAGAGCTCAAATTTTTTCATGAAAACGTAGCTTAAAACTCCCAAATAATATTAATTTAATAAAATGTTGCTTGGATTTGACCTAAGATTGAAATCACTGGTGAGCAAATTTCTCCAAAAACATGTATAACCTCAGAAAAGCTTGAAGGATTTCATAAATGAGTATTGGGAAAATATTAAGAAATATCTAGCTTGGGACAAAAGCCAACTTATTGACCATTAGTTTAATTAGATCTTTCTGTTTCAAATATCAATATTGTTAAAGGTATATGTGCTAAATACTGGGAATTCCCAGGTGGCTCAGTGGTAAAGAATCCTCCTGCCAATGTAAGAGACGCAAGAGGCGCAGGCTTGATTCCTGGATAGGGAAGATCCCCTGGAGTAGGAAATGGCAAGCCACTCCAGTATTCTTGTCTGGTAAATCCCATGGACTGAGGACCCTGGTGGGCAGAGGACTCAGAGGTCCATGGGGTTGCAAAGACCTGGAAGAGTCAGACACGACTGAACGTGCAGACATGCACGATACTAAATATTGAATCAGAAAGGGCCAATTTACTAAATTTATTAAAATTCTTACTAGCTTAAAAAAAATAACTATAGAAGAGCCACGGGCTGCAGGGCACATTAGTAATTCACAGGGAAAAAAGCCCCAAACCTAAAAGTGCCTGTCCACAAACATTTCACGAAGCTACATTCTCCTCGAGATACTCTTCTTGCAGGCTGAACAGTTTCTGCTGGCCTTGTGTCTGACTTCAGCGTCTCTGAAGAGACCTCAGCGTCTCTGACTTCACAAAGGCGTCTCAGTGAGCTTGTCCCCTGAGACGGGAGGAAAATGGAGTACTTCTGTTCCCCAGTTGTAAAAGTCAAGTGCTGTCCAGGAGCCAAACTGAGAGGATACAGGAAGAAAGATACAGAAAATAGGGCCAAAACAGGAAGGGCAAGAGGATTCCTCAGACTTGAATGAACCACAGATAAACCCAGCAGGTATTCAGAGAAGAAAAACAACATCTCGCCTCTCTGAGTCTCTCTGCCTCACTGGGAAGGCAGCCATACATTTAGCGAGTGTGCTGTCATCCTAGCCTCTGCTTGGAGAACAGTCAGACCCTCAGCGAGGGAGCCCCATGACCGTGACCTCCGAGGCCCTGAAGGATTGTTTCTGTTTGTGCCCGGTGTTATCACAGGTGCTGTTGGCTCCCCGGCTCAAGGACCCTCCCTTCAGGATGACTCCCCATTGGGGTCCCTTTCCTACTTCTCTCAATTCCAGTTCCTGAGATGGCCTTTTGATTTGTGGCCTTCCGTTTCAGTAGCTGAAGGAGATACTGTCAGGAGGTGCAAGGAAATGCTTTGTGAAAAGAAACTGCTTTTTACTCCTCTCAACCAGCAGGAAGCCAGAAAATGCAGTGTTATTTTTATGGCTCCAGTCTGGGTCAAATATGTCTTAAACATGAGCCAGAGGGAAGCGATGGAGTAGGTTCTTCTGGGGCCAAGGACAGAGAAAGCTGTCTAAGATCCATATACATAGTTGTCTCACACCATCAGTTCTGACTTTCAATATCTGAACCAGACTCTCTGCCCCTTTCCCTCTCTGCCCACCCATTCAGCTGGAAAGCACTGAGGATTTCACAGAACGGCGAGCATCTGAGAAACATTGGGATTTAAGGAAGTGGTAAATTATGCAGATGCTGTTGATAAACTGGATCTCTAAAGCCAGCTGTCTGTAGCTAAGCCAAACCTTGATTTAAACAAATGGCCGTGGCTGTTAAAGCCAGCAGGGACCCCAGAGAGCTTCAAGTACAGACACTCGTCTCTTCTCACAGATGAGGCATCCAGGGTAGAGATGCTTAAGTGCCTTCTCCAGGGTCATTCAGGTACAAGTGGCAGAGCCAGGATGCTGAGCCAGATCTTTTGACTGGAGGTTCTGTGCTATTGCCATGATCCACATATGGAATGACTGCAAATCCAACAGCATTTGCAACCATAAGCAACTGGCTGTCCATAAGTTGGGATTTTGTGAAAGGATTGCTGCACCCTTCTTTGAGCTAGTCTAGGCTTGGAAGGAAAGTTATGACCAACCTAGATAGCATATTAAAAAGCAGAGACATTACTTTGCCAACAAAGGTCCATCTGGTCAAGGTTATGGTTTTTCCAGTCGTCATGTATGGATGTGAGAGTTGGACTGTGAAGAAAGCTGAGCACCGAAAAATTGATGCTTTTGAACTATGGTGTTGGAGAAGACTCTTGAGAGTCCCTTGGACTGCAAGGAGATCCAACCAGTTCATCCTAAAGGAGATCAGTCCTGGGTGTTTATTGGAGGGACTGATGCTGAAGCTGAAACTCCAGTACTTTGGCCACCTCATGCGAAGAGTTGACTCATTGGAAAAGACCCTGATGCTGGGAAAGATTGAGGGCAGGAGGAGAAGGGGACGACAGAGGATGAGATGGCTGGATGGCATCACCGACTCGATGGACATTGGTTTGAGTAAACTCTGGGAGTTTGTGATGGACAGGGAGGCCTGGCGTGCTGCGATTCATGGGGTTGCAAAGAGTCGGACACGACTGAGCGACTGAACTGAACTGAATTAAATTTAAGCAGGGGAAATGTCACACACACACACACACACACCTTATGGACTGTGCTTTTTCAGTCCTCAAGTTAGAAAGCAAACCTTTAGACCCTTAAGCTTCTAACAAATTGTGCACAACCCTCCCTAGCCAGTAATTGGGATGCTTTCTGTAATATCAAACCATATGATATCAACCATCCATTTTGTCTAAAACAGTGAAAACTTTTGACCAATCTGAAGAACCTTTACATATAATGCCATTATAGTTGCTCAGAGGTATTCTCAGGTTTTCAGAATTTCAGATGGTTTAATAAATACTTCTCGCTGGTGATCTTTTGACTTTAGCAACTCCCAGATGAGGCTTGTCCAAAAAGAAAAAAAAAAAAAAGATTTAGGGAAGGGAAAGGAAAAATTGTGGATGTTCTCCTAAAAGACTGGATTTTAAGGTTTTATTTGGCTCACTTTGTGTTTGGCCTGGGAAGCAAGGATTTCCCTCAATTCTGCTCTAGAATTAAATGTCTTACCATTTTGCCAGATATCTCATCTTTTCTTAAAGATGTCATTAGAATGATAAATTTGTTGGAGTGAGAAATAGGACTGTCTGGGAAAGGTCAAAGGGCACAAGAATCCCATTTCTTGGACAGCAGTCTAGTCAGGGATGGCCATTTACTCTCCATACATCGGTAGCTGGCGATCGGCGCTGGCTGTGAGCTGAGAGTCCCACTTACAAGGAACTAGACATTCATCACTTTCCCAGCTCCCGAGCAAAAAGCAGGGCTCTGCTGCCACTGAATAAGGGGTGTTCCAGTAACACCCACAGATGCTGTAGGCAAAAAAAAAATGAGATCTTACCAGCCCCCTATGGTCTTCCCTGCTGGTGACCCCTTCTCAGATAGGAAAGTTACCTACCAAGAGGGACATAGGCTGTCATCCATTTCAGGGAAGCATTTCCTTTCTCCCTTTGTACTCAAACACCATTTGGATGGAAATGTTGGTGGGCCTGTGATTGAGGGAGCAGGAGAGGGGGCTAGGTCAGTGGTCCGTGCTAACCCTAACTCTAACTCTCAGCCAGCACTGATTGTCATAGGGGCTGAACAGACCTTGAGGCTCAGTGTCTCCAGACCTCTTTGAGAAGGCTCCTGTCTCAGTGTGTCTGATGGTAGTTTACTGGTTATATGCTGAGGAACTGAAGAGCCAGGTGTCCCGTCTCCCAGATCCTGGACACATCAGAGTGTGCATCCTGACTCTGCTCTTGCCTTTACATTTTCACCTCTCTTCTCTCCTCCATACAATCTTGTTAGAGAATCAGTCTATAACTGGGAAGGAAGGAGGGGTAGGTACAATCTAATGACCATCATGACCTATCTGTTTTCTAAGTCTTAAAACCCTTTATTTCAATTTTTAAAATATACAAATGTACCATTTAAATTATATTATATGATATATATACTTCCCAGGTGGTGCTAGTGGTAAACCCCTGCCTGCCAATGCAGGAGACATAAGAGACAAGGGTTCGATCCTAAAACTGGGAACATTCCCTGGAGAAGGAAATGGCAACCCACTCCAGTATTCCTACCTGGAGAATCCCATGGACAGAGGTGGAGAGAGGAGCATGGCGGGCTATAGTTTTTAGGGTTGCAAAGAGTTGGACATGACCAAAGTGACTTAGCACATAACACACACATAAAATATTATTCTATATTAAATATATATGAATATTCAAACAACAAATATAAAAATACATAAATATACAATGTTTTTATGTGTAGGACCAAGGTCTTTTCTTTCAGTGTGAGATTATTATGTTTGGTGATCCATAAAATATTTCTGACATCATCCATACCCAAAATGCTTTGCTTACTGCTTCCAACTTCAATTTTTCAAAGATGAACAGAAATTTAAAGACATTTCCACTATCAGCTGGAGAATAAAAATTTTGAATTTCTATTACTTTTTCCCAGCCCTGTCGAACACATGTAGCTATAGTTTATCTTTAGTTTGGGTCAATGATTATTTTGTGAGGTCTACATCAGTGGTCATAGAATAAATAGCCAAAAGGTGCAAACTACCTAAATTTTCCTTCCACCGGTGAATGGATAAGCAAAATATGGTAAGGCCACAGTCCATAGGGTAGCAAAGAGTTGGACACGACTGAGCAACTTTCACTTCACTTCATGGCCACATGAAGAAATGTTATTCAACCATATAAGGAATGAAATGGGCTTCCTTGGTGCTTAGTGGTAAAGAATCAACCTGCCAATGCAGGAGATGCAAGAGATGTGGGTTTGATCCCTGGCCTGGGAGAATCCCACATGCCACAGAGCAACTGAGTCCATAGGCCACAACTATTGAGCCTGTGTTCTTAGAGCCTGGGAACCGAAACTACTGAGCCCCCATGCCATAGCTCTGAAGCCCATGCACCCTAAATCCTGCACTTCACAAGAAAAACCACTGCAATGAGAAGCCTGAGCATCGCAACTAGAGAGGAGACCTGCTTGTCGCAACCAGAGAAAAGCCCATGCAACAACAAAGACCTAGCACAGTCAAAAACAAGTATTTAAAAAAAAAAAAAAAGGAATGAGGGCTTCCCCAGTGGCTTAGGGTTAAAGAATTTGCGTACAATGCAGAAACTTTAGGAGACACGGGTCCAATCCCTGGTTCGGGAAGATCCCCTGGAGGAGGGCATGGGCAAACCACTCCAGTATTCTTGCCTGGAGAATCCCATGAACAGAGGAGCCTGGCAGGCTACAGTTCATGGGGTTGCAAAGAGTCAGACACGACTAAGCGACTTAGCACACACTCAATGATGGGTAGATCTCTAGACATCTCTGATAAGAAAGGAATGAAATACTGATACATGATACAACATGGATGAGCCTCAAAAATACTATACTAAAAAAAAAAGAAGCTAGACACAAAAGGTCACCTATTGTATGATTCTGTTTGTGTTGTACGTTTAAAGTAGGAAAAGCTATAGAGGCCGAAAGCTGACTGATGGTTGTCAGGGTCTTGGAGGAAGAGTGGTGGGGGAGGACTGTTTAAGGGGTTCAGGGGTTCCTTTCAGCGTGATAGACATTTGGGAACTCGACAGAGGTGGTGGTTGCACAACACTGAATGTACGAAATGGTTAATTTTAGGTTATATAAGTTTCAACTCAATGAAGAAAAAAATGGCAAAAGAAGAATAGATCCCAAGAACTTGCAACCACACCACACATGCACACACATGTACATCCACTTGGTACACATATGTGCATACATGAATGATGCACATGACCTAGAGCTTCCTTAGTGGTGGGTCCTCCTGCCTTCCCAGAGCTTAATGCACAATTACTCTCTTCTGTACCAGAAGCCTACTGATCTCAGGTCTTTAGCACCATTGTAACCATCTTTTAATTGTCAATTTCTCTCTACCCAGATGACATCCCATTCTCTTCTCCTCAAAATCTGCCTAGAACTGTCTGGATCCACCCCTGCTTGGCCATTTGGGACACTCTCCTGAGATGTCTCCAAGAGGTCTTGGTGGACCATTCCTCACTCCATGGAAGTGACCAGGGATGTAAGTTACATCCCCCTCCTCCACTGGCCCTTCACTGAAGGGCACTGTTTCCTTATCAGAGGACATCTAGAGATGAACACACTGCTGCTTCTTTCAAAATGTAGAGGTTGTAGGCTACACCTTGCTGCAGTTGGTGCACACGCTAGCTTCACTGCCATGCCTGGAATATGTATCTCAGGATGCCACAGGCTCAGTGACCTAGGACTGAGGTTTCCAGATGCTCCACAAGAAGAGGAAGAGAAAGAGCTCCGATGGGACAGCTGAGCTCTGAACGGGAGGTTCTCTCATCCTTATCTCTGGAGCCCTACATAAAGCAGACCTAGCCCTGGGAGCCCATCGGGAGATGCAATAAGCCTGAAAGAGGAGGGTTGAGGCTAACAGAAAGCAAATGTCTGCTTTGGCAATGACCACAGCTGACTTCAGTGTATTTTCCTCTCCATTGTTAATGAAAAAAAAAAGCTACAAGACAGCTCTGTGGAACACGCTTAGTACAAACATGCTTTGTTTGTCTTTGATCGCTTGTGCTTCCTATGATAGGCAACATATGGCAGCAAACTTCGCATGTGACTGCCGTAAATTATCAGTCTGAAGATCTTTTCCATAACAGTTTATCTGCTAGGGAAGAAAATGGCAAAGGACTAAAACAAAAAGAATGACTCCAAAAAAGCCACAAAATTATGTTTGAATGCACATAAGGAGTTTGGTTCCATTTGTAACTCTAGTATCCCCCAATTCCTAGGTTTCTGGTGGTGGTGGTGGTGTTTTTCAGTCACTAAGTTGCCTTTGTTGTTAAGGTGGACACGCTAAGTTGTAGCTGACTCTTTTCAACCCCATGGACTATAGCACGCCAGGCTCCTCTGTCCTCCACCATCTCCTGGAGTTTGCTCAAATTCATGTCCATTGAGTCAGTTTCTGGTGGTACCCTTTAACATCCAAATGAAGTGGCTGGAACCCCCATTTCATGTGCTGTGTGGAAGACTCCAACCCCTGCCAGGGATTGCTGGGGGCGTGGGGGAAGACTCTCTTTATCTTGACCCGTCCAGGTTGGCCCTTCTTTCTGGCCGTCAAGTTCAGCTCCGCAGACGGGACCCTCTGTTGCCAGGCTGTTTCTTGCCATGATGACCACCACCCGATCCACTTTATCCCCAAAGATTCACAAACCCAGGGTTATAGTGCATTCCCTGTTTTGACTAAAAGGTGGGAAAACCTAAGCGGGGATTGCTAACACAGTAGGATAAAAGACAACAAATAAAACATCTCCAGAGGGATGGGATGGGGAGGGAGGCGGGAAGGGGGGATCGGGATGGGGAACACATGTAAATCCATGTCTGATTCATGTCAATGTATGGCAAAAACCACTACAATATTGTAAAGTAATTAGCCTCCAACTAATAAAAATAAATGGAAAAAAAAAATCCCTTGGTTGTTCCCTGGGATAGGCCATGCTCTGTCCCCTAGACTGTAGCTTGTCACCCATGTCATGCCTTCCTCTACAATCCTGAGACCTTTTTCCTTTCAGCTGCAGTTCCCAGGTTCAACCCTCCTAAACAGCTCACTTTCTGACACAGAGTCATTACTCACCGACCACTTTGCACACAGACAGGCACGCAACATATCCCTAAACCCTTCTCTGAGTCTAACTTTGCATCTCCAAACGCCCCTCGTTAGCATGCTGTGCTAAACACAGGATCTCTTTCCAAACCACTTTTTGATAGCAGAAAACCCTCAAAGAAGCATCCAAATTCCAGGATGTTCATTACCAAATGGAAATATTTGGTATAACCCATATCACAAGTTATACATGGCCAGCTTGTTGAACTATTGGCCAGTCAAAACTGGAATCCTATGTGAGGGAAGCAGGTAAAATGGAGACTAAGTAGGCAACCGGCAGTGTCCCCTAGATTTCTACCTCTGATCCTTGTAAATGGGGTAGGAGTGTGTGAAAAATAACAGATTCGTTCTCCTTAGCTGGAGCAAGCCTGGGGATATTGTGGAAGCAATATAATACTATTGGAATCAAAAGAGATTTTATTTCACAATAGCAATGGCTTATACATAAAGATTAAGGAATCTCTAAACAGATCAAACAAGCTCCAAAACCCTGCATCCAACTAACAATGATGCTTATGCCTCAAACCTGAGAAACAATGCTTTGTTTAACTCAATATGCAGGTGTATGATGATGGTAACAAATAATAAATTTGTGGGGGCTGTGAATAATAATGAATTTGTCATTTTTCAAACTGCATTCTAATTGGTTGTCTCATTTGATGATGCCTCAGGGTGCTACAACTAAGGGATCATTCTGCCCATTTGATTTTTAAAACTGTTAATTTTTCTTGGTTAAGCCACCATTCTACAGAATGTGCAGCCTCCTCAAGTACATTCTAACTTTGAGAAGCTGGTTAAGACTGCCCTGAGAGCAGTGAGGAAAACGCAATGGCTACTGGTTTCAGTATGAAAAAGGAAGACAGATCAGCCATTTCTACAGTTCTTTCTAGAGGAGTCACATCGAAAACCAAATAATCTTGTGTGAGCAAAGGCAACAATTTTTTCTCTTCACAAAACTATTGCTGCTTCTGAAATTTGGGGGGAAATTCATAATACATTTATTAATTATTTTTATTTTTAAATATTATTCTAGCAATCTAAAATGCTTTTAAATTATTGACTCCCAATATGGCCAAACCAGTGTTCCACTGTTAACAAAAAACACTCAGATTAAAGTATATTTGAAGCATCCAGCTGAACAGAAATTGGTTATGAATACGACACCACTGAAGATAGTAACCTCAGCGTCCTACAGAAAACGTCCATGGTTCAACAGCTACAACTAACTTCCAATGTGTTATTCAGTTTGCCAGAACGAAATTCTCAAAATACTCATTCATTTCCTTTGAACTGTAGTAAATCCCTTTAGAATGCTTGCTTATATACCTGTTGAAGGACATTTACACTAAAACGGGTGAAAAATTTAAATTCAGAAAGTCAAAAAATACCCTGGATTTATAATAGCCTATAACAAGTTCCGCTACCTAGAGTTCATGGGATGTGCTCTGTCAGTTATCTTCGATCTATGCACAATTAAAATTTCCACAAAAGCAAGTAATTTTAACATCTCCGATTCATGCATTCTCCTGAAAAATCATGACTCTAGCAGATCCCAGGGGAGAAACCACTGAGGAAAGGGCCTTAATAATCTTAGGGAAGACATTTCACAGTTTGTGTTTCACTTCAATTATCTCCTTGCTTCCTGTGGATGTTTGATTTATTACTGCTGTCAAAAAAACTCCTCTGTTTCCAGTAAGAAGCTGAAGGAAGGCTGAGACGCCCACATCCCAGATGTCCATGCTTCCAGACACAGGGCATCTGTGAAAATATGAGTGATAAAGTTCTGCTTTCCAATTTTAGTTGACAAAAAAATCAAACTTTCAAGTTTTTCTCTCCATCTAGTGGTTATATCCCTTTTACAACTTAGATTTTAAAGTTAAAAACTCCAGGAATATTGTAAATCAATGAGGCAAAGAATTCATTTGAAGAAACAAAATTCTTTACAAAATTATCATTCCACACATAAAAATAATCCCCCAAATCCCCATGAAGCAGATTTAGGTAAACAATCCAAATTTCAAATAATCCCAAATCTCCAGAAAGAAACACCTTGTTTTACCTTTTTCTCAGGGATGGAAAGATAGATATACTGGAAAGCGAATCTGTATTCACAAAACTTCAAGCAGAAGACTTCTGTCTAGTAAAGTCTCAGAGGCTTATTCAGAAAACTTTTTATCTAATACAGCAATCAGGTTTCCAGAAGGTATACAATGTTGCATTTTGTCAGAAGTTTCAGGTTTGTACCTGTTCTTAGGAATGCTGAGTCTCAATCTTAGTTTTGGTGTCATTTGGGGACCAAATGGGGACCATTTGCTGGAGACCAATGGATACGGACCCTGGGGTTGTTCCAGGTTCTCTATGTTCTTGGAGTGGACACGAGGCTTCCTACACAGAATCCTTTCCTCCTTCTTCCCACCAGCTGAGTTTGGGCTCCCACAGTGGCAGACCCTAACGTAAGGATCTGGGGACTAGGAGTTTGTTTGCGAGCTGATAGGAGGAAACATCGGTAAGAGTGTATGGAAGTGACAGAGGAGGGGAAGGAAGCCAGTACCAAGCGTGCTGATGAGCAGATTATCACTGTGGGCACCAGGACCTCAGTAGCCCCAGGGACCTCGAGGAGACGCAGAACGTGGTGCAGAGCTTTCCCGCCAAGGGGCACTGTCAATCCTCACCCATCAGTGGCCGAGGGCTGTGTTTAGGAGCAGCAGCTCCTCAGCACTTTTCAGTCTGCCCCGCATGCAAACCAAACCAGTTTCTTATGGAATCCCTCAGATAAAGCAGATCCCAGAGAAATCCCTCAGAAAGAAAAAGGGAGCAACAGACACTTGCCTGGGAAGTTATCAGTGTGCGTTGGAAATGGTGCCTAACAAGATAAGGTTCGCTCCCAATCAACTCTGCCACACTCAACAAATACCAGTTTTGTCCAGGTATCAGTTTCTCCTCAAAGCGCTACTGCCTCTAGGAATGAGGCACCTGTAGCCTTAAGGATGACCGAGATTGACACAAAATAATCTCATTTACATTAACAGTGATTTCAGAAATGGATCTGAGACTTATGGCAATTAAGGTGTGGTTACAGGTCATCAGGACTCCCCTGGTGGAGCAGTGGGAAAGAATCTGCCTGCCAATGCAGGAGCTGGGGGTTCAATCTCCAGGTCAGGAATATCCCCTGGAGAAGGAAATGGCAACCCACTCCAGTATTCTTGGCTGGGAAATCTCATGGACAGAGGTCCAGTATTCTTGGCTGGGAAATCCCGTGGACAGAGGAGCCTGGAGGGCTACAGTTCATGGAGTCACAAAAGAGTCAGACGCAACTTAACGACTAAACAACAACAACAATAGAGATCATCAGGATAGAAGGAACTTTAGGAGGCAAGTTTCTTTATCCTAAAATAGACTGTTAAAAATACATTATCTCTCTTTCTCCAGGGACATTGCCTTGTCTGGAGGTAAGTGCCGGAGCTGCTGCAGCCATTTTGGCACCAAGCTGAGAAGGAAGCCAGTGGTTTATATAAATTTTTTATGTTAAAGAAGGATCATTATACTTGAAAAAATAATAAGAAATATGCTATTTTATGATTGTGAGAGACTAACCCATCCTTAACCTTTATACAGACTTTATCATCTATAGAGAATGCTTATGCCCATGCCCTCATTGCTTTCACAGAAAAGTTGTAAAGAAGTTTAAGCTAGTATTTTTTTATCATCCTCAAAATTATAGACGTATATACACATGAGAAAAAGTGGGGTTCCAAAATAGCAAGTGATCTGTTCATAGTCTTACGTCAATGAGGAATTTACTGTGAGTCTCATATCTAGCTCCTCTGATTACAAGTACCAAGTCATCTTCTTAGCAGTGAAGCCTGGTAGCTAGTGAAACCTTATGCTTTCCATACCCTGTTGTTATTGGCCAGAAAAGTCACCCACCAATTTTAGGTAATGAGGCTGAGATCCTATTTAGAAATAAGACACTAGATCAAGCACTTCTCATAAGATACTATGCTTAAGGGGAGTGCTTTGAGGAACATTGGGGTGTTCAGCAGCCATCAACTTGCTTTCCGGAAACCATAAGTAAAGGGAGAAATTTCATGAAATTTCCAAACAAAAAACATCTTAAAGAGAGATTTTTTTTTCCTTGATTTAGGCTCATCCTAGGTTTACATTTCTGCATTGTTCTGTAATACATTTGTTCTGTAATTCATTTGGTTGTATTTCCATTTCATAATTCAGAGAGTAATGTATGCTTGAAATACATAATGTGAAAAACTAAAGAAATAGTGTTTTGGTTGCTTAAATGCTTATAAAACATAAAAGAAGGCGTGAATGAAGGAAAGACAAAGCACGTTCCTGGGTGTATGTGTGTTAGTCGCTGAGTCGTGTCCAACTGCTTGTGACTCCATGTCAGGAAGCATTTAACAAGAGGCTTCCTGTGTGCTGTTTTGGATCTGTCAGGAACCCTCTGGCCCTTATTGATTCCTGAATATTCAGGAATTAAGAGGAGAGGCATGCCTTTCCCGGGGCTGAGGAATCCAGGCATTTCTCATTACAGTGTTAAGTACCCTCTTCCTTTTTATGAGCCAAATGGTAAAAGGTGATTCTTTGCAACTCTCTCTCTTTGATAGGGATCATCTTATGTTTTGTAAGTCTGGAATTTTAATCTTTGTCTTTGCTGAGAATAACCACCTTACAAACTCTTGGGATTTATATTTTGATCTCTGTATCTTCTATATGTCCACGCCATGTTGATTAAAACACCTTTGTTCCATCAGAGCTTTGGTCCCTGTGTCTTTCTTTCTTTCTTTCTATTCTTCCTGTCTTTCTGTCTCTCTATTCCTGGCTAATTCCTTGGAGCGCGGAGGCCCGCTGAGCTCACTTTCTCGCCCAGGCTTCTAAGACCCTCTCGAGAAGGCACACTGCACCTTCACCCACTCGAGAGGGCGCCCGGTGCCTACGTGCAGCAGCGCGAGCCATGAGAACAGGACTCTATTGGCTTTCCGTGTAAACCAGGGGATGTCAGCCTCTTTCTCTCTCTTACTCTCGGAACCACCAGGTTCCGGTCCATTAAAGGACCAACAACCCCACAGACTGCAGCTCATCAGGCTTCGCTATCTATGGGATTCTCCAGGCAAGAATACCGGAGTAGACTGCCATTCCCGTCTCCATGTTCCTGGACAGGAAGACAGTATTGTTAAGAAGTCAATTCTCATTCAATTAATATATAAATTTAATATAATTTTCATTGAAATCGCAATAGGATTTTTTTTTCAAAATAATTCAAAAGTTCATATCAGTCATGATTAAATTGAATTCTGAGTAATAGAATATCCCAGATAACAGTGGCAAAACCAAAACTAAAGCCTATTTCTCACTCAAGTTATCAGAGCCCCAAGGTAGGGAGTGTAGGGCTGACCTAGCCCTTCTTGTATCTGGGAACTTGGCTCTTTTCAGCCTGTTACTTTGTCATTCCCAGCACATGGCTTTCCCTCAGATCCAAGACGGCAGCTCAAGTGTCAACAGGGGTATCTGCAGGAAGAAAAGGGAAGAATGACAGGGTTTGTTCCTTTCCTTCAGAACTCTTCCCAGAAGCTGAACACACCACTTCTACCAAAAATCCATTGGCCAGATAGCAATCATACTTCCACACGTAACTTCCGTGGAGGTTTGGAACTGCAGTCATTATTCTTGGAAGCAACTACTCACCTAAAAAGGTGAGCTTTATTAGTGTAAAAAGATTTTATTAGTATAAAAGGGTTTTACCACTACAAAAGAAGGTGAGAATGATTTTGCAAGACTACTAGCAATGCGTATCATATCATTTGCCTTCTGTACACTAAATAGCTGCAATTATTAAATTATACCTACTGTAGAATTAAATAGAAGATACATAGATCAAAATATAAATCCCAAGAGTTTGTAAGAATTTAGTACACGATTAAAACAAAGACAGTGGGCGTTATAGTCTTGAGCTGCAGAAATACTTAAAAGTATGATGTCAATGTCAGAAATATTAAAAACTACTAGTTTTGACTGTATAAAAAATTTCAATACAAAATTTCTATATACCAAAAAGGACCACAATACAGAATATTAATAAAATCCAGAGGAAAAATTCCAGCATAGGGGATGAGAAAAAGAGGTTACTACTTTTAATATTTAAAGAGCCCTTAAAAATTAATGATGCAGACCTCCAATTCCAGCTAGGATGGAGTCACAAGGACTAGATTTACCCTCCTACTTCAAACAAGGGAAAACCTGGACTGATACACGACACAACAGCGTTCACAGCGTTGGCCGTCAGGTTCTGCAAGACCCTGGGCATCGTCACGGACGGCCATCCTGTACTCCCGCGCTAGTTTCCAGGCTGCAGCAGAGGAGGGGGGCCCGGGGAGCCCCCAGACGCACAGAGGGGAGGCGGCAGAGGCGAGCCCAGGGAGATCAGGAGGCCAGAGGTCACAGGGCAGAGGTCTGGGAGAGGGAAGGTCACAGCGGAGCTCAGAGACGCATAGCAGCGCCCCCTCCAGTGTTCCACAAGAGGACTGATCAGTGTGTGTGTTTGAGGGCAACACCTGAGGCTGCCCAAAGGACTTGAGGGAACACTTCCCCGAGCCCTCAGAGGCAGGAGTGAGTGCCCTCTCCAGCCAGCTAGCTGAAAGTTCTCCCGAGTTCACAGAGCGCTGGGTAGAGCTCTTCAAAGGGTGTCGCCTCAACAATGGTAAATAATGAAACCTAGGAAAAACAATGCTCTCATCCTCCTAACAAATCTCATAAGCAAGAACAAAAGAATCAAACTGTTTTCAATTAACTCAACTGCACCTCAAAACAGAGCTCAAGGATATTCACAGGAATTTAAAAATACCCAGCATCGGAGAGGGTGTGGAGAAAAGGGAACCCTCTTACACTGTTGGTGGGAATGCAAACTAATACAGCCACTATGGAAAACAGTGTGGAGATTTCTTTAAAAACTGGAAATAGAACTGCCATATGACCCAGCAATCCCACTTCTGGGCATACACACTGAGGAAACCAGATCTGAAAGAGACACATGTACCCTAGTGTTCATCGCAGCACTGTTTATAATAGCCAGGACATGGAAGCAACCTAGATGCCCATCAGCAGATGAATGGATAAGGAAGCTGTGGTACATATACACCATGGAATATTACTCAGCAGTTAAATAATGAGATGGATGAAACTGGAGCCCATTATACAGAGTGAAGTAAGCCAGAAAGATAAAGATCATTACAGCATACTAACACATATATATGGAATTTAGAAAGATGGTAATGATAACCCTATATGCAAAACAGAAAAAGAGACACAGAAGTACAGAACAGACTTTTGGACTCTGTGGGAGAAGGCGAGGGTGGGATGTTTCGAGAGAACAGCATGTATATTATCTATAGTGAAACAGATCACCAGCCCAGGTGGGATGCATGAGACAAGTGCTCGGGGGGAATCGGGTGGAGAGGGAGGTGGGAGGGGGGATCGGGATGGCGAACACATGTAATTCCATGGCTGATTCATGTCAATGTATGACAAACCCCCCCCCAAAAAAAAGAATAAAAAAATAAAAATACCCAGCATCAAGTGAGTTAAAATAAGCAGTGTCTGGCAGCTAATAAAATGACTACATATCCAAAGAAGTAGAAAAATATAACCCATGATGAGGGAAAAAGAAATCAGTCAATCAAAACTGACTCAGAACTGACACAGATGTGTGAATGAACAGAAAATTCATTAAAACAATTATTATAACTGTAGTCCATATGTTCAAAAGTCTGAGGAAAGATAGAATATGTTCAGTGGGGACATGGAAATAATTTCAGAAAATCAAAATTCTAGAGCTGAAAACTAAATTGTCTGAGATGGAAAATACAGTAGATGGGATTCGTGGCACATTAAACATTGCAGAAGAAAATATTAGTAACCATGTAGACACTCCCCAAAATAAAAATTATAAACCCACCAATCCCAAGCTCAATGGACATCAAGCACAAAAAGCTAAACTATACCAAGACACATCATAATAAAATTACTTAAAACAGATAGTAAAGAGAAAATCTTTACAATATTGTATTGTAAAGTAATTAGCCTCTAATAAAAATAAATGAAAAAAAAATAAAAAATCAACAAATATTAAACAAAAAAAAAAGAGAAAATCTTAAAAATCAGACCCAGCCCTGCAGGGCAGCATCTCAGAGGACTCTGACTCTAAGCCTGACAGACTCAAAAGGTGACTCTGCTTGTGATCCACGTGTGACAGGAACCAGAGAGCAAGGACGACTTTAGCCAAGCTTCCTAGAGGCCTTTAAACACACTAACTGCTCTGAGCAGATCATCTGGTATGGTTCGTTCTGAGTAAGTATTGATGGATACATGCTTACAAAGAACAAGTCTTTGATGTGGGCTGATCTTGAGTTTCTATTTGTTTGTAATCTAGATTCGGTTTTATATTTAGATACATGATTGCTTTGGTGACCGTTTTATATAATAATTCTTTAATCTGCAGTTTGCGAAAAGTCATTTGTGGAAGCCAACGGCAAGAATAACAAACACAGACTTGACACAGATATGGAACATGTTTCCCCATCCTTTTAGGGTAAGTCTCTCCAACCCACAAAAGTTTCCCTCTTTTCCCCTTGAAGGAGGATGATGGGGTTTGGCAGCATCTGGAGTGGAAGAGTTCTCTTTTCTTCTGGCGATGCCAAAAGAAATAGATGGCAGATGTCCCCAAAGGCTCAGGTGTTGCAGTAAGAACCCCTCTCCATGCCCAAGGCTGCAGCTGAATTGACTTTGGCCTGCACGTGGCTTCTGGATGTGGGTCAGGGATCCAGGAGAGAAGCCACACACTCTGAGTGCAAGCAGCTCCAGAAAGCCCAGACAAGGTAATGCTGCCAGGTCTCGCCTACTTGGGGCCCCATTTCTCTTCCACCCCCTGCCCCAGCTCTGCTGTC
This sequence comes from Cervus elaphus, assembly GCF_910594005.1. NCBI lineage: Eukaryota > Metazoa > Chordata > Mammalia > Artiodactyla > Cervidae > Cervus > Cervus elaphus. The sequence continues at coordinate 47,215,124 of NC_057820.1, forward strand.
TCAAGCTACAGCCAAGGAGGAAAAAGAAAGAGCCACAGAAGCGCCTCCCAGGAGTAACAGCCACACGCACTCCTGTTCATACGGGTTGGAAAGGTGCCCTGCTTTCTCCCCTGTTAACCACAGGGTCCAAGAACAACCTATAAACATTTTTATGAGTGTTTTTCTTTGGCCTCTCACAGGTCCCATTGATTTCTAGTTGAGAGTAGAGTCCCAAAACGAATCACTAGCTATTTCGTTTTGATTCTTCCTTCCTTCCTTCATTTAGCAAATATTTTTTGAGAACTTAAGGGGAGTCAAGAATTCCACTGGGAATTCGAGGTGTGCAAAATCAGATATGTTCCTTTCCCTTGTGGAAATGGAGTGCAAGAGAAACGAATGAATCAAACTATTGCACAAGATGATATAAAATGGCAACAGAGTCAGGTACATTGCAAATATGTGTGGTGGCATGCAGGGGGGTGACCAAACGTGAGTGGGGATAAGACCAACATGGTATATGTGCTTTTAAACCCATGAGTACTTGATAACACATGGTTGTTACATTTCTATGGCTCACATTGTTCATCTAAAACCTTGTAACATTTTGTGGTGTGATAACAGGATAGCATACTGAGAAATTTGTAGTCAGAAGACCTGAGTTTGCATTCTAGCTGTCTGTTGGTTGTGTGCTCACAGACAAACTTTGAGCTCCTTTTTCCCTATAGTAAATAATACTATCTGTTCCTCTTAACCCACAGATTTGTTGAAGAAGTAAATAAGATGGCATTTGTAAAAGCACCTGTAAACTCCATGTAGTTGTAGAAAGATTTGTTTCATCTTTATCAATGAGGTGTATATCCCCTGGCTTTGTTATTGTCGAGGGACATGTTGAGGTGATAAATTAGAGTTTTCTTTTCCAGATTGTAGGATACCAGTACCAACCCAGAGCCCTTTAAAGTGATTTTCCTTTCCTTTCTTTGGTCCATAAAATCTGAGCCGTCGGGAAAGACTTGACTTGAGCCTGTGGTTCGAAACCAAAGAATGGGGAGGATGGAGGCCAAGTCCTCCCTCAAAGCCAGGGAACTTTGAGACTTGGCGTCCCTTTGCAGCCTCACTGCCTGCCGGGAGGGCAGGAGCGAGGCCCCCTGGGGCCTTGGAGAAGGCCTGAGACTTTGGGAGGGAAGGTGGAGGAGAAAAGGGGAGCATGAAACCCAGGCAGGTCCCAGCTGGGAAACAAAATGAATCAAACCAAAAGCCCTGCTCACTCATAAATCAAAGGGAAACTCTCGGTGGGCAAGTCACCAGGAGCATGCTGGCCACCAGCCAGGGGAAAAACAGAAAGGCTTAGACTTCCACTAAAACACATCCCCAGAAGTGAACAGGGCCATTTTCCCTGATGAGAACATGGGGCCAGAGGGTAGTGCTGCCTTTGTCCACTCAGGAGCATCTCATTCATTCTAGTACATTCTACAGCGCAACTGCGTCTCATCACATATGCCTTCAGCTCCAGGCATAACAGTTCATATGTACTGTGTGCTTAGTCACTCAGTTGTGCCTGACTCTGCGACCCAGGGACTGTAGCCCACCAGGCTCCTCTGTTCATGGGATTCTCCAGGCAAGAATACAGGAATAGGTTGCCATTCCCTTCTCCAGAAGATCTTTCTGACCCAGGGATCAAACCCAGATCTCCTGCATTTCAGGCAGATTCTTTACCGTATGAGCTACAGGGAAGTACCTTAGACACAGTTCTGGGTCTCCATCTGTACTTTGCATGGGTCCTGCAATGGTTAAGAAAAGCCTTGGCCTCAGAGAATTATTTTAAATAGCACTATGATAACTTAATTATAGTAAAAGAATTTCTACAATCTCACAGGCTTACTAATTGCGTCCCTAACGTGTTTTGGTGAAGCCAATATTTATGATAGCCCTTTTCTGATAAAAAAAAAAAAGAGCTTCCCTGTAGCTCAAATGTTATAGAATCTGTCTGCAATGCAGAAGACCCAGGTTCGATCCCTGGGTTGGGAAGATCCTCTGGAGGCGGGAATGGCAATCCACTCCAGTATTCTTGCCTGGGGAGTCACATGGACAGAGGAGCCCCGAGAGCTACAGTCTATGGGGTGGCAAAGAGTCGGACATGACTGAGCAACTAACAGTATTACTTTTCTGACACAATGTTCATTAACGGAGTGGGAATTCATAGAAAATGCTATTTCTTTTAAAATATTTAGGTTATTCAATATAGGTTTGTTTATTTCACCATTAAAATGGAAAGAGAAGGCTTGGCCTCTGGTGTTTGAGGCAGAGAAGCAGGCAAGCCCTCCCCAGATCATCATACCCCCTACCTACTTCGTGCCTCTGCTGCCCGTCTTCTGAGCCTCATTCTCTCACCTCGCCAGCAACTGCCTTTCAGCTATGTTCTTTTTCACTTAAATCAGGCAGAGTTCCTTTTGGTTTCAAGCAACTAAGTACACTAAATAGAGAAAAGACTCTTCAGTGGCTTGTGAATTAGCTGAATGGCATGCACAGATGCTAAGTCACTTCAGTTGTGTCCGACTCTGTGCGACATTATGGGCTGTAGCCCGCCAGGCTCCTCCGTCCCTGGAATTCTCCAAGCAAGAATACTGGAATGGGTTGCCATGCCCTCCTCCAGGGGATCTTCCCGATTCAGGGAGTGAATCCGTGTCTCTTAAGTCTCCTGCATTGGCAGGCAAGTTCTTTACCACTAGCACCACCTGGGAAGCCCAGCTGAATGGCATAGAACCATCTAAATAAAGCAAACCTCCCTCTTCTGCTAGCAGCTTCTATTTGGGATCCTGATTCTCAGTGCATGAATAGCGTGGCCCTTCCAGGACTCACATGATCCAGAAAGAGTATTCTCTGTAATCACGGACACAGTGAGAAGGCCTCTTGGAATTGTAACCCGCATAGCTATGGGTCTGGGAAATATTGTTTTCTGACTGTTTCCAGCTAAGGCCTTAAGCCTGAGTCACCTTTGGGACTTATATGCAAAGGATCGCTCTCCAGTCACAGGTTCAGGCATCTCATCTCTGGGATGTCTCAAAGGTGAAATTGGAAAGACTTAGACCCAGAAGAAAAGTGTACCATGCCTTGGCGGGGCCGCTCCCACCCAGATTTCAACTAAGGTATTAGGCCTTCCCCATCTGGTGCCATGATCCCAAATACATTAGGGATCTCTAGCTTACACCACTATCAGCTTTTCTAGAACTGCACATAAACACACACACACACACACACACACATTTTATTTACATAGGGGGAAGGCAAAAGCCATCAGGATAGATACCCATATGTTCATCATGGCTTTTGATTTAGCGGTAAGATTACAGGTGTTTTTTTTCTTTCTGTTTATTTATATTTCTTACTTGTTCAACAATAAACAGATTATATTTTGTGAGTTAAAATTCAACAAGCATGAAGAAGAGGAAAGATGGGGAGTTCAAATCCTAAAACCGAAAGTTAAGATTATACATGAGCATAGAGCAGCAATAGAGACGCAGACACAGAGAACGAACTTGTGGAACGGTGGGAGAGGAGGGTGGATGAACTGAAAGAGCAGCACTGAAGCGTACATGTTATCATGTCAGCCCGTGGGGATTTGCCGTATGATACAGTGAGCTCGACCCAGTGCTCTGTGCCTGCCTAGAGGGGTGGGCGGGAGTGAGAGGAGGAAGGGAGTTTCAGGAGGGAAAGTTCACATGTGCACCTCTGGCTGATTGACTTTGTTGTATGGCAGAAACCCAACACAACATTGTAAAGCAATTCTCCAATTTAAAAAAAGTTTATTTGAAAAAGGAAAAGGAAAAAAAAAAAGATTTATACATGAGCACTAGATTAACATTAATGAGTCTCCTAAACCAATAAACTCAGCCAAAATCTTACTGTTTCATTAGTTGAAAACTTCAGAATTATAACAGACTCAAAGTTGCCCTGGAATCACCCCCTTAATTATGCATTAATATTTCTCTCAAAAACATATTTTAATAAGCTTGTCTCTATTTTCATGCCAATAGTGTTGGCCTGAGTGTTTCCATTCTGTGGAGCTTCACTGAGGATTCTTGGAAGCATTATAAACAGACATCACTGTATCTCCCATAGAGAAGCCTTTTTTATTCTCTTTTCCACTCTTCAATTATCTGGTGAATCTTACAGGCCCTTTGTCCTCAGCTAGAAATCATTTATCATGTTGCAGAGCAACTAGCGACTCCTCACTCAAATCTAAAGTTTGGAAACTGACCTGAACTTCAGGCCTCATTTTTCCTTCCATCCAAACTTCAGGGACAGCCTCAGAACACTGAGAGAGATTTTTTTCCCTTCTTATTTCAGAGAAGTTTATAATCGTTTGCCAAAGCTAGTGGCTTCCCAGGTGGTGCTAGTGGTAAAGAATCCGCCTGCCAATGCAGGAGACATAAGAGAAGTCGGTTCGATTCCTAGTTTGGGAAGATCCCCTGGAGGAGGGCTTGGCAACCCACTCCAGTATTCTTGCCTGGAGAATCCTATGGACAGAGGAGCCAGGCGGGCTACAGTCCATAGGGTTGCACAGAGTTGGCCAGGACTGAAGCAACTTAGCATGCATGCCAAAGGAATGTGTCTATGATGGAAATGTATTATATTATAAATTCTCAGTCTAAATTTGCCTCATTGTTTGCAGAGACAAAAAGAAAAAAAATCAAGACACCAAATAAGCTGCTATTCTGTACTAAAGGAAAATCTAAAACCAGTCTCTACTACTTGGCTCCATTCTCAGAGGGAGAATGAAAAGTCCAGAAGAATAAGTATCTATAGAAGGTGGCATGAGAAAAGGTAAATCACTTTTCATGGTTTCTTTTAAGCAACAAGAGTTAGATGGAGGAGGTATGAGAGGAGACTTGATTCAAATGTGGATGAAAATCCCACCATACATTAGCCTTATGGTCTTGAAGAAACTACTTTATCTCTCTGCCCGGATTTTCTCATCTATAAAAAGGGAATTCTATTAAAATCCTTTTACAGTGGCTAGTGTGGGATTTTATTTTCATTTTCAGTTTTTGCCTCTTTATATGGAATTCTGTGTAGAATCGGATATCATGCTTGAAAATTATAAATTAGTATTGAAATTTAGGATGGTGGGCTTTTGAGCTTGTATATCATTGCTTCGTTATTTGAGGTACTGAAACATCTGTGTTAAAATTTTAAATGTAATATATTAAAAAGGGGGGGAATTCTAATAGTATCTGTTTCATAGTTCTTTTCCCTTCTGTTTGCTTGTACATCGTTGTTTTGTTCTGTTTTATTTTTAAGGATGCAGTAAGATATATCACATAGAGTACCAGCACCATGTCCAGAACATAATTCTCAATACACCTTGGTCTTTCAGACTTTATCTGAGAAATACTTCTGGCCATTGTGGAGTAACAGGGACCAGATTTACCCTTCTGCCTGGACAACCTAAAAATCAGACAAAGTCTATGAAGCAAAGATTTTCCAGACATTGGACAGAAGGCAACAAAAGACAATGATCCCTAAGAGATGAGAAACAAATGAACCTAGTCCCTTAATTTCCCCCAGCTTACTGCCAAATGAGAGTCTCCAGACCACAGAACAGAGATGGAGACCCCAGGTCCAACCTGGCAATCTCCCCACATTAAGGAGACAGAGTTGAGAGTGTGGGGGGGCCAAGGAGTCTAGAGTTTCAGGGCAAAGTACTAAAGAGCCACACAGTGAGAACTCTGAAGCGTCTGCTGCAGAAGGTCCTCCAGCATTCCCAGGGGAATACTGATCAGCGCGTGCGTGTAGGAAAAATTCCAGGAAAAGAATCACCTCTAAGTACTAGACCCCAAAGTAACAGACCCAAAGATCATACTAGACCAGGAACAGCTCTTTGTCGTACCAGCCAGAGTGGTGGCTGTTGTTCAGTTGCTAAGTCGTGTCCAACTCAGCAGCCCCATGGAGCGCTGCGCACTAGGCTTTCCTGTCTTCCACCGTCTCCTGGAGTTTGCTGAGTCAGTGATACCATCCAACCGCCTCATGCCCTGTCACTCCCTTATCCTCCCTCACCATCCAGAGTGGAAAACCTCATAATTCACGGGCACTGGGTAGAGTATTGAGAAGAGTCTGGCCTCAGCAATGGGATAAAATTAGTCTTATACTAAAGACTGCTTTGGTATCACCTAACAAAGCATAAGAGCAGGCCCCAGGAAGATCAAAAGGTTTGCCAAGTAACTTCGATAACATATCAGCTTTCTATTGCTGCATTTATAGTTACCCCTAAAACTTACTGACTTAAAATAAAACCACACACTGGTATCTCACACAGTTCTGTGGGTCAGGAATCCAGGAGCAGCTTAGCTGAGTGATTCCAGCTCAAGCTTGCTCAAGAAGCTGTAGTCGAGCTATCAACTAGGGCTGCAATATCTGAAGGCCTGACTGGACATGGAGGATCTAACTCTAAGGTGACCCATTCACATCCCCCTAGGCTGGAGGCCAACATTCCCTGCTCTGGCTGTTAGCAAGAGGACTCATCTTCTCACCACGTGAGTCTCTCCATAAGTTTACTTGAATGCCCTAATGACATGATAAGCTTATAGACAGACTAATAAGGAATACAAAAAAGAGGGCATGGATTTTCTGTACAAAGCATGAAAAGAGATGACATCACTAAAGATTCTATAGGTATTCAAAGAATAATAAGGAAATACCATTAATAATACTATGACAACAAATTCAACAACTTGGGTATAGTGGACAAATTCTTTAAAAGCAATAAACTATCAGTGCTCCCCAAGAAGAAACAGATAATCTGAATACTACTATATCTATTAAAGAAAGAAAAAATAATGTCATGGCCAGTGGGATTTATTTCAGGAATGAAGATTGTCTCAATCAAGGTAATTCACCCAGTTTTAGAAACTAAAAACAAAAAGACAGATGATCACTTCAGTAGATAAACAAAGAAAAATTTTCAAAATCAAATGTCTATTCCTAATTTAAAAAAAAAAAAAAAAAAAAAAAAAACCTCTCAGCAAACTAGATACAAGAGAACTTCCTCAACCTGATAAAAAATATCTATAGAAACCTACTTGTTCGGTAAAAGACTGGATGTTTTCCTCCAAGATCAGAAACAAGATAAACATATCCAGTCTCACAACTTTTATTCAGAGATTGTACTGGAGGTTCCTTCCAAGGTAATTAGGCAAGAAAGAGAAATAAATAGCATCCACATAGAAAATAAAGAGGTGAAATTATTTTTAATTGCAGATGACGATTATGACTATTTCTTTTAAAACATCCTGTGAATATCCTAGCACTAATAAGTGGATTTTGCATGGTTGCAAGATTCTTTAAAAAGTAGTATTTTCAGTAGCATCAATGACTATAGATACTTAGGCTTCATTGTGAAAAAATACATGTAAGATCTATGCATGAAAAATTGTGTAACATTGTTGAGAGAAATTTAAGAAAGATTTGAATAAATGGAGAAATATATCAGCTTCATGAGTCAGACACACATTATCAAGATGTTAATTCTCCTTCAATTAACCAACATAATCCCAATCAAATTTCCCAGATGGTTTTTTTTTTTGTCCCAATTTGCAAACTGATTCTAATATTCACATAGAAACAACTTTTAGAAAGAAAAATAAATTTGGAAAACTTCTGCTATCTTGTTTTAAGACTTATTAAAAAGCTACAGTAATTAAAACAGTATGTTATTAATGTCCAAGTAAACAAAGATCAATGGAACAAAATAAGAGAGTACAGAAATAGACTCACACATGTATGGCCAACTGATCTTTTACAAATGTGCAAGGGAAATTCAGTCTGGAAAGAATAGTATTTTCAACAGACATTTTTGGATCAAGTGGATATTAATGTGCCAAAAAAAATTAGTTTTAATTCATACCACACCTCACACCAAATGCAGAAATTAATTCAAAATAGGTCATAAACCCAAGTGTAAAGCCTAAAGCTAAAATTTCTAGAACACATAGGAGAAAATATTTGCAACCATGAGTTAGGCAAATGTTTCTTAGATAATATCAAAAGCAAGAGCCTTAAAAAAATAAAAATATGCAACTTTTTTTATTTGCATCAAAATTAGGAATGTCTATGACTATGCCAAAGCCTTTGACTGTGTGGATTGCAATAAACTGTGGAAACTTGTGAAAGAAATGTGAATAACAGACCGCCTGACCTGCTTCTTGAGAAACCTATATGCAGGTCAGGAAGCAACAGTTAGAACTGGACATGGAATAGCAGACTGGTTCCAAATAGGGAAAGGACTACGTCAAGGCTGTATATTGTCACCCTGCTTATTTAACTTATATGCAGAGTACATCATGAGAAACGCTGAGCTGGAAGAAGCACAAGCTGGAATCAAGATTGCCAGGAGAAATATCAATAACTTCAGATATGCAGATGACACCACCCTTATGGCAGAAACTGAAGAGGAACTACAAAGCCTCTTGATGAAAGTGAAAGAGGAGAGTGAAAAAGTTGGCTTAAAGCTCAACATTAAGAAAACTAAGATCATGGCATCCAGTCCCATCACTTCAAGGGAAATAGATGGGAAAACAGTGGAAACAGTGACAGATTTTATTTTTTGGGGCTCCAAAATCACTGCGGATGGCGATTGCAGCCATGAAATTAGAAGACGCTTACTTCTTGGGAGGAAAGTGATGACCAACCTAGATAGCATATTAAAAAGCAGAGACATTACTTTGCCAACAAAGGTCCATCTAGTCAAGGCTATCTATGGTTTTTCCAGTGGTCATGTCTGGATGTGAGAGTTGGACTGTGAAGAAAGCTGAGTGCAAAAAAATTGATGCTTTTGAACTGTGGTGTTGGAGAAGACTCTTGGGAGTCCCTTGGACTGCAAGGAGATCCAACCAGTCCATCCTAAAGGAGATCAGTCCTGGGTGTTCATTGGAAGGACTGATGCTGAAGCTGAAACTCCAATACTTTGGCCACCTGATGTGAAGAGTTGACTCATTGGAAAAGACCCTGATGCTGGGAGGGATTGGGGTCAGGAGGAGAAGGGGATGACAGAGGATGAGATGGCTGGATGGCATCACTGACTCGATGGACATGAGTTTGAGTAAACTTCAAGAGTTGGTGATGAACAGGTAGGCCTGGCGTGCTGCAATTCATGGGGTCACAAAGAGTCAGACACTGAGCGACTGAACTGAACTGATCCTTTGAATGATACTATTATGAGAATAAAAAGAAAATTCACAGATTAAGAGAAAATATTTGCAAATCATATATTTGATAAAGAGTTTGCATCCATAATTTGTAAAGAATCTTCAAAACAAAATAGTAAAAAAATAATCAATCAAATAAAAAGTGAACAAAAAGCCAAGAAACTTCATCAAAGAAGATATATGGATGCAATGCAAAGAAAGAAGAAAAGCATATCCTTAACACCATTTGTCATTAGTGAAATGTAAATTAAAAGCACAATAAGATACCATTACTACATACCTACTAGAATAAAAAAGACTGACCTTAACAAGTGTTGGTAAGAATATGGAGTGACAAACACTCATACACTGCTCAAGGAATGCAGGATGGTACAACATTTTGGAAAGGAGTATGGTAGTTTTTAAAAAATTTAACCATCCAGCTACCATATAACCCAGATATCTCACTCCTAAGTATTTACCCAAGAGAAATGAAAGCACTTGTACACAAATGTTCATAGCAGCCTTACTTATAATAGCCCAAGACTAGAAACAATCCAGACGTCCAGTAGGTGAATGGATAAACAAACGGCAGTATATCCGTATAATGGAATACTACGCAGCAATATTAAGGAATGCACTATTGATACACATAAAGGATGAATCTCAAAATAATTATATTGAGTTTAAAAAGCTAGACAAAGATAGAGGGAGATACTGTATGATTTCATTTACATAAAATTCTAGAAAGGTTAATGAATTTATGACAGAAAGCAGGTTAAGTAGTGGCCTGGGGTCATGGAGACAGGTATGATGAAGGGGTTATAAAGGAGCAGTATTTGGGTATTTGTAGATACGTTTATTGTCTTGATTGTGATGATAGTCTCATGGTGATGTATACATATCAAAAACTCAGCAAACTGTATACGTTAAATAACTTTGTTCATGGTTAATTATAACTCAATAAAGATTTTTTTTTAACTCAAGTCTAATTTTTTTTAAAGTTTGTGAAATGATGATTGTGTACTTTATTCACTGTAGTTTTTATTTTTAACTGCAAAAAATTGAAAACAATCCATGCTATTAATAAAGTTCTAGATAAATATGCTATCCTATGGTGCATTCACACAGTAAAATATAAGCACTTACAAAAAATGAATGAAGAACATCCTACGTACCGATATGGAAAGATCTCCAAGCTGCTCTGAGGAGGAAAAAAGTAAACCCTCTCTCCCGTGAGTACTGAAAGGGGGGCCTGGAGGCTCCAGAATCTAAGAACCTATATGTAATGCTTATTTAAAGATACCCATTGATTCGGGATCCTGAGTTTTGTCCTCTGCCACTTAAATTAAAAGTTTATATCTGCATATGTGTGTTTAAGTGGTGGAGAATAAAAATCTGTATTCATTACCAATATATTCAATATATTATATATTTGCTCATATATATAGATAAATAATATCTATAGATATAGATATTCCTAAAAGATTCCCAAAAATGGAAAACCACAGAAGAAAAGTAGGAAGATGGGGGAGTAAGTACAGCAAGGATATTTTTTCAATTTAATTTAAAATTTGTATCAAAACTTTTTGAATCTTTTTAAAAAATAGAAAAATTCTGCCTAGGGACAGAGGAAAAAGAGAATTGATAGTGATAGCTTTAAAAAGGTATATTTATTCAGATATCTGGGACTAAGACCTCAGAGCCTCCTCAACCAAGAGCAAGAAGTAAGTAAAATAACTGAACTTCAAAGTCGTAGACACTTTTCTGAGATTTCCCCTGGTTTCTTAGACCTCTTACTGAATTTCACAAGCTTATTCCTGTTTCAGTTTTTGACGTTTCCTGCTGAATTTTCAGTCTCACAAACTTTCATAAAATGAATTAAAACTGTTAAAACTCTATGTGTGCTGTGCTGGGTCACCTCAGTCGTGTCCGACTCTTTGCAGCCCATGGACTGTAGCCCACCAGGCTCCTCTGTTCATGGGTTTCTCCAGGCAAGAATACTGGAGTGGGTTGCCTGCCATCCTCCAGGGGATCTTCCCAACCCAGGAACTGAACCCATATCTCTTACATCTCCTGCCCTGACAGGTGGCTTCCTAACCATTAGCACCACCTGGGAAGCTCTAACAACTTCATAGTGTGTATTATATTTCTTCTTATTGTTATATTCCTAATAGATATGGACCAAATATTCAGGACATTAATCTGTTCCTCTCTTTTTCTGTTTTTCCCCCTCTTTCCAGCCCCTGTCCTCTTTTCTTTTTGGCAAATATTAAACAATCAATGTCAAAAGTCACTGGCAGGCAAATATGGACATAAAATTGTTTTTTTCAAACGATTGTTTCATGCCAGAATCCATATGAAAATGGTTGGTCAACTGTTGCTAATCTTATTAAATGAAAAAATAAAGGATATTGAAAGCAACACATACAAAAAATAAATTATTAGATCTCATTCATAGTACAATGAAATCTACACAATTCAGCTGAAAAACATTTGCCAATGGATGGCTGCCTCATTGTGAGCAGATGTTGTTGCCTTCAAAGAATTTTTGACAACAATGGGTGAAGAGCTTTCCAAATATAATTTGAATATATATATCTATATTTATGTATTACCCAACAATCCAGTGGCATAGATCCATTTTTTATCTGAGATTCAATTTCTTTTTGATTGCCTTGATCTCTCTAATAAGTTTCAAGTAATTGTGACCGTCATCATATCCCAAAACTGAAAGGATTTGGCAAGAAATAAATAAAACTGATTGTTCTCTTCATTCACTCATCAGGGTTATTATGTGCTATTTGTTTGATTCTTTATTTCTTTGGCTTAAAATCTGTTTTATTGGAAAGACATGTGTGATGTAGAGAAACTTAGGCCAGGATTACTTCCTGGCAATCAACAACCAAAAATGAATACTAAACTTGTCGGTTGTCAAAGCCTTGAAGAGTATTTGGAGAAAAGAGTATTTCTTTCTCTGTCTTCATTTGCAATGGAAAATCAAAAGTGTATTCTAGAGGAATCATCTCCTATTGATATTTATGTTTTTATTTTCTCTGTGAATCTAGTGGGGATTGCTATATTTCAGCAGAGATGGACAGTACACTGAGTTTTGTAAAGGGACAATTTCTAGTTTAGTTCCTTAAGTGGGTTTATACTTAATAAATAGGCCCCTCTTTTCTTTTAAGAAAACAAATATCGTTGGCTTTTCCAGATGTAAGGGATCGAAACAGATCACCAGCCCAGGTTGGATGCATGAGACAAGTGCTCAGGGCTGGTGCACTGGGAAGACCCAGAGGGATGGGATGGAGAGGGAGGCGGGAGGGGGGATCGGGATGGGGAACACATGTAAGTCCATGGCTGATTCATGTCAATGTATGGCAAAACCCACTACAATATTGTAAAGTAATTAGCCTTCAACTAATAAAAATAAATGGGAAAAAAAAAGAGAGAGATCGTACAAGTTTATTTTGTACATGAGTTGTTTCTAAAACCTAGTTTCTCTAACTTGGTTCCAGAGCCAGCTTCGTGGGTGTGTGATCTGTCCAATTGCACAGGCCCCTCACCTGAAGAGCCCCATGCTTGAATTAATGGTCTGCTCTCGCCATCTTAGAACTCAATAATTAGAACAAGGGACCTCACATTTTCATCTTGAACTGAATCCCCCCAAATTTCATAGCAGACCTGCTCAGTTCATGTAAGCAACCGTCAAAGTCCTAGTGAAAGAGTCTCCTGGGCCTTATGGAATATAATAGAGGACATTTATTGAGCATTAGGGGCTGTTGTAAGAACTTTATGGGTATTAATTAATTGAAGCCTTAAAAAAAATCCTCTACAAGGTAAGTGTGATCATTAACCTCATTTTACAGATGCAGAAATTGAAACACAGAGGTTAATGAAACGAATCACTCACTCAGCAAATTGAGGGGCCAGAATTAGATCCCAGACAGCCTGACTCCAGAGCCTGCTATGTTAAAAGTAGTGAGGCAGTTAAAAATCATTTCAGAATCACGTGGCTTCCATAACACAGTGCTCACCCCCAGAAACCTGAAGATCCAATCTTGTTTTGTGCCTCTATGTCCCATTTCCCTTGTTTCAGACTCTGTCTGGGTAACTGGTATACTGTAGATATTTGGTTTAGTGGAATTTATAGGCTGCCCCCATTGCTTTGATCCGGGAAGTGTCTCACCTGCAAGTACCTCCACAGACCTAAGGACCACATTCTGATTCTTCTGGAAACATCCATATTACCTTCAATGCATCTGGGGTGTGTAAGGCTGACTTCCTAATTCATATATTTGCTAACCCAGAAGATAGTCTCACTTTTTACTTATTTAAGGCAGACTCAGTTATTTGGCTGAACTAAAAATGCATTTTGCCCCATAAAACTTGCTTCAGCAGGCTTCTAACTAGTTTGCCTTCTGTCAGCAATGGGGAAACCAGCTTCTGGATGCTAATATTTTTCAGGCAGGGAAGGTAATAAACCTGGCAGTCATCAACAATGAATAAAAACAAAGAAAGCAGAAATGAATCCCCATTTTGTGAGACATGGCGACTCAAGGCCAAAACATCTATGTGGTAAGTGATTTATTTGAAAACATTTGATGGTGAAGAACATGGAAACCTGACGTGCTGCAGTCCATGGGGTCACGAAGAGTCGGACATGACTGAATGACTGAACTGAACTGATTTTTTAAACAAAAAATAACATAAATACCTTACTGGAGGGAACATGACTGAAGGTGATTTTAAGGATTTCCAACATATGCCCAGAGAAGACAGTAAAAAGAGTTTAGCTTGGTGGCTATGAGCTCTATAGCTTGAAGACCTGGCTTTAAATCCTGCCTCTAGCACTTAAATCCTACACACCCCAGCGGCTCAGAAAGTAAAGAATCTACCTGCAATACAAGAGACCTAGGTTCAATCCCTGGATCAGGAAGATCCTTTGGTGAAAGGAATGACACCCACTCCAGTATTCTTGCCTGGGGAATCCCTGGTGGGCTGCAGTCCATGGGGTTGCAAAGAGTTGGACATGACTGAGCAAATTTCCACTTTACTTTACTTTTACTACTATTTAATAGAAAGTGTGATCTTGAGCAAGGTCACCTTATACATAAAATGAGCACCTACTATGTGCCAAGTGTTGTGCTAGATTCTGGATACATAGAATATAGAAGTGTTGGGGAAAAAACAACAACATGGAGCCTGCTTTTAAGACACCTCTAACTAGAGTGAGACTTCTGATAATACAGAGATACTACTGATAATAGTGGAATACTACTATTGCACCTTCATACAGTGAGTGTAGAAGACAGTGCGTTCCAGCATCACTCGATTTTCCACCTCTCTGAGGACCTGGTTATAACCTTACCGAGGGCCAATAGACTGATTTACACTGGGATGTCCGTTTCTAACTTCTGAGTCTTCACTTCCAATTACAGATAGAGTGCACTCTTTCCATAAGCATTTCTCAGGAAAGGAGACTCTGCTTCTTTCCAATATGCTCTGCAAAATATCGACTATAGCTCCATGATGATGTACCTCTAACCTGGCTGTTATTGTGTCTGGGATCCCTCTGCAGGTAGCAGCTCCGGCATCCTGCAAAGATGGGAAGGTGCAAGACTCTTTATTGGCAAGAGTCACTTTCCACTGAGTCCACAAGCTAAAGACAATGCTGTGCTGTGAAAACATGCATCACTTTTCATCAATGCCTAAAACATCCCCCATATGTACGCACTGTCTCTTAGCAACTGTATTCTGTTATTATCGTTCAGTTACTAAATTGTGTTCAGCTCTTTTGTAACCTCATGGACTGTAACCCTCCATGGCTCCAGGGGATCTTCTCAACCCAGGGTCCAACTCATGTCTCCTGCATTGGCAGGAGCATTCTTTACCACTGAGCCAACTGGGAAGCCCAGCAATTGTGTATATGATACCCAATATGCGGTAGATGCGTACTCCCCAGAAACTTAAGGTACAGCATGAACACACGAAGTCTCGGAAAGACATCTCCCTGAAACATCTATTCACTCAAAGATCTGGGAGGGAAACATACATTTGGTACTTTTATATTCTTATGTTTATGAATTTGAGTTATCAAAATCTGACATAAGGAGAGTAGAAAAATTAACAGATGTTGGACTTCCCTAGTAGCTCAGCTGGTAAAGAACCTGCCTACAATGCAGGAGACTCTGGTTCGATTCCTGGGTCAGGAAGATCCCCTGGAGATGGGGTAGCTACTCGCTCCAGTATTGTTGGGCTTCGTTGGTGGCTCAGATGGTAAAGAATCCACCTGCAATGCGGGAGACCTGGGTTCGATTCCTGGGATCTTCCTGGAAGATCCCCTGGAGGAGGACATGGCAACCCATTCCAGTATTCTTGCCTGGAGAATCCTCATGAACAGATGAGCCTGAGGAGCTACAGACCATGAGGTCTCAAGAGTTGGACGTGACTGACTAAGCAACCAAGCAGGGCACAGCTCAGCAGCCTGATGGGTGAGCGTCCCTGGCACCTCAGCACCAGGGAGAAGGAGACGGCAATCCACTGTAGTATTTCTGCCTGGGAAATCCCATGGATGGAAGAGATGGCAGGCTACAGTCCACAGGGTCACAAAGGAGTCAGACACAACTTATTGACTAAACAATAACACCTTGATGTGTAGTGTTGGTTCTCTTCTGTTCAATCCAGTTTTCCAAATTTATAGACTTAATATAATACATCATCCACTGACCAGAAGGACAAGTAGGAATTGTTTTGTGACCCCTAAGGTAAACCTGGAGCTCTCAAAATTTCATACTTTGAGCTACCTTTCCAGACTAGGCAAGCTTCATAGGGTAGGGTCTCATGTTAACTTTTTCTTATGTTATTACATGGTTCCATGAAAATTGTGAGGAAAATGCTGCTCCAAGTTATCCTATGCACTTTGAGTATTACTGATTCACATAATACCAAACAAGTTAAAAACTAGATTTTAATCTAAAGGAAACTCCAGGAGCCATACCATCTTGGGGTCTTCAAGCTCTACTTGGGGGTCACAGCAGAGGTTAAGGTGAGACCAAGAGGGAACATCTTGGTCTCCCCCCTCAGCTCCTCTGCCAAAATCCTTTTCCTCCACCAGTAGGATCCCCTTTGATCCTATTTTTATTTGCCTAGGATTTCCAAATAGGCTTTCAGGGACTTTCCTGGCAGTCTAGTACACGGGGTGTGGGTTTAAACCCTAGCTGGGAAACTAAGATCCCATATGCTGTGCATTGCAGCCAAAATATTTTTTAAAAATAAATAACTAAAACGTGAAACAGAGATTAAAAAAAAAAAAGAATAATCAGCTCCAAGTAGGATTTCATTTGAAGAAAATTTCCTAGAAAAAAAGGAGCTAAAAGTAGCTAATGTGATTCAACGTTCTAATTTTTTTAATATTATCAAATTCATATTATACCCCAACTATCCCACCCACTCTGGCCTGAAGCCATGCATGCTAACTCATTTCAGTGATGTCTGACTCTTTGTGACCCCATGTAGCCTGCCAGGCTCCTCTGTCCATAAGATTCTCCAGACAAGAATACTGAAGTGGGTTGACATTTCCTTCTCCAGGGAATCTTCCCAACCCAGGGATGGAACCTATGTCTCTTATATCTCCTGCATTGGCAAGCAGGCTCTTTACCACTAGTGCCACCTGGAAAGCCCCACCTCAAGCCAGTGAACCTCTAAGCACAGGAACCCAGAGCAAATCCTGCTTCAGAATGATAGGCAAGAATTTCTAGTCTCATTTACAGAACTGTCACCAGAATTCTTCAACCAAGCATTATGGCTTACTAGCAAATTGAGTGAATTTAAGAAAATATTGATTCCTATTCATTTGTTTCCATTCATGTATGATTTTCCAGCATTAGGAAACAGTAGATGTGGGTCTTTTTTCCTATAGGAAGCAGGCAACACCTTCTTACCCTTTCACTTCAGAACCTAGACTCAGAGGAAATATGATAAATGGGTTTCCTTAAACTCCAGTCATTCATATACCATTTTTATGATTTTCATTACATCTGCATACAAATTGCTCTTTCATTTACCTAATATTTTTCTTTACATCAGCTCACATATTAATGTTCAGTTCAGTTCAGTTCAGTCGCTCAGTCGTGTCCGACTCTTTGCGACCCCATGAATCGCAGCACACCAGGCCTCCCTGTCCATCACCAGCTCCAGGAGATTACTCAAACTCATGTCCAGCAAGTTGGTGATGCCATCCAGCCATCTCATCCTCTGTCATCCCCTTCTCCTCCTGACCCCAATCCCTCCCAGCATCAGGGTCTTTTCCAATGAGTCAACTCTTTACATCAGGTGGCCAAAGTATTGGAGTTTCAGCTTCAGCATCAGTCCTTCCAATGAACACCCAGGACTGATCTCCTTTAGGATGGACTGGTTGGATCTCCTTGCAGTCCAAGGGACTCTCAAGAGTCTTCTCCAACACCACAGTTCAAAAGCATCAATTCTTCAGCGCTCAGCCTTCTTCACAGTCCAACTCTCACATCCATACATGACCACTGGAAAAACCATAGCCTTGACCAGACCGACCTTTGTTGGCAAAGTAATGTCTCTGCTTTTTAATATGCTATCTAGGTTGGTCATCACTTTCCTTCCAAGGAGTAAGCGTCTTTTAATTTCATGGCTGCAATCACCATCCGCAGTGATTTTGGAGCCCCAGAAAATAAAGTCTGTCACTGTTTCCACTGTTTCCCCATCTATTTCCCTTGAAGTGATGGGACCGGATGCCATAATCTTAGTTTTCTGAATGTTGAGCTTTAAGCCAACTTTTTCACTCTCCTCTTTCACTTTCATCAAGAGGCTTTTTAGTTCCTCTTCACTCTCTGCCATAAGGGTGGTGTCATCTGCATATCTGAGGTTATCGATATTTCTCCTGGCAATCTTGATTCCAGCTTGTGCTTCTTCCAGCTCAGCGTTTCTCATGATGTATTCTGCATATAAGTTAAATAAGCAGGGTGACAATATACAGCCTTGACGTACTCCTTTTCCTATTTGGAACCAGTCTGTTCCATGTCCAGTTCTAACTGTTGCTTCCTGACCTGAATATAGGTTTCTCAATATTAATGTTAGCCATGCCTTAATCAATGATATCCATTAGATCATGAAAAGTCTTTTTACTAATACGTATTGAAATAAACACAAAATCATTAAAATAAAAAAATTTGCATCTGGGCCAAATCATCTCATATCATGGGGGTTTTGTTGTTGTTTGGAAAGCACTGATCTAATTCAGCCATTCAGCAGATAGTTACTGAATCCTCCACTCTCTGCCATATACCATGCTAAGTGTTAGAAAATATACACCTTTGAAGGGAATATGGTTTGTGTCATTTCTCAAAATTATCTAACCAGGAAACACTTTCTTGAGAATCGTTTCATCTAACTGTCCTATGGAATGCGCTTTGGAAAACATTATTCTGGAAACACCCAGTGGTGTCAGAGCAGTCAGGAGTGAAACTTGCGGGGAGAGTTATCTCTCCTCGGCCTCTGGCTGCAGAAAGCCTTCCTAGAGCTGGCTCCTGGGCACTGGGGAAACAAGGCTGCATTGAGTTGCCCACTCTCAGGCAGAGTTTAAGAAGTGAGGGGAGGTAAACAGAGAAATGTGGGAGTATTCAGCACAACTGGAGCGCCCTGAGAGACGGAAGGGGCTTCTGCTCAGGCCGAGGATTCTCCCACCAACGGGGGCCAGGAAAGGACAGAGGGCACAGGGTCGCCAGCCACACGGGGGGCAGTGGGAGACCCAACACGTGGGTTCAGCAGCTAATATTAGGCTTTTTCTCTTGGAGCATTTGAAATACTGAGTCCATGAAGATGATGCTAAATATTTTCTTAGGGCTAAGACTATAAATTCAACTGTAAAACCGGAACATTTTCAACCTTATTTCTCCATAATGTGGGTGTTTGGGGTTTTTTTTAACTACTTTTCCAGTAAATTGCAACTGCTTGTCCACAGAAGTAAACAGCAGCCCAAGGGCAGATGATGAACACTATAGCTTTCGGTGCCTAAGTTTTAAGAACATTTCTCCCTCAAATATCACTGAATTTCCACAGCCAAGTTGAGCACCATATGTGTGCCATATTTATTCCCTGGGCAGCTGTTACTCTTATTCCCCGCCAACAAACATTATGAGTCATGTATGGGTGACTCAGGGCTTCATAAATTCTGGTAAATGAAATCAAATTTTCTTTTTCCCTATGTGATTGAGCAACAAAAACCACTGCTCTTGGTAACACAAGATGAGAGCTGTTAACATATGTTCACGGGGCCTGGGATAGGTTTATAGTTCCCTTTCAGAACATCTCCCATATTTTAAGGTGCATGTTTCTCCAGTGCAGACTTGGGTACCAGACTTCAGTGATTTTTGTGTTTCCTTAGTCTCTCTGCACTAAAATTTTAGGCTCTGGTCAAGTTTAACTTTCCAATCCAAACCTCCAGTTAGATAAAAGAAAATTTGACCAAGATATAGCCAACCAAATCTGGGGAAAGGGTCTTAGGAGCATGGATGAAGGGTGATGTCATTGAGATGAGTGAGAAGAAAATTTCCATGCACATCAATTTGGTGGACTGAATGGAAACAAAAGGGCTGTGGTTATTCTTCTTCAGGCATCCAGGCCCTTGGCAATGCAATGCTGAAGCTCCTACCATCAGGAGATGCAGCCTGTGTCTCCATCCTTGGATGTGGTTTGGCTTCGTGACTCGCTTTGGCCAACAGAAGTGGAGGAAGTAACAGCGTGCAAGGACTTGCACTCTCCCCGTCTCCTTGACCTTGGCTCCACCATGTGAACAAACTCGGACAAGCCTGCTAGAGAATTAAAGACTACATGGTCCATAGTCAGTTGACTGGAGTGTATCACCTGTGATCCCTGCTGGTACCTATAATACATGTGGTAGCTGGTCCAAGAGCCTCGTGTGACAAAGTTTCACCAAGATGAGCTTTTAAAAAAAGAAAAAAGCTATTATTTATTTACTTGGCTTCACTGGGTCCTGGTTGCATCACATAGGATCTTCACTGCATCATGCAGGACCTTTTGTTATGGCACAGGGATGCTCTAGTTACAACATAAGAGCTCAGTTACCCCTCAGAATGTGGGATCATAGTTCACTGATCAGGGATTGAACCTGTGTCCCTTGTGTTGGAGAGTGAAATCTTAACCACTGAGCCACCAGGGAAGTCCCCAGGAAGACTTTGTTGATTTGCAGCTGACTGTGCGGGCGTGAGCAACCCTGGTCCCAACCATCAGAACCACAAAGCTGCCCCGTTAACTTGTGAGCAATAATGTGTAGTTATTGTCTTAAACCATGAAATTTGGGGGTAGCTTGGTATACAGCAGAAACTACCTAGTATAAACATATAGACCATATTTATCTTCATCATCAATAATCATCATTCATTTTGACATTTTTTTCCCATATACCTTCTCATCTCATCCCCACTTTCCCCTTATTATTAACATCTGACATTGGTGTGGTGCATTTGCTACAAATGATGAGCTAATATTCAGTTCAGTTCAGTCACTCAGTCGTGTCCAACTCTGCGACCCCATGAACCACAGCACACCAGGCCTCCCTGTCCATCACCAGCTCCCGGAGTTCACCCAAACCCATGTCCATTGAGTCGGTGATGCCATCCAACCATCTCATCCTCCGTCATCCGCTTCTCCTCCTGCCCTCAATCTTTCCCAGCATTAGGGTCTTTTCAAATGAGTCACCTCTTCACATCAGGTGGCCAAAGTATTGGAGTTTCAGCTTCAGCATCAGTCCTTCCAATGAATATTCAGGACTGATTTCCTTTAGGAGCTAATATTAATACATTATTATTAATTAAAATCCATAGTTACATTAAGATTCACTGCATTATACCTTCTACTAGTTTTGACAAATTTATGATGGCATATATTTTCCATTATAGTATCAAACAGAACAGTTTCACTGCCCTAAAACATTACTGTGCTCCACTTCATTCCTCCGTTCCTCCCCCTGGTCTATGGCAACCACCAACCTTTTTACAGTCTCCATAGGTTTGTCTTTTCCAGAATGTCATGTAGTTAGAATCATACAGTATGTAGCCTTTCCAGACTAACTCATTTCAGCATTTTCTATTTGTTTGCAATGTGCTACTTTTCCTAAATGATCTCATTTAACCCCACGCTACTGCTGCTAAGTCGCTTCAGTTGTGTCCGACTCTTTGCGACCCCATAGACAGCAGACCACCAGGCTCCCCCGCCCCTGGGATTCTCCAGGCAAGAACACTGGAGTGGGTTGCCATTTCTTTCTCCATTTAACCCCATAGGATGCTATAATTATGCTTAGCTTACAGAGGAGAGAACTGAATTCCTAAAAGACGTTAATTGGCCCAAGGACACACAGCTAATGAGTGCTAAGTCTTGAGAAACTCTGGCCTTTCTAATTTTAGAGTCCAAACTTTTAATTATTACAGGAAAAGTTGCAAAGTGGTGATCCAGAGGTTGCATTCAGCCTGCAGTTTTGTTTCATTTGGCTCACCTGTTATTTTAAAATACCAGAAAATTTCAGCTTTTCTTTTAAAAATTGTAGGGTGTGGCAGTTTGAATTCTCAGACTGCAGTTGTCTTAGTCAACTTGGCTGTTACAACAAAATACCAGGGACTGGGTGGTTTAAACAATGTTTATTTCTCACTGTTCTGGAGGCCAGAAGTCTCAGATCAAGGTGCTGATAAAATAAGAAGCGAGAGTTTGCCTCCTTGAAAGGAGGATGGACTGGCTGAAGGAATGGATACTCTTAACTAAAAACACCATGATGGATTCTGATCCTGAGAAAGTGGGTCTGGAGGCACATTGAGAATAGGGGCTAGAGGAGTATGGAGTCCCTGTAAGCAACTCGGGCCTTATGTGAATAAAGGAAGAGAGTGGAAATTAAGAGAGAAGAAGAGCTAGCAAAGTGGCATGAAGCCTGGACATTATATGGTGTGGCAGCCTAGTGAGATAGGCTGGTGGTGATAGGTGTCTTAAAACATCCAAGTGTTGGCAAGGATGGGGAGAGATTAAAAGCTTTGCACACTTTAATGGGAACTCAGAATGTTGAAGTTACTATAGAAAGCAATATGAAAATTCTCAAAAATATAGAGAGACAACCCTAATGGCCAGATGAATATATAGAGAAAATCTGAGATACAAATTTGTGTATATATATATATATGTGTGTATGTGTTTATGGGCTTCCCAGGCAGCACCAGTGGTAAAGAACCCACCTGCCAAGACAGGAGATATAAGAGATGTGGGTTCAATCCCGTCAGGAAGATTCCCTGGAAGAGGGCATGGCAACCCACTGCAATATTCTTATCTGGAGAATCCCACGGACAGAGGAGCCTGGCGGGCTACAGTTCATAGGGTCTCAAAGAGTCGAGCACGACTGAAGAGAGAGAGAATACAAAATGTTATTCAGCCTTTTAAAAACGAGGAAATGCCATCATTTGTGACAACATGGATGAAACTAGAGGACGTTACATTAAGTGAAACAAGGCAATCATAGGAAAAATGTGCACACCACCTAAATGAAAAGTGTTAGTCACTCAGTCGTGTCTGGGAGGTAAGGTATATGTTGAGTACCTCAGAATGATATGACAGGTGTATGCATGTGTCCAAAATCATCAAGAAATAGATGTTAAATGTATACAATATTTGTATATCAATTTATCTCAATAAAGTTAAAAAAGAATAAAACTATTTGATATGTGATTGTACTCTGATTACTGTGTTATGTGGTGTTGTGAAGCTCTCACATACTAATTCATAGAACTTTAGTAAAAGTTCTACTATAGGACTTCCCTGAAGGGATAGTGGATAAGAATCTGCCTGCCAATTCAGGGGACATGAGTTCAATCCCTGGTCCAGGAAGATTTCACATGTCTCAGGAAACCAAAGCTTATGTAGCACAACTACTGAGCGCCTAACCGCAACTACTGAAACACATGTACCTAGAGCCTGTATTCTGCCACAAGGGAAGACAGCAATGAGAAGCCCATGCCCTGCAACTAGAGATAGCCCCAGTTCACCACAGCTAGAGAACACCCTTGCACAGCAACAACGATTCAGTGCAACCAAAAACAAATTTTAAAAAATTTTAAAAAAAAACAACTTCTAGGTGTGTAGTCACAGTTGTGTATTCACAAGTGTTTGGGAGAAAGCGATCAAGAAGAAGATTCTAAGTTTGGAGTAGTATGGGGCAAGAAAATTGAAACAACACAAAGATTCAGAATGTAAAACAAGACTTCAGAGGACACAGGAAATGGCAATGAATTTCAGAATCTTGAGTGGACACTGAACTTAACTTGAGGTCTTTATTTGTAGGTCAGGCCACTGCTGTCTAGATCATAAGGGCTCAGAGGACCTCAGATGATATCTGAGTTACACAACCATTGTGTTTAATCAAGAATTTCCCACTGAAATCTCCCAGCTGGTTCCATTTGCCCTGCCCCAGGCAAACGCAAACCACAGGTATTTGACCCCCGTTGGGGAACAGGGTGTCCAGACAGAATGAATGTGTGGGCCTTGAGAGTGTATTTTCCCAATAACCTCTGCAATTAAAGGAATTTGTAATTCAAGATTTGAGTAAGTAGTTGTATGAGATAAGATGGAATCTGTTTGAGGTTTCTAGATGAAGTATAAATAACATAAATCTTTAAATTGCACTAGACTTTTTACGTTTAAAAGTATGTCTTCAGAGAACAGGGTATTTTGCCATCTTGACCTGGTGGAAATTTTTATCTCAAGCTCTTGATATTAAGGACTATTTCTCTATATGATTTAATCAGCATGATATAAATATTGATAAATTTCCATAACCCATGTTTCAGAAAACATAACTGAGCCAACATAACAGAAATTATATTCAGCTGTGAGTAAACAGATATCTGGGGGAAAAAAAGTATATCGATCACACAAGAATGAATTCTACTGTGTAAAAGAAGTCTAGAGTCAGGTCCTCCAGGTGTCATGCTGTGAGGCAGAGTTTATCACTTCCACATAAATACAGGAGCTTGCTTTGCATATCAGATTAGGAAGAGGCCATTTGTGACTTCACTGGAACTGCTGAACACTTGAATAATCTAAGGGTCCAAGTGTTCTGCTTCCTTCCATAGTTGCTGTTTCATATGAACCTCACTCAAGGTAGTTATGGAGACATTATCACCTCCTTTGCACATATCTGGAAAGATGGAAGATGTGGGTCATAAACCAGGAAGTGGCAGTTCTCTTTCCACTGAGCAAATGAGTATGAAAAGCTCCAGATTCGCCAAAAAAGACTGAAAAAAAAAAAAAAAAGTTTTTCTGGAACAATGCTCTCTTTTCATGGGCACTGCTCTCTAGACACACTTGAGGTTTCTCACTTCGACCAAAGAGTAAGTCTCTGGGCAGAGAATCCTCCCATCACCATCACCAAGCCAGGTCTGGGAGAGACAACGCAGCTGCCCTCTGCTTCAGGCTGTTTCCCCCTAAGCCTCCACAGCTCCATTAAAACTCCAGACCCCACTTCTCATTTCATTCTGTGCCAAGAACAATTTGTTTGCAGCTTTCTCAACTCCTGCAAGGTCTCACTGGAGCTCTATTCATCTGATTTAATTAAAAGTCTTGAAAAAACTCATTCACAGGACTTGATCTATAACAATATTCATTGTTCTCTTGCTAAGTTGCTGGAAAACCCTTCGTAAACCCAGTGAACCCAACAGACTGCAGATCTAACCATAAGACCATCCAAAAATTCATTTCTCTTTTCCTAACCTAGCTCCATAGCCAGGTTCAGGGTCACAGGAAACCCCAAGATCTCATGCAACTTTTCCAGGGCCCAAAGATGTGAGCCCTGTCCCCTTTAAGATGGACTGGAAACCTAGCGTGGAAATGATGTTTCTAAATCAGATTCTCTCAGTCTGTGGGCTCCAGCTGCTCAGATTTCAAGAGGATGACTTCTTGGGGCCTTCAGATCTTATTTCACATCAAGCGAAGTCTGGTCTTGATTAACGTTGCAGCGAGGAAAGCATATGGCAGTCAGAAAGGCAGAGGCTGGGTAATCAGCCCCTGCAGGTTCACACTGCAGAAAGTAAGAGGCATAAACTGTCGTTCGCTGAAGCTGAGCTCCAAATAAAACACGAGCTCACACTTTCCCCATGTTTATATATTTGAGTTAATTGAGTTTTTAATTAGAAGAGTGAGTCGAGCCAGGCGAGGGATTTAGTGAGCTCAGAATTAAAATAACACATTGTTGAGGTCCATTTTCTCCAACTCCGACAGAATAAGTGTGGGGACTCTTTGCTGTCATATATCTTAATAGAAAAGGTGAGGGGTGGTGGGTGGGTGGGGGGCGGGTTGCTGGAGCTGAGACGGTTCACAAGTTACTAAGCTTTTGCATCTGCAGAGTGGAAGGAATGATGTCTTCAGCTCTCAAATTCCGTTAGGATAGACAAAACACTGCTTCTAGGGAGTACTGCAAGAACTAGCCGTACCAAGAGGAAATGGAGCCTCTCTTCCTTTCATCAAAGCTCCAGACCAGACCAGAAATTATACTGGTTACTTCTACAGACATAGCATGGGGAGAGACTTTGCGCAGAGGTCTCATTACAGAAGGAATCAGTTCGCAGGTCTTGTCCTAAAGGCTCAGACTTCTTTATGCTGCAGGAGAAAACCTTGAGGGGTAAAGTTCCCCAGCTTCATAAATTCTTTGCTTTGTATAATAATGTAGTAGAATATGTCGATATAGTACGATAGTATTGCAGCGGGGTGCTCCTGTTATTTAAGATGTCTGCTTCTTTTTCCTGCCAGGACAATGTGTTCTTCAGTCCCCTCTCTTATGCACAATACTTAACTGCTATTTCTCAAAAATATTAAATCTTTCTAAAGAAACAGCAGTGATGTGTTTCCACCAAAGCTGGTAGGAGAACCAGGTCTGACCCTACAGTGGGTTATCCTTGGCTCACAGTGTCCTGTCTTCACGGACAGCTTCTCACAAGTAAAGTCCCAGGATTCCTAGGAGTGCCCCTGCCTGGGACCTGAAAACTAGAAAACTCAGAACCTGGGAATCAGGGGAAAGGGCCACAGCACTGAGGAAGAAGGGACGGGGCTGGAGCAGGGTGTGAGGAGACAGGATGCTGAGCATCGTCAGCAAGAGACAGCTGAACTTTTCCATCTGCTTCTTCAATGTTCTATGGAGATTGGGGTTCTCAACACATTTATCTAGTACCGTTCTGCTTTGTTTCAAATTTAGTTCTTATAAATCTCCCATTTTATCCACCAAAGTGAGTCTCTGGGAAGTTAAATGAATTGCCCAAGATCACAAAGGAAACCACAGGCAGAGTAGGAATTCCCAGCTCCAAAGAACTGAAGCCTGGGCAGTAATTCCACAGATCAAACAGCTTGCTCAGAGGGTCAAGTGTTGGTTCAGGGCTCAGGCAGTTCTGGGGAACATGGGGAAGGGGAGAAGACAAGAAGGAATGGACAGTTTGGCTTGCCACCTCAGAGGGACCAGCAAATGATGAGACTTCCAGACCCACCCAGTAATCTGCCACTCCTCTTAGCCATGATTTTTATCCCACCAGTTTCACCCCTGTCCCGTGCCCCCCTTCAAATACATCTCTTTTATCCACTCAAAGTGCTCTCTCCTTCAGCTTGGATCCCAAAGGGAACTCCCACCTGCGGGCTGCAAGGAGTCTTCTTAGTCAGGCTGAAATCCCAGGAGAGAGAGAAGGGGGATGATGGGAGAGGAGAGAATATAAGGAACACAGACTGATGCCGTATTTCTTCAAGATGGTGCCTCACCAGGGGCTACCATCTGGGGGTAACTTCTTGTTAACTTCTTGTTAACTTCTTCTGTACCTTCTTGTTCCTGCTAGCTCTCCCTCCAAGGCCCTGCATTCCTCAACAGGGGGTAACTTCTTGTTAACTTCTTCTGTACCTTCTTGTTCCTGCTAGCTCTCCCTCCAAGGCCCTGCATTCCTCAACAGAAACCCAACCCTGCAGAGTCCCGTCTAGTGTCTGTCCTCCAGCTCCAACATGAATGGAGGAGCAGCCACCTTGTGGATGAGACCATTCCTCAAACCCAGGGACATGCTCTGTGGGGCAGTGGTGGAAGCTCTCATCCACCCACTGTCTCCAGGGTAGAGACTCAGAGCCTTGGGGGAAAGTCTCCCACTTCCCTGAGATATGGGGTTGAAAGCTAGAACACCCTCAAGCACTTTTCTTGACTTCAAGGGGAAAACTCCTGAGACTGCTTTCTTCTGTCACAGGCATCATTGCATCCCACTTCTGAAGCTCTGGACTGAGAATTATTTTAAAACTGGCATCCGCTCAATTCTCATGCTGCTCTACTTGAAGGCAAATGTTTTACTTCACGAGGCATAAGTGATTGTTCTTTCAAAGACTCGGCCTGGAAAGAGTCTCCCTGGACCCTTCCTCTCTGAGGTGGGGTCCCAGCAGGCTGATGTTACGTATTCAGGATAAAGTTGCCCACAGCCAGGTCTCCAGGCTTCATCACTATGTCTTTGCATGCGGTGCAGAGCGTGTGTCCATGGGATTGTGTGCAATAGAGTCTCTCACTTGGGCTGGTTCTGGAACACCTCTCTGTTGGTCATATACTCGCAGAGAAAGGAGCCTAGTGAAAAAAAAATCAGTGTCTCCCAACCCCCACGGTAAACTCTAGCCCTGCATTTTTTTTTTCATTTATTTTTATTAGTTGGAGGCTAATTACTTTACAACATTGTAGTGGTTTTTGCCATACATTGACATGAATCATCCATGGATTTACATGTGTCCCCCATCCCAATCCCCCCTCCCGCCTCCCTCCCCATCCGATCCCCCTGGGTCTTCCCAGTGCACCAGCCCTGAGCATCCGTCTCATGCATCCAGCCTGTAGCCCTGCATTTTGAACAGTGCATCAGGAGTCTGCCTTGCTGAAAGCTGAGCCAGAGGGAAAGTGAGGGAGCAGATAACCCAGCTCTTTTCTCTCAGTAAAATCCAGATAAGTATTCTATTAATGGAACAGGGCCACACCAGTCCCATTTCGTGTCCACATCGGTTGGTGTGGCTTCTTTACGGCTCGGAGACGCCCTAAAGGAGCCACCTCTGTGGTTAATATTCCCTCCTCAGACAACTGCTGTGGAGCTGGGGCGGGCTCTGCCCAGGGTCCTGTGAAGAGCGCTTCCGCCGGTGGAAGGCGTCATCACACCAGCAAGAAGGGGCAGGAGCAAAGGGAATCCTCCAGACATGAAGGACCTCTTTTCTAGTCAGAGTTTCTGGTAATAAAAGCAACCCCCTCATCAGGCGAGCTGGCTGACCATCTCTAAAAGCCTCAGTTGACAGTCTGGCTTTGCATTTTGCACCTGTATGTGTGTGTTACTTTGCCTTCAAAGACCTTAAACTTGAAGAAATTATAATGCACCCCCCCACCCTCATATAATTCAATATTTTTCACAGTCTAAAAGCTTAAGGAACTCTAACAAAATTCTTATTTTTTTTCCTTAAAGCTAGTTATAGTATTTTTTGAACATGACAGACACTAAATTGTTTTATTTGGGGGGGGTAACCTTGCTTTGCTGATGTACCCTAGTTCATGTTCAGTGTGACTGGCAGCAGCCCAGGGTTGGTCCTGGGCCTCTGCTTCAAGTTTAAAAATCATAACAGAGCATTGCCCCTGGGCCTCAGGGTTATAAGCATACATAGTTCTGCAGGTTCGTAGGAAGAAGGAAAAAAATCAGCTTTCTTTTGTTTTCAAAAACTCTATTGTCACAATTAAGAATATTTTGAAATTAATGAGTTCAGTTAAACATATTCCTGGCTCTTAGGAACGAGGTTTCCAAGAGAGAGGCTTAGTGGAGCATCAGTATTACCTCCAAAGTGGACGACTTTCCAGTTTCTTTCTAAAGTTCCCATTGTTCTTCAAGGCAGAGATCACTCAAATGCTGGTATACATTGCACCATCCTGCAATTGCTAGAGGGCCATCTCTTCTCAAGGCAACTCTCCAGTACACAGAGACTAAAGTCAAATGAAATACACATTTCAGAATGCCCCATCAAAGACCCGACAATGGAATTGCATCCAGTAATTAACAACGCCCCCATCTGTGACTTTCCCAAAGAAATGTCTCTCTTCTTGACACAAGATGTTCTCTTTCAGTGTGAATATCAGAGTTTCTGTTTCGCTCAAATAAAACTGTTCCTGTGTTATTAAATCTCTTTACATTTTTATTCACAGTACACTTGATTAGAAATGACTTTTAGGTCCGCCAGTACAGAAGTCCACGCATCAGACTGGTGCTTCCATCCTATTGTCCATGTTGGTCTGAAACAGTCCTAGAAACCAAAAGGAAGTTTATTGATCAGACCTGTGTAACACAGTTCACATGATCAGAAACCGAAGTTGGGCAGATCCTCATTATTTCCTAGATTTAGCATTTTTTTGTTTTTGTGGCTACAGAGAAAAGTTGCTGATAAATGCAGTTTCATGTGATACAAGAAACTTGCTACTTTTGGTCTTGTTTTGTTTCCAATCTGATTCATTGAAAAGAAACAGATCACAATGAGATTTTCTCATCAAAGCCCAGAGATACTAGCCATATTGAATTAATTTGCAGACACTTCAGACAATCCAAATCATGGATTCAGAACCCAAAAGAATGTATTATCCATATCATCCTGTCTTTATTTAAAAGGCAAACACTTTGTTCATCACGGATTTTTTCCCTTAACTTTGACGTTTTTTTACTATTGCATTAAAATATTTTATTACTGAGTTTTTGGTACCTATTAATAGTATAACTTCTATCACTTGCCTCACCCTAGTCCAGACCCTAGTGCATAACTTTTCCTAAGAATCTCAGAAGGAAGACAGAAGCCCTGTTTGAAGAATATGGTTTATATAAGGTTTATATCCTCCTCAATAGG
This sequence comes from Cervus elaphus, assembly GCF_910594005.1. Classification (NCBI taxonomy): domain Eukaryota; kingdom Metazoa; phylum Chordata; class Mammalia; order Artiodactyla; family Cervidae; genus Cervus; species Cervus elaphus. The sequence goes on from NC_057820.1 coordinate 47,245,222, forward strand.
GAAACAGCAAAAGTGGTTCTGAGAATCTCCTCTTAAATGAGACCTTTCAAGAACTTCGAAGATGCCACTAAACCCATACTGAAGCCACCTTCTCTTATGCAAGTTTACTGTAAGTTTCGCTTTTGAGCAATGCACAGTTCTAGGGGACACTTCTGGGTTTTTTGTTTTGGCTGCACTGGGTCTTCGTTGCCACACTCAGGTTTCTCTAGCTGTGGTGAGCAGGGGCTTCTCATTGTGGTGGCTTCTCTTGCTTCAGAGGACAGGAGCTCTGCAGCATGTGGGATCTTTCTGGACCAGGAATCAAACCCATGTGCCCTGCATTGGCAGGTGGATTCCTAACCACTGGACCACCAAGGAAGTCCAGGTGACAGCTCTCATCATAGTCCAACCAGTGCTGCTCAGGGCTGCTGTCAGCTCACAAGCTATTGATTTCGGGTCCATCATTAAATAACAAGTTTGCATCAAAATTTAAATCAACTGTGTCCCTAACCATGCTGTTTAGTGCAGCTTTTGGGATTGTTTTTTCCCTTAGCAAGACTTTCTCAGTGAAGGAAGCAGTGCACTGATTTATATTCTGATCCCAGCTCCTTGTCAACTTGCACTTTGAATAGCAGTTATCCAAATGAGAGGGGCTCCCTGTGGGTGTGAAAAGCAAAATCTGCACAGCTGAACATGGACACTGTGTTTTCACCTCTCTTTGCCTTCTTAAGACACATAGTTCTGGTAGCAAAACTAGGAACAAAGAGACGTCCTTGAAAACAGCCCCCCTTTCAAGCCTTCTTTAATCCTCACCCCTTTTCCTTACATCTTTAATGTTCAAAACTTTCCCTTTCCCTTTCTAGGGCAAAGGTTCTATTATACTATTTTGCTTTAAGAGTGATAGGTACCTTTCCCACAATGACTTCTGCCCCCTTGGGACCAAGCACAATGTCTATTTATTAAAAATTAAATACGAAGAAGACAGGTGCTCTACTGTTTAAATGCAAATAAGCTCTAGGCTTGCTGATGGCTTATAACATTAATTAACAGCATCCTTGTTATTGATAATAAACCCAGAGCAAGGAAGAGTTTCTTTTCCCAGCCATCAGCAACAATATCCTAAAACCGCTATATCTCTGAGGATACTAGAAAAATAGGGGATTGACCCCTTTCCCCAAAAGTCTGACCCAGGTGATACAGAGTCGAAAGAACTGGATTGAAGCCTCATAAAGGAAGGGGAAGTAGAAAATCTGTCATCAAATTTTGCTTGGAAACTAGAATTTTAATTTAAACTTAGATGTGTGGCCATTGACAGAAGGGATATTTCCCATAGGGAGACTTTCACTGACTATATTCACTGACTGTAAAGATGTAAATTTTAAGATCAATGTTCTCTGAAAAATTGTGAAAAATAAAGTAGAGGAAAAAAAGCCAGAGCAGGTCTAGAGAAGCCAAAATGGAAGTCTACATTTTTTAAATTGAAATATAGTAAATTTACAATGTTGTGTTAATTTCAAGTGTATAGCATAGTGATTCAGTTATACACACACACACACACACACACATATTTTAAGATTCTTTTCCATTATAACTTATCACAAGATAATGAGTATAGTTCCCTGTGCTATACAGTAGGTCTTTGTTGTTTATCTATTTTATATATAGTAGTGTGTATATTTTAATCCCAAACTCCTAATTTATCTCCTTGCCCCCCAGCCTGGAACTCTGCATTTTTGACAGGAAACATTTCTGCTTCTGCAAAGATTTATTTTTTAATAAAGTTTTAATTAATGCTATAAAATTTTCTTCCTTTTATTGGTGACTTTTTCAAATGCTCACAATATTATTCTGGTGAATTCCTGTAATTTCATAGAGAGTTTCTCAGCAATATTATTCTATCTTCCAGGTGAAAACTGAATTATTTGTTTGGAATAACCCTAAGGGTTTCTGAAACTGACCTCCCTGCTCAGGATGGACCTGGGGAGTTTGGACCATGGGAAAAGCTAACAGTTTGAGAAAGCTTGGAAATCTTAAAGGATCATTAAACCTTCAGTTTCTCCTATTCCATGTTTAAGAGCAAAGAGCTATATGCTATATATAGTATAGCAAAGAGCTGTATTCTATAAAAATAATAAAAATATTTATTAAGGAATTGAATTATGTTTCAGTAAGAACTCCAAATTAACAAAATGATGGTGTTAGGTTGCATAAAGAAATTTTAAAGTCAACACAGAGAAAGCTTTATTCTAGCACAGGAATTGCTTCTTGAGCCTTGGGGATCAAATGCATAAATCCTTCATTAGGTATAATGATAGCTATATAACACTTCACATTTTCTATCACACTCTTTGTATTTTATGCCTGGCCATTCTCCATCAATTTAAGTTGTTCTCCAAATTTATGGAGAGCAGTAAAACTAGTAATTAAATTACAGATTTTACCAAAGGAAAAGATTTTACTATTCTCTAGCGAGTCTTGGTACTGATGACTAATAGCCTCTTATTTCTTAAGCAATGTTGCCATCTGGTGGTTACCTCTATACATATCCCAAGTCTAAGTGAACTAAAGAGACAAGATTGGAATTGATTTATAGTGCAGAATTTCTTTTAATTGTGAATCAAATTGGTTAAGGAGGAGGCGGTTATCTCTCCTCCCCAATTTTACTTTGATTAGTGTTTCCAATAATCAATGTTGTTTTGTCTTTTGGCCACTTTTGGCTATTCACTGAAGAAAAGCTAAACCAAACAAGGAAAACATTAAGAAAAAAATTAATCATTACTTCTATCAAAGCACCATGTATTTCAAATATTGGCACATTCAGTTTGGCTCCTCTATATCAATATTTTTTCCTGGAGCTTTTCAGAACTTTCTTTTCAACACTAAGACACTGTAGTGATGAGAGATGTTATTGGGGCCTGAAAACAGAAAAAATGCTTTAGTCTTTATGAATATAAACTGAGACAGGTTCATTTCCAATTTTCTCTTTGGGACATTTGGTGAGTAAACAGAAAAGGCCAAATCTGTCTCCTCTATTTAATGTTTGGGGAAACTCCAGTTGAGGTGGGCCACCTGTGAGGTCTAACTCTTGATCTAACGCTTTCACTCTATTTTAGATTTTCTCTAGAGACGCATATGAATGACCATAAAGCTGCTCCTAAGTGTGACTCACCCAGGTGACTAGCTCCATTTGGCAGACAACCACGACTAGACAAACTGTGGCCGACGGGGACCCGTTGTTCTGTGAGTCTTTCATGATACACAGTGAACACAGGGGGAAGGGAACGACTTAGGAAATACACATTCTGACAGCTCAACAAAGAAGCTATCCAAACAAGAAATGCAAGAGAGGACATTTTTAACCTCTAGGGAAGAAAAGTAAAATTTCTCTTCTCTTTTGTTCTCTTTTATTGAAAATCGAATTATATAGCAACATTTTTATATGTATGTATACAGATGAAAAATGTATATACTAAATTGTCAGTAATTTACCTATTATTGGAGTACAGGAAATCATTGGATATTCTCAGAGGCTTTTAAATTAATTTATTATTTTCCATTTAGAAAATAAAGGACAGCATAACACATGCAATAAATTATTTCTGTAATATTCTGCTTGTAAGTCATTAAAGCCAGACCTAGACCAGTGTTTTTCAAACTTGTCTGCTGATGTTAAAATACAGATGCCCCTGGAGATTCTGATTCAGTGTGTATGGAGTGACGTCCAAGAATCTCTCTTTGATAAGTTTGCCAAGTGATTTTCATCATCAAACAAATTTGGGACGTATTAGTCAACATTTTTACTGAAGTAACTAAAGATGTAAGTATAATCACTACTCAGACTTATTGGAAGTTAAGTATAATTTAAGAATCATCATTTTTAATAACCAAAATATTCAAAACTTTAGAAAATAATTATTTAAAAATTTTTACAAAATGCATGCTTTATATGAATCAGCATGCAAATTCATCTTTATAAGGAATGCAATTTAGTGTGTTCTAATTTTGAATAATATCCGTTTTTCTCTTTCATTGATTCATAATTACATTAAAGTTTAGGTGCCTGTTTATAAGAAATGTAAATGGATTTGCATTAGAGAGATTAACTTGGAAAACAAGACCCTGAAAAAGAAAGCAGAAGAGAACAAGAGAGAGAAAACAGAAGTGAAGGTCAAGGTATAACACGTAAGGGATTAAAGGAGAAACATGGAATGCTGGAAAAGCAACATCAACATAAACACTGAGTTCAAGGGAATCTTATTTTATGATACAATTGATAGAAGGGTGAAGAAAACAAGAGGAAAAGCTAAGCAAAAGTATAAAGATATAAAAATATAGACATAAATAAGAGATTTCCATTCTGAGCCTTTTATTCCATAGTAAATTTTTTTTTTTTTTTATTAGTTGGAGGCTAATTACTTCACAACATTGCAGTGGGTTTTGTCATACATTGATATGAATCAGCCATAGAGTTACACGTATTCCCCATCCCGATCCCCCCTCCCACCTCCCTCTCCACCCGATTCCTCTGGGTCTTCCCAGTGCACCAGGCCCGAGCACTTGTCTCATGCATCCCACCTGGGCTGGTGATCTGTTTCACCATAGATAGTATACATGCTGTTCTTTTGAAACATCCCACCCTCGCCTTCTCCCACAGAGTTCAAAAGTCTGTTCTGTACTTCTGTGTCTCTTTTTCTGTTTTGCATATAGGGTTATCATTACCATCTTTCTAAATTCCATATATATGTATTAGTATGCTGTAATGTTCTTTATCTTTCTGGCTTACTTCACTCTGTATAATGGGCTCCAGTTTCATCCATCTCATTAGGACTGATTCAAATGAATTCTTTTTAACGGCTGAGTAATATTCCATGGTGTATATGTACCACAGCTTCCTTATCCATTCATCTGCTGATGGGCATCTAGGTTGCTTCCATGTCCTGGCTATTATAAACAGTGCTGCGATGAACATTGGGGTGCACGTGTCTCTTTCAGATCTGGTTTCCTCAGTGTGTATGCCCAGAAGTGGGATTGCTGGGTCATATGGCAGTTCTATTTCCAGTTTTTAAAGAAATCTCCACACTGTTTTCCATAGCGGCTGTACTAGTTTGCATTCCCACCAACAGTGTAAGAAGGTTCCCTTTTCTCCACACCCTCTCCAGCATTTATTGCTTGCAGACTTTTGGATAGCAGCCATCCTGACTGGTGTGTAATGGTACCTCATTGTGGTTTTGATTTTCATTTCTCTAATAATGAGTGATGTGGAGCATCTTTTCATGTGTTTGTTAGCCATCTGTATGTCTTCTTTGGAGAAATGTCTATTTAGTTCTTTGGCCCATTTTTTGATTGGGTCGCTTATTTTTCTGGAATTGAGCTGCAGGAGTTGCTTGTATATGTTTGAGATTAATCCTTTGTCTGTTTCTTCATTTGCTATTATTTTCTCCCAATCTGAGGGCTGTCTTTTCACCTTACTGATAGTTTCCTTTGTAGTGCAAAAGCTTTTAAGTTTCATTAGGTCCCATTCATTTAGGTTTCATTGTTTAGTTTTGCTTTTATTTCCACTATTCTGGGAGGTGGGTCATAGAGGATCCTGCTGTGATTTATGTCAGAGAGTGTTTTGCCTATGTTCTCCTCTAGGAGTTTTATAGTTTCTGGTCTTACATTTAGATCTTTAATCCATTTTGAGTTTATTTTTGTGTATGGTGTTAGAAAGTGTTCTAGTTTCATTCTTTTACAAGTGGTTGACCAGTTTTCCCAGCACCACTTATTTCATAGTAAATTTATTGGGTGAAAAGTCTGTTTATCTGTGACAGAGTCAGAATTCTTCCCTCCCTTGTAAAAGCTGATAAAAATCTAACTCCCAATGGTCATGGCATCTGTAATTCTAGAAAACAATAGGTCTTAGGAAGCATTTCCTGAAATAGGTCTTCCAGAACAGCACCTTTTCAAGAACTCCATGAAGAAAAAGGCTTCCAAAAAAAAAAGAAAAGAAAAAGGCTTCCATGGAAAAATGAATTTGGAGAATCTACACGACATTCTCCTTGAAGTTCCCCACAAACAGTAGAAGATTCAAGGCTCTGAAGAATCCCAAAGAGACAATTTGTGTGAAGACCAGGGAACACATTGCAGGGTTGTGTTCCCTGGTCCAAGAAGACGAAGCAGCCCCAGCACTCCAACCCCAGAAGTCAATTGCAGAAGGGTCAATTTCATCCAGTGGCACTCAAGATCTTCTGACAATTACTATCTTTTCCAAAATATACTTCACATCACCTTGCAAGACATTATTTTGGTTGTTTCACTAAAATTATGGCTTAAACTATACTGAAATGAGGCTATAACATACCCATTTATCATATTTTTTGTTGCTCACCTAATAGGAGATGGAGTTAGCTGCCTGGCTAACTTACTAATTGCCAGCGATATTGTGGAAAGTATGATGTTCATTCTGGCAACCTTAGGAGAAAAATTTTGAGCATGAAATTACCCAATCACATTGCATTTGAAAGAAGAAAATTCATTCCAGCTTCATTTTCAAGGCCCATATTCACTCACTGCGTTAAGGCTTCACCGCTTTGGTATTTAAATGGCATATATTGAATGTCACTTATTCATATGGCCCCTGGACTCACATTTCAATGACCTAATGCAGTTTGGAATACTAGTTTCTTAGAATCTCCATAACATATTACCCTTAATTGTAGGTATGATATTATTTAAAGTCACACTACTAAGAAGTCTTTCATTTGACCCAAAATTTATAGAATGCTGTTGGCAGCAATCTGCCTCATGAAGGATTCTCAGGGTGCCTAAAAGTGAATTATAATGGTCTGCAACTTGCCTCATTTTTTAGGAATATAGTAGGTGGAACACAAGTAGGGTAGCAAGAAGTGTTACACAGATCTCTAAGCCCCTCTCCCCACACTCATTTTATTGTTCATGATGATCTTAGGATTATAGTTTCAGTGGATACTTGTTAAAAGAATGGCTAAAAGGATGAGTGGATGACATAGCTGAGTTACATTCTCTCATGACGTTCACCATACTTCCATTGTCTTGCATACCTTTCTTACATATAGATATTTGTCCTCAAATTAATTCAATTGATATGTGGCACTCTTAAATTTGCTCTACTGACTGTATTTTCTTCTTTCTTCCATCACACATGCTCTCTATGACAGGAAAAACAAAGGAATGCCACTGAACATGACATTAAGCTCAGAAGAGCCAGTACCTTGTCTATCGGTGTATCCCTAGCGGTGTATACTGTATCTATCACCCAGGAGAAGCTCATTGAACTTGCAAGTATATGAATGAATGAACAAACAAACAAAGCAATAAGCAAAAGAAATGATGCATAGAGGAACAAAAGAAAACATGATGGACTATTATTTTGAAATAAAAAGCCTTGAAGGAAGACTGCATGATGTACTCGATGAACAGTTTCCTTACCTTTTTTACGCTGTGTGGATCACAACAAACTGTGCAAAATTCTTAAAGAGATGGGAATACCAGACCACTCAACCTGCCTCCTGAGAAATCTGTATGCAGGTCAAGAAGCAACACTTAGAACTGGACATGAAACGACAGACTGGTTCCAAATCGGGAAAGGAGTACATGAAGGCTGTATATTGTCACCCTGCTTATTTAACTTATATGCAGAGTGCATCATGAGAAATGCTGGGCTGGATGAAGCACAAGCTGGAATCAAGATTGCTGGGAGAAATATCAATAACCTCAGATATGCAGATGACAGAAAGTGAAGAGGAACTAAAGAGCCTCTCAATGAAAGTGAAAGAGGAGAGTGAAAAAGTTGGCTTAAAACTCAACTTTCAGAAAACTAAGATCATGGCATCCAGTCTCATCACTTCATGGCAAATAAATGTGGAAACAATGGAAGTAGTGACAGACTTTATTTTGGGGAGCTCCAAAATCACTGCAGATGGTGACTGCAGCCATGAAATTAAAAGACCACTGCTCCTTGGAAGAAAAGCTATGACCAACCTACACAGCATATTAAAAAGCAGAGCAAAGGTCCATCTAGTCAAAGCTATGGTTTTTCCAGTAGTCACGTATGGATGTGAGAGTTGGACTATAAAGAAAGCTGAGTGCCGAAGAACTGATACTTTTGAACTGTGGTGTTGGAGAACTCTTGAGAATCCCTTGGACTGCAAGGAGATCCAACCAGTCCATCCTAAAGGAAATTAGTCCTGAATATCCATTGGAAGGACTGATGCTGAAGCTGAAACTCCAATACTTTGGCCACCTGATGCAAGGAACTGACTCATCTGAAAAGACCCTGATGCTGGGAGGGATTGAGGGCAGGAGGAGAAGGGGACGACAGAGGATGAGATGGTTGGATGGCATCACCGACTCAATGGACATGGGTTTGAGTAAGCTCCAAGAGTTGGTGAAGCCTGGAGTGCTGCTGTTCATGGGGTCGCAAAGAGACAGACACGACTGAGAGACTGAACTGAACCGATCTGACACCTGGATTTCTTGTGGGAAGCAACTGAAATCATGTGCATGAAAACTCTATAAAAACAGTACAGAACTACTCAGAGAGTGTGTCTCAAATATGAAGACAATAAATTGTGAATAAACTGAAGCTGGCAATTATGCTACAGCAGGGAACTGCAGCATCACAGAGTCAACCCCAGAGCAGAGGCGCTGTTGATATTTTTTTTACGGAATTTGCAGCCATGGTTCAGGCCTCACAGAAGAGAGGTAGATGAAGGGAATCTGCAAGGAAAGCATATCATTGCAAAGAACTTAGAGGTACAGAAGAATTTTTTTCTTGATTTTATTATTAGAGGTTAAACTGATAATACAATAACATTTACCCAGGTTACAATAAAAGTTTATCATTTTTCAAAGTCACCAAGGTTAAGGTGCATGCCTTGATGAAATGAGTATAGGTCAGCCGCCTTCTGTTTTTGGACCCTTTCCACAAATTATTCTAGACTAACTGCCAGGCCCTGTGCAGTTACAGTTCAAATCAAAGACTTGGGAAATGGCAAGTGGCCTGACAGGATACAGAGCAAATAAACTGAGTACATACAACGTTTTTCCCAACCAGGTGCATTCCCACATTTCAGTCCTAAAAGAAATTCTGATATGTAGACATTCTCATTACTTAGTGAGATTTTAGAAAAGACCTTTTAGCCCATAACACAAAGTAATTGATTTATGGTTTTAATATACACCAGCTTTTCCAGGCATGCATTTACTATGCAAATCAAGGCACTGCTATAAGTTATTATTCAAAACTTCACCAAGAGTTGTTCACCATTTCAGAAAACCCCTGGCATCCGTGTTTCTGACATCACCAATACAATGCACACTGATCTACATTTGTAGGTGGTAATTCTACATACAGGGGCAAGTGTCTGATGACTTCACTGCGTCTTCTAGGATCATTATACCCAAGGCTTTTTGTTGAAATACATTCTGTTTTATTAAAAATTTCCTTTTATTTCTGTTTATATTACAGTTTGAGTACTGTATCCACGGTTTAAAAGCATATATGCCTATAATCACACTAATTTTGAACTTCATTTCAGAATAGCCAGGATACATGTTATGAAAGGAGGCGCTGAGCCTGGGAGGGTTGACATAACTACCGATCCCATCCACCTGCCTCGCTCTTCGGTGAAAGTGAGGCTCAGAGAGGTGCAGTAACTGGCTTCAGGCCGCCAAGCAAGCTGAGGACCAACTCAAAACTGGATCTGCCTGGACACTGAGCTCTTCTCTCAGCACTCGGCCCTGCCTCAAAACGGTGACTACACAGACACAGAGGGAGAACAGTGAAGCTTGCACTTCAGAATACGTTGGTGGCTCAGACTGTAAAGAATCTGCCTGCAACGTGGGAGACCCAGGTTTGATCCCTGGGTCGGGAAGATCCCCTGGAGGAGGGCATGGCAACCCACTCCAGTGTTCTTGCCTGGAGAATCCATGGACAGAGAAGTCTGGCAGGCTGCAGTCTATGGGGTGGAGGCTAGAGAGGTCTCTCCCTCGCCTGTGTCCCAGCACGAAAGACAGATGCTTTAGAGAAGTTTTTCTTTTTGTTATCTGTGGGGGTTTTCATTTTGTTTTTATTTATTTTCACCCAAATAGCCCCAGCTGCTGGTTCTGGAGCTGAACTTACGCAAACTGAGCTGCGACCAATCCAGAGCTTCTCTCTAAAAGGCACATGGCAAAAGTGGTCATTTGCGAAACTTGCGTTTAAAGATGGCATTAAAATGGACCAAAAAAAAAAAGCAAAAACAACATTACTTATTATTCCATCAAGAGCTTGAACTTTTTCAACAGTACTTCACAGTGGAGAAATCAAGGGACAGACATTCTGTTTAAAATCTACAAATGGTTCCCTTAGCTTTTAGCCTTGAGTTTCAGAGTCTCAGTCAGATGGAGTTCTTTTTTCCTTTTTAAGATTTAAAAAAAATTTTTCTTCTTTAGTACATTTTTCTAAATTGAATTTTTCACAAAGCAAAAATCAAAAACAATAGTGCTATTTTATTTTTTAATTGTTTAGCATAGCTAAATGTCATTTATTAATCAGCTATTCAGTGAGAACTCTTCTGCATTCCAGGCGTGTCCCTTTCTTTTTTTTTTTTTTTTTCATGGAAACGCATTTCATTTTAAATACAGCAGTGTGTGCAAGTCAATCCCAAACTCCTAATCTATCCCTCCCCCTCCCCAGCCTTCTCCCAGTGTAACCATAAATTTGTTCTGTAAGTCTGGTGAGTCTGTTTCTGTTTTGTAAATAAGTTCATCTGTATCATTTTTTTAGGTTTCATGTGTAAGCAATATCATACAATATTTATCTTTCTCTGTCTGACTTACTTCACTTAGCATGGTAATCTCCAGGCCCATCCATGTTGCTACAGATGGCATTAGTTCATTCTTTTAATGGTTGAGTAGTATTCCAATATATGTACCAATCTTCTTTATCCATTCATCTGTTGATGTATACTAAGGTTGCTTCCATGTCTTGGCTGTTGTAAATAGTGCTGCTATGAACATTGGGATGCATGTATCCTTTCGAATTCACGTTTTTCTCTGGATATATGCCTAAGATTGCATTGCTGGGTTGTATCGGTAGCTCTATTTTTACTTTCTTAAGGAACCTCCATACTGTTCTCCATAGTGACTGCACCAGTTTACACTCCCACCATCGGTGTCAGATGGAGTTCTTAGGAGATCTGAGTTTATAACCAACTAAGTAGAATAGGTAAAAAATGTCAGGATGTAGCTTTTATATTTAACATGTACATTAAAAGTTCATTCAGAAACATTCCCAGGAGATAAACACAAGGTAACTAACATATAGTCTCCAGGTTAACTTCTACCCAAATCACCACTCCACATTTATGAAGCAAGAGAACTCTCTCAAGTAAGTAGCTTCAACCAACAGTGCTCAACTAAACCAAACCAGGCACTCCAAAGTAGGAAAAGAGAAGCCAACCAATGAACTATATTTTCCTAAATCATCATCATGTACATGTAGCCTGAAGTCCCTGTTATGCTATAAGTTCCCCAACTTGAGACTGGGGCTGTCTTCCAAGTCCCCAAAGAAAATAAAAACAGCCCAGATTGTTTTCCAGCTAAATCTAAAACCAGCAATTATAATATTTATGATCAGTCTGCAAATTGAAATGACTTTTCTTGTCTTTTGGACATAGCACAGTAAAAGTTTTCCACTTTAGCTGTTATAAAAGAGCCTCGTGTTTCAGGTTGAGAATCCTGAACCTGTATAATGGACTTTGCTTCAAATGAATATGATCCTAAACACCTAGGCAATAGTTTTTATCAAATTAAGGGAATCTGTATCTATAAAAATAAAATAAAATGCAATATATCTGCAGTTACAAATGCGCTAAGCCAAAACATTTAACTCTCTGTGTGAAGTGATACACAGAATTGCCTTGTCACATTAGCTTAGGTGAGGTCTGAGGCAACACAGCAGGAAGGTGGAAGCGCTGGGTAAGCTGGCCATTGTAGGTGTCCTGGGCAGAGGAACACAGCTGGTGGTTTTAAAACCCTAGGGAGAAAACAAAGGGCTCATTATTATAGTTGATTTATTAGACTTTCTTTTGAGAAGACCTTAACAAAACACGGTGGTTTCAAAACACGGTTTTAGCTTTCAAACTTGGTGGTTAATCCAAGTTTGAAAGCAAACGCCCAGAGATAAATCCACGAACCTATGGACACCTTATTTTTGACAAAGGAGGCAAGGATATACAATGGAAAAAAGACAACCTCTTTAACAAGTGGTGCTGGGAAAACTGGTCAACCACTTGTAAAAGAATGAAACTAGAACACTTTCTAACACCATACACAAAAATAAACTCAAAATGGATTAAAGATCTAAATGTAAGACCAGAAACTATAAAACTCCTAAAGGAGAACATAGGCAAAACACTCTCCGACATAAATCACAGCAGGATCCTCTATGACCCACCTCCCAGAATAGTGGAAATAAAAGCAAAAATAAACAAATGGGACCTAATGAAACTTAAAAGCTTTTGCACAACAAAGAAAACTATAAGCAAGGTGAAAAGACAGCCCTCAGATTGGGAGAAAATAATAGCAAACGAAGCAACAAAGGATTAATCTCAAAAATATACAAGCAACTCCTGCAGCTCAATTCCAGAAAAATAAATGACCCAATCAAAAAATGGGCCAGAGAACTAAATAGACATTTCTCCAAAGAAGACATACAGATGGCTAACAAACACATGAAAAGATGCTCAACATCACTCATTATTAGAGAAATGCAAATCAAAACCACAATGAGGTACCATTACACACCAGTCAGGATGGCTGCTGTCCAAAAGTCTACAAGCAATAAATGCTGGAGAGGGTGTGGAGAAAAGGGAACCCTCTTACACTGTTGGTGGGAATGCAAACTAGTACAGCCGCTGTGGAGAACAGTGTGGAGATTTCTTAAAAAACTGGAAATAGAACTGCCATATGACCCAGCAATCCCACTTCTGGGCATACACACTGAGGAAACCAGATCTGAAAGAGACACGTGCACCCCAATGTTCATCACAGCACTGTTTATAATAGCCAGGACATGGAAGCAACCTAGATGCCCATCAGCAGATGAATGGATAAGGAAGCTGTGGTACATATACACCATGGAATATTACTCAGCCGTTAAAAAGAATTCATTTGAATCAGTCCTAATGAGATGGATGAAACTGGAGCCCATTATACAGAGTGAAGTAAGCCAGAAAGATAAAGAACATTACAGCATACTAATACATATATATGGAATTTAGAAAGATGGTAATGATAACCCTATATGCAAAACAGAAAAAGAGACACAGAAGTACAGAACAGACTTTTGAACTCTGTGGGAGAAGGCGAGGGTGGGATGTTTCAAAAGAACAGCATGTATACTATCTATGGTGAAACAGATCACCAGCCCAGGTGGGATGCATGAGACAAGTGCTCGGGCCTGGTGCACTGGGAAGACCCAGAGGAATCGGGTGGAGAGGGAGGTGGGAGGGGGGATCGGGATGGGGAATACGTGTAACTCTATGGCTGATTCATATCAATGTATGACAAAACCCACTGCAATGTTGTGAAGTAATTAGCCTCCAACTAATAAAAAATTTAAAAAATTTTTTTAAATAAATAAAAGAAATCAATCTAATTTTCTAGCTGTAGTATAAATGAGAAATAAAACAAAGCAGTTTATAATAAAATAAAAAAAAAAAGCAAACGTGTTAGTCGCTCAGTCGTGTCCAACTCTTTGTGACCCTATGGACGCTATGGACTGTAGCCTGCCATTCTCCAGGAAGCAAAACATTCATATTGCTGCTCCATGCTAAGTACTAAGAGAAGCATTAAAAAACAGAAATCTTGCTCCACCTAGACAATCCCACTTACTTGGCAATCCACATCTTATCGGAGAAGGGCTCCGGCTTCGAGATATCTGGAAAATATAAAAGTGTAATGCAAATTACCAAGTAGATGAAGCTCAAACAATGAATCCTTTGGATGTTTTTTCCCCTAAATCCAGCTAAACAATTGTTCTGAAGCAGTTTACAGCTACGGCGGCTTTGCCCTGAAGTTTTTGCCCTATGATTCCTATTATACTTCCCAAAGTGCATATATACTCAATTTAGCTTAAATTATTCAGTGGCCTGGGTTTTGTTGGCTTTTGTGTTGGTGGTTGTTAACAGTTGCTAAACATTTTTTGAGATTGGATGCTCACTGGCCATACTGAATTCCATGACTTCCAGAAGATATTATTATAATTATGAAGATTAATTAAGACCAAAATTATCAAATACTCTCTGGAACATTCTTTATATGAATTATCTCATGTGCCCAAAATGCTGCCTATTAAAGGGAGTCCCTGGGAAGCCAGAAAAGACCCACATGTCAAATCTCATCTTTGCTTTCACTGAGCAAAAACCACCTATCCCGGTTACCTATAAGCCTGACATGGCTCAGAAATAATTGACTGAAGGCATCATTCTTACTCTGAGCCTTCACTTTAAATAGACATTAGCAAAGATGGAGGCTTTTCTGCCTATGAAGTCTCGAACAAGTCAACCAGATTAACCAAAAATATTTGCACCAGTCTTCTTAAGAGATGATGGTGGATAGGGACAGAATTTTGGCAATAGTTTCACCTTTGAGAATGCATTTTATTCTTATCATGAGTTTTAAGTTTGTTTCAGTTCAGTCCAATTTAGTCGTTCAGTTGTGTCCGACTCTTTGTGACCCCATGAACTGCAGCACACCAGGCCTCCCTGTCCATCACCAACTCCTAGAGTCTACCCAAACCCATGTGCATTTTGTTGGTGATGCCATCCAACCATCTCATTCTCTGCTGTCCCCTTCTCCTCCTGCCCTCAATCTTTCCCAGCATCAGGGTCTTTTCAAATGAGTCAGTTCTTCACATCAGATGGCCAAAGTATTGGAGTTTCAGCTTCAACATCAGACCCCCCAAGAACACCCAGGACTAATCTCCTTTAGGATGGACTGGTCGGATCTCCCTGCAGTCCAAGGGACTCTCAAGAGTCTTCTCCAACACCACAGTTCAAAAGCATCAATTCTTGGGTGCTCAGCTTTCTTTATAGTCCAACTCTCACATCCATACATGACCACTGGAAAAACCATAGCCTTGACTAGACGGACCTTTGTTGGCAAAGTAATGTCTCTGCTTTTTAATATGCTATCTAGGTTTGGTCATAACTGTCCTTCCAAGGAGTAAGCGTCTTTTAATTTCATGGCTGCAATCACCCTCTGCGGTGATTTTGGAGCCCCCAAAATAAAGTCTGTCACTGTTTCCACTGTTTCCCCATCTATTTGCCATGATGTGATGGGACCGCATGCCATGATCTTAGTTTTTTGAGTGTTGAGTTTTAAGCTAACTTTTTCACTCTCCTCTTTCACTTTCATCAAGAGGTTCTTGAGTTCTTCTTCACTTTCTGCCATAAGGGTGGTGTCATCTGCACAGCTGAGGTTATTGTTATTTCTCCCGGCAATCTTGATTCCAGCTTGTGCTTCCTCCAGCCCAGTGTTTCTCATGAGGTACTCTGCATATAAGTTAAATAAGCAGGGTGACAATATACAGCCTTGACATACTTTTCCTACTTGGAACCACTCTGTTGTTCCATGTCCAGTGCTAACTGTTGCTTCCTGACCTGCCTACAGGTTTCTCAAGAGGCAGGTCAGGTGGTCTGGTATTCCCATCTCTTTCACAATTTTCCAGTTTATTGTGATCCACACAGTTTTTCTGAAACTCTCTTGCTTTTTCGATGATCCAGCAGATGTTGGCAATTTGATCTCTGGTTCCTCCGCCTTTTCTAAAACCAGCTTGAACATCTGGAAGTTCACGGTTCACATATTGCTGAAGCCTGGCTTGGAGAATTTTGAGCATTACTTTACTAGCGTGTGAGATGAGTGCAATTGTGCAGTAGTTTGAGCATTCTTTGGCATTACCTTTCTTTGGGATTGGAATGAAAACTGACCTTTTCCAGTCCCTGTGGCCACTGCTGCGACTTCCAAATTTACTGGCATATTGAGTGCAACACTTTCACAGCATCATGTTTTAGAATTTGAACTAGCTCAACTGGAATTCCATCGCCTACACTAGCTTTGTTCGTAGTGATGCTTCCTAAGGCCTACCTGACTTCACATTCCAGGATGTCTGGCCCTAGGTGAGTGAGTGATCACACCTTCATGATTATCTGGGTCATGAAGACCTTTTTTGTACAGTTCTTCTGTGTATTCTTGCCACCTCTTCTTAATATCTTCTGCTTCTGTTAGGTCCATACCATTTCTGTCCTTTATTGAGCCCATCTTTGCATGAAATGTTCCCTTGGTATCTCTAATTTTCTTGAAGAGATCTCTAGTCTTTCCCATTCTATTGTTTTCCTCTATTTCTTTGCACTGATCACTGAGGAAGGCTTTCTTATCTCTCCTTGCTATTCTTTGGAACTCTGCATTCAGATGGGAATATCTTTCCTTTTCTCCTTTGCTTTTCGTTTCTCTTCTTTTCACAGCTATTTGTAAGGCCTCCTCCGACAGTCATTTTGCTCTTTGGCATTTCTTTTTCTTGGGGATGGTCTTGATCCCCGTCTCCTGTACAATGTCACGAACCTCTGTCCAGAGTTTGTTTACCCAGGGAGAAAAGAAAGAGGAGGGGCTCAAACATGTATAGGTACTTATCACAGAGGGACGCTGCCCATTGATAAATCTCCAGTGAGTGTCCAGAGTTAAAACGTGTCATGGCTAAGGACAAGTGGCTAATACTGCTCTTGCTTCTGATATAACACTCTCTTAGGATGAGGAGAATTTTTATTCTCCCAGTATAAAACTCGTAAGATGTCTCTTTATTAGCCCATTAATGCACAATCCTTTTGCTTTTACCTATGGTGAATACTTCTTTGGCAATAAGGATAATTAAGTTATATTAAAATCTGCAAGAGCAAAAGAACCATGTCTGACACACGCCTTTGCATTCTCAGGCCATTTTGTTCCTATGGTTAGTCTTCCCCAACCCATAAAAACTCTGTAAGATCACATACCACCTCCCCCATGAACCAAATCCAGAGGGAATGACTGCCTCCTCTGATGGCTTTAGTACATGGTGCCTCTTTTATGGACTCGATCATATACCACATTCAGTTTCTTTGTTTAAATCATACTGATCCTCCCATACTGATCTTCCTGTATTGAAACCCATTCAGGAAAGAGAACATGTTTAATCATTTGTGTGTTGCCCCTCTCCCCTAGTCTAGCATCAACGCAGTACAGGAGAAGCGTTTGACGGGAACTTTATTAAACATAATGTTTTGCTGAGAGGGGTTTAGAAGTGTAGGGCTAGAGTTGCATCACTAGAGATAATTTCAGAGAAATGGAGCCTTGACAAATGCAATCCTCCTTCTTCACCATTCTCCCCAAAACTAGGTTGAACAAATATTTCAGGAATTTTTATTTGAAGGAAAAGCAAATTGTTAGCCTATCTGGTATCCACATGTCTTGGTCCAGACATGTATTCAAAAGGCATTAACTAAATATTATGATTGAATGAATGAATAGTGGTGATTCATAATAATGTCAGGTTTTAGGGGTGTTATTGCCACAGTCCTCAGAGGTGTTTTTGTTTTTGTTTTTGTTTTTCTTTGACAGACTGATTAGTAATCCTAAGAACAAATATACAGAGACTAATCTTAATTCTTCCTACTTTGAAATTCGGAGGAAAATCAATACCTGAAATGCCCTTTATACAGTACTGAAATACAGATCATTTGAGCAACTTCTCCAAGTTCATACAAGAACTTCTAGAGGAACCAGGGACTGCTGTGTGCAGAGATCAGTTGACTAAGATGTCCCATTCTCTGTTCAGAAAACTAATTGATAGCTAATAACCTATTTTCATTTAAAGATAATAATAAAGCAATGAAATAACTAATAAAGAAAAAAAAACTACCTCTATTTCCTTCTTTCTAGAATGATAAATTCCTTAGCCCAAGGTCAGATAGAAATCAATCTAAGCTGACTTCAGCAGGTTCTCTTTCTACCTCCAGACTTACCATCACCTCTGTGGATGAAAAAATACATAAGATGATTTTGTGTAAAAACAATGAGACAGATACGTACCATGCCTAAACCAATACGGGTACGAGGGCAGATGGGGCTTAAACTCCTGCTTCGACATCGACTTACAGGTCGCACTGAATTCCACTGAAAAAAAAAAGAAAGAGAAAAATAGTCAATGGTTTGCAAGAGCCCATGTGGCTTAAAACAATACTTATATCCCATAGAATGAACAAGAAATTTTCTGACATGCTTACACTTGCCTGTTACTGGTCATCAGCATGAGGGACACTAATTTCTTATAGCTGCCCAATACTTGACAATAATTCTAGGATATTTCTCAATGAAATCTCCTTACAATGAACTTTGGGATATTCAAATTCTTGGGGCTAATGGAACTGTTGCAGGAAGGGAGACCCCTTTCAGGGCCTGAAACCGGGCTCTTGTCTAACACTCGGAAATGAATTGTCCGAGGAGACACATGTGCTGACAAAGCAAGAGATTTTATTGGGAAGGGCACCCGGGTGGAGAGCAGGAGGGTGAGGAAACCCAGGAGAACTGCTCTCCCAGTTGGGTTTTATGGTGATGGGATTAGTTTCCAGGTTGTCCTTAGCCGATCATTCTGACTCAGAGTCCTTCCTGGTGGTGCATGCCTTGTTCAGCCAAGATGGATGCCAGAGAGAAGGATTCCGGGAGGTGGTCAGACAGGTGGTGTCTCCTTTTGACCTTTCCCAAACTCTTCCATTTGGTGGTGGCTTATTAGTTCCATGTTCCTTACCAGGACCTCCTGTCATAAAACAACTCATGCAAATGGTTACTGTGGTGCCTGGCCAGGGTGGGTGGTTTCAATCAGTGTGCTTCCCCTAACAACTCTCCCCTGAGAGACTTCATACTCAAGATACTTCTTGGGAATTGGGGCGGAGGTCTCTTTCTTCTGTAACTTTTTTCTGCTATGCATGGGCTTAGGCCTGCCTAGCAGAGCAGAAGTCTCTCTCTACCTGATCTAAGTCAAGGTACTTTTTGCCTAAAACCAGCATTTGCCCTTGTAATAACAGCAGTTTAGTTTGAAACTGTTGGCTCCTCTCAGAGATGAAATAGACAGGGGCCAAACAGAAGACCTGAGAGGATGGTCATCACTGGTCTCCAGAAACAGGAGGCAACATTTGGGGTGAGGGCTGCAGGGTTTGTGGCAATTTTTTTTTTTTTTTGACTGGTTGGTGGTGAGGCAACAGAGCTATGCTCCAGGAATCTTGTGTTTACTCTGAAGTTACCATCCTCCACCTGGGTCAGGGCTCCAGTTCACACCTTAAAATGATGCTCAAACAGAGGAGAAACTACACCACACCAGGATGAGAAGATGATGACATCAGAGGTAGACAGTTTGCCCAAGATGCTGGACCTGATTTGTATGATCATTTATAAAGTTTTCTTGACTTCTTAGACCTTTGCATATAAATCAAATGCTTTTCTATCATAGGCCTGATCCTATGCTAGTTTTAGAAATCAATCCAATTGTTGCGTTTGTGGCCAATTACCTGTGTCTAGTTCTGGGTTGCCTTGGTAAATTTCTCTACTACAAGGCTCTAACTGGTTGGCCCTGAGAAAATTTACTTTAAAAAAAAATTATAGTCATATTCAGGTCACTGTGATATTACTAGATGGGATCCCCTCACTGGGCCAATTAATAATGCCTCCTCTGACTCTGGCCATAAATTTGAGCTTTCTTCTATTACTCAAGCTCAATCAGAGCAACAAGCAAAGTTTCAGCAAAGGAGGAAAAAAATCTCCCACAATTATGGGATTGATTTATATAGATTACCAGGCTATGGTAATTTAGGTTTAAAGTCTCCTCTACATTAGAAACAACTAAATCATACTAAGGATAATCAGTCTAGTAACACTAGAAAACTGGGCTATGTGTCTTATAGACAGTGCAATATATAATTTCCCTGGAAGATAAAGATTCATACAGAGTAGACTAAGTCAGACGACCTGGGATATACTGGGCTACATCTAATGGAAGCTCTTAACTTAAGTCTTACTTGTGACTTTACTAATACTGCTGGCTATGTTATTTGTATTTCACCTATTTTACAACATTTCTGTTTCTTACACTGCCAAATGTGTGACTGAGGCCTCTGATAGAATAATATATAGTTCCCTATGAGATCGATGATGGTAACAGTGTAACTCTAGCTATGCAAAGAGGCAACAACAGGGAATGTTTTCCTGGACCAAGAGGCTAGTAAGACAGGTGGTCCAGAGAATTCTGGATACTGTTTTATGGCCTAGTCCAGTAACAGCACATTGAGTAGCCTGTCAACAAAATCTTTGCCAAACCTGAGAATGGACATTCTCAGCACCATGAGATAAAATGGTCATTAAGTGTCCCCCTCAGAATCATGGTCAAGTTTATGAACAAAAAGTGGCTCTGCCAACTGAAAACTGACACTTGCCACCTACATCTACAAAGATTAAATCATGGCCACTGCAACTGCAGACCTTCAACTCCCCTGAAAGGAGTTCAGGGTGAAAATCAGGAATGAGGCACTCTGTGCTCTGGGAAAAACTGGCATAACAGGCCTTCAGATAGTTAGATCTTTTCAGAAGAAGATTTTATGAGTCCCAATTCTTGCATCTTCTCATACCTAGAGAAACACTGATGTCATTAATGGTGAAATCTGCTTTGGATATTAAGAAAAATTATACAATTAAAAGTCAAAATAGAGTAGCTATGGTTCAGACATCCTGAGAAATAACCAGGTGATGCTATGGGTGTAATTTCAGATTAGACCTTGTATTGCTAAACACTTGAATTTTCTGAGTTGTGTCAGGCTTGGATGCCACCATTCTCAAAACAATGCTGGAAGCTAGTAACTGCAACCTTACTTTTTATGAAACTAGGCAACTGGCCACCTGGCTACAAGTCTCCCTGAAGTGCCAGGTCCAGACTGGGTTTCAGGCCTATTCTTCTAAAAAGAAATGAGATTTATTTTGTCTATTAAAAGTCCAGTTATCACTCCTCCAACTACTTCTAATTGGGTCTGTTACACCAAAATGGCAGACCAAGGGATTGAGATTTTAATCATAAAAGACTCAGATTTAGAACTTGGAACTCAAGAATACTTCCAATTCAGTGTCTATTCTCCAAGCTGAGGCAGTCCTATGCCCCATTTTGACAGAAAGTTATCACAATCATAGTTGCCCAGTTACCTAAATTAAAACTGAGCAGAACTCTGTGGGGCTCTGGAGTACAGATCCGTTCTGTATTCTCCATTTCTTGTCTGTAGGATATAGGCTTCATTCAGCCTCCTTGACCTTTCCTGAGTTCCAAAGGGTGGATTCAAACAATTGCTAATCAGGGAAGGGGGAGGGGATACAGAAACAGGGGAGAAACAATCAAAGGTTGGTACAGCCTCCAGACAGGGTCCTAGTTCCTACTCAAAGAAATATGCATAACAATGTCTGAGTTCTTCTACAGAACTGGAGCCCTGACCCAGGTGGAGGATGGTAACTTCAGAGTAAACACAAGATTCCTGGAGCATAGCTCTGTTGCCTCACCACCAACCAATCAAAAAAAAAAAAAAAAAAATTTGCCACAAACCCGGCAGCCCTCACCCCAAATGTTGCCTCCTGTTTCTGGAGACCAGTGATGACCATCCTCTCAGGTCTTCTGTTTGGCCCCTGTCTGTTTCATCTCTGAGAGGAGCCAACAGTTTCAAGCTAAACTGCTGTTATTACAAGGGCAAATGCTGGTTTTAGGCAAAAAGTACCTTGACTTAGATCAGGTAGAGAGAGACTTCTGCTCTGCTAGGCAGGCCTAAGCCCATGCACAGCAGGAAGAAGTTACAGAAGAAAGAGACCTCCGCCCCAATTCCCAAGAAGTATCGTGAGTATGAAGTCTCTCAGGGGAGAGTTGTTAGGGGAAGCACACTGATTGAAACCACCCACCCTGGCCAGGCACCACAGTAACCATTTGCATGAGTTGTTTTATGACAGGAGGTCCTGGTAAGGAGCATGGAACTAATAAGCCATCACCAAATGGAAGTTTGGGAAAGGTCAAAAGGAGACACCGCCTGTCCGACCACCTCCCGGAATCCTTCTCTCTGGCATCCATCTTGGCTGAACAAGGCATGCACCACCAGGAAGGACTCTGAGTCAGAATGATCGGCTAAGGACAACCTGGAAACTAATCCCATCACCATAAAACCCAACTGGGAGAGCAGTTCTCCTGGGTTCCCTCACCCTCCTGCTCTCCACCCGGGTGCCCTTCCCAATAAAATCTCTTGCTTTGTCAGCACATGTGTCTCCTCGGACAATTCATTTCCGAGTGTTAGACAAGAGCCCAGTGTCAGGCCCTGAAAGGGGTCTCCCTTCCTGCAACAGAACTTTGTTTTGATGCAGAAGCTGTTAGAAATTACGTTGAAGTTTTCAACTGTTGGAGAATGTAAGCTCCATATGGGCAGGAATTTGTGGCCATTTTGTTCATTGCTGGATCCCAAGCACCTAAACAGAGTGCTAGGGTTGTAAATAACTACCAAATAAAATGAATTAATGAATGAGTGCATGAGTGAATCACCACTGTGGACTTTCTACTCTCTAACTAAATCAAGGCTCAAAAAAGAAAACTATTTCCTATTATGAGATTTTACTAATCAAAGTCTTCTTATCAGATCCTTTCATCCAACCCTTTCCTTTTCTGCTTTTGATTTTAGGGTATTTTCTTTAAGTTTGGGAGTTTCAACTTGGGTAAATACTGATGGTGCACTTAAGGAGAGAGACAAAGGAAGTTAAAAGGCAATTGCTATTTGATGTAGAACATAGAAATAGTGGCTATTTCCTCTCCTCCCCTTACAAACTATACTGCAGACAGTCTACATTAAGAGTTTCTTAACAGAGGGTGATTGTTTTAAGGGCAAGAAGCACATTTTATGAGCTCACTTCATGTGAGCATGTGTGCTTCTCAAGTCAACATAACCAATTTCTACAGCCTCAGCTTTCATTGCACAGATTTCACTGAGATACTATTTGCTCTAGTGAGATGTTTAAGCTGCAAAAATCCTTTTCTTAAGTTCTTTTAAAATATACTACTCTGCTTCTCACACTCTGCATGTGAAAAGCTGCCATGAAACACTTCCTGTCTTCTCCAAGTCAAAGAGGGCAGGAACTGAGACCACCCAGATGGTGGCTTTGCTCTGGACCCAGGAGCCTCTCTCCAGAATTCACTCACCTCCTTCTAGGAAGGACAGGGTAAAACTCCATCATGGGAAATGTGCAGAATATCCAAGCATTCACAGCAACCAGTTCCAACACCCAATCCCCACCTTAACACACACATGTTCACACACTTGCATACCTAAGATTCCACTTTGAAGGCTGTCCAATTATTTGACATGTTCAAAGCATTCTACAGCTCATGTATATAGGAAACTGATTGACTACTCTCTCCCCACCTCCTCTGCCCTCTTTTTCTCCATCCCTCCCCTCCTTACACATCATACCAAGGAGAGAAAAACAGGACACATTCCAAACAGGACATATTTCCAAACAGAGAACTGTCAATAAATATTTGACCAACTGTGTTCTGAAAGTTAATCAATCACTTTTAAATGCTTAGAAATATAAAAAGCCTCCAACAAAGTGAGCTCAAAGGCTTTGCCCTTATAATAGCATAGTATAATAGCATAGTTTTTATAAGATGAAAAAGGCAAATAGGACCAGTTCTATCTTATAAAGAGGCTTCCCAGGTGGCTCAGTGGTATAGATTGGTCCGCCAAGGCAGGAGATGTGGGTTCAATCCCTGGGTCGGGAAGATCCCCTGGAGGAAGAAATGGCAACCACTCCAGTATTCTTGCCTGGGATATCCCAGAGGAGCCTGGTGGGCTACAGTCCACGGGGTGGTAAAGAGTCAGACACGACTTAGCAACTAAACCACCTCCATTTTACAAATAAAGCAATAGACAAAGAAATGACTGCCAGGAAATTCTGAAGACTCATGAATCAAAGAAAAGAATCCGTTCTTTCACAACCAGTCCCATTCCTCTCCTTTGTATGAAATCTTATCAAACAACCCTTGTGAACTTCTTTTACACAATCTTTGGGTTTATAAATGTTCTCGAACTTGTGAATCAAACACTTGGGATGAACTGTCACTACACAAGGCCACCGTACAAAAGCCCCTCTCTTGGTGACAGCTTCTCCCTTCATGATGACACAGTCATTCTCCATGAGAGCAGGCCACACGTGATAGAAGACCAAGGGAGCCGTGAAATCGGAGTCATAGCTTCGACGGTACCTATTATGAACACATAAAAGAACAAGCAAGAGAGGTTAAGCAGTTATGTAGCCTAACTGGGAGGGAAGGGTCATCAGTGTAAAATTTTCATCTTTTATTCTGTTCAAACCTCGACAAATATGGATCCTGATTCTATTATTAAAGAGATAGTTGTGGGCTCCTAGAATAGGAACCAGTTATAACAAGGACCCAACATGAGCTCACTAAGAATAAGTCATGTCATAGAGAACAGCCAAGAGGGAGGAGGTTAGGGGAGGGGTGGAGTGGGAGGTTGCTGTTAGCAGATGCAAACTAGTATATGTAGATGGATAAACAACAATGTCCTACTGTATAGCACAGTGAACTATATTCAATACCCTATGATAAACCATCTGGAAAAGAATATTTTTTTAAAATGCATATATATGTATAACTGAATCACTGTGCTGCACGGCAGAAATTAACACAACATCGTGGAAGTCCAGTGTGCTATCCATTGTACAACGGAGCAGCCCTAACACAGCATTGCAAATCAACTGTATTTCAATTTTAAAAATTAACAATAACAACAACAACAACAAAAACTCAAGTCATGTCAGACTAATCTTGTTCCTTCTCAGGATTACAAGAATTGTAATTCAGGGAAATGCTAGAGATGGAGAGCATCTGAAGTCCCATAAGCCACCTACAAGATTTATTATGTTATCTTTGTGGACAAAATAAGAGAAATACAGGTGGATGATTAAGGAGGTAGATTAGACACTGGTTCAATAATCATATCCAAAATGGGTAGGATGACCCATATCCAAAATGGGTCAATGAGAAAGAAGGTGCCCAGGGCTCACTCTCTCTCTCTCTCAATCCTGGGGTAAGTCAATATGTTCATCAATGACTCCCATGAAATACAGGAAAAATGTTCAAAGGTGGGGAGTGGGTAGGGAAAAAGAAACAGATGACTGTATCAAACAACAACAACAAAAAAAAACAGTTCAAGAGGTTGGAACTATAATAAGCTAAATCTACTAAGATAACAACATAATGTGGACACACATGAGGTCCTGCAGTTGAGTCTTAAATGCATGTAACTGGGTTCAGGAGAGAGGGGACATATGTATACCTATGACTGATTCACACTGATGTATGGCAGAAACCAACACAATATTGTAAAGCAATTGTCCTCCAATTAAAAGTAAATAAATTTTTAATAAATAAAAAGCATGTAACTGCACAGATGATTGGCTCAATCACAGTAAAAGTGAAAAAAAAAAAAAATGGTTTAGTTGAACTCAAAATGAGCCAACAGTGTTCTATGGCTGGAAAAAAAAGAAAAGAAAAGCTACTATAAATTAGAAGACTTAATAGAGAATAAAAATGGTGTTAGCCCCTCTAGTCTGGTCAGTTCAAACTTGGGGTTTACATTCAATGTGGACACTTTTAAAAAATTTTATTTACTTTTAATTGAAAGATAATTGCTTTACTATATTGGTTTGATTTCTGCCATACATCAACATGAATTAGCCATGGGTGTACATATGTCCCCTCCCTCTTGAGTCTCCCTCCTGCCTCCCACCCTTTCCCACCCCTCTAGGTTGTTACAGAACCTCAGTGTGAGCCTGATTTCCACTGGCTCTATTTTACATATGGTAGTGTACATGCGTCCATGCCACCCTCTCCATTCATCTTATCCTCTCCTTCCTCCTCCGCTCTTGTCCCTAAGTCTGTTCTTTATGTCTGCATCTCCACTGCTGCCTTGCAAATAGGTTCATCAGTGCCATCTTTCTAGATCCCATATATATGCATGAGTGTATGGTATTTGCTTTTCTTTTTCTGACTTACTTCACTGTATAACAGGCTCTAGAGTTATCCACCTCTTTAGAACTGACTCAAATGTGTTCCTTTTTATGACTGAGCAATATTCCATGTATATATGTAAGTGTGGACACTTTTTGTTTAAAGGAATACTCAGACAAACATGGAGCACAAACCAAGAAAACCAGTCTAAATGTGAGGTCTCAAAAATCCCTTCAAATG
Source organism: Cervus elaphus (assembly GCF_910594005.1). NCBI lineage: Eukaryota > Metazoa > Chordata > Mammalia > Artiodactyla > Cervidae > Cervus > Cervus elaphus. Next base: position 47,271,569 of record NC_057820.1, read on the forward strand.
AAAAAAATCTAAAACCATGAGGCTGGAGAAGGATGAGTAATTGATTTCAAATGTGTGAAAGGCTATCAGGGTAAGAATAAAAACAAACAAATAAAAAAAGGTTTAGTCTTGTTCTGTAAAACCCTAGGGTAGAACCAAATAAATTCAGTCATTATTAGGAACTCCAGTTTGAGCTCACAGCCACCCAGGAGTACAGGCCACAATGCCCCAAGAGACAGCATGTTACAGCAGGTATGTATACAAGCAGCAGGCCTGCCAGAAGTCTGTGAAATGAGCAGATTCCACAGACCAAAATGGGTGAATACTCCTCAGCAGTTAGGCAAAGGATCTGAATGGACATTTTTCTGAGGAAGATATACAGATGGCCAACAGATATATGGAAAGATGTTCAACACCATTAATCACAGAGAAATCAAAATCACAATGAGCTATCACCTCACACCTGTTAGAAGAGTTGTTATCAAAAAGATAAGAAGTGCTGGAAAGGATGTGGAGAAAAAGGAACCCTTGTGCCCTATTGATGGGAATGTAAATTGGTATAGCCATTATGAAAAACTATACGGAGGTTTCTCAAAAAATTAAAAGCAGAATTACCGTATGATCCAGGAATTCCACTTCTAGGTATTTATCCAAAGAAAACTAAGCTCTAACTTGAAAAGATATATGCACGCCCATGTTCACTGCAGCATTATTTACAATAGCCAAGATAGACACTTAAGTGTTCAATGATGAATTAATGGTTAAAGAAGTTGTAGTATATATACAATGGTATACTATTTAGCTATAAAAAGAGAATGAAATCTTGCCAATTGAGACAACATGGATGGACCTAGAAGGCATTATGAAATAAGTCAGACAGAGAAAGACAAATATCATACAATCTTACTTATAGCGGAATCTAAAACAAACAAAAACCAAGCTCACAGGTACAAAGAACAGACCAGTGGCTGTCAGAGGTAGGGGGCATGCAAAACAGGTTAGAGAGGTCAAAAGAGACACACTTTCAGTTACAGAATAAGTCACGCAGAGGTATAATTGTTAACAATATAGTTAATAATACTGTACTGCAAATTTGAAAGTTGCTTAGAGAATAGATCTTAAAAGTTCTCATTGCAAGAAACAAATTTTTTTAACTATGTATGGTAACAGATGTTAAGTAGACTTTTCACGGTGATCATTTCACAATATATAAAAATATAGAATCATGTTGTAGACATGAAACTCATATGACATTAAATGTCAATTATACCTCAATAAAAATTTTTAGAAAATAAAAAGTAATACACGTTTGTATTTATATAGCACTTTTCTTTTAAAGTGTTCCAGAGTCCAGGTGCTCCTTAGTTCGCCCCAAAACCAATACACTCAATGGGAAACAGAAGGCCCCCTCTGAATCACATTTGACCAAGAAGGAAAATGACCCCAGGAGAGGCCCCACCCACTATAGTACAGAGTACATGGCAGGGCTTGGAAATCAGGTAATGTCTGCTGATTTCCCCACCCAGAGTTCTTTTCCCTAAATTGTTCCCAGGAAATAAAGACAATATCATTTGTTTATAAAGAATCCCTTAGCTTCTGCTTCTATGTCTCTTACCTGCAATCATTAAAAATTTCTCCATCGGCCCCAAATGCAATATCTAGGGGTGGTTCTAAAGTCTGCATTGCAAAGGCAATGCAACATATCTCCTGGATGAAGTTACTGAGGAGGCAAAAGTCAACTTCAGGAGGGAATGAAATCTTGGGATTGACATTCATGGCTCGGATCACATCCTAAAAAACAAAAAGATGGCATCATCTTGTTACCAACCTGCGAAAGATACACTGACAACCCCTAAGGACGTTATGACTGGTGGGAGGTGGGAAAAGGGCACAGGAGTGAAAATAAGGTAAACTAGAAAAGAAATGTGTGTGCTGAAAGGAGGAAGACTCCCTAACAGAGGAGGAGGAAAGATGACAGAGAACAAATGACATACTAAAGGCCAAGGAAGTCTTCCCAAAAAACTAAAGTAAAGACTCTTAATAGCTTTTATTTATTATTTCCTACTATTTTTCTATTCTGGGCAAGTTATATGATTGCCAGCACAAAACTCTGCCTTGTTCATAATCTATAATAATACCAATTATAATCACTCAGGCTCAGTCACTTAGTCGTGTCTGACTCTTTGAGACCCATGGACTGTAGCCTGCCATGGGATTTTTTCAGGCAAGAATACTGGAGTGGGTTCCCATTTCCTTCTCCAGGGGAACTTCCTAACCCAGGGACAGAACCCACAACTCCTGCATTGGCAGGCAGAGTTGCCACTGAGCCACATGGGAAGCCCAACAATTATAATCTTGCTCTTATTGAGAGTTTTTTTTTTTTTTTTTGCTAAGAAAATTACCTGCTTCCTTTCATTTAATCCTCTCACAAACTCTGTGGGGTCATGACCATTGTTGCTCCCACTTAAGGATTAGAAAATCTAAGTACAGAAAGTGAAAGTGAAGTCGCTCAGTCATGTCCGACTCTGCAACACCATGGACTGTAGCCTAACAGGCTCCTCCGTCCGTGGGATTTTCTAGACAAGAATACTGGAGTGGGTTGCCATTTCCTTCTCCAGGAGGTCTTCCCAACCCAGGGATTGAACCCGGGTCTCCTGCATTGTAGGCAGACGCTTTACCATCTGAGCCACCAGGGAAGTCTAAGTACAGAAAAGTTAAGTAAATGTGCAAGGTCACACAGCTAGTAAGTGGCAGAGCCAGGATGCAAATCCATAACTATCTTTCCCAAAATCATTGCTCTTAAGCACTATGATATCCTGTCTTCCAACCTTAAGGACCTGTCTGAAGAATAGAACTACAAAGCTAAATATAGTTTCCCCATAAAATGTCTAAGAAAGAAATAGCCAATAATGACTGGTTCTATAGAGTACATTGGATGCTGCTCACTCCTGCTCTTCCATTATGTTCGTAGAAGTGAGAGAGTCAATCCCTAAGCAGGTTGATACGAAGTCTGGGGCTCCCGAGGAGGAGCAAGGGGTCCAAGGCTCTCAAGGAGGAGAAAAGGACAAACATTTTTTTCTACATTGCTTTGTCTTAGTCAATATAACAATGTATCTTGCTCAAGGATATGTTTCTCCTTAACAAGAACCTTCTTACTAATCTTGTTATCTTAAAACTTGTATAATGTGGGAGTGGGTCTGGTTCAGTTCAGTTCAGTCCAGTCGCTCAGTCATGTCAGACTCCTTGCAACCCCATGGACTGCAGCATGCCAGGCCTCCCTGTCCATCACCAACTCCTGGAGCTTGCTCAAACTCCTGTCCATTGAAGTCGGTGATGCCATCCAACCATCTCATCCTCTGTAGTCCCCTTCTCCTTCTGCCCTCAATCTTTCCCAGCATCAGGGTCTTTTCAAGTGAGTCAGTTTTTCTTATCAGGTGGCCAAAGTATTGGAGTTTCGGCTTTAGAATTAGTCCTTCCAAAGAATATTCAGGACTGATCTGCTTTAGGATGGACTGGTTGGATCTCTTTGCAGTCCAAAGGACTCTCAAGAGTCTTCTCCAACACCACAGTTCAAAAGCATCAATTCTTCAGTACTCAGCTTCCTTTATAGTTCAACTCTCACATCCACCTGACAACTGGAAAAACCAATTTAAGATGCATGTTGTGGGAGTGGGTCTGATAAAAGTATATAAGGCCTCGCTAAGACTAGCGAGGAGGGCACTCTTCATCCCCCTTCTGATGTCTATGTCAGAAGCTTTCTCTGTCTGTTTTCATACTTTAATAAAACTCTGCTGCACAAAAGTTCTTGAGTGATCAAGCCTGGTCCCTGGTCCCAAAGTTAAATCTTCTTCAGAGATCACAAATCCGACATCGTTCACCATAAGCTATCAGAAGTGATAGTAAGCACTGGGTGGATTTCTCAGTTATTAGCATTCAATGCAGCAGCTGTGGCAAACCAGTCCCAATAAAAGACCCAACACTTACATTAACACTGCTTTGGGAATCATATAGATCAAGATGACAGATGATATAATCCGAGACAGCATCCTCAAAGTCATTTGACCCTGCGCAAGATGGTGTCAGTGATTTCCTCACGCGGATCTTGAAGTGTCTGAATGCCATTTTGGCCACATGGAACGCCTCCTGCACATAAAATACAGCCAATGTATTTGGTGGGAGGAGAGGAGTAAAGAGGTCCAAAGCAAGGAACAAAGAAAGAATACCCAAAAAAATTCAGCATCATATTGGACTTCTAAAACTAAACCCAGCAGTCAAAACTATTTTTAATCTGGGAGAAAATACACAACTAAATTTTGGAAAGTGCGTAAATACATGTTCTATCCATCATCTATTAGATTACCTATATTCACTAATTTCGAGATAGTTGATCATTGTTCTGATAACCCTGATTTCAAGAATCAGGACAAGGCAGACATTCAAGGAAATAAAATCACCTGTGGTTACATAAATACTTGAAGGATGCCAGTTGATGCTTTGTCCCCACAGCATGATCATATTACTGGTCCAGAAATAAGAGAAAATTATCAATCTAGTGGTGATGTCATACATAGACACATATCAAGCATCTGGCATGTTTCCTGGCATATATTAATTCAAAAAATATTTATTTAATATCTGTTATGTAGCAGGCATAGGAAAACCTCAATTATGCATGAAAGATATGGCCTCTACAATTACAGAACTATAACAAATCAGTATGTGATTCTTAACTCTATAACCCAGGGGTTGGCAAACTTTTTTCTGTAAGAAGCCAGATGGTAAGCATTTTAGGCTTTGTGGGTCCAACTGTTTTTGTCACTATTTTTTTTGAACAATCCTTTAAAATGTAAGAGTATTCTTGTATGATAGCTCCTGGGTGGTACTTCTCTTAGAATTACAGGCCTGAACCAGCTATGACCCAGGGGTCATAGTTTGCTGACTCCTAATATATAATAAACATAGGATAAAATTCAAAATATTCTGATAATTCTTCTCTTACACCAATATTTTGTTTTGTTTAATATTTAATTGTTCTCATAACAAGCTCTTAGTATCTCAATATGGTACCCATAGAACTGAAGATTATATATAAGCACTCATTAATTTTCCATATTCAAATAGCTGTTATATTAGCAATTTCAGTAACTGCGCTTCATTAAATTAAAAAAAGAGTTAAAATATTCAGAGCTTTCTGATTTTTCTAAGAATGGAAGATAACCAATCAGATGTTTGTTTTTGTTGTTTAGTCGCCAAGTTGTGTCCAACTCTTTTGCGACCCCATGGGCTGTAGCACCCCTTCTCCCCGGCCGCCCAGCCCCAGGTTCCTCTGTCCATGGGATTTCCCAGGCAAGAATACTGGAGGGGGTTGGCAATTCCTTCTCCAGGGGCTCCTCCCTACCCAGAGATCAAACCTGCATTGGAAGGCGGGCTCTTGACCACTGAACCACCAGGGAAGCCCATAAGAAAAGGTCACTTAGTGTGAAAAATAATTCATCGCAAATATTTGTAATAGGTGGATGGAAGCAGAGCAAGAAGGAAGGAGAGAAAAGAAAGAACAGGAGAAGAGAGGAAAGAGGAAGGGAGGGAGGGAGGAAGCGGAAGCCCACCCCGCTTCAGCGACCTCAGGCCCTACGGTCTTCTGGAGCGTCCTGTTGCGGTTACCCAGGCTTCCCGCCCGCTCTGCCCGGGAACCGCGGAAGCGCAGCGACCCACGGCGGGGCCCACGCACCACGGTCGCGATGTAGATGATCCGCTGCACCGTCTCGGCCTTGTCGATACAGCGCCGCAGCAGGCACTGCGCATCCAGGCGGCCCTGGGAGTAGGCATCGCTGAACCGGGACAGCAGGGCGGCTTTGCGCGCCACGCTGGACAGTCTGGCGCGATTCGGGGACGGGGTCCTGGCCTTGGCGGAGGCGGGGCTGGCGGATCTGCTTCGGCTGCGGCTGCGGCTGTGACTTCGGCTGTGGCTGCGGCTCTGGCTGTGGCTGCGGCTGTGGCTGTGACTGCGGCTGCAAGGGGCCGGGCTGGGAGACCGGCTCCTGGCGGACCTGTCGGTGAACCAGAATCAGGCAGGCAAGAGCTCCGAGTCCCTCCTCCCTTTTGTTCCTACACTCCAGCTGCTTCTCTCCCCAGAAACCAGAAGCCACCGGAGGCAGAGGCAAGGAGAGCAGCTCCCTGTGAGAGGCACTGTGTCTCCACAAAGGAAAAACAGTACTCTATACTTGCCTGATGCATGAGAATTTATAACTCACTTTCCCTCACTCAGCACATCAGCCTACCCTTCAAACAGCCAGGGAAGGTCAGCAGTGATTGCTGGCCATTTTACAGATGAGGAGGTTGAGGCTCATAAATGCTACCAGGGCTGTCCTAGAGTAACACAGCTAGCAAGAGCCAGGGTTAAAGAAGTCAGATTTCTTACCCTGACCTCCGGCGACTGACACGTCACTGAGCTTTCTGGTATAAAATAAGATAAACAGATTGAACAGTGAGAAAGAAAATGTGTTCTCCTTCTATAACAGTGAAACCATTTGCAGTCATGTCTCCTCTCCAGACCCTCCATTTTCACCTACATAATTTGTGCCCTATTTTAGGATGGTGGTGGGGGTTGGAAGAATATGGGGAGGTACCTGGTGAATCGAAAGCATTGTGTCAGTGAAAGGTATTATATATTGCTACCAAGTACATAACAAATGATCAGAAAAGCTAACCCTAAGGGAAAGTTTTGTAGAAGGAACTATGGGGCAAAAGGTGGGGCCAAAAGTATTGCAAGGCAGCCTCTCTGAAGGTGGAAGGTGGAGGTGGGCGGAGCCCTCATTTATCCTGTTTGCCAATTTCCACAGTGCAACAAGCATTCTCACCACAGGCAACTTGAAACTATTCATGTGATGTCCCTGAACCTGGAGCTAGGTAGAAATGCACAGAACCGGTCCCCAGGAGCTAGTCCAAGCTGGCACCTGCACCACACTGATGGAGCGATTCCCCAGAATGAAAGATTAAAGTGACATATAGGGAAATGGAGAGCTGGGGTAGGCGTGGCTTTGATGTTAACCTGAATCTGGGCACACTGGGGCTGGCAGGGAAGAGGGAAGTGTGAGCACAAGAAAAGGCAGAGAAACATCCTGCTTTGACCTCACTTAACACTGAATGACCTGTCTTAACATCTTGTCCATCAGTAGAAGGCAATTTCACGTCCCCTTACCTACATACCCCACCTGACAAAATGAGATGTAAAAATGAAATGCCTGGCAGTAACGTGACACTGGGTCATCTCTGGAGAGAGGACGCCTAGGTCTCAGAGAACAGGACCCTCCTGTCATGAACAGTGTTTCAACACAGGTATCAAGTGTTTCAACACGAGTACTGCCTTTTGCATTATAGGCACTCAAATCTCGTTTCAAGCCACAAACTCTTTTGCACATCTCAGTTCCATTCTGTAAGCTTCGGTGTCAGTCTGAAATTAATTAGTGCCCAAGTATTGTAAATCCAGGAGGTATTTTCTCTCTGGAAGGGAGCAGTTAGAGAAACCAGCCTTCTACAGTTCAAAATTTTCCATATTGTTGGGGTTTGGGTTCAGAATATCATTTTACTTTTGTTTTTTTCCTTTACTGAGCCGGGCTTTGATCACTAACTTGGCAAAAAGGGGCTGAAATGAAAAGATCTGTGAGAGTTTGTCAGACCTTCCTTGGAGTACAGATTTTTCAGCAGACAGAACAGCTATCTCGTCCTTCAGGGTTCGGAGCTGTTTCTCGTAATCGCACACGGCTTCTGCATTCCGCTTGTCTGCGCTCCGCTTGTCCAGGTCAGAGACACGCTGCTCCGAGCCCCGCAGCTCCATTCTCCTACGCTCGGAGACCCGCTTCTCTGATCTCCTACGATCTGAGTTTCTGTGGCGGGATTCTTCCTGGGCTTGAAGAGATTTAAGCCTGAACAGAAACAAAGGTTTGAAAGAGAGAGGTAGAGATGGAGGAAAGGTGATAAACTGCAATTGGCATACTTAAGGAAGCTACTCTATTTAGTGTGGCATTATTGCCTTGGAAAACTCATGGAAATAGGAACAAGAACAAATTAACAGAATTGCCAGGGTCAGGGAACTGCACCGTGTCTGCAGCTTGCATGGGAAAGCTCCTGAAGAAAAAATAGGTGTGCAAATCTTCTAGCCAAAGCTGTGGGCAGAGTCATGAAATCCTTGCAGAGGCAATGCAGAGTCACCCTATTCTATACTGGATGGCTTCACTGCACAAAACTCTGGAAGAAGTGACCTCCAAAACCTACTCCAGAAGCTGGTCAAGACGTGATCACTGGTGCTTCAGAATGTGGGAGGCGGGGCGGGGGGGGGAGCTTCACTGGAAATTAAATAACATCCGCAACACTAAGCAGATGTGTGGACCTATAAAAATAATGTACTACGGAAAGGAGCAAAGCTTTAGAAATAAAATGGGCATCCTCAGTACACACAAAGAGGTGTGACCATCCTACCAGGGAGAAAAAGTCATAAGGAGAGAACACGGTGTGATGAAAATGACCATGGTGTGAGAAGAAAAGGGAAGGGGTAAGATTAAGAAGGATACAGAGGAGCTGAAAATGCAGTAGCAGAATTAAACGCTGCCCTAGAAACCGTGAAGAACAGAGTAGGTGCTATAAGAATTGCTGAGTAATAGGATATAAAGAATTTGAGAAGCTTTATCAGCTAGAAAAATAAGAGATTGAAATGATGATGAGAGGGGAGTTAGAAGTGGAAGGCAGAGCAGTGCTGCAAGTTAAAATTTATGGGTGTTCCTAAAGAAATCAGAACAATTGGAACATGTATGAAGACATAGAAATGTGTATATATGTACCTTACTACTACTGCTCTTTTGGGGGGGAAATCAAAGTTAAGATTTAAAAAGGTATAACCTTAAAGGATCAGTATTTATTTTCCCCTTCTAGAAATTTATCTTTAGAGACTAACAATCTGAAATTTAAACTAAGATTTGCCACAAAAATTATTTCTAATGTTGAAAATTGGCATCAAAGTAAATATTTAATATTAGGGAAATACTCAAATGAGGAAATATGATGGATCTATTTAAAACTAAGCTCTGCTTTATTTTTTCTTGGTAATAGAGAAAAATATTAAATGAAAAAATGGGGTCTACACTGTATACTTATATTTGTTGTCTTTATTTTTAATGAACTAATTGGAAGAAATATCCAGTGGTGACAGTGAACTGGCTCTGGAATTATGAGAGGTTTTTGGTTCCTTTCTACTATGTTTTGAAGATTTTCTATAGTAGATCGGCAAATAGATGGGGAAACAATGGAAAACAGTGACAGACTTTATTTTCCTGGGCTCCAAAATCACTGCAGATGGTGATTGCAGCCATGAAATTAAAAGACCACTGCTCCTTGGAAGAAAAGCTATGACCAACCTAGACAGCATATTAAAAAGCAGAGACACTGCCAACAAAGGTCCATCTAGTCAAAGCTACGGTTTTTCCAGTAGCTATGTATGGATGTGAGAGTTGGATTATAAAGAAAGCTGAGCACCAAAGAATTGATGCTTTTGAACTGTGGTGTTGGAGAAGACTCTTGAGAGTCCCTTGGACTGCAAGGAGATCCAACCAGTCCATCCTAAAGGAGATCAGTCCTGGGTGTTCATTGGAAGGACTGATGCTGAAGCTGAAACTCCAATACTTTGGCCACCTGATGTGAAGAACTGACTCATTTGAAAAGACCCTGATGCTGGGAAAGATTGAAGGTGGGAAGAAAAGGGGACAACAGAGGATGAGATGGTTGTATGGCATCACTGACTCAATGGACATGAGTTTGAGCAAGCTCTAGGAGTTGGTGATGGACAGGGAAGCCTGGCGTGCTTCAGACCATGAGGTCACAAAGAGTCAGACATGACTGAGAGACTGAACTGAACTGAACTGACTGCTTCTGTAATAAGAAAAGTATATAAAATATTAATAAAAATATTTCTGCCTCTCCTCTTTGTGGACAGATTCTTTTGTATTGTCGTGGAGCACCAAAAAAGCTAATTCAAAGATTAATTAGCAGCCTGCAATAATCCTGTCATTTTTTTTTTCTTACTGCTTTTTTAGCTGATTTATTTCCTCCTCTGCAGCCAAAAGGGATATGGCAGATCTGTTCTTGGGTTCTTCAAGAGTCTTTTCAGTCTCAGCCATACTGTAAGAGAAATCAGTAACTAAAGACAGACTTTCCAAAACTGGCAGACTTTTTAAATTAAGGCATAGTTTCTCTGGGGAACTTTTGCCATATGCTATAAATTCAACATAAACAAGAACAAGTTATAAGACATCTGCATTCAATCAGATGATATTACAAATATTATGGCACACTGGTATGCAAAAACAAGGTAGCATCTTTCCTCAATGTCAAACACAAAGAAATTTCAGTGCTACTACCCCTACAAGACTACATAATAATTACCGATATTAGAATGTAAAGTACAAAGAAACTTGTTCAATCTCTTCATCTCACCCTCCTAATTCATCTTCTCTAATTACACCAAATCCCCAGGTTGCTTCTCTCAATAAAATCTCCATTTTTCTGTAATATATTAATACCTATTCTTATTACTTTGCACTGTAGCATTGTATTTGACTTAATTTTCCTGGACTTACTAAATATAAAAAAATTATTTGCCGACCTATAAAGAAAGTCTTTCACAATTACACTCACCTACCAAGTATCTCATGTGTTCCTGCCTCTGACTTCCACCACTAATTGAGCACAATTTTCTTGCATTTTCAACCTAGTTTGGTCATTGTTAGTTTCAAAGACTCCTCTCATTGTAGGCAAATCATAATAAATCATACTGTTCCTTTAGGTCTAAATTAAAGGAAATGAGAATGCGATGGATGCCACTGGACAAGGACCAATGGTTCTCAGTGAAGCTATCCTCATACAGTGAAGGTTTCCGGACATCTCTGACCCTACATCCCTGGAACACCCTGTCTCTTTCATCACAGTAGTTCTGAGAACAAGAGATTGCAACTGCTATCCAAACTTACACCAGTCTTCCCCCTTACACTCGGACAGAAGAATGGAAGGTCAAACTCTGGCCTCCCCTATACAGTGAGGCAGACTGAGAAATAATGGGCTAGCTAGATTCCTATCAAGTCCCCACTGGTCCCAGGCAATGAGGAAATTGAAGAAGTGGTGTGAGTTTCCCCCAAATCCCATCTTATATCCTTCTCCTCCAACAAATGCCCACTCATCCATGAATACGTCTCCAAAGGCCAGGTCTAACTCAGGCAAAGTTTGTCTCCCCTTCTGAGCTCCTCCCACAGTTGTTCACATCTATAATCTCATTACAAACAAACAGTGAACTATTGAAAGGCAAAGAGTCTATTTTATTGATCTCTTTACCCGTAGCATGTTAAACAGTGCCTGTCATACAGTAGATTAAAAAAAAAAAAAATGAATGAGTGAAACAATGAAATGCCTAAAGTCTAAACTAAAACCAAAGTAGCAATAACTTCATAATAGGGATGTTGGCAGTTAAAAGGAAATTACTATGATTTAATTTAAATGTGAATATGTTATAGATTTTTTAAAGTGTATATGGGAAAATGAACACTTTTACCAAGAGAAAATTGTGGAATATTAAAAGAAGAAAATAGACCAAGAAAGGGAGAAGAGTAGGAACAGTGATCATTTTTCGTTTGCTTTGTTTTGCTTTTTGTCTCAAGACAAGGCATAGGAGAGAGGGTGGGGGAGGGAGGACTAGAGCGCAGGGTTGGCAGGTGCAAACTGCTGTATAGAGAACCAATAAACAGCGAGCTCCTACTGTGCATCACAGGGACTTAGAGTCAATGTTCTGTGATTAACCAAAACGGAAGAGAGTGTGTTAACGAATGTGTGTGTATATACGTATAACTGAATCACACTGCCATACAGCAGGAACTAACACGACACTGTAGATCAAGTATACTTCATTTAAAAAAAAAAAGACCCGGCCCACGTGTGTGAGCTAACATGCATACGAACAAAGGGGGCAAGAGGGCTAATTTGGCCCCCTTGGATGATATACAGAAAGAAGAAAGGGGGTACATTTCATGTGACAAGCATTGTTTTAAACAGGCTAACATATTTATTTTTCGTTATAGATTTATTCATTCATTGAGCAAATTATTGAGAACTTATTATGTGCCAGCACGATGCTGGGTGCTGAATATACAAGTGTCAGAATAGTGATACAGGACGGTAACCCTCTGGAGCATTTAAGTCACATTTAAGCTGAGACCTGGAAGACAAGAAAAAGCTAGTCTTGCAAAGAACCAGCAGAAGACTTCTGCTTTTCTGAAAGGACACAGGCAAGGCCTGCAAGGTGAGGAAGCAGAGGGAAGCCTGGGTGAGGGGAGCCTGGCGTGAGATGAGGACGGAGCGAGAGGGAGGGTCAGATCACACAGGGCTGGGAGAGCTCTGAGAAGGAATTTAGAATTTTTTTTCTAAGTACAAAAAGGGGTGACTAAGAGGCTTTAAGCTGGATGTGGGGGAGTTACTTGCTATAATAAAAATATATCTCTATTTCCTGTGTGGAAAATGGATGGTAGCAGAGCAAGAACAGACCCAGGGCAGCCAGGTGGAAGGCAAGTGTTAGAGGCGAGCGTCTGTGGAGTGACTGAGAGCAGCAGAGGCAGTATAGAAAGGAGCGTGTGCAGGAGATGTTTAGGGGGCAGATTCCACTGGGTCCTCTAGTAGACTGGACATGGGAAGTGAGAACACGCGAGGCTTCTAACCAGAGTCCCAGCACAAAATCTAGTGGTCTTCCCTTGTCTAGAGCTCATCAAACCTGGGCAGACCTGTCCCCTTTCTACTGGAACTGGCTCCTCTGGAACTGGGTCACACCCAAACTGGACTCCACAAGGTTAGACCTGGGAACCTCCTTGGATGGGCCCTTCATGCCACAGTAGAGAGCATCCTGGATTGAGAGACAGGGAAGCGGAGCAGTGGAAGAGAGAGCTGGCTACCATAGAACAGCCTCCATCATTTCTGATGCCTTGAGAAATAGAATGTGAACCTCAAATGGGTTAAACCAAAACAAAAGTAGGAAATTTAGGGGAAAAAACAAGCACTTTACTGTGTGCAACTTTCAAATGGGGATGGGCGTGTACACACAGATAAAGTATAAGTACAAATGATAAAGTAAACAGGGCAGAAGGCATATGAAAGGGTACATGGGTGTTTTTAGTGCTATTCTTGCAAATTTTCTGTATTTGACATTATTTCCAGATAAACATTTAAAAAAAAAAGTCACACAGTCATAGCTTTTGGTCCATGATACCTCTTATGGGTAACTTCACAGCTATGGTGACAAGAGAGGGAGGTAGGAATTCCTGGCTCCTATGGGTGCTGCCTGAAGTCAAGAACCAGAAAGGTCACAAAGATTTGCCTCATAACCAAAGGCAGCAGCAGAGGCCATCAAATGCCCCAGGAAGCCTAGCCAACAAGCCACAACTCAGCCTCCAACTCTAGTGCCCAGGCAGAACCAAGGCAGCGAGAAGCCAGAGGGAAGTACAAGACCCAGAGCCCCTCTCCTCCAGCACCAGGAGAGTACAAACGCATCCCTCCAGCCCTAGACAGCCGTCTAAGGAAGGAAGAGGACAGTGAGACCCCTTGAAATGGCAAACATAGCCCCTAACAGAAGTCCGAACTTGGCATTAACTGAAGATTTACACAAAAAGAACTACGATAAACCAGAAAAGAAGTGGCAGGGTTAAGGCTCCTCCTTACCCCTCTCCAAATCAGTTGGCATTAGTTGAACTAAGTCATAGAAATTCAGAGGAATTTATGCATTGTGCACATTACATTTGTAAATTTTGACTGCTGCAGCTATAAAACTGCTGACAATGGTTCCAATTGGAAAAATAAGTGTGTGGGGAGGTACCTCTGTGTGTGTGTGTGTGTGTGTGTGTGTGTGTGTGAAAGGAAAAATATCTAGAGTAAAATATGCAAAAAATGCTAATAGGCATAAACTAATAGGTGATTTTCACCTTTGTACTCTTATTATATGTATCTTGAGAAGGAAATGTGTATAACTTTTATAATTGGGAAAAACTAAATCAATTGATCAATAGAGATGTTTTCTTTAGAAGGAAATCTCAGCAGAGAACAAGCCAGAAGGCCACACGGTATTCCATCACAAGCCCTGTGTAGTGTGTTAGTCGCTCAGTCGTGTCCGACTCTTTGCAACCCCACGAACTGTAGCCCGCCAGGCTCCTCTGTCCATGGGATTCTCCAGGCAAGAATACTGGAGTGGACTGCCATTCCCTTCTCCAGAGTATCTTCCAGACCCAGGGATCGAACCCAGGTCTTCTGCATTGTAGGCAGATTCTTTATTCTTTTCATAAGCCCTAACTAGTGACAAAAGAATCCTTTGCTGCCCTCTGCAGGTCAGCCATGTAGCAATGCTGCGGTAAGAGAAATATCTTTTGATGGATTTTTGTTAGATAAGTTGAAAGCAGTTGCATCACATTTGTCTATCTCCCTCAAGTACAAACCCAGAGTTTGCAATTTTCATTGCAGTGATTCCTTGAGCTTGCTACCTTGGCTTTGCATATAGCATACATCTGAGGTCTGTTGTTGCCTGACATTACTTAACTTTTTCAAATTACACTTTTGTATCTCAAAATTATTCCAAAATCTTGAATGCTTCTTAGTCAGGCATACATAGACTGTAACTGACAGATGCAGACTGCTTCATTTTACTTTTTCTCTCTTTCTCTTATTTTTTCTCTTTACCTGATCTTTCACTCTTTTCCTGTCTGCATCTTTTCTTATGTTCCTTCCCAAAGGTAGATTTGCATGTTACAGTCTTTCTTTTTTATACGTATGAACTGATAGTGGGCCTATGAAGGAGGAGGAACCTCAGGAATGGAGCCAAGGGAGCCAGAGTCTTAGGGGTCATAATATAGAAATCCCATCACCGAATTCAAAGACACTCCCAACTCATACACACACATCATGTTACGTATTTGCAAATATCTACATTTTACATGAGCCACTATTTTCCTTTTAAACTTAAATGTTAAGAATAAGCAATTCTTTTTGAAAGAAGATAACTTGCATTCCTCTTACTCGTCTTGAACCTGGTTGAGTTGATTACGAGTTGCACTCAAATCGGCATCTAATTGTTGTATGTCCCGAATACCAGGCTCTTTATGTCTGTCTTTATCGAATGTATCCTGGAATGATACACAAAACAGAGTCTGAAAACATGAAGCCACATGGACAGCAAAAACATTATGCTAGACAAAAGAAATCAAGCCAAAGGGCACTTAATGTATTGTTTCATTTTCATGAAGTTTCCGTGCAAGCATAATTAACCTAGAATGATAAAATTCCAGAGTGATTGCCCTAAGGGTGGAGGGAGGGAACTGGGAAGTGGCACAAGGGAATGAGCTGAAGGAATGGAAATGTTTTGTATCTCAATAGGGATGTGAGTTACAAGGATATATCCATTTGTCAAAATTCATCAACCTATGGTTTTCACTGCAGGTAAGTGACACCTCAGATTTTTTAAAAAGACACCGAAGTATCATTCTACATCTTTATACCCAGAATAACATCTACAGGGGGTAAAAATCTAAGAGACATTTTTTCCCCATGTAAAAACTTTCTTTAATGAAAACTGACATCTACAGAGCACTTCCTACATGTAAGTTTTTTCCCATGCTTATCACATTTGACTCTCACAATGACCCTATTAGGTAAGCAAAAGCATTGTTCCCATTTAGCAGCTGAGGAAACTGAGACCTAATAGGTTGGACAATCTACCTAGGACCTTAGAAGGTGGACAAGGATTCTGTCACGTGATCTCTAAGCAGGAATCCTCCAGCCACTACCTCATAAGGCCCTCTTGCTTAGAACACAGCTCTGGTGCTTTTAGAACGCAGCCTGGCCTTAGAACAGGTCTTAGGTCAAGCCTGATCTAAGTGGTTCATCTTTTCAAAGAAATTTATATAAATCCGAAAAACATTGAAAATCAAGGTCACCAACGTCCTGCTTATCCAGACACAGTGATACCCGAGCCTTACCAGCGCTCCCCAACCTGTTTGGCTCCAGCGGCCAGTTTCATAGAAGACAATTTTCCCATGAACCCAGGGGTGGGGGATGGTTTCAGGATGATTCAAGTGCATTACATTTATCATGCACTTTATTTCTATTATTATTACATCGATTCCACCTCAGATCATCAGGCATTAGATCCTGGAGGTTGGGGGCCCCTGCCTTGAGCCTCTCTTTTCAGCCTGGTCCTCAACGGTTGAAACACTACCACGGCTGTGTGGAAACCACTGATACATCAACACAAATGATGACACTCCTGATCAGTCTACCAGCATTGAGTTTTCTTATCTGAGAAGTTTCCAGTTAGGTAATTCATTTTATTTTACTCTTTCAGAATACTGCGCTGCCCCCCTTTTAAGGATCCCTTTCTCTTATGACTCACCTCCCCTCCCCTCCCCATGGTACCCTGTCAGGGTGACTAACTTGTCATTTAAAAGTTACTATTTAATGCCTAGAGTGGGTGCATCAATGTCCCAAATACAGACCATCACCAGGCCCTTTTCATAGCTGAGGAAGCAGAGGCTCCTTGAGTTGATTGAAGCCATGCCACCAGGAAGCAGGCAAGGCTGATATTTTACTACTGATCTGTCTTAAGAGAAAACTTAATCCATTATGCCACATACTATGATAAATAGAAACTCACCTTTCCAACCCATGTCTCAGCTCCCTAACTAGAACCAAGCCCCTCACTAGGTAAAAAGCCTTATCTTATGTATGTTTGAGTTCCCAGAGCCTGATGAGGTGCTGAACACCGAGGACGACCCTTTAGTATCCCCACCTGTAGAGAAGGGACCTTGCTGTCCACAGGTTTCCCCAGGGAAGCAGCTGTGAAGGAGGCCTCCAGCCAAGGCAAAAGGCGCGATTTGATTGTTTCCACGCCATCATAGTGTCCTCCTGGAAGAGTCCACAGACAAGGTGAGCTAGAGAAAGCCAACCACACCCACCCAGGCAGAGAGCAAAGGGGAGGGAAAAGAAAAAGAGGGTGAAGAGGGGAGAGCCGGAGGGAGATGCATGGGCCATTCTCACCTTCTTGGGCTGCTACGGTGAGGATCCCAAAGAGTTGTCCCTGCACTTTGGCAACTTGCTCAATGAGTTCGAGGCAGTGATTGAGATTTTGATCACATGAGTTCTCCTGCAAAGCCAGAATGGCAGACATCAGTGCAATTTCATCCTTCTGGGATCCACTGCACGGTGGACACACATGTCACTTTATGGACACACATGTCACTTTACACAAGGACCAGCTGGCTCTGGTATGCTCCCAGGGCAGAGACTGCTGTGTGCTCACAAAACACACTTGCCTCTCCTCCTGGACATCCAGCTAGACAGCCTCCCCCAGGCTCCCTAGCAACTGATATGGCCATGCAACCCCGTTCTGGTCTGAGATGGGAAGTGATGAGTGAGGGTCCTGAATGATTGTCTTCTTTCTCTCTCTCTCTCCATCTACCAACCAAATGCAGAAGACCTAACAGAGGACCCCAGGAGCATAAGGGATGGTGAAGCCACAAGATTTAGAAGGCTATTAACTGAACACTTGAACCGTTACATCATTGAGAAAGTTTTGTGCGTGTTTGTGGGCATTAAGCCGTTGAAATGTGGGGGTTTTTTATAGCAATAACCCTGCCTCCCTACTCAATGTGCGGTGCCCAGATACTCAGCCATGTCCAACTCTTCGCAACTCCTTGGACTGTGGCCCACCAGTCCTCTGTCCACGGGATCCTCTCAACAAGAACACTGGAATGGGTTGCCATTTCCTCCTCCAGGGGATCTTCCAGACCCAGGCATCAAATCAAGACTCTTTGGTCTCCTACATTGACAGGCAGATTCTTTACCACCAGCGACACCTGGGAAGTCTTACTCAATGGAACCCTGCAAACACTTCTTTCATAAATAGACATTTTGTAACAAAAGATAAATCACTGCCTCCTAATTTACCCACATTATTGGTTCTTATCCTCTACCTAAGTTCAACATGTGCACAAAGGGCTCTATCTGTCAACAATAAGAAGGTATTGCTGGCTGGAGGATACAATGGAGAAGAAGACCAAAGAGATGGCCTAGGCTTCATGGTGATGCAGACCAGCTGGGGAGACAGGAAAGTAGACAGTTACCCTGCAATGGAACAAAGTCTTACTGTAGGGATGAGCACAAGGTCTATTTAAGAGCCATTGTCTGAGAAAGTCAGGGAAGGCTTCCAACAAGCAAAATCTAGGAGAGAAGAAGTTGGACTCGGGGAAAGTCTGCCCCCAGAACAGAAGCGAGAAGGTAGACCTTTCAACTCTTCCGCTGCTTTTGTTGTCTCCTTGGTGAGCTTTCACCAAAGCCTCGCTAGCCAAGCCTCTAATTGATTCTGACTCCTGAAGGAAAGAATGCAACTGCAAGGAACAAATCATGTGGGTGTAAAAATGCATAGATCTTCATGTCACCTCAAGCCATCATAAGGCAGGGGTGCCTTCTGGGTACTACGAATCCCAAGATAAGAAGTGGGAGATAGAAACTAGAATGAAGAGGAAAGGTTTAGATGACCTCCAGGCAAAAGTTTACAAGTGAAATGCAGACCTATGTCAACAGGGAAGTGGTTCAGACAGGCAGTAAGCTCTTGAGGACAGAGGCTGTGCCTGTCCGGGTCACTGTGGCATTTCTAGCCCTTCATCCTATTGTCTCTATGTATTCGAACTCAATATGTATTGCGTGGATGAATGAAAATGAGACGATTCACTTACTTTGGCTTTATTACATACCTGCTAAGTGCCAGGCACTGTCCATGCTTTATGTAGGTAAGCTCAGAAAACCCCCACCATAGGTGCTCTAGGAGATTAGGAGGACTGTTGTCATCATCGCCATTTTCAGATGAGAGAACTGAGACCCAGAGAGGTTAAGTAATATGCCCAAGGGTACTCAGCTAGTGTGATGTCAGAGCCGAGACCTGCTTCCAGAGTTCATGCTCTTGACTACCAAACTATACTGACTTTTGGATCATGATTAGTGCCAGAAGGAGGAGGGGGAGGATTGGATTATGTGACAAAAAGTGAGTTAGGAGGGCAGTCAGGGAGGCCTCTCTGAGGAGGAGTCACTGGAACTAAGTCTCGGATTCAGAGTACCAGAGAAAGAGCAGGCCAGGCTGTGGGAACAACAAGGGCAAAAGCCCAGTGGCAGGAAGGAATCTGGCAACCTTGAACCAGAAGTAGGTGCATGTGGCAGAGGACAGGTGGTCAGAGAGGTCGGCAGGGGAGATTCTGCGGGCGCCCTGCAGGCAGGGGAAGCAGTCAGGATGGGAGGGACTCATTGTAACTGAGAGGGAGATGCTGGCTTACTTTCCACACCTGGTTAGCGGTACCCGGGACTAGCTCTATTGTAACACTTATAAGGAGAAACAGACACAATTGAAATATCTCATTCTTCTATCCCCTTCTCCTAAAAAGTCTATGAGCTGTTTTGATTTGATGTTGACTATAAGTTTTCTTTTTTAAAAACTTTGTCTTTCTCATCAATCACCACTAGTATCCATGGCAGATCAAAGGGCCCCAAATATCTGATGAATGAGTGAGTGAGTGAGTGACTATCATAATATGGGCATGATCAGGACCTACGGGACCCAGAGCCTGATCAGCTCCCTCCATTCCTTTCTTGTAGAACCAGCAACTCCTTGCCCTTGCTATTTCATTCCTGCAGTTACCACAGTGAACTTCAATTCCCCAGTTACAGCCTTTTGCCCTCTGACTGGATCATGCCATGTGCTAAGTGGACAGAGAATAGGCTTGGGAGTCAAGCAGACCTGAGTATCTCAGCTCTGCTACCTGCCACTGTTCTGTGTAATTCTGCACAGGTTACTTAGCCTCTATGAGCCCATTTCCCAACCAGGAAAATGAAGATTATGGCTCGCAGGGTGTTAAGAGAATTAAATCAAAATAATGCACATTCTGCACCTTCAAGACAAAAGATGTAGCATCTGTAAGATGCTGCACAGACCTGAGGGGAGCAACGGACTGAGTAATAGGGCAGACCCCAGTTCAGATGAGGTTCTCCATTTATTAGCTTATTCCCTTAGAGAAGGCATTTGAAAAATGCTCTTCCATTCACTGGAATGTAGAAGGTGGATGATCTCACCAGCTAGCATAGGAGCAGAGCTGAGAAAGGTATATAGTAATAAGGATTATTGTAGTATTATTACTATAGGTTTCTGTGCCTTGAGCAGTGCCTGGCACAAAGTAGGGGTCCAATGTTTATCAAATGAGTTTGCACACACCACTAACATAAGAGACTATACCATGTCAGACTGTTTCTGATCCCAAGACGTGTCACAACACATTGCCCATTTCTAATACAAAGCATTGCAGAAGACACTCAACTTTCCATAGTCACAGTACTCTACCAAACAATTACTCCCCACAAGAAAAACAGAGCAAAGACATGAACTAATCATGTGCTTGCATGCGTGCTCAGTCACTTCAGTCGTGTCCGACTCTGCAACCCTATAGACTACAGCCCGCCAGGCTCCTCTGTCCATGGGATTCTTTAGGCAAGAACACTGGAGTGGGTTGCCAAGCCCTCCTCCAAGGGATCTTCCCAACCCAGGGATCAAACTCTAGTCTCTTTCATCTCCTGCCTTAGCAAGTAGATTCTTTACCACTAGTGCCATCTGGGAAGCCCATGAACCAATTGTCCTGCCTCCTAATTCCAAATCTCATTCATTCATAAACCCTTGAATCCCTTTAATTTCTAAGCCTTGGGCTGGCAGCTCAGGGAACAAAACTACATTAAAAAATAAAAAGTTGCCTGCTGTCAATGAGTTCACCAGCTGGGGAAGCAGGATAGAGAGTAGGAAACACACAGGGGATAAATAATTCCCTTAGAACTTACTAAGTGCTCTAAGAAGATAGTGAGCTGCAGAAGAGTAGAATATACTCTAGTACGGGGTGATGGGTGGGAGGTTAAGACACTTTCAGCGGAGGAAGAACAAGTATTATTATCAAGGCAAGAAGCAGCAAGGCATATTGTACAGGAGAGGAGAACACAGGGTCCAGAGACCAAGTAATAAAGGACTTTATTTATCACATGAAGGGCTCTGGGCTCTATCCAATCACTGAAAAGTTTAATGGGGCATGTGGAGAGTTTGTTTTGATTTCACAAAAATGACTCTGGCGGGAGCAGACCAGATAATTGAATTAGAGAGTGCATCTGGGAAGGAGGTAAGCAGTTACAACGATCTAGCTAAGAGAATCTGAGAGCTGTGGAGGCGACAAAACTCCTTCCCAGCTCTGGAATCACATCTGTGTTGGCCAAGGTCCCACTGATCTTAGCGTTACCTGAGGAGGAAGTCAGGTGGTTTGGGAAGAGGTGACTGTGTGGATCACAATAAACTGTGGAAAATTCTGAAAGAGATGGGAATACCAGACCACCTGACCTGCCTCTTGAGAAACCTGTATGCAGGTCAGGAAGCAACAGTTAGAACTGGACATGGAACAACAGACTGGCTCCAAATAGGAAAAGGAGAATGTCAAGGCTGTATTTTGTCACCCTGCTTATTTAACTTATATGCAGAGTACATCATGAGAAACGCTGGGCTGGAAGAAGCAGAAGCTGGAATCAAGATTGCCGGGAGAAATATCAATAACCTCAGATATGCAGGTGACACCACCCTTATGGCAGTGAAGAGGAACTAAAAAGCCTCTTGATGAAAGTGAAAGAGGAGAGTGAAAAAGTTGGCTTAAAGCTTAACATTCAGAAAACTAAGATCATGGCATCTGGTCCCATCACTTCATGGCAAATAGATGGGGAGACAGTGGAAACAGTGGCAGACTTTATTTTTTGGGGCTCCAAAATCACTGCAGATGGTGACTGCAGCCATGAAATTAAGAGATGTTTACTCCTTGGAAGGAAAGTGATGACCAACCTAAATAGCATATTAAAAAGCAGAGACATTACTTTGCCAACAAAGGTCCGTCTGGTCAAGGGTATGGTTTTTCCAGTGGTCATGTATTGATGTGAGAGTTGGACTGTGAAGAAAGCTGAGTGCCAAAAAATTGATGCTTTTAAACTGTGGTGTTGGAGAAGACTCTTGAGAGTCCCTTGGACTGCAAGGAGATCCAACCAGTCCATCCTAAAGGAGATAAGTTCTGGGTGTTCATTGGAAGGACTGATGCTGAAGTTGAAACTCCCAATACTTTGGCCACCTCATGAGAAGAGTTGACTCATTGGAAAAGACCCTGATGCTGGGAGGGATTGGGGGCAGGAGGAGAGGGGGACGACAGAGGATGAGATGGCTGGATGGCATCGCTGGCTCGATAGGCATGAGTTTGAGTAAACTCCGGGAGTTGGTGATGGACAGGGAGGCCTGGCATGCTGTGACTCATGGGGTCGCAAAGAGTCGGACACGACTGAGGGACTGAACTGAACTGAACTGAAGAGGTATGAGAGGGAGAATGCTCTTTCCAGATGGAAAAGGAGTTTCGGCTTCCTTGGTGGCTCAGATGGTCAAGAAACTGCCTGCAATGCAGGAGACCCAGGTTCAATCCTCAGGTCAGGAAGATCTACTGGGGAAGGGAATGGCTACCCACTCCAGTATTCTTGCCTGGAGAATTCCATGGACAGAGGAGTCTGGCGTGCTGCAGTCCATGAGGTTGCAAAGAGTTGGACATGACTTAGTGACTGAACAACAACAACAATAGCTCCTTCTAAAAAAAATTAATGAAAGAGAAAACAGTTACATCATAATTACTAATAAGAATTATTTATGAAAACTTTACTTCACTTATATAAGTATAAGGGGGTATATGGTGTTGGGGGTATGGTGTTGGAGAAGACTTGAGAGTCCTTGGACTGCAAGGAGATCAAACCAGTCCATCCTAAAGGAAATCAACCCTGAATGTTCATTGGAAGGACTGATGCTGAAGCTGAAGCTCCAGTACTTTAGCCACCTGACTCGAAGAGCCAACTCATTAGAAAAGACTCTGATGCTGGGAAATATTGAAGGCAGAGGAGAAGGGGATGACAGAGAATGAGATAGCTGGGTGGCATCACTGAGTCAACGGACAAGAGTTTAAGCAAGTTCGGGAGATGGTGGAGGATAGGGAAGCCTGGCGTGCTGCAGTCCATGGGGATGCAAAGAGTCAGACACGAATGAACAACTGAACAACAAAGTGGGTATGTGTTCTACGTTGTGAAATAAAATGCATTAACTTTGTGGGTAAGTGTTAACAATACTATCCCAGAGAATAGGGCTTTGGCTATGTTGAAAATCACTGATTTGGGCAATGAGGGGCCCCAAAACAATCCCATAAAGAGTTGTATAAAAATTGGATTAGAGTGAGGCATGGAGAAAGGTAGGAAATCAATAGGAATATGCCATGTTGCTGGTGTGGCACTTAAACGAGGAAACTTCAAATTTATTCTAGTGGCTTCATGAAGATAGGAAAGCTAGAAGTAACAGACAGGAGTGTCATATTCCAGAATATAACCACCAGCACTACTAACATTTTTTTTGGCAAAGTGTTTTTTTGAAGGAACAAAAACCCTTGTGTGACGGAGATGGGCTACTAGCCTCCTTTTGTAAGCATGATGGCTGCAAAAATACTGTGAGTTGTGAGGGAAAGAATTCTCTTCACAGCAAGCAGCTGCTCTGTCAGCATGTCTCCTCCCTAACTCTCCTGCAGCGGTAGGCATTATTGCTACAAATTTCACGTGAGATCTGCCTTAACCATACGCCAGAAGTTGGTTTCCCCACATATGTAAGAAATGATTGGAGTCTGAATAAGAGCAACTGCAGCTAAAGGGGAAAGTGGGAGATATTTGAGACCTTTAAAAGGTGGACTCCTCAGGGCTTGATGAACCCATTTACAAGGTGTGATGGACAGACAGGAGACCAGGTTTCTGACTTGGGCCACAGGGGAGATTGTGATGCTGTTGTCTAACCAGAGGCCACAAGTAGAGAAGCAACAAGACAGGAGGGAGGGCAACTCATCCTGTTTGGTTCATGTTGACTCAGAGGATCTGGCCATCCACATGAAGCTGTCTGGAATTCAGGTGGCCAGCCATTCGGGTCGGGAGCTCTGGAGAAAGGCCCAGGCTGGAAATAAATCTTGGAGTCACCAACATCTGGGAAGTAGCTAAAGCCACAAAATTGGATGAAAGTGTTAGTCATGTCCAACTCTTTGCAACCCCATGGACTATAGCCCACCAGGCTCCTCATCCATAAAATTCTCCAGGCAAGAATACTGCTGGAGTGAGTTGCCATTCCCTTCTCCAGGAAATCTTCCTGACCCAGGGATCAAATCCAGGACTCCTGCATTGCAGGTAGATTCTTTACTATCTGAGCTACAGGAGAAGTCCAATAAAATTGGATAAGATTTGTCAATTGCTACAGAGAAATCAAGGAGATAAGGACTATGGGGGAAAAAAAGAGAGAGAGAGATTAGACTTAACCTGACCATCAGCAGAATGTTTTGGGGAAAGGATTCTTGATATTGTTCCAAATCATTCCAGGTTGAGGAACAAATGGGAGTTAAAGAAGCAAAGACAGTGAGGACAGATTAGTCTTTCGAGAAGTTTCGCAGTGTGGGGAAGGAGAGCAACAGAACAGAGGCTTTGTTCCCACCCCTTTGGTGTTATCACTCTCTAGCCCAGACCAAACCTCCTGACCAGCTGATTTTAAGTGTTGCCTTATTTCCAAGGTTCTTCATAACGTGCTTCTCCATGACTTCTGCTGCCTCACTTCCTCCAGCAGCTCTCTCCACTCCCACACAAGCCTATTTCGCTAGTGTACGTGTACCATGGGCACCACATCAACAATCTTTTGATCCCTTTCAATTCCTATACTTCTGAGCAGCCTTGACCTTATTAACATTTCTCCTCATGAGACCCCAGTCATCGCAGCCTGTGTTGAAATGGCTCTCTCATCATACTATTCTATTCTTAACTTGAATCACCTGCACAATATTAGAAAGAAAATTTTCACCCCAGTTCAGCTCAGTTCAGTCGCTCAGTCATGTCCGACTCTTTGCGACCCCATGAACCACAGCACCGCCAGGCCTCTCTGTCCATCACCAACTCCCAGAGTCTACCCAAACCCATGTCCATTGAGTCGATGATGCCATCCAACCATCTCATTCTCCACAAATGTTAATAATAAAATGTATCACTAAATATTTTTAATCAACTTGCAAATTTCAATTTGAAAAGCTTTGCAAATTTCAATTGAAAAGCTATTCAAATCTATCAATTTTAGTACAAAATATAGTTATTTCCACTTTGAGAAACTTTACTTTCATATACACAAAATATGCTTCATCTATATTAGATAAGAAACTGTGCAAAAGGATTTATCACAGTATCCTTTAAAATATGCAAGTTACAATCACTTAATAATGATTTACCTGATATTTTTATTTTTTAAAAGTCTTATTTTAAAAAAAGTCATTTTACATAGAACAAGAATGCCATTTCCAAACATGCCAATTAGCGAATATGTACAGGAGCAAGGAAAAGAGATGATCAGTAGGAAGGATGTGAAGTCTAGTCAGGGGTGGCATTTCTCAGGTCTTTGCGGCTGACCCTGGAAATTCACATATGGAAAGCAAAACCCTAATTTCTACCTTCCTTCCCCGTTCCAATCTCCCCACTGCCACTGCTGACCAGGCTATGTATTTTTAGAAGGTGGGTGGGGGAAGGATGGCAGGAAACAGACATTGCAAGTCAGTGGAATGTCCTTCCCTCCTTCTGTAGGAGATATGAGAATGGACTTGACAAGCAAAAGAGCTAGGTTCAAATCCAAGTTCTAAAGTGGAGTGGCCTTGAGCAAGCAAGCTGCCCTCCTGGGATTTGGTTTTCTCATCTGTAAAATACAGAAAATAAAGCCTATCTCATAGGTTCTTATAAAGCTTAAAGGCAATAATGCATGAAGAGTGCTTTAAAGGCCTTCAAGAACTCTTTAAACACTTGTTATAAGGGATTAAGAAGTATAAACTACTATGAATAAAATAGACGTACTGCAATAAACAGCGGGTACATGCATCTGTTTCGATTTTGGTTTTCTCAGGGTATATGCCCAGTAGTGGGATTGTTGGGTGATATGGTAGTTCTATTCCTAGTTTTTTAAGGAATCTCCATGGTGGACAAACCAATTTACATTCCCACCAACAGTGCCAGATGGGTATAGAGATGGGAGAGGGGACATATGATTACCTGTGACTGACTCATGATGACGTATGGCAGAAACCAACACTATATTGGAAAGCAATTATCCTCCAATTAAAAAAAATCAAAAATAAATAAGCTACAAGGATATGTTGTACAGCATGGGGAATACAGCCAATATTCAATAATTATAAATGGAGCATAGCCTTCAAAAATTGTGAATCATTATGTTGTACACCTGAAACTTATATAACACTATACATCAGCTATACCTTAAAAAATTCTTTTAAATGAAGTCCTCTGCAAAGTAAAAGTGAAAATACTGGTTATAACAGGCTATAACTGCTTCTAGAAAGGTGCCCGTCTGTGGGCAGCCTTTCAAATGGCTCTGTTTCAAAACCAACCCTCTGTTCTACATCATTGAAGCTGACCCTGCCACACACTCATAGCCTCCACACCAAAGTTTTTAAACTGAAATCCTGAATTTCACTTTATTTTTTTCCTTAATATACATATTTTATTGAAGTATAGTTGACTTACAGTGTTTCAGGTGCACAGCAAGGTAATTCAGTTATACATATACATTGTTTATATTATTTTTCAGATTATTTTCCATTATAGGTTATTACAAAATAGTTTCCCGTGCTATACAGTTAACCTTTGCTGCTTGTTGCATATCTATTTTTTTCTGAATTTTAAATATAAGAAAGAGGAGGATTATACCTCAACAATTTAGGAAGAGCTTCTATCTAAGCTTTCCCACTGGATTTTAGAGGCGGGCATGGCAACCCATTCCAGTATTCTTGACAGGAAAATACCATGGACAGAGGAGCCTGGCAGGCTATAGTCCAGGGGGTCGCAAAGAGTCAGACATGACCGAAGCAATGAGCATGCACACACTGGATTTTAGTGTCTTAATCCATAATTAATATTCCCACTGGACTTATTCTGTTACTTCTTCTCCTTTAACATTAAACAATGGTGATGTTCACATTAACCAGTTTGTCCAAGATGAAAATAAGGAGAATCAAATTTAAAAGTTAGTAGACTCTCTGTTAAAAAGAAAATAGTCTTCCTTAACTATTTGTCAATTATTTTGTAGCCATGAATTTATCATTAGTAACTGTGGCAGAGGGGGTGGTACCCATTAAATATTCCGCGTGCTTTTCCACATTTCTCGGGCTCCCTTACAGTTAGGCAGCAGCCACACGACTAAGTCTGCCCAAGGGACAATGAGTGCTAGGGCTGTGTATGACGTAGGAGCAGGGCAAGTTCTCCACTCCCTCTATTCCCCTTGCAGAAACTTCCAGGTCCGGTAATGAGGTGGCTGCTCCATCTGATGGAGGGCACCTGAAACTCAGCCAGTAACAGATAAGAGCTACCATCAGACTTTGCATGAATGGGAAAGAAATCTCTGTTCTGTCAAGACACTAAGGTTTGGCATTTATTCATTACTGGCCAGTAAATCACTGCAGATGATGGCTGCAGCCATGAAATTAAAAGACACTTGCTCCTTGGAAGAAAAGCTATGACCAACCTAGACAGCATACTAAAAAGCAGAGACATTACTTTGCCAACAAAGGTCTGTCTAGTCAGAGCTATGGTTTTTCCAGTAGTCATGCACAGATGTGACAGTTGGACTATAAAGCTGAACGCCGAACAATTGATGCTTTTGAACTGTGGTGTTGGAGAAAACTCTTGAAAGTCCCTTGGACTGCAACGAGATCAAACCAGTCCACCCTAAAGGAAATCAGTCCTGAATATTCATTGGAAGGACTGATGTTGAAGCTGAAACTCCAATACTCTGGCCACCTGATGTAAAGAACTGATTCATTTGAAAAGACCCTGATGCTGGGAAAGACTGAGGCGGGAGGAGAAGGGGACGACAGAAGATGAGATGGTTAGATGGCATCACCGACTCGATGGACATGAGTTTGAGCAAGCTCTGGGAGTTGGTGATGGACAGGGAAGCCTGACGTGCTGCAGTCCATGGGGTCACAAAGAGTCGGACACGACTGAGCGACTGAACTGAACTGAAAGAGATAAAGGTCCTGAAGGGAAGAAAACTGTTCTCTGTAAATTTAATAACTAGTTGAACCCTCAAGAATGTAGAAGGGGAAGAGTGAAGGGGGGCCAGGGAATCTGTTTGAAGACACCATAGCAATGACAACAGCCTTTTGAGAGGGTAACAGGTAGGGAGGCCAGAGGTCCCCAGGAGGCAGAAGGAAGTAAACTGCAAGGGGCAGACTTTTTTTTCCTTCTGTGTTGAGGAAACCGGTTCTTCCTAAGAACAACCTCTTTTTTCTTTTCTCAAACCTTGGGCTGATAATGGTTCAACAAACCAATACTCATATTAATTGTTTTATGGCTGGGGATGACACACCTTGGCCATCCTATCTCAAAAATGCATATTGTGGGAGAGGGGCCTGGTGAAACTCCCTCAGCCTTGAGGTGTTTCTTTATCCGATTAGAAGCTAGCTAACAGACATAAAATGCCTTGGCACTCTTTCTGTCCCCTTCTGATGTGCATGTTAGAAGCTTTCCCTATCTTTGCTATACTTTATTAAAACTTTGCTACACAAAAGGCTCCAAGTAATCAAGTCTCATCTCTGACCCTGGATCAAAATCCTCTCTTCCAGAGGTCACAAATCCTGGCGTAACACACAGCTCACAGTAGCAACCTTTCACTTTTGTACTTAGAATCAGGCATGTTTTGGCATAAAAGCAGCTCTATTTCAACCACAGAGATTATTCTAAAACAAACAGAGGACACTTCTTTAAGAGCTTCTTTTTATGCGCTGATATTTGATATGTTGTTTTCACTTGTTAGTACAGAATTCTATAGCACAAAGGGAGAGTAATGCAAGAGAAGCATTACCTCCCTATATAATACTTTTAGTTTCTCCCCATTGCCCTCAGGATAAAGTCCGAACTCCATAACACACCACCCAAGGCACCCGTCCCCTGGCCCCCACCACCCCATCTCCCTGGCCTTATCTCATGTCCACTCCCTGCCTGGAAGTATTCCCAGTCCCCTGAGATATGCTAGCTTTTTCATGCTTCCCAGCTTCTTGCACACATCCTTTCCTCTCTCCCTTGTCCTCTTCTCCAACTAGAATTTCATCACTAAGATGCAACTGACATTTCTATTCCCAGCACCTAGCACAGACAGACATATTGTAAAAAAAAGTTGTCTGATGAATAAATGTACACTGCAGAAAAAGTGTGAATATAGTGTATCTCACCCAAACCTTTATACATACCAGGAGCTAAGTAACCGTTTGTTCAATTAATTCTTAAACTTTTAATAATTGGCTCAATTATTGGTTAAACAAGAAGGAATTGTCTATGGCTGATCCACTAGCATTCTCAATAACCACAAAGGAGGAAAAACTCACTCTGTGATTCATGTGTTTACCACAACCCGTCCCTGAGTCTCCAATGGAGTCCAAATTTTAAAGACCAAGTAATGCAATAATTCAGCATCTCTTTAATAACTAAAAGAAAATGAGATGGTGCTGTTTGCTGTTGTTTTTAGGATTTGCTTCTCTGGAAGGGGAGAGGGTTGGGAAATATTTCTTCCTGAAGTTAAGGTAAATATAACTTAAAAAAATAAAATCAAGCAAGAAGCAGTTTTGCCAAAGGCCCAGAAGATTGGTAGATGTTGTAAGATTAAAAACAAGCCAAAAGATAAAAAACAAAGGCTTCAGGGCAGGAAATTATATTTTAAAAGAACTTACTGTTTCTGACAACATAGGAATCAAGGAAACAGGCTGTGTATGGGATGGTGGTGATGGCCGGATAAGGGCAGAGGAGATAGGAATGGATAAAGCAGGAAATTATATTAGAGAAATTAAGAAGAAAAACTAAATAGGATCTAATTGTTAATCCAAATGATGGCTAGTTTGGAAAACAATCAAAATTCTGCATTGTGTTTTAGAATTAATCTGTTCAAGTTATTTATCTATTTCACTTGAAAATAACTTTCCCCAAAGGAATAACTTTAACCATGTTCCTAATTCTAGAGGAATATATACAGTCTTTTCTTTTGCTTGAGTTTATCAGAACTCAATTAATGTGGTCACAGTCAGAAAAATCAACCTTCCATAGCAAACATAATTTGAAGCTTTTAAGGAAAAAACATAGTTCTCTACAACCAATATTTTAATAAATATAATTTGCTACAATGAGTACTCTTCACCTTAAGGATTTAAGGCCAAAGTCTTTGGAACTAATAAAACAATATTGCAGTATTATAGGAAAACTCTTAGCAATTGAGTGAAACTCAAACTGTAGATGACAAGATGTTGAATAAGTCTCAATGTAACCTAAATTTTGGTAGGTTCTGTAAAGAGATTTTCTCATCGTCTTTCTTTAGCGCCGCGCCCTCACCACTCAGCACACGCCACACACACACACACTGTTCAGAATCCTTGCACCCTCTCACTTGTGAGAGGATCGTTAATCCTGGCTTCTGGTTTCAATTTTAAGAAAAGTTGAATTAAAGATATTTGGGGATCATTTCTGGGCTTCCCTGCTGGCTCAGGGGTAAAGAATCTACCAGCAATGTAGGAGATGCAGGAGACTCCAGTTCGATCCCTGGGTCAGGAAGATCCCCTGGAGGAGGGCATGGCAATAGGGCACTTCATTACCATCTTTTTAAATTCCATATATATGCGTTAGTGTACTGTATTGGTCTTTATCTTTATGGCTTACTTCACTCTGTATAATGGGCTCCAGTTTCATCCATCTCATTAGAACTGATTCAAATGAATTCTTTTTAATGGCTGAGTAATATTCCATTGTGTATATGTACCATAGCTTCCTTATCCATTCGTCTGCTGATGGGCATCTAGGTTGCTTCCATGTCAATAGGGCACTTCAATATTCTTGCCTGGAGAACCCCATGGACAGAGGAGCCTAGTGGGCTATGGTCCATAGGGTCACAAAGAGATGAACACGACTGAAGTGACTGAACACACAAGGCATGCACAGGGTCATTTCTAATTCTACACTGAATATGACGTTTTTCAGAAATGAGTCCAAGGAACTGGGTGTCTGGGAGAACGGTGGTGGCATTCAGCCAGTCATGATTTATTGAGCAACTACGAGGGGGCCAAAAGTGGAATGAAACAGAAATCTCTGCCGTCTGGAGCTTACATTTTAGGGTGTGTTGGGGGAGGGGAGGAAGACTAACAAACAAAATAAAAGAGTAAATCAGTGAAAATTAGAAGGGGTAGATATCATAGAAGAAATAAAGCAGAGAAGGGCACCGTGGTTCCAGGGGTGAGGGTGGCTGCTCTGTCCAATACAGTCGCCACTGGTCATATGCAACTAGTTGAATTCAAACTAGACTTCAACGAAGTTAAAACTTCAGTTCCTCAGTTCGCACTCATTGAATTTCAAATGCTTACTGGCCACCATGCTGGACTGTGCTGATACAGAGATGTACATAGAATGTGTCCATCATCACAGGAAGTTCCGTTGGACAGTTCTGCTCTACAAAGAGCAAGGCGTCTAGTATCACTAGAGTGGTTGAGCAAGGGAAAGAGTAAGAGACGACATCACGGAGTTTAAAGGAGCACAGTTGTACAGGAGCCTGATGGCCACTGCAGGAACTTTTTTTCTGAGATATGAAGTTTGGAGCGTTTTGCCATAGGAGTAACTTGATCTGACTTGGTATTTAGAAGAATAACTTTGGGTTATTTTTTTTTAAGTAACACAAATAAAAGATGACCAAAGGTGTATGAGCGTGCCAGCAGAGGCGGGGATGGTGTGGAACGTGCTCAGGTTCTGCACAAGCTTAGAAACGAGTACCAACAGATTCTGCTGGTGAGAAAGTAGTGGAGTGTGTCATGATAAAGACTGTGACTAAAGGAAAGAAGCCAGTGTTTGTGGCATGGGAGAAGCTAGGGTCAGTCTTACACTGATTTGACTTTGCAATGACAATAGCACAACTGAAAATGTCCAATGGACATTTGGAGAAGTGAGGGCTCAGATGAGAAAAGGACCTGAGTATAGATATGATATTCATCAGCATAGGGGTAAGAGATGAAACAGGAATGGAGGTGGAAGAGAAGGTTTCTAAAGTCTGCCCTTGAAGAACAACTATCAGAGGGGTGTGGGTAAGACAAGGAGACAAATAGAGTCTTAGAAAAATGCAGGTGTTGACAGTCAAATGCAATAGAGATGCCAGAAAGTTGAAAGAGAAATGATGATGCCCAAGGAATGGCCACAAAATTTGTAAAGGCGCTGATCTCTAAGAGTTCAGTCTCCACTAATTATATGTGTGTATTGGAGATGGGGAGGGCCACAAGTGAGGAATCTAAATAGAAATGGTTTTGGTGAGAACAGAAGAATGGGGTGCACCACTGTTAGTGAGAAGAGAAAGTACAATAAACTTTGGCATTTCTCAGAACTTACAGGTCATTTCTCAAACAATCATTTAATTTGGTCCAGCCACTACCAGTGTCATTTGTGTTCAACATTGTCTAATGACAAGCTTAACACACTTTTTAATGGTCCAAGTTAATTTTGGCTACAGGGCAAGAAAAACATTTTCTGTAAGAAGCAGTTTTAAGAAGGGAAAATACATGTATTAGGATTTGTTACTCTCATCCTTCTGAGATTAGGTAACAAGTAGCCACTTTTAAAGGTAGGTGGTGGGGGGAGCCCAGGGCTTTGTGCTAACGGTGAATTTTAATTTTCCTGCAATTCTGATGGAGAAGGAATAATCAATATTGGTTCTTTAAATGTGGGCAAATGGGGTAAACACTAGAAAAGCAGGCTAAGGAGAAAGCCATAGTGCTTTGAGCTCCCCTCGTCCCAGGAGCCTGGTTACAAGGTGAATAGGAAAGTCCAGGGACTCATGATGGCAGGCAGTTGCATTTTCCTGGTAGGATTTCAGAAACAAGCTAATCTAGACTCAAAAAGTTGAGATCCAAAAAGGAACTTAACCCATCATCAATTCCAGGCTCCCAGTTAGCTGAGGAGGTACTGAGACCTAGAGGTTAAATAATTTGCCCCAAATGATTCAGCTTTTGTCGTTGTTGTTTGTTGTCGTTTGGTCACTAAGCCACCAGGCTCCTCTGTCCATGGGATTTTCCAGGCAAGAAAGAACAGTGGTGTGGGTTGACATTTCCTTCTCCAGGGGATCTTGCAGACCCAGGGAATGAACCAGCATCTCCTACACTGGCAGGTGGATTCTTCACCACTGAGCCACCAGGGAAGCCCCAATGATTCAGCCAGTTCTCTGCAAAGTCAGACCTAAAAGCTGGCAGGGTGGGCTGATTCTGGGTCCCCAGCTCTTTTTCCTGCATTGTTCTACTTGCTGTGTGAGAATAGGACTCTCCTTTTTTTTGTTATTGTTCAGTCGCTAAGTCATGTCTGACTCTTTATGACTCCATGGACTGTAGCCCGCCAGGTTCCTCTGTCCATGGGGATTCTCCAGGCAAGAATACTAGAGTGCGTTGCCATGCCCTTCTCCAGGGGATCTTCCTGATCCAGGGATCAAACCAGAGTCTCTTGCATTGCAGATGGACTTTTTTTACCAGCTGAGCTACAGCATAGAACTCTCCTTTTTAAGACAGACCAACCGAGCAAATTCTGCATTGGATTTCTACTATCTGGATAGGGAGATGAACGGGAGCTGGAGTGGGGTTGGGGGTGGGGGGAATTAATGAGATTTGAAGAACCCTACTGGGTTTGATGACAAAATATTAGCTTACAGATGCCTTGACAACAGGCCT
Source organism: Cervus elaphus (assembly GCF_910594005.1). Classification (NCBI taxonomy): domain Eukaryota; kingdom Metazoa; phylum Chordata; class Mammalia; order Artiodactyla; family Cervidae; genus Cervus; species Cervus elaphus. Next base: position 47,305,501 of record NC_057820.1, read on the forward strand.
TCTGAAATCTGCCCTGGTGTTGAAACTGCCTTACTTGCCATGCTGATCAGCACACAAGTGAAACTCGCAAGGTTGACTAGTGTCCGTTTCATTGACTTCTGGGTACTAACTCCTGGGTATATTTCCATAAAAATCTTATCCCCAGAGTGGGAGACTTGCGGAAAGGCAAGAGGAGGGATGTAATAAATAATCATAATTCGAGTCGGGGTATCGGGGTGGACTGCAGGTAGAGGGGACTGGAGGAAGAGTGACAAGCTAGACCGGACCTGGGTTGCTCGCAGGGCTTTCCCGTTGCTAGGACCGCCAGCGTCCTTGGATACCGCTCGCTAAAATAGGAGCTCTCCTCTGCTACGACCAGTCCAGCGCTTCGCCGACCGCGCCACCTCGCGCCGGAAGGAGAGAAAGGAATCGCATTTCCTTGCTTCCCTCGGTGCGGGTCCCAGTGAGGAATCAAAACTGCGGGACTTGGCAAAGCAGTCACCCGGAGGCCAGCCCTAAGAGCCTCCCGCCGAGGGTTGTGCAAGGAACTAGACAGAGGGCGAACTCCGGGGGTCTTCCCCTCTGACTCACGTTGTACTCCCTCAGCCAGGACTCTAGCTTGTCCTGCAACGATCGTAAAGCTTCGTTGGAGACCAGTCTCCTCAGGTTATCGGCCATCGCTCGCTCTTCCGCTCGGCCCGCTCTGGGAGATGGACTCGAAGGTGTTCTCTTCCTGAGGAGCTCAGAGCGCGGCTGGTGTTTCCATCCTCCCGCCTCGGGTCGGGCTGGGCAGGGTTCGAGAAGCCGGGGGGAGGTGACCTGGGCCACAGCCGCCGCGCCTCATTCGCTGCCCCGCGCGCGGTCTCCCGGCTCCCGCGCGGCCGCCGGGAGCCAGGACAATAAATACCCGGGCGATTATTAAACAAACCTTGACGTGAGCGCGCGGCAGCTGGGGACGCGCGCCGCCCGTTTCCTGGCAACGCCCGCGCCGCCGCCCAGCCCCATCCGAGCGCCCTATCCGCCTGCAGCCCCGCCGCCCGCATCCCTCCTGCCCCGACCCCCACCCCCACCCGCCTGCGGGTCCGGGGCAGCGCCGGGACGCGCCATGCCGCTCTTCCTCATGCTCCTGATGCTCAGCCTCATGCTGCTGCTGCTGCTGCTGGTGGTGGCCGAAAGCGAGAGCCCCCAAAGCCTGTGAGACTCCGGGTTGGGCCGGCGGCTGGAAGACGCTAAGACTCCAGATGGCAGCCGCCCGACCCTGATGGACAGAGAGGCGCCCTCAGTGTGGGGATGCTGGGCAGCCGGAGGCCTCTTGTCTAGGAAACCAAAGGTTATTCTTTCTAGACGTTTTTGGTTAGGCGGTGAAGAAAGCAGTTGTTTGACTCCTTCCTATATTCTTTCACGTCTCAAGACTTTACTTCTTCCTTTGTAACACCTAGGATTTGGTGGGTGCCCAGCTAAATAGATTTTAGCTCCAGGATGTTCACAAATTAAAGTCAATCAGGTTTAAATAAGATTTGGTCTGTTTTTAGAATCATTAACCACTCTAAAGTTATTTAATTATAAATTCTCTAATTAAGACCGTGCAAGTTTAGAGCCGGTTTGGCACTATTTCAAAAGGTATATTAAGCCACAGTAGCAGTCTGGACTACTTAAGAAATGAAACCATTTCAACCATCACTAAGCACTTTGGTACCCTTATTTTCAATGTCGTCAAATGATGTGCAGATTGCAAATCATCCTTATCTATCTTTTTTAAAACAGAGCCAGTGGAAGCAGGACCTCAGCTAGTCGGTTAGCTAGTTTAATTCAGTTTCTTTTTTTTTTTCAGGTATTTAAGAATTATGAACATTGAACATGTCCACTGACGGTAAACTTAAGACTTTTTGCCCCCACCCCGCTTTTTTCCATTTAATTAGTGGTTTTACTGTCCTCTGATAAAAATGAAAGGCTCATTCTGGAGTCTGTGTTCTTACTATCTTCTGTAGATCACAAAATAAGGACTATAAAAGTCCTCACCACAAGAAAAAAAAAAAACTTGTAACTATGTCTGGTGATAGATATTAATCAGACTGATTGTGGTGACTATTTCACATTATATACAAATATTGAATCACTATGTTGTACATAATGTATTATTATTTTAATTATATCAACAAAAAAAACACAAAGAATATAAAGAGAACACACATTTTATCATGGTGCAATAACAATTGCTAAAGTACAAAAAATAAATATTCATTACTGACTTTCTTTAAAAAATATAAAGAATGAGGAAGGCAATGAAGAAGAATCTTACAGTTTTCTTAACTTAATGCACATTTTTAGAGGTAACTGGAATCTTTGAACAGTCTGACTTACTTATTAATAAAAACCAAGTTGGAATATTTGCTTAGGTCAAACTAAGGGTTAAATCCTCCTCCTTACTGTTGCACTTTAATTAACCTCTAGTCCTTGTTTAGATCATCTCGCTTGCCTGTGTGCTCAGTTGCTTTAGTCGTTTGGGACTCTTTAATCACTACAGCCTGCCAGGCTCTTCTGTTCATGGGGTTGTCCTGGCAAGAATACTGAATAGTGTTTCCTTTCCCCATTTCCTCCTCCAGGGGATCTTCTCAACCTAGGGATCAAATGGCATCTCCTGAGATGGATTCTGAGCCGTCTAGGAAGCCCTTATATCATCTTACTATAGTTCCTACTTCACAGTGTTATTAGAGACTAAATAAGATCATTCATGTGAAGTGCAACACAGTGCTTGACATGTTTCAGCAAATGCTATAAATTTGCTTCCTAAATGCTATGATTACTATTGCTACAAATGTACAATAGGTCACAGTACTAATATTAAACAGAGAAGAGTAGGTTGGAAACATATAAAGCACCAATAGGGCTGCTGATTGAGTAAATTATTCAATGGAATGTTTCACAATAGAAATCTCATTATTGAACAGCTAGTATCTAGGAATTATTACTATATAATGTTAAGTGAAAAAAGCAGGTCTCTAAATTATATATATTGTGTTACATTATACAACATGAACCCAAGGCATGATTACGGATGATTCTAATTAGTTCCTTTATACTTTTCCGATTTTTCAAATTTCCACCATGAACACAAACTGCTTTTATGAAAACTTACTCAGAAACAGCTATCCAAAAACTTGACCACCTTCAGAAAAATGTTACTCAAAATATCAATATTTAAGCCAACTCAAAATAGAATATGCTTTGACCAAATGTTCATATTACTCATTTAATAGACATATGGAGTCTTAGGATAGAATGAGTCTGAAATCACTTTAGAATGTGCTACCTGACCTTATCTCTACAATACTTGACCATCACAACTAGATTCAAGCTCCTTCAGGTTTCCCAGTCATTTCATGCACCCCTTAGTTTCCATAGAGCTCTGGAACATGGTTGTCCATAGCAAGAACTTGATGCTTACTAGTAACAAGCATAACTCTCAAGTACTCAAAGGAAACAGTTTACATACTTATTCATTATTTATCCCCTTAAAACTTCCAAAAGAGAATCTCAGATCGCTTATAGTAAAAAGTTTGTAGAAAACATCTTTGTTGGATTTAGAAAAAAATTAGTGAAAGAAACAAATATGCCCCCAGTTTAAGCCTGTGTACTAATATTGAGCCTTATTTTACATTTATTCTGGGGCTTTGTGGCAGTCAAGAAAAAAAGGAAAATAGATGGTATGATTACCATTTGATTTTTAAAGTACACATACCAACAATTTGAATGAAAGCACATTTTTTGGTACCAGTTCTTAAATATGTTTATTCCTTTCCAAAGAGTATAGAATAACAGATGAATGTGTCCTTAATAACCTCCCCTTTGTAAAGAAAATACAGAAACAATCTTTCTTGCTCTCACCTTTGATCAATGCCAATGGGGGTAACACTAGAACACATGCCATCAAAGAGAGGGCCAAGCAATTGACACCCCATTTCTTTGCTCTCTGGCGATGTTACTTGATACAAGCTTAGAACTTCCATACCTGTAGGAATAAGTAGATATCCTCATAAGTGCCCTTAATGATGATCCCTTCCTTAGCACTTTTGATGGGCGCAGGATGGCAATCAATTTAAGAGAGAGTTAGAGCCTGGAATGCAAACAGTAGATGTTGCTGATTAAAGAACAATCCACATGCTTAAAACTATACGCATGCACTCAACAAGGTTGAGATTCTGTTTTTAAAGTCTATATATATATATATATATATAGGATAAAGGAAGTGTTAAGAGTCCCTCAGTCGTGTCTGACTCTTTGAGACCCCGTGGATTGTAGCCCGCCAGGCTCCTCTGTCCATGGGATTCTCCAGGCAAGAATACTGGAGTGGGTAGCCATTTCCTTCTCCAGAGAAACTTCCCAACCCAGGGATCAAACCTGAGTCTTCCACACTGCAGGGAGATTCTTTACCATCTGAGCCACCAGGGAAAAGTGAAAGTGAAAGTCTCTCAGTCATGTCTGACTCTGTGACCCCATGAACTATACAGTCCATGGAATTCTCCAGGCCAGAATATTGGAGTGGGTTGCTGTTCCCTTCTCCAGGGTATCTTCCCAACCCAGGGATCAAACCCAGGTCTCCCGCATTGCAGGCAGTTTCTTTACCAGCTGAGCCACAAGGGAAGCCTGAGCTACCAGGTAAGCCATATATATATATATATATATACATATATATATATATATATATATGAAAGGAAATAGATAAGTAAAGGTTCTATTTGAAGAATCTTTTGATGCTCTAATTTTGTTCCTATTTATTTCAGGATATTCTCAAGTAGGCATTTATTTGGGAACAAAAGAAAAATCAAATCTTTCTTTCTGGTACACTATCAGATTATCTTAGAGAAGTTGAAAGAATAAATTTGAGATGTGGATACTCTTGTTTTATCTCACACTCTTCCAGTTAGTGGTTTCTCATGACTTTACATAAGTCTTTAATCATTCTGAGCCTCACTTTTCTTCCATCTATATAATGAAAAACATGGACTTGATGAGGTCTAAGAGCTCTTGCAGTTCTGACATTAACGTTTTTCCTTTTTTTAAAACATATTGGTTATGGTTGAGATTGAGCAAATCTTGCTTGTTGTCTCAATTTCTGGTTCACAATTCAGTTGAGGTCAGGCCTTGATTCTGAGAGCATTAGCCAATCAGCAAAAGTTGAACCTCTTTTTGGCATACAATTTATTCTGCAGGCTTGCTGAAATAACTAATAGAGCTAATCTCCAGGAAATAAACACGGGGTTTCTCCAAAGTTGCACTTTTAATAAATTTAAACTCAGCTCAAACTGACAAAATCTTCCTAACTCCCCCACCCCCACAAAGCTCATTACTCTCTTCTTTGTGCTTTGTCTCTCTAACTTTAGAAATGTTGATATTGTTACCCTACTATGTTAAACTTATTTGTCTGCATCCTATATAAGCTTGTGAGTTTCTTAAAGAAAAGGGCAAAGGTCTATTTAGTTTCATATCCTCAGCACAGCAAGTGGCACATTCTAAGCCCTCTATAAATGTTTATTAAACTGTTAACAAAAAGAGAAAGAAGTAAAAGAAAGAAGAAAGGAAAGCAAAGAAGGAAAGAAGGCAGGAAGGAGATGATTGGCTGCTTTATATCTGAGGTCATAACCCCATAGAAGTATAAAAGCAAATTTAATCGCCAGTTGGTTGTTCTTAAAACATCATAATTCTACCACCCAGCCAGGAGCCTTTTTTCCTAGAGAAGTGTAATAAGTCAAACATCTGGATGGAATAGGCTTTCTGAAAGTTCTTACTTTTGTCCACTTTGAATTTTACCTGCATCAGTTAGCGGGAGAGATTTTTAATTAGGATTTTATGAAGCCAACAAAAGAGCAACCAAACCCCTCAGTATAGCAAGAGTTGTGTGTGTTTTCTGATGCTTGTATATAAGAAGCTTGTATGCAGGGAGCTCCAAGGATATACAGTGGGATCCTCATCATAATTTCCACTGGGGACAGCTGCAAACCCTCAGCAAATGTGGCTAAAGGCATAACCTGTTCTGCTCTAGTAAGCCTTCTTTTTAGGCGCCCCAGTCCTCTTCTGTGTGTGCCATGCTATTCTTATCCTACAGCTGTCCATGTTAGTCCTTTGGGTCAGGGCCTCTATTACTATTTGAAGAAAATCTTTTAGCTTTTGCTGACCCAACTGCATGTGATTAAATTTAGTTTTTACTGGTGGTATTGCCAAGGCACTTTGTCTCTATGTATGAGACAGGTTGGCAAAACCAAGGCAGGGCTGCTAGTCTTAGAAACTGGGGTATTACAGACTTCTAAGATATTTATTAAGTTTCATTACTGTCTTAAGCATTGGAGATAAAAGTATGAGCAAGATACGGATCTTCCAGACAGAGCACCCCATTTTTAATATGATCTTAAGACAGGTAAACAGAATACAATGCAATCTGAAATTCGTGTAGAAGACTAGGAGCAGAATTAAGGGACAGACCAGCTAAAACTGCCCAGGCAGGTAGGAAGGCTCAAAGAGAACATGACATTTGAATGGATTTTTGAAGGATGAATAAGAGTGTGCTTGAGAGAGAAAAAGAGAAGGACTTTCAAGCAGAAGGAAAAGAAGCAAAGCATAGGAAGTAAGGACTAGAGGACTAGAATTAGGGATAGGAATTAAGGATCAGTCAAAAGCCCAGTTATCTGAGTGTATTATTGGGACCACAGCCAGACTATTATCAGAGGCTTACTGCTAACTCCCCAAAGCATTGAGCTGTAACAGTCTTTCTGCTTAAGATGAAGCTTGTCCTAGAGATACAGGCAGGAGTCAGCCTAGAGATGCAAGTCAATTGGGTCCAGCATTTGGAAAGAACTTGATGACCAGCTAGGTACTGATCTTAGCCAAAACTAGAGGAGAGACGGGCAAGATTATAAAGGATTTACCAGGTGAGAGAGCCGAATCTTCTAACTACAATTTCTCGGCAATCCCCTGATGTAAAGTACGCGGAGAGAGAAACATCAGCTCCAGTCGTCAAAAACCAAAACTGACTTAGTTCCTAGAGAAAGAAAAATTTGGCCAGCAGGTCTCTTTGGTGTTCCTGTTGAGTTAGGCAGGCCTGGGGCCCCAAGATGCTTAGGAGAAGTTTCAGCTACCTGAGGAATAGTTATAAACCTTGGTCACCACTGCCCTCTTCTTTTTTTTTTTTTTTTAACTAAGGATTATTGGATTATATTGACTCCACAGGGAACAAGGAATGTGTACTCGAGTTACTTGTATATCTGAATGCCTTCCTGGTGTGCAGTAAACATCTGTTAAATTGGATTCCCCAGGAGATACATCCACACTATCTTCAACCCACCTCCAAAACCACAGGAAAAAAAGCATCAGCCTTCACAGGCCCGCCAAAACTAAGAAGCATCCCCGAAGTGACTGTCTTCTTTAAGGACATTCGGTTTTCAAGATTTTAGCTGCCTGTCAGCAACTTGTTAACTTCCATCCACGTTGTCACCACCTCCTCCGTCGTCCACATTACTCTGCAAATGCGTCCTTCCCATCCAGCCAGGGAGACCCCGACTCGTGAAGCAAGGAGCCCTCGGTACGGCACCAGCACCGCCCCCCACTCCTTGCTGGGGAATGGAGGGGAAGGGAGAGGAGTCCTCTGTATTTGAGGGCGCCCTTTTGGAAGAATCCAGAGGCGGCCCGAGGTCGAACGGAATCCCGGTGCGCGAGAAAACGCTCCCGGAGGTCACTGCCTGGGCGCCGGGAGCAGCGCAGCTGGCCCCAGCGGCCCGGGCGGGGCGGGGTCGGAGATGGGGGGCGGGGCGAGGAGCGGCGGGCCCCCCTCCCGCCCCTCCCGCCCCTCCCGCCCCTCCCGCCCCTCCAGCGCGCAAGCGCAGGCGCGCGAGTGCGGAGGCGGCCGGGAGGGCGGCGGAGCCGGCGGCGCGGGAAGATGGCGGCGGCGGCGACGGCGGCCGCGGAGCAGGTCTGTGAGCCCCGCCGCAGCCGGGGGCTGGAGGGCCGGGGGAGGCCGGGGTCCTGCCGGTGAGGTCCTCCGTAGGACCGGCAGGCGGGGACCGGGGCGCGAGGGCGGGCTCCGCGGGGCGGGGCTGGGCGGGAGGAGCTGTCCGCAGCCCGGGTTGCTGGCGAAGGCCGGGCGGGACCCCGGGCAGGGGCTCCGGGGCGGATAAGGGGTAGCCAGCCGCGGGCTCCCGGCCTGGCCTGGCTGTCCCTCGGCGGGGTCAGCAGGGGCGCTGTCCTGGAGGCCCGGGATGGGGTCGTGGCAGCCGGGAGCCTCCGCCAGGACGTACCGGGGACATGTCCTGCTCCGTGGCCAGCGAAGATGCGGGTAAAAATAGCCCCAGCCAACGAGCCGCCAGCCTCCGCTGATACCAGCCAAGAAACAGTCAGCTGTTGTTGGGTATCAGCTTGCGGCCACTTGTGTGCCGTCCCCCTAGGCTGACAGCCACGTTTCTCCTCCCGCTTTGGTTCTGGAGACTAAGTCACCAGTCAGTATAAGACTGTCTCCTACCCAGTTGGTTTAAAATCATTTTTAATAAATGCTTTATCAAGTATTTCCTAATCTGCATTGTAAACTTGTAACTTAGAATAGCTTAAAAGGCTATTTTCTTCCCAAAAAGCAGGCTATACATTATGCACACATTTACTCACACACACACACACACACACCTACACCTGTAGTTACTAGAGTGATTTGTTATAATAAAAATAATTTTGATAGTCGCTTCCCCCCGCCTTAATTATTATCTTCCTTAAAAAAGAAGCTGTGGTAGGATAGTTTCTTTGGAAAAGTCTCATTCTTCAGCATTGTTGAAAAAAATAAATGAGCCAAGTAGCCAGCATTCTGTTTTCAGAAAAATCTTGTCTGGAAAGATTTTCTTAAGTAATTAACTGCCTTTAGAGACAGAGTAGGTAGATATCACTGGAACAGTCATGCTGAGCGCCGTGAAAAATAAAAGACATGACATCTGCCTTCAAAGTTTAAGTCAAACTGCCAGATAAAAGCAGAAAAATCAGCTAAAGACGGTAGGCAAGCTACAGGACCTAACAATAAAATGTAAAGGAATGAGTGAAATTGAAAGGAGACAAAGCTTCTTGAGTTGTTGAGATTGAAATTGTCCCTTGCTTTTGTGATTTCCCTCCTGAATTATCAGCACCTGTTTTAGGGGGTTCATTTTTCATCTGCATCACCTATTGATATTCTTGAAGTTCCACCTAGTTTCTATTCTTGCTTTAGACATAGACTGGGCAATCTGATCCATCCCTTATTCTCCACTTCAGAGTTAGGTATTTATGTCTCCAGTTGGAATTTAACTGAATTTTCCACAGGCACCCCAAACTCAGAAATTTTTAATGGTGAATGGTGCATCACGCTCACCATTAAAAGGGCTACAACCATTCATTCAGTTGGTTCACCTTGCCACAGACTTGGGAGCAGGACTGGCTCAAGGGAGCTCAGAATGGACCCACCTCTGGGTTAATACTCTGCTCTCCCAGGCTTGGTACTTGAACAGAGAACCTCACGTTTTCTTTTTGCTCTAGACCCCACAAATTATGTATCAGGCCCTACTTGGGGGTCATATTAGATCCCCCTATCACACTCACATCCAATCACTAGGTCCATTCAGTTCTACCTCTTAAGGCCTCTCCCGAATCTTGATGCACAGTGTCAAAATTCAGTCAAGCCCTCATTTGAACTGTTAAGGAAACCTGCTGTTGATATCTCCATCTCTAAACTCATCTATTCCCGTTCAACTCTTTTTGGTTTAATTTTGCTATCATGCAAATCTGTATCACTAACCTATTTTAAATCCCCATTTCCTTCAGAATAGAGTCTCTCATTCTTGATGTGGTACTTATATCTACTCATTTGTTGATCCCTAACCACATCTTGGGGCTTCCCAATGGCTCAGTGGTAAGGAATCTGCCTGCAAAGCAGAAGACCCAGGTTTAATCCCGGGGTGGGGAAGATCCCCTGGAGGAGGGCATGGCAACCCACTCCAGTATTCTTGCCTGGAGAATCCCATGAACAGAGGAGCCTGGCGGAGTTCAGTCCATAGGGTTGCAAAGAGTCAGACACGACTAAAGTGACTTAGCATGCAAGCACAACTACATCGCATTTCTCATTTTGTCCATTCGTATACTCATCTTCTCCACCATCCATATAAAATTACCAATGTTAGTTTGTACAAGATGACCTCTACTCAGTTTCATGATGTTTCCTCTGCCTGGAATGCCTTTCTCTGTACTTTACTTGGCTAACTTCTGTTTGTCCTTCAATGTCCAACTGAAGCCCCAGCTTTTTTGAAGAATCTTCAACTGATGAGCTTACTTGATGAGTCAAAGGGTATTCCTCTTATGCACTCTTTCAGTTTCATTGCTTTACAACTGCACTTGCCATGTTGAACTGTAATTGCTAGTGGCTCCATCTGTCTACTCTGGTGGCCTGTAAGTAAGTTTGTTGAAAGTAGGTGCTGTGCCTTGCACATCTTGGTAGTCTGGAACATCTGGCATATAGTAACTCGTCCGTAAATGGCAAGTGCAAAGAATGAAATATACTGATGTGCATGAATTGACAGAGAAAAGTAAATAATTCATCCCAGGAAGGTAAGATTTGCCCTGTCTCTCATGTAGACCTGTATTCACACTCTGGCTAAGACTTCTAAATTGCCCATCTGACATCACTGTCATAACTCTATACTGGATCTGTGAAAATTAGAAGCAAGCTCGCTTTCCCTAAGATATTCTACTTCCTTTGGCCGAAAAACTACCAAAATACAAATTCAACTCTAAAATGTTTGCAACAACAACGCGCCCTCATAGCTTCTGCACCTCATGTGCATACACAACCTACACGACTTTTTTCAGCAACTTGTTTTGTGTTAAACCTGTTGAATAGATTGAGTGATCATCTGCAAAGCCTTTCTTACCGCTTCAGTTCAATTCAGTCGCTTGGTCGTGTCCAACTCTGCGACCCCATGAACCGCAGCACACCAGGCCTCCCTATTCTTCACCAGCTCCTGGAGTCCACCCAAACCCATGTCCATTGAGTTGGTGATGCCATCCAACCATCTCATCCTTTGTCGTCCCATTCTCCTCCTGCCCTCAATCTTTCCCAGCATCAGGGTCTTTTCAAATGAGTCAGCTCTTTGCATCAGGTAGCCAAAGTATTGGAGTTTCAGCTTCAACATCAGTCCTTCCAATGAACACCCAGGACTGATCTCCTTTAGGATGGACTGGTTGGATCTCCTTGCAGTCCAAGGGACTCTCAAGAGCCTTCTCCAACACCACAGTTCAAAAGCATCAATTCTTGGGTGCTCAGCTTGCTTTCTAGTCCAACTCTCACATCCATACATGACCACTGGAAAAACCATAGCATTGACTAGATGGACCTTTGTTGACAGAGTAATGTCTCTGCTTTTTAATATGCTGTCTAGGTTTGTCATAGCTTTCCTTCCAAGGAGTAAGCGTCTTTTAATTTCATGGCTGCAGTCACCATCTGCAGTGATTTTGGAGCATCTATTTCTGCTTTATTGACTATGTCAAAGCCTTTGACTGTCTGGATCACAATAAACTGTGGAAAATTCTGAAAGAGATGGGAATACCAGACCACCTGACCTGCCTCTTGAGAAACCTGTATGCAGGTCAGGAAGCATCAGTTAGAACTGGACATGGAACAACAGACTGGTTCCAAATAGGAAAAGGAGTATGTCAAGGCTGTATATTGTCACCCTGCTTATTTAACTTATATGCAGAGTACATCATGAGAAACGCTGGGCTGGAGGAAGTACAAGCTGGAATCAAGATTGCCAAGAGAAATATCAATAACCTCAGCTATGCAGATGACACCACCCTTATGGCAGAAAGTGAAGAAGAACTAAAGAGCCTCTTGATGAAAGAGAAAGAGGAGAGTGAAAAAGTTGGCTTAAAGCTCAACATTCAGAAAACTGAGATCATGGCATCCGATCCCATCACTTCATGGGAAATAGATGGGTAAACAGTGGAAACAGTGTCAGACTTTATTTTCTTGGGCTCCAAAATCACTGCAGATGGTGATTGCAGCCATGAAATTAAAAGACGCTTACTCTTACCGCTTGGTGGAGTTTAAAAAATTTTGTTTGCCACATAACCCACAATGATTATCCTTGTCTTTTTCTGTTTTCCACAAGCCCTCAACCAGCCTGCTATCCCTGCAACCACAGTAAGATTCCAGCTTCCCTGTCCGCTCTTTATTGAGAGATGTCCTTGCCTTTTACATCCCGAGGAAAAATAGAAATGGTTTCTCTTCCTGGTGTGAACCATTTGAATGAAGTGGGAGCCCACCTTTAAGACTCTCCTGTACATTCACTTTCTTTCCTGTCTCCTGGAGGATCTTATTTCCCTCATTACTCTGCCCTACTCTGAGGTATCTGATCTTTGTCCTTCTTGGCACGTTTCCCTCTGCCATCAAACATGTGAGTCTTCCTACAAATGGTTGGAGGGAAGGGACAGAAAGACCCTAACAACAAGAACAAGCACAGTTTTCCTCTGACTGTACATAATTCTTTACTTACAGTCTTCTCTCTTAATGAAAATAAATGTACACTTGCTGGCATCTTTTCAGGACTGTTTGTACTTAGCAGTTTGCTACCCAGGGTTTGAAAATCACAGAGGCGATTCTTCCCATATTGAGTTCAGCAATGCTGCACATCCTTAGGTTTCTTGTATTTCTCATTTTCCATTGTTCCTGCACCAAGTTTTCCAAGAGTACTTCCTTGGCTCTTTGTTCTTTTGCTCTATACAAGGGTTCCCTGACTTCCGGGACCCGATGCCTGACGATCTGAGGTGTAGCTGATGGAATAATAATAGAAATAAATGCACAATAAATGTAATGCCCTTGAATCATCCCAAAACCATCCCCCTACACCCCAGTCTGTGGAAAAATTGTCTTCCGTGATACTGATCCCTGGTGCCACAAAAAGGGTTGGGGACCACTGCTTCATGTTGTTTTCTTACAGTAGACCGATATTAGTCTCATAGATTTAATTTACTTTGAAGCTGAAGACTCTCCAATTCGAATCTCAGGTCCTGACTGACCTAACACCTCGTCCACCCTTCTCATCGCCTTCGAGGCATGTGATGGTCTCTCACTCAGCTCAAAAGCAGCATATGTAAGAGCCCCCTGCCTCACTCCCCATGTTTAAGTAGTCACCATTCAGTAAACGTGAGTGGCTTCAGATTCACTTAATTCTTCTCTTGAAGTGTATTTTTAATCTCTCCTTTTTCATCCCACCTGTTTTAGGCCCTCAATACCTTGGGTCTTCCTTCCGACAACATCCCAGCAGCCTACTTGCTAATATTCTCCTCTTTCCTGTGTCTCCTGCAAATACTCACACATTTAGCATCCTGAAACATATACTGTTCATATTCAGAGACCTCTGGTTACTCGCAAATAAACAGATGTAAAGACTAGACTTTGTTCACAGGTGTCCCCAAACTTCCACAGCCTGTCCTCCTCTGCACCTTGATCTGGCCTGCATTGCCAGATCTGACCCACCTGCTCCTTCTGGCTTCCCTGACACCTCCAAGCCATGCTGTCTCTTCTCCCATGAGCTCCACAGCATGTATTGTCTGCACTGGTGATCTTGGCATCGGAGCACACAGAATACATTATTACATTGCTAACTATGTGTATACTAGCTTTGTGTACCCAAATCACGTTTGTAATACCCAGAGGATAAGGATCTTGTCCTGTATTTCTTTTGTATTCCTATGTATGGGGTTAATGTTAAAGCCTAAAGAGTTTAAAAAATGCTTATTCAATAAATTAATTTTCTCAAAGCTCTCAAAAATATGAAAGTTGGGCAGTAAGCATTTCTACTCCTTCCTTTTATGTTCATGATATACCAAATAATCACCTACAATGTCATTCAACCATAGTCAGAGGTTCTCAAATTTTTTGGTCTCAGGTTCTCTTTATACTCTTCAAAATGACTGAGAATCCCAAAGAGAACAAGCTGTGGGTTTGTAGGGGAAAATCTAGAGAAATTAAGTCTGAAGGAATCTCTGACATCTAAAATTATCAAACGCACTCATTTCAGTAAAACATCATTGAGTGCCTTGTTGTTGTTGTTCAGCCGCCAGGTTGTGTCTCTCTCTCTCGAGACCCCGTGGACCGCAGCACACCAGGCCTCCCTGTCCTTCACCAAGTCCCGGAGTAGACTCAGATTCACGTCCATTCACCTTATCTTCGACAAAGGAGGCAAGGATATACAATGGAAAAAAGACAACCTCTTTAACAAGTGGTGCTGGGAAAACTGGTCAACCACTTGTAAAAGAATGAAACTACAACACTTTCTAACACCATACACAAAAATAAACTCAAAATGGATTAAAGATCTAAATGTAAGACCAGAAACTATAAAACTCCTAGAGGAGAACATAGGCAAAACCCTCTCCGACATAAATCACAGCAGGATCCTCTAGGACCCACCTCCCAGAATATTGGAAATAAAAGCAAAAATAAACAAATGGGACCTAATGAAACTTAAAAGCTTTTGCACAACAAAGAAAACTATAAGCAAGGTGAAAAGACAGCCCTCAGATTGGGAGAAAATAATAGCAAACGAAGCAACAAAGGATTAATCTCAAAAATATACAAGCAGCTCCTACAGCTCAACTCCAGAAAAATAAATGACCCAATCAAAAAATGGGCCAAAGAACTAAACAGACATTTCTCCAAAGAAGACATACAGATGGCTAACAAACACATGAAAAGATGCTCAACATCACTCATTATCAGAGAAATGCAAATCAAAACCACAATAAGGTATCATTACACGCCAGTCAGGATGGCTGCTATCCAAAAGTCTACAAGCAATAAATGCTGGAGAGGGTGTGGAGAAAAGGGAACCCTCTTACACTGTTGGTGGGAGTGCAAACTAGTACAGCCACTATGGAGAACAGTGTGGAGATTTCTTTAAAAACTAGAAATAGAACTGCCATATGACCCAGCAATCCCACCTCTGGGCATACACAGCAAGGAAACCAGATCTGAAAGAGACACGTGCACCCCAATGTTCATCGCAGCACTGTTTATAATAGCCAGGACATGGAAGCAACCTAGATGTCCATCAGCAGACAAATGGATAAGGAAGCTGTGGTACATATACACCATGGAATATTACTCAGCCGTTAAAAAGAATTCATTTGAATCAGTTCTAATGAGATGGATGAAACTGGAGCCCATTATACAGAGTGAAGTAAGCCAGAAAGATAAAGAACATTACAGCATACTAACACATATATATGGAATTTAGAAAGATGGTAACAATAACCCTGTATACAAGACAGAAAAAGAGACACAGATGTACAGAACAGACTTTTGGGCTCTGTGGGAGAAGGCGAGGGTGGGATGTTTCGAGAGAACAGCATCGAAACATGTATATGTTTCGAGAGAACAGCATCGAAACATGTATATTATCTAAAGTGAAACAGATCACCAGCCCAGGTGGGATGCATGAGACAAGTGCTCTGGCCTGGTACACTGGGAAGACCTAGAGGGAACAGGTAGAGAGGGAGGTGGGAGGGGTGATCAGGATGGGGAATACATGTAAATCCATGGCTGATTCATGTCAATGTATGACAAAAACCACTACAATATTGTAAAGTAATTAGCCTCCAACTAATAAAAATAAATGAGAAAAAAAAAAATCCACGTCCATTGAGTCGGTGATGCCATCCAGCCATCTCATCCTCTTTCGTCCCCTTCTCTACCCTCCTTCAGTCTTTCCCAGCATCAGGGTCTTTTCAAATGAATCAGTTCTTCACATCAGGTGGCCAGAATATCAGAGTTTCAGCTTCAGCATCAGTCCTTTCAATGAATATTCAGGACTCATTTCCTTTAGGAAATGGTTGGATCTCCTCGCAGTCCAAGGGACTCTCAAGAGTCTTCTCCAACACCACAGTTCAAAAGCATCAATTCTTTGGCACTCAGCTTTCTTCACAGTCCAACTCTCACATCCATACATGACCACTGGAAAAACCATACCCTTGACCAGACGGACCTTTGTTGGCAAAGTAATGTCTCTGCTTTTTAATATGCTGTCTAGGTTTGTCATAACTTTCCTTCCAAGGAGTAAGCGTCTTTTAATTTCATGGCTGCAATCACCATCTGCAGTGATTTTGGAGCCCAAGAAAATAAAGTCTGCCACTGTTTCCACTGTCTGCCCATCTATTTGCCATGAAGTGATGGGACCAGATGCCATGATCTTAGTTTTCTGAATGTTGAGCTTTAAGCCAACTTTTTCACTCTCCTCTTTCACTTTCATCAAGAGGCTGTTTAGTTCTTCTTCACTTTCTGCCATAAGGGTGGTGTCATCTGCATATCTGAGGTTATTGATATTTCTCCTGGCAATCTTGATTCCAGGTAGGACTATTCAAAGCAGGACTATTAAAGTGGAAGTCTGTTATCAGAGTGTTATCTACAACCCTTCTCAGTACAGTTGTGTCCCCACTTGGAGCCTGCAACTCAGCATGTGTATACATGCATGCTAAGTCACTTCAGTTTTGTCCAACTCTTTGCAAGCCTCTGGACTGTAGCCCACCAGGCTGTGTCCGTGGGGATTCTCCAGACAAGAATACTAGATAGAGTGGGTTGCCACGCCCTCCTCCAGAGGATCTTTCCAACCCAGGGATCAAACCGTGTCTCCTGCGTTGGCAGGTGGGTTCTTTGGCACTAGCATCACCTAGGAAGCCCCAGTGCAACATGACTTGAGGTTTATTAGTAGAAAATGTATCACTAACCAATTTAGCTTTCTTTCCTTAAGAATTTGCACCTAACAAATAATGCATCCAAAATAGAGGTATAGCTACTCCATTGTGTTCTGTTTTGTTTTTAGCAAAGTTCCAATGGTCCTGTGAAGAAGTCCATGCGTGAGAAGGCTGTTGAGAGAAGGAATGTCAATAAAGAGCACAACAGTAACTTTAAAGCCGGCTATATTCCAATCGATGAAGATCGCCTCCATAAAACAGGACTGAGAGGGAGAAAGGGCAATTTAGCCATCTGTGTGATTATCCTCCTGTTTATCCTGGCTGTCATCAATTTAATTGTGAGTATTTAGCATGGAGTATTGTTTTCTTAATTAGCATGAGGAATTTTTCTTCTCTTTTTAGTGGAATCATGGTAAAGAGTCTACCTGCAGTGGGAGACCCAGGTTTAGTCCATCCCTCAGTTGAGAAGATCCCCTGGAGAAGTAAATGGCAGCCCACTCCAGTATTCTTGCCTGGAGCGTTCCATGGACAGAGGAGCCTGGCGGGCTACAGTCCATGGGGTTGCCAGGAGTCAGACACGACTTGTTTTTTGGCATGTAGCTTTACTGTACTTTGCCTTTACTGCATGTTTTACAGAGTGAAGGTTTGTGGCAGCCTTGTCCCAGGCATGCCTGTTAGTGCCGTTTTTCCAGCAGCATCTGCTCACTTCAGTCTCCTTGTCACAGCTCAGGAATTTTCACTATATCTCAGAGTTTTTCTCACTATTATATTTCTTATGGTATTCTCTGACCAGTGATCTTTAATATTACCATTGTAATTGTGTGGGGTTCCCACTATCCACATCCATAAAAGATGGTGAATTTAATTGATAAATGTTGTTTGCATTCTGATGGCTCCATCCTCTAGCCCTTCCCCCTTTCACTCTTTCTCTCCCTCTACTCAAAGTGAAGTGAAGTGAAGTCACTCGGTCATGTCTGACTCTTGTCAGGCTCCTCTGTCCATGGGATCTCACAGGCAAGAGTACTGGAGTGGGCTGCCATTTCCTTCTCCAGGGGACCTTCCCGACTCAGGGGTCTAACCTGGGTCTCCTGCACTGCAGGCAGACTCCTTACTGGCTGAACCATTCCCTGAGAGGCCATTCCCATGGCCTCTTAAGTGTTCAAGTGAAAGGAGGAGTTGCAGGTATCTCTCAGTTTAAATCAAAATTTAGATATGACTAAGCTTAGTGAGGAAGGTACATGACAAGCTGAGATTAGCTGAAAGCTCGGTCTCTTATGCCAAACACTTAGACAAGTTGTGAATGCAAAGAAAAGCTCCTTAAAGGCAATTGAAGGTCCTGCTCTAGGGAATTCCTTGGTGTTTCAGTGGTTAGGATTTGACCCTTTGACTGCCAAAGTGCCCAGTTCAATCCCTGGTCAAGAAATGAAGATCTCACAAGCTGTGCAGCACAACAACGACAAAAAACTTAATTCCTTTTCTAGAGAACACACTAGTGGTGAGAAAACAAAACAGTTTTATTGCTGATACAGAAAGTTTTACTTGTCTGGGTGGAAGATCAAACCAGCCACAAAACTCCCTTAAGTCAAAGCCAAATCCAGAGTAACCAACAGCCTTTAATTCTATGAAGGCTGAGAGAGGTGAGGAAGCTGCAGAGGTTTGAAGCTAATGGATGTCGGTTCATAGTGTTTAAGAAAAAAGGCTCTCCATCACAAGAAAGTACAAGGTGAAATAACCTGTGCTGATACAGAAGCTGCAACTAGTTATCCAGAAGACCTAGCTAAGATCATTACTGGAGGTGACTTCCCTAAATGACAAATTATCAGTGCAGACAAAACAGCCTTATATGGAAGAAGATGCCATCTAAGACTTTTGTAGCTAGAGAGGAGAAGCCAATGCATGGCTTCAAAGCCTCAGAGGACAGGCTGATTCTCCTGTCAGGGGCTGAGATAGCCAGTGACTAAGTTGCATCCCGCACTTATTTGCCATTTGGAAAATCCTAGGACCCTAAGAATTATGCTAAATCTTCTGTGTCTGGGCTCTATAAGTGGAACAACCACGTCTGAATAAGTGCACACTTGTTTACAACATAGTTTACTGAATATTTTAAGCCCACTGTTAGATTTGCTGCTCAGAAAAAAAAAAAAAGTTTCTTTCAAAATGTTACTGCTCACTGACGATGCATCAGTCACCCGAGAGCTCTGATAGAGATGCACAGTGTTATTTGTAGTGTAGATGTAGTGTTGTTTTCATGCCTGGTAACGCAACATCCAGTCTGCAGCCCATCGATCAAGCAATAATTTTGACTTCTAGGTCTTATTAGGAAATACATTTTTTTATTAAAAAAAATACATTTTTTAAGGATAACAGCTACCATAGATAGTGACTCCTCTGATGGATCTGGGCAAAGTAAGTTGAAAAGCCTTTGGAAAGAATTCATTATTCCAGATGCCATCAAGAACAGTGGGGATTTATGGGAAGAGGTCAAAATATCAATGTAAACAGGATTTTGAAAGAAGTTGATTGCAGTCCTTATGATTGACTTTCAGGGGTTCAAGACTTCAGTGGATCAAGTAACTGTAGACGTGGTAGAAATATCAAGATAATTAGAAGTAGAGCCTGAAGATGTGATAAATTACTACCATCCCCCTGGTAAAGGATAAGGAGTTGCTTCTTACAGATGAGCAAAGGAAGTGGTTTCTTGAGATGAAATCTCCTCCTGAGGGAGATGCTATGAAGATTATGGACATGACAATAAAGGATTTAGACTTTTACATAAATTTAGTTGATAAAGCAGTGGCAGGTCCTGCACAGAGATGCCTCAAAGCCTTGTTAAGAATGTTTGGATCTCCATGAAGCCCTACTATACCCACATTTACCTGGAGATTTGGGTAGGCATGGCTTCATCATTTATAAAATCAGGAGTGCTGATAAAAGAGGTAAAGCCTTGAAAGCTTCCAGTCCTGCACCTGCTCGTGGTCATCATTAACCAGCTTTACTTGAGTGGGACGTAGGTCTGACTGTGTTGTGGGAACACGGGACGTTGTGTATGCTTGTAGCAGTGCTGCTGCCCTCGGGCATGAATAAATGTGCCTGTGAGGACTCACACAAACACACACACACACACACACACACACAATAATAAAAGCAGTAGCAGGATTTGAGAGGGTTGGCTCCAATTTTGAAAGAAGTCCTACTGTAGGTAAAATGCTATCAAACAGCTGTGTGTACTACAGAGAAATCATGAAAGGAAGAGTCAGTGCAGCAAACTTCATTATCATCTTATTTTTAAAAATTGCTGCAGCCACCCCAGGCCTTCAGCAACCACCACCCTGATCTGTCAGCAGCCATGAATGTCAAGGCAAGACCCTCCACCAGCCAAGAGTTTATACTCACTAAAGGCTCAGGTGATAGCATTTTTTTTTAGCAAAAAAGTACTTTTTAATTAAGGTATGTACATTTTTTTTGACCTCACTTCATGGCTTGCAGGATCTTAGTTCCCTGACTACAGATCAAACCCAGATCCTCAGTAGTGAGAGTGCTGGGTCCTAACCACTGGACTATGAGGTGTACCAACAGGATCCCTGAAAGTTGTTTTTTTAGACGTAATGTTGTTGCATGCTTAATAGACTACAATATAGTGTAACCTTAAGTTTTGTATGCACTTGGAAGCCAAAAAAGTTTGTGTGACTTGCTTTATTACAATATTCACTTTATTGCTATTTTCTGGAACCAAACCCACAATATCTATGAAGTATGCCTGTATATGTTTTATCTCTTACTGAATTTTAATGAATATTTTCTTTATGAAAACCTAGTGTGCTAATATATTGCCATCATCAACTTGAAAAATAGCCACAACCTAAAAGTTGAGAATTATGTTTTATTCTGCAAGTATTTTTAGGACTTCAGACCTGGTAGACAGCATATCAACTGACCCTGAGAGAACTGCTCTGAGGTGGTTAGGGGATGAGCCAGGTTATATAGAAGTTTTGCAACAAAGGGCAGGTAGTCTGAACATCAAAAGATGGCCAGATATCCCAGGTTAAAGAATTTATCACTTTCTGTGCACGGGAAGATCCAAGAATCTGAGTTTATGGAATCATTGCTTTCACATGCCTTTCAGCTCTCTGGAGCCCGTGTCCTGTGTTTTCCACATCCTGAGCGTCCCTGGAGCTCACCACAGGGGTTGGTTGCAGTCTGATGGCGGGTATTCTCCATCCTAAGTGTCCTTAGGGCTCATCCGCTCACACTGAAGGGCTGCAATTGCTGATGACTGTGACATCCTTGTTTTCTGATACAGCAGGAAGTACTTCATTTCTCACCGTGTACTAATTTTACTTAGAAAGAAAAATGTTTATAGACTCTTTCCTTTAAACAGCTTAACTTTTAAAAGATTAGCATCAACTCAACAGAAGAGACCTTTCCCAAGATGATGTTATTGCCTTCATCTCTCATAAAAATACACTCCTTCATGTTTTCTTTCAACTTTTCCCAAATTTACTTTTGCCTCCTCAGCTTAAAAATTGTGAACCTTGGATGCAGTAAAAGGTTACCTTTTGCAGTCCTGAATCTTTATTGTTGAAGAATGAAAGGACCTGAGGTAGACTAGTTTACACCAAGGTTTGAGGAGTTGGTATATTACCCTTTCCAAAGATAATTGCTTTCTTAAAGAAGGAGACTTTTTAAATGAATCTTTATTTATTCATTTATTTGGCTGTGTCAGGTCTCAGTTGTGGCACATGGGTTTAGTTGCCCGGTGACACGTGGCATCTTAGTTCCTTGGCCAGGGATCGAACTCATGTCCCCTGCATTGCAAGGCACATTCTTAACCACTGGACCACCAGGGAAGCCCCTTAAAGATGAAGACTCTTAACCCAAGGTTGACACTACCTGAGAGTTCAGCGTGACACCCTCTGGCCTGTGTGTGGATAGTCGTTTTCAGAGTCATTACTGGTGTCCCTAACACCGATCATGAACATGGATGCAGCAGTTCCAAAGTGATTCCCTTCACTGTATTCTTTACTTCTAACACTCTTAAGTTAGTCCTTGTATTTTATGTACATCCAAAACATTTGTGTCCAATTCTTCACTTAAATTGAAACGAGCTGAAACTGTAAGTAGCTTTACTAGGAACACATGTTCTGAATTTATTTTATTGAAAAGTTATGGTTAAGATGGCAAAAAAAAAAAAGAGACATTTTTCATCCCCTTCTGCTCTAAAAAGTTCAACCTAAGGTGACAATGTCAAGAAGCAGAAATATCTTGGAAGAAAGCAGGAGGCAGTCAGAATTCTAAATCATAATATTTGAAGACAAAAAGGAGGATGAGGAATGGCAACTTACCAGAGAAGAGAAACTGCATGTTGGGGAGGGGGTTGCAGAGGGCATTGGTGGAAGTGCCTTGCAGAATCCTGAAAAACCTCAGGAAGTGGAAGTACAGGTTCCTTGAAAAGCAGGCGTGAGAGGGGAACCGCAGAGAGCTTCTTTGAAAAATCTGTAGAAGGAGCCAAACGATCCCCAGCCCCGCTCCCCTTCCAGCCAGCAGTCACGAAGCTGCCCCTCCTCACCCTGCACTGAACCAAACGGGATTGTTTCTGCCTGAGGGTAGGCATGGGTTTCCACAGGAAAGCAGGAGAGTCCTGCACCCTGAGCCCTGAGGCTCCCTTATCCTCATCCCCCACCTCCAGCTCCCTGCACCAGGCTTGCATTCTCTGGGCAAGATCTGAATATGCTGACGCTTGGCAGGTCCCCGTGAAAAAGCTACCTAAACCCCCTACTGTGAGGCCTGTCAGTCACTGGCCCCACCCCACACAGACCTTTCCATGAACTTTTTATAACCTCTGTGTTAGATATGAACACAGAGCCACAGGGATCAGTAAACTTTTATGGAAAGGTCCCAGAATTGAGAAATGCTTGAAACCATTGGGTGCTTGAAAAGCACCCAAACCACGGAGAAAGTAGGAATTCAGGGAAATAGAGAAAAGGTAGCAAATGACAGTAAACTTAGATGTTCGCCAGCAGACGAATGAACAAGGAGGTTGTGGTACATATACACAGTATCAGGGCTTCCCTGATAGCTCAGTTGGTAAAGAATCCGCCTGTAATGCAGGAGACCCCAGTTTGATTCCTGGGTTGGGAAGATCCACTGGAGAAGGGATAGGCTGCCCACTCCAGTATTCTTGGGCTTCCCTTGTGGCTCAGCTGGTAAAGAATCCACCTGCAATGTGGGAGACCTGGGTTTGATCCCTGGGTTGGGAAGATCCCCTGGAGAAGGGAAAGGCTACCCACTCCTGTATTCTGGCCTGGAGAATTCCGTGCACTGTATACTCCATGGGGTCACAAAGAGTTGGACACAACTGAGTGACTTTCATTTACTTACTTACACACAATAGAATATTACTCAGCTATAAAAAGGAGCACATTTGAGTCAGTTCTAACGAGGTGGATGAAACTGGAGCCTGTTATACAGAGCGAAGTGCATCAGAAAGAGAAATAGCAATGCTGTATATTAACACATATGTATGGAATTTAGAAAGACAGTAACAATGGTCCTGTGTGCAAGGCAGCAGAAGAGACACAGATGTGAAGAACAGGCTTTTGGACCCTGTGGGAGGAGGCGAGGGTGGGACGATTTGAGAGAGTAGCATTGAAATGTGTATATTACCGTATGTAAAATAGACGACCAGTGCAGGTTCGATGCATGAGACAGGGCACTCACAGCCTGTGCTCTGGGCAACCCAGGGGGTGGGGTCGGGAGGGAGGTAAGTGGGGGATTCAGGATGGGGGGACATATGTGCACCCGTGGCTGATTCATGTCGATGTATGGCACAAACCATCACAGTATTGCAAACTAATTTTTTAAAAAAATAAAAACACTAAAATCATTATCTTCAGAGAAGTAAGAGGATATTGTGTCCATTAAACAAGGATACCATGCCATTAAAAAATAATTCAAGAATATAAAAAACTCATGGAAATACACACACATGGATGGGTAGATGAATGGATAGATAGGTAGGTAGATAGATACATAGATATTGGAAGAAAAAAGAAACTTCCACGAAATTCAACAAAATTAAAGAATTAATCCGTGAACTGCTGTTAATCGGAGTTTTAGAAAGAGGAGAGAACACACTAGGGAGAATGTTATCAAATAAATAAAGAAAATTTGAAAACTACCGTTCTGGGTCCGTGTGTGTGTGTTAGGTCACTTCAGTCGTACCTGAGTCTTTGCAGCACTATGGACCGTAGGCTGCCAGGCCCCTCTGTCCGTGGGATTCTCCAGACAACGGCACTGGAGGGGGTTGCTGTTTCCTACTCCAGGGGATTCCCCCCCCCAGAGATGGAAGTCTCCTGCGTTGGTAGGCAGGTACCTTACCACTAGTGCCACCCGGGAAGCCCATTCTGGGTCCAGCATATGCCTAAAAAAACTCACACCAAAGCTATCACTGTTAAAATTAAGGAGACCGGAATAAAGAGAAGATCCTAAAATCTTTGAGAGAAGTTTTTTGAAAGATTATGTATAAAGAACACAAAATCAGAGTGGCATCAGGCCTTTCAAAGGCAGTGCGGGAAACTAGCAGGCAGGAAAGCAAGGGCTTTAACATTCAGACAGAAAATAATTTCGAATCTAGGAATGTGTGTCAAGCTAAACTGTCAATCAAATGTGAAAGATTATAGACATTTTCTTAGCCATGCTCAAAAACCATTTACTTTCCATACATTCTTCCTAAGGAAGCCACAGGAGCCCGCTTTATTGAAAGCAGGCGCTACACCAAGAAGGCTGAAGACGAGGATGCAGGAAACACCCACGCCGGGAAAGAAGACGGAGGGCGTAGCGTGAAAGTGAAGGGAGAGCGCAGGGTGGCAGCCGTGAGGCGGACCCACAGGGCAAGGACAGGCTTCAGGCAGAAGATGAGGGGGCCAGAAAGAGTTCCCAGGAGAGGAAAACAGAACTAACACATTTTCTGGGAGGTTTGGACTTGTGGAACATTTTATTGAGACACATTTTACAGAAATGTTGGAGAGCTTGAAAAGACTTAGTCTGATATTCAGAGAAATTAAGCA
Source organism: Cervus elaphus (assembly GCF_910594005.1). Classification (NCBI taxonomy): domain Eukaryota; kingdom Metazoa; phylum Chordata; class Mammalia; order Artiodactyla; family Cervidae; genus Cervus; species Cervus elaphus. The sequence continues at coordinate 47,330,292 of NC_057820.1, forward strand.
AATGAGGGAAAGACAGGTATTAAACTCTGAAAGACACAAAGCCCAAGAAAAGAACCACCATCATAGTACAGCGTTGGGCTTAGTGTGAATAATATGTATATTGTCATAATGGCTGAGAGTACTGAACATGGATGGAACGTGGACTGGAGTTAGGGGAGAAGAAATATAAATGAGGTGAAATTCTCTGCTAAAATAGATTAATAGATGACAATCTAAAATTGACCAGTAAAGACATAACACACACATTATTTAGAAATATGGAGAGAAGTTCCAGACAAAAATAGCTAAAATTGCTTAAAGTGGACAAGATACAGAGGAGGTAAAAGAAATAAACTACTTCCTTTTTTTTTTTTACTTTTAGTTATTTGTATATAATACCTTGATTAAAATAAAATTGGTTTTGTTTGTGAGTGGAAACCCAGTTTATGTGTTTATGTCACTGATGAAACTATTTAGGAAGTTTAATCCTTTGGCAGCTACCTTTTCTGTTTGCTTTCAAGTTGTGTTAAGAATGTATGCTGCCTATCAACAGTGGGTTTGATTCCTTTTTTAGATAACACTTGTTATCTGGGCCGTGATTCGCATCGGACCAAATGGCTGTGATAGCATGGAGTTTCATGAAAGTGGTCTGCTTCGATTTAAACAAGTATCTGACATGGGAGTTATACATCCTCTCTATAAGAGCACAGTAGGAGGAAGACGAAACGAAAATTTAGTCATCACTGGCAACAATCAGCCTGTAAGTAACCATATTATTTGAGAAACATTAGAGAAAAATTCTTTGTAAAAACCTCAAGTTGATTGTTTGAAATGGATATTTTCCTTTAGAGAAAATTCATAATTATATTTGATAATATTGGCCTTCTAATCTATTAATATTCGGTATTTTCTTAATATTCTATGTTTTGTGTCATGGTAACATTTTCTGGGATAGATGTAAGTACTGTAAGAATGCATAGTTATTCTTTTCTCCTCCACATGAAGAAACCATTTTAAAAAGCATCTTCATCCCACTGTCGCCTTCCCCCACTGTGTCCAGTATGACATTGTAAAGCAGTTATCCTCCAGTTAAAAATAAATTTAAAAAACATCACCTTCCCAGGTTGGAATAACCGCTGCTCTCTGGGAGTCTGGTAGGGAATACGTCCTAGTCAGGGGCAGCCCCTGCCGAGTGGCCAGTATAGCTGACCAGAGCCTGAAGGAAGCATCCTCACTGCCACGCCCGTCTTAACTCTGGGTCCCTGTGCTCGGCTGCCATCTGCTTTCTGCCAACCGTTACAGTGTATAAGCATGTCAGCCCTCACTTTAAAGAGCTCTTCTCCCGAGTGGGTGGGGGGAGTCAGAAAGAGGCAGTGAAAATTACTTGAAGTTAAAAGTCTGTTATTGTAGAGTTTTTGATGATGCTCTTGATGAATTTTGGATGCAGCCTTTTTCAAAAACATATTCATGATGAAGTGTTTTTCTGAAGATTGTTTTTCAGCAAGGGACAACAAAGCTCAGTGTAGAAAAGAACAAAACTTCTATTACAAGTGACATTGGCATGCAGTTTTTCGACCCAAGGACTCAAAATATCTTATTCAGCACAGACTATGAAACTCATGAGTTTCATTTGCCAAGTGGAGTGAAAAGTCTGAATGTTCAAAAAGCATCTACTGAACGGGTATGGTTTATTTTCTTTGCTTTATTAATGGAAGAGAATTACTGTCTAGAGTTACAAAGTGTGTTTGAGGGGGAGGCAGTTTTACTGATACAGTGCTGTGAAATAATTAACTCCAAAACAGTGGAAAAGATTAGTTCTACATTTGTCATCAACTGGTTTGTGTGATCATTATCAAATCATCTCTCTTTATCTCTACATCTATAAAATGTGAATGAAAACACTTGCCTTTCATATTTTTTCATTGAAACTTCTACTCTTCTATCTCTAATAATAATTCTCACTTTAATTTAGAAATTCTTCATCACTAGTTTTTGTTTTTTTTTTTTTTTTTGATTTTCAGATTACCAGCAATGCTACTAGTGACTTAAATATAAAAGTTGATGGGCGTGCTATTGTCCGTGGAAATGAAGGAGTATTCATTATGGGCAAAACCATTGAATTCCACATGGGTGGTAATATGGAGTTAAAGGCTGTGAGTATTTTTTTAATTTAAGTGAATTGCTAGATTCTTGGGTACATAAACCCATATTTGGAAAGTATAGTTATGAAAAATGATAGTGTATTTTTATTTTTTGACATGGAAAGATGTTCACAATAGATTATGAAGTGGAAGTAAGTTGTAAAACAATGTGTGAAATACCTCATTTTTATTTTTCAGATTATATGTATGTTATAAAAACCTGGAAGGTTATGCCAAAATGTCAACAATGGTTGGTTATGGGCAGCAGGGTAACAGATGATTTTTATTTTATTTCTGCTTGCCTGTTATTTTCTAAAAATATTTTTTTGCATAATGATGCCTATATTATTTTAAAAGGCATGCAAACCAAAAAAACCTTCTTAAAGAATATCAAAATAACTATCCATGCCGTGAAGTTGATGGGGTTTTATCAGTTAAAGATTTTTCATATCCCTTCCTGGGTTTTGTATCCAGTGATGTATAAATCAATTAGTCAATATATAAAATGTGTTTTTATTTATACATCTGGTATTTAATTGTAAAGGAAAAAGATTTTGCCTTTATTATACCTGTTGAAAAGCAGTTTCCTTTGTGCCTCACAGATTATATCTGAACTTTAATAGGTAACATACTTCATGTAAGGGAGCCATAAGTCCAAAAACATTCTACCTGTTTCATAATTCTGGTCAATATTCAGAATGTCTTTTGGGCACCTGCTCTATGCTATCCAACTAAAGCTAATTAAATTTATCAAGCATTAAATAACAAAGATGAACTTAAACCTAGGACTTACAAAATAGTTCTTTCCTTTTAAAAAATGTAATCATAGCTCTTGAAGGAAAAAACTTTTTAAAATTAGGTTTTTCACTTTCATAAATATCTTTTTCCTCTGAAGAACATGTTCCAGTCTCTAAATAGTAACTATGAACGTAAAATGTGGTTCTTATCAGAAACTCAGTATCAGTGCTGAGTCCTCTTTGTGTACCCCGTAGAAGGAAGCCATCCTTCTGAGAGAGTGATAGTGTCCCAGGGGCTGTTCTTCTCCACATCGGAAACTCAGAGAAGCGAGAGATGTGACTGATTGGTTTACAGCCGTTAGCAAATTACCTAAATCTTTTAATTTTTTCTACTTGAAAATTCTACCTGTTGTTACTGTGACATACTTTGAAATACACACACAGACACACACACATCCCCCCCCCACCAATATCTCCACAGTTAAAGAAAAAGAAGCCAGTATTGAAAAGATAATTAGCTTTATCTTTCAGCTAATATCAGAGGTTGGTTTTTAAGTGTGTGGCTAATCATTAGGAAGAATCTTATCAATTAAACTGCCTTTTTTTTTTTTAAAAAGTGCTAAGATAAATATGATATCACTTATATGTGTAATCTAAGAAATAATACAAATGAATCTATATACAAACTAGAAACTGACTCATGGACATTGAAAACAAACATGGTTACCAAAGGGGAAAGGGAGGCAGGGAGAGATAAATTAGGAGTATGGGATTAACAGATACAAATTACTATACATAAAATAGATAACAAGGATTTACTATGTGGCACAGAGAACTATATTCAAAATCTTGTCATAACTTATAATGGAAGATAACCCAAAAAACATATGTATGACTGAATCTCCTTGCTGTACACCTAAAACTAATACAATATTGTAAGTTAACTATACTTCCCATTAAAAAACTGCTTTACAAATTTAAAGAAAGTAAAATTACATGACCACAAGATGGCAGCATTGGAACAAAATGTGAAAATTCCATGTACTATCTCAATTCCATGTACTATCTCTGAAAGAGATGGGAATACCAGACCACCTGACCTGCCTCCTGAGAAACCTGTATGCAGGTCAGGAAGCAACAGTTAGAACTGGACATGGAACAACAGACTGGTTCCAAATAAGAAAAGGAGTACGTCAAGGCTGTATATTGTCACCCTGCTTATTTAATTTATATGCAGAGTACATCATGAGAAACGCTGGGCTGGAGGAAGCACAAGCTGGAATCAAGATTGCCGGGAGAAATATCAATAACCTCAGCTATGCAGATAACACTACCCTTATGGAAGAAAGCGAAGAAGAACTAAATCTTGATGAAAGTGAAAGAGGAGAGTGAAAAAGTTGGCTTAAAGCTCAACATTCAGAAAACTAAGGTCATGGCATCTGGTCTTATCACTTTATGGCAAATAGATGGGGAAACAGTGTCAGACTTTATTTTGGGGGGCTTCAAAATTACTGCAGATGGTGACTGCAGCCATGAAATTAAAAGACGCTTGCTCCTCGGAAGGAAAGTTATGACCAGCCTAGATAGCATTTTAAAGAGAAGAGACATTACTTTGCTAACAAAGGTCCATCTAGTCAAAGCTATGGTTTTCCCAGTAGTCATGTATGGATGTGAGAGCTGGACTATAAAGAAAGCTGAGTGCCAAAGAATTGATGCTTTTGAACTGTGGTGTTGGAGAAGACTCTTGAGAGTCCCTTGGACTGCAAGGAGATCCAACCAGTCCATCCTAAAGGAGATCAGTCCTGAATATTCATTGGAAGGACTGATGTTGAAGCTGAAACTCTAATACTTTGGTCACCTGATGCGAAGAACTGACTCATTTGAAAAGACCCTATACTGGGAAAGATTGAGGGCAGGAGGAGCAGGGGACAGCAGAGGATGAGATGGTTGGATGGCATCACCGACTCGATGGACATGAGTTTGGGTAAACTCCGGGAGCTGGTGATGGACAGGGAGGCCTGGCGTGCTGCAGTTCATGGGGTCGCAAAGAGTCGGACATGATTGGACAACAGCAACATCACTAACGTAGTCAATTAACCATTTCCATCACTTCATAATCAACTTTCTCTCATTGCTTTAAGCACCCTCCATAAGCTGATGACTCTCAACTTTGGAACTTCTTTCTCCCCTGAACTAAGATTCATATATCCAACTGCCTTCTTACCTCTCCACTTCAGTATCTATGAGGCATCTCAAACACAACAAGTCTAAAAGCCTGCATATCCTTCCTCCCTCCCCAAACATGTATTTCTCCCAGTGTTCCCAGCTTGTTAAATGCTGCCCCTTGGTTCGTCAGCGGAGCCTTCAGGCTGCACCTTCAGAAGATGTGCAGAGCCTGGCTGATGCTCGCCATCTCCACCAGCATGACCACCATGGTGCAGACCACCGTCATTTCCTGCCTGCACTGCCGAAACAGCCTCCTCTCTCACCCCTGTATGCTGTTCTCTATAAAAACAGCCAAAGAAATCCTTTTTAAAAGATCATGTCACTTCTCCAGTCAGAACCCTCCCAATGTCTTCCCATCTGATTCAGAATAAAATCCAAAGTCCATTCCCTGGCCCCATGTGTCTGGCCCCTGGTTATTTCTGACTCACCTTCTCCTTCAGCCACACTGGCCTCCTGTCTGTTTCTGGAACACAAGTCACGCGTGCATATTATTCTTTCCTTTGCCCAGTCACCCACATGCCCTGCTCCCTCATGTCACCCAGTTTCCATCAGACCTTCCCTGACCTTCCACTGTACAGTAGAACCCCACCTGGTCACTCTCTCTCTACTTATCCTGACTTGCTCTTCTCAGATGATGTTTGTTTTACTTCTTAAGATGTTTATTGTCTGCCCCTCCCCAGTAAAACATCAATGTATGAGGACTTGAACTTTGCCTGTCTGTTGACTGCTGTGTACTCAACACCAAGAATAGTATCTGACACGTAGAAGACATTTAAAAATTAATCACTGAATGAAGGAAAAGAAGAAAAAGGAAGAAAGGAGAGAGAGGAGTTCCAAAAAAGAGCAAGTCTGCAATATCATAGTGCTCCTGGGACAGTGGGCTTGAAGAGAAGAACTTCCAGGCAGTTTTCTTTGAGCATCTGGTCTTCAAAATTATATGGCTTGAATCTTCATTTATAGTGTTACCAAAAATAATCGGAAATTAAAATTACTTTTCTCTAGGAGAAAAAAGTTTTCTAGTTTTTCTGTTCATTGTCAGAAACATATCAGTCAGACACTTGGTTAAAACTCTTAAGTAGTAGCAAGTGAAAATGATCTGAGACTTGATCAGTGTCAGTCTTATGTGCACTTAGGAATTTTGATATAATTTTTAGCTGAGAAATAAATTGTGTTAAGTGTATAAATACACCTTATGAACAGTTACTGAGAGGTCACTAGTCAAATTTTGATTGGTTTGTGGATTTTTTTTGGTTGTTATTTTGGTCATGACTTTACTCTGTCTTACCACCTTCTATTCTTGCTCATATTCCAGTGAGTTTTGTTTATTATCTTTGTTCTGTCCCTTCTTGTGTGGATAAATAAACCGTATGATTTTTCTCCTGATAGGAAAATAGCATCATCCTGAATGGCACTGTGATGGTCAACACGACTCGCCTCCCAAGTTCCTCCAGCGGAGACCAGTTTGGTGGTGATGACTGGGTGCGTTACAAACTCTGTGTGTGTGCCGACGGAACGCTCTTCAGAGTGCAGGTGACAGGTCAGAACATGGGCTGCCAGACCTCAGACAACCCCTGTGGAGACCCGTACTAGAAGAACCCAAGAGGACATCAATAGATTCATATTGTGACTTATTTTTTTAAGACTAGGCATGCATATCATGTTTTTACAGAGTTTGTGATAACTCATTTATTTAATCTGCAGTGCACTGCTGCATCTATTTTGTAGTCTCCATGTTTAAAATAGTCTCAGAGAGCCTAAATTCTAATACATTTCATTGAGTTGCACTGATCTTCAATTTACGGTTCTCTAAAATTATTGAGAGAAGTGAATATAATCAAAATTAGTCTTTAAAGAAGTATTTTTAAAATGCCACTGTTCCTGTCTAAAGGATAAAGGGATGAAGCAACTGTAGACTCACTATAAGTAACTTTTGGTAACTAATGGGGTTAGACCCAGTTAAGATATTTAAAGGTACACCATCAATAAATGTTACATGTTCTGTCCTTAGGCTTCTAAGAGGAAAGACAGATTTTTAGTGCATTACTTTCAACTATATTCTCGCAAACAAGTGAGGTCACTAAAGAGCTTCACATGTGGGAGATAGTAAGGAACTAAAGGTCCGTATTGTCACACCTATGGTTTTTCCAGTAGTCATGTACGGGTGTGAGAGTTGGACCATAAAGAAAGCTGAGCACTGAAGAATTGATGGTTTTGAACTGTGGTGTTGGAGAAGACTCTTGAGAGTCCCTTGGACTGCAAGGAGATCCAACCAGTCCATCCTAAAGGAAATCAGTCTGAGTATTCATTGGAAGGACTGATGTTGAAGCTGAAACTCCAATACTTTGGCCACCTGATGCGAAGAGCTGACTCATTTGAATAGACCCTGATGCTGGGAATGATTGAGGGCAGGAGGAGAACGGGACGACAGAGGATGAGATGGTTGGATGGCATCACCAACTCAACGGACATGAGTTTGAGTAAACTCCGGGAGTTGGTGATGGACAGTGGCGTGCTGCAGTCCATGGGGTCACAAAGAGTTGGACACGACTGAGTGACTGAACTGAACTGAACTGATGGTTTCTTAGTTTTGCACTAGGAAGAAAGTACTCTAAGAGAATGTTCACTCATTAAATGTTGATTTACTCGTTAAATACTGTGTTCGCAATGTGGTAGAAATGAAAGCACTATCTCAGCTTTATCTAGGAAATGCTGATAGCTGTCATTTATTGAGCATCTTACACTGCTAGGCATTGTCTTAGGCATTGCACATGTAATGTCTAGTTCTCACTACAAACTCTATAAGCAGATGTTACCCCGGTTTACCCATTTAGGAAACTGAGGGTTAGAGAAGTTAAGAAACTTGCCTGAGGAAAGAACAGAGTTGGGATTGGAATTCAGATGTGATTCAAACCTAGATGGACCTGTTTCTAAATACCACATTCTTTTTATCAATATCTGTACTGGATTTTTAGGTATTTAAAACTCTAGAAAGATAAACAGAGGCTAATTCAGATTTACCTGTGCAGATAAGAATCAAAACAGTTGTTCTACTCTAGATAAAAGAAAATCAATCTCATGTCACATAACTGACCAGTCAATGTCAGATTTTAAAGTTTCTTAAGCCAATTACAAAATATTATGCTATAGAGAGGTCATAGTTGTGGGTTACCCCCATTCCCCAACTGGGGTGCCTGAATGAGTAAAGGGGTTGCCAAGATATGTATACCTCAGCCTTCGGGGTGGCACAGTGGGAGACGGGGAGGTCATGTCCCAGGCGAGCCCTGCTGGCCAGAGATAGCTGGAGAGTTTACCCCAGCGAGCCAGACAGATTAACCTTTTAAATATGTGCCAGACCTTGAGAGGAGTCAGGAAGCGCTGGACTAAAGGGCACTAATGAAGGAAGTAATATGAGTAATTTTTGTGTAAGATGAGAATTGATCTTTGCTTCTAACGTCAGCACCCATCGTAATGATTTACAACCCTCAAGCCTGTTGATTTTTAATGTGTTTTATATTAGACTTAAAAGGAATTCTGGTGGTATTAACACACATGCAACATCAGGAAGAGAGACTTCAAAGTCATGTGCCATAAAGTAGGCAGCAGAGATAAACCATAAACCCCATTTTGCATTTAAATATAAAAGTATTCTGTCCTTGACACTTTGAACTATAGAGATGAGAAAATCAATACAAAAAATAATTTGCATTCAGTATTGTCACAGTCTTTCTGATAGAAAAACCAAACCAAAAAACAGTAGAGACTAACTTACCTATTACTGAGTACAGTTTTTAAGTGAAGAAAAAAGAGAGGAAGTGAAATTTATGACCTCTGGGTATTGTTAGTTGTAGTGATATTCAAAACCCATATGAATATTATTCAGTTTCACTTAATATCTGAATGATATTCAGAAAAAGTCCATTGGAATTTACATTCAGCTGCTCAGTATATTTGTAAATTTTACATTCATTACATGTCTACTTTATTTAGATTTGCTTTGGAGTTTTGTTTAGATAAATATTTTTACAAAAACCACAAAGCACTATGTTACAATGTATTATTTATTGAATGTAATTCATGAAACAATCTATTTTTACTTCTCTGAGAAATAACTTGTTTTTTATACATTTCCATAAAGTGCTTTGGACATGAGAGAATATTTTGATGTTTTTATAGAACTGATGTTAAGGTAACAGGTATAGTATTTTAGGACACTTTACAGGTAGCTTTTGCTTCTTCATTGAAACATAGACCTGGAAAATTCCCTGGGAAGCAGAACAAAAACAAACCATCCATTTTGCGTAACAGTAAAGCCTCAACTACTCATTCTCACCATCAGATGGTATTTTTCTATAAACTGAATTTTTAACTTTGCCTCTTCTGCTGATTATTCCCTTCCACCAAACACTGATTCGATAGGCAACAGATCTGGGGTGAGTAGAAATCAAAGACAGGATCCCAGGAAAATGGGACAGACCCACGCTTGTTTAAATAACTACGCTCCTTTAGAGGTAGATGACAATGACAAGGGGGACAAATGAAATGAAAGCAAGGTATTTTAGAGGCTGTCTAATGGGCAGGTGGGAAGAATGCAAAACAACGCACAGTAGGGACTGTCTATGTGTTGTCTGTAATATTTTAACGTGTACTTGTGTTCTTTTTGCATTATTAAAAAAACAAATGGTGTATGATAGTTTTGAATGAACAGTGAAAGTTCTACCTAGTTTTGAGTGAGTTCTTTAAAAGAATGAGGATGTTACGGTGCTAAACTTGACAAAAAAAGAGAGACCATTGAAATACTGATAATTTTAGTAACCTTTTTTCAAAGCATTGAGGGGGCAAAGATTACAGATTATGCCGTTCAAAAATAAACATAAATCTGAGTTACTAATTTGACTTTCAGTTGAGTCAGTTTGTAATAACTATTAATGACCTCTGTTTACAATAAAGATTCTGTAAAATTGTTTGCTGTTGATCTTTTTATTGTTAAAATATTGGCAGGTTTCTACTCACTCCTGTAAACGTGTTGAATAGCTTGAGAATTGGGCACCACCAGTGTTTATGTCATCTCTCTGGAACCCTAGAGCTCAGAGTGAGAGGTTGTACAGCCCATCTGGAAGGTCCTGCCCTCTGCACTGCAGAAGGCCTCTCTTTCTGGTGGCTTTTCCCCAGCATCCCACGGGAATGTGCACAATGGTCTGTCCTCTCTGCAAGAGGCCAGAGCTTAGATAAGAAAGGGTTAAAGGTTTGCCAGAGGGCAGGCTCCAGGGCCGATGGGTGGAGCCTCAGAGGCTCAGGTCTAAAATCCTCACCTGGTGTGATTCAGAGAGACCCACTGGAAAAAGTCCCTGAGGATCAGAGGTATGCCCACGAAACTGTTCCTGCGATGTGCTTTCTCCATCTTGGCAAGACTAGCCTCTTGTGCCTTTTTCTTCTAATTGTGGTGACTTCTCTTTCATATAGGAACGGACTCATTTCCTTTCTACTTTCTGGTTTTCCTGCTGCTTTCTCCCTACCTCTCTCAGTGACACACCCCATATTTCTAACTGCTTCCTCATAACTTCAGCTTGAATCTGTCCATTTATAGATTTACATTTCACCTAATTGTCTCCAATAGCCTCAGAAAATATTTCTGGAGTTCTCAGATGTTCCTTACCTAACATATAAGTTTGTTTTAGTGTATATATGTATAGATATAAAGTCTTTTGAATTTATTTTTAATTGGAGGATAATTGCTTTACAACATGTTGGTTTCTGCCATACGACACTGCATAGGGGACATATGTATATTATGGCTGGTTTGCATTGTTGTAAAATATTTTTTAATTTATGAATTAATACCTTTCACTTTAAGATATAAAATTATCCTTATCAGCTGTTTTGAAGTCAAATCTACTAGTTACAGATCTATCTCTTCAACTTAGAATCAGGTAAGTGAAAAAAAAAAGTGATTTTTTTTTTTAAAGTCCCTTAAGAAAAAATTTTTGAACCACATGTTTCTCTTTGATATTATAGTATGCCTATGAATGATGACTTTTTTCTGTTATTGCTGATATTGTGACATTAGCTTGCTATGTAATTGTATACTGATGATTTCAGCTTTGAATGTAGTAACAAATACCTTTCTGACTATACAAATTAATTCAATTGCTGGTATTACATAAGAAGTACACTTTAAAAGCCAGTCACTCATCCATGCTGTAGGGCAGCTTTGCAGTTCATGGCCATGTGTACCTGAATTTAGATGCCCTTCAAAAATATGGGAGATTTGATCTTATATGAAACCAAAGTTTAAAAAGTTACATGGTCAGTTTCATTCACTCCATCTATTCATTTATCCAAGCAGAGTATAACCCTATGACAGACTGCAGACTTAAAAATATAGAACATGGGGGGAAATAGATAAATTTAGATGATAAATAGGTTGATGATACAGATAAACCCCAATTTATAGATAGCATAGTCCTATGACAGACTGAAGACTATTAAAAATATTTTTTAAATAGGGGAAGTTTTATCTTTATGTGTATATAAATTTTAGATGATAAATAGGTTGATATAGATACAGCCCTATTTATATATAGCATAGTCCTATGACTGAAGAGTATTAAAAATGTTAAAAAGTGGGGGAACTTTTTCTATATGTGTATGTGTATATATATAAAAACATGGCCCTTACCATCTGGGAGCTGTTGTCTTTTGGGGTGTTTAAAACAGATGCAAAGCAAAGCAATGCAGGATAGTATTGATATTCTGTCAAATTGAATGTTACTAACTTATATTCATTCATTCAATAAATATTGAAAGGTTTCTGGACAGAAAAGCAGGAGAAAGGGTCTTCAGGTCATAAGATCTGTGATAGATTTAGAAGGACATACATAGGTTTTGAACTGAGAAGAGGAAAGGGCTTTGGGCTTGGAATTGGAGTGAACCAAAAGCTGATGTTTGCATGAGATCTGCATGTATGTTAAGGTGCACAAGCTTCATCTCATAGGTACTCCACATGTGCTTTCAAAACTAGTTCATAAAGTTATGTAAACAATACAAAGCCTAGGATGCCGACCCGAGGAATTTGGACTATATGCACTGAGGATCTCTTTAAGGATTTTGAATGAGGGAATGAAATGAGGGAAACAGTACTGTGGGGAAGTAACCCTTCGGAATTTCATTGGATAAACCAAGAAGGAGAATCAAGAGGCAGTAAAAATGGCAGGAAAACTAGTTAGCCCACTCTAGCACTCAGATGAGTGATGGGAATGACAGTGGTGCCATTAAGGCAGGAAGGGCGGTTTGTCGTAAAGCTGCCTGCTAAAGCACGTGGTCATCTGTACACACATTGATTCTTTTCATGGGATTTCGTAATTAAATCACAAAAGTACTCATTTACTTTTCTTTTAAAATTGTTTTTGTGTATACCTGCAGGTATTGTGATTTGTAGATACTTGTTTTAAAGCTTTTGATTGCTTTCAGTAATCTGATGAAAAAGATACTTGAGTTTCTGTATCTTCATGGGTCCTAGGCAAAGCATCCTTTTTATAACCCCCACCTTTTTATTTGAAAGGTCACCAAAAGCCACAAAGACAAAGCTTGTAGTTCCTCCAGTCATTTAAAAAAATCATAAGTCTCTTCCATGAGTTGAACTTTTCACCAATACAGTTCTGTGGTTTAGTGTAGCTAGATGACTTGTCACTCACGTGGCTGATCACAGTGCTGTAAGATAAGCGTAATAGACTGCTCGGTGCTGGCAACCAGCAAGGAACAGGGAAGTGTTTAATCTTGGTAGGGTTCCCTCATTCTAAAGAAGACTGTAGGGTGAATGGTCCTGGAAAAGCAGACACAGAGGCGAGACCCAAGCGAATATGTAGTTTTTGACAGATTGGGGTGGAGGGCAATAGGGGGAGAGGGTCTTTCTTTTAAAATGTGACATAAAATAAATAAATTAATTAATTAAATAAAATAAAATGTGACATAAATGTAATTTTACACTATTAGCTGTATACCATTTTGGCAGTTATATTTTACCTCAATTTGTAAGAAATCAAACATCCACTTAAATTGACAATCAAGGCAAGATAACTTTGCTAAGTCTTAAATTGAAAATTAAAATTTCTGCTTATTTGCTGTTTGTACATAAGTCATTTTGAATAAGTCAATTTTTCTTTCTCCAGGCATTATGAAAAACCCGTGTTTCCGAGTGATTGCCATGGTTATAGGTCTTTATTTTACTGGCACAATGACAAACCCATCAAGAAGAAGCAGTATTTTATTCAATTCCAAGTGCCAATGGAATGGATATCTTACAACAAATCGTTCTTTTGCTCGAAAGCATGAAATACCCGTGGACATATCACAGATAGCACCCACGGTGGATGAAAGTTCCAATTTCTTTAGGGTTCGCTTACAAACTCACATGAAAAAAGAAGAATGGAACATAAAACACCTGGACCTTAGTAACAATCTCATATCAAAAATAACCTTAAGCTCTCTTGAACATTTTCATGCTTTGGAAATACTAAACCTCAGCAACAACGCCATCCACTCAGTATTATTGGATCTACCCAGTTTTAAGTCTTCATGGGTGAAACGCCACAGAGGCAGCTTGAGAAATCGGCTTCCATTTCTAAAGTTGCTTACTCTTCAACGAAATAAACTCAGCAACATTCCCAAGGGTAAGTACAATTTTAAAAGATGGACCAAGAAACCACGAGTATTTGGAGAGCTAATGTGCATACTTAGTTGCTCAGTCACGTCCAACCCTAGCGACCCTTTGACTGTACCCGACCAGGCTCCTCTGTACATGGGATTTTTCAGGCAAAAATGCTGGAGTGGATTACCGTTTACTTCTCCAGAGAATCTTCCCAACCCAGGGATCAAACCTGTATCTCCTATGTCTCGTGCATTACAGGCAGATTCTTTACCCACTGAGTCATAATGTTTCGTGTCAATAAGAATTCCAGGTTTGTTTTCAGTTTCAGGAAAACAGCTAGAAGTATAGCAATTTGATCAGAGTAAATATAAGAGGCCTTCCCTGGTGCCTCATACGGTAGACTCTGCCTGCAGTGCAGGAGACCCGGGTTCGATCCCTGAGTCAGGAAGACACCCTGGAGAAGGAAATGGCAACCCACTACAGTATTTTTGCCTGGAAAATCCCATGGATGAAGTGTGGAGGGCTACAGTCCATGGGGTCACAAAGAGTCAGACACGACTGAGTGACTAATTCTTTCACTTTCACTTTTCAAATATAATAAAAGGAGTTTCTTATGAGAATTTTAAGTTTATAATATGTGGAATTTAAAGTCAATGTAATTTAATCTCCTGTTGCCATAACTTATATTGATATTATATGAATTTGTCAAGAGATACTAATAATAGAAAGTATTTAAGTGCTAAATAATAATGCATTATTTTAAATTACCTAATTTGATTTATGTATATTTGTTACTAATTAGCATTGAGAAATAACTAGTTCAGATACTTTTAATATGTAACAATTCAAATTAAATGTTGCCATATTTATAACTTTTGTTTTTACAGAATACATTTTACATCTACTTATCTAGTTCTCCTCCAAATGTAGACTATATATATGCTAATATTATATGTAAACTCTTATTATTAAATCAAAATTTGAGCTCATCAGAACACATATCGTCCTATTTTATAATAAATACTCATCCATGCTGACACTCAGTAATCTACATGTTGGAGTTCTTCAACTCCACCGTTTTTATTTAGAAAATATATATAATAATACTAATAATAATGTTTTATATTTTTATATTTTATAATAGTAATGATGTTTTATTTAGAAAATCAGATTTGTAAGCCACAGCTTCCTTTTTTTATTCAGGAAAGCTGCAGAGTTTCCTTTCCCTATTTGTTTTCAGTCTCAGTCACTATTGCTAAGTACTTACTTTATGTTAGACCCTGTGGTGGCGCTAGTGGCAAAGAACGTGCCTGCCAATGCAGGAGATGCAAGAGACATGAGTTCAGCCCCTGGGTCAGGAAGATCCCTGGAGGAGGGCAGGGCAATGCAGTCTAGTATTCTTGCCTGGAGAATCCCATGAGCAGAGGAGCTTGGCAGGCTATGGTTCATAGGGTTGCACAGAGTCAGACATGCCTGGGACAACTTAGCACACATGCATGCACATGCTAAGAAAATGTAAGAAGATTTTCATTTTTCTCCATCTCAAATTATATATAGTTTTTCTCATTTTCAGTTCTTTAATTTCATGTTTTTATTTTTTTTATTTATTCATTTATTTTTTGCTCTTTCACCAGTTTCTGGTCCTGTTGTAAGCATAGTTGTGACAATAATAGCCTGGCAGGTGAAGGGACAACTGCTGCAGTCCCCACATCAGCAGAATTGTGTGACGACAGGAGTCTTCTCTCCCCGACCTTTTCCATAGAAGCAGCGTGTAGTATTTTCAGTGCACAGTGTAAACTAATTGCATTTTATGATTTTTATTATATTCTTATTGTAAAAGAAATGCCTATTATTTGTAGAATGTTAGGAATTAAAGAAAAATTTAAAGGGAAACATTAAAGTCCCTCATGTAATATATATTCTTCAACTTTATTCTTTATGCCTACCTATATATTTTTCTTTCAAAATTGTATCCTACTGCCCATATGTCATAACATAATTTTATATCACAGAATATTTTGAACATCATACATAATTAAGCAATCTCATAAATATTTTAAATAGTCAAATAATTTTCATATATGTTAGTCGCTCAGTTGTGTCCAGTTCTTTGCAACCCCATGGACTGTAGCCCACCAGGCTCCTCTGTCCATGAGATTCTCTAGGCAAGAATATTGGAGTGGGTAGCCATTCCCTTCTCCAGGAGATCTTCCCAACTCAGGGATAGAACCTGTGTCTCCTGCACTGGAAGGCAGATTCTTTACATCTGAGCCACCAGGGAAGCCCCAATTTTCATATATACATATAATCAGTTCAGTTAAATAGCATTTAGATTATTTCCATTTTGTTTGCTGTAACTTTTTGATGAACATCATTAAAGCTACATATACTCACATGATATAGCAGTGTTTCCTAACTAGTGTGTTAAATGTGAATCTCAACCCACAAATACAGGTTAACTGGATATGTAACTATCGTTTATAGTTCAGCAGAATTTCTAATTCTGAGCCCGTATTCTGCTAGTATCAGTTAGGCTGAGATGGAGAGATAGTGACAGTTAACCTCAGTCTTTCATGGACTTTCATTTGTCTTTTCCTAGATTGGTACCACAGCTCTTATACGCCAACAAGGCATCAAAGTGTGTGTGTGTGTGTGTGTGTGTGTGCGCACGTGCACACATGCTCATATATGTATCCCTTACCCCTTCTAGCCAGAGAACATTTCTTTTTAGTTCTTCAGTTTGGAGGAAATTCTTACCTGCTTTTGTTTCTTCACAATCCTCTATCTAGATCTAGAAATTCCTTTCCTGTAAAGATTTAGGCCTTTGGTAAACAAAAGCCAAAAAGACGTGTCTGCACCTCTGCTTTCTGCCTTATGACGTACCTTCGGGGGCTCCTGTCTAGCTGCTGCGTGCGGGCTTCTCACTGCGGTGACTTCTCTTCTGTGGCGCATAGGCTCTAGGCATGCGGGCTTCAGCAGTTGCAGCACTCGGGCTCAATAGCTGAGACCTGCAGGCCTCAGAGCTCGGGCTCAGTAGTTGCAGCATGTGGGCTTAGTTGCTCCGCGGCATGTGGAATCTTCCCCGACCAGGGATCCAACCTGTGTCCCCTGCATTAGCAGGTGGATTCTTTCCACGATGCCACCAGCGAGGGCCTCCCCTGGAACAATTAACACAGATCTTTTACCTTCTGCTTGAATGGAGAGAAGGGAAATAAGGGAAAGAGATAGGCAAAAGATTAATATGTCAAAATATTAGCCCACCACAACAGTAAATAGAAAAATGCTGACTGGCTCCTTAAGGCAGATGAATTCCCCAGAGCTCACTGGAGGTTAGGATGAATACATTTCATTTAAGGACCAAATATCCCTATAAAATGCAGATACAGTCCTATCTTCTTTTCTCAAGTTAAACTTTTGCTTCCCAAAATATCAGGAAATATGTTAAAAACTTCCAAAGGAGGGGGGAAAACATATGAAAGGAGCAAATCCTGTATCTGAAATTCTATTTAATAATAGAATTCTAGCATACAGAACTATGGAGAGATGAATAAAACAGATCAATGATGGAAGGCCAATGTAAGCCCTAAATCTAATTGGTTATACTTGAGTTCTTTTATCCATAGCATTTTGTGATTTGAAGTGTTTTTCTGTAATCATCATATACTTTTAATTTTACTAGGTTGAGTCCCCTCTAGCATACCTTCTCATTCATCATTCTGTGACTATGGCTAGGTAACAATAAATTTGTTTTTGTCTAAATCTCATTATCTTTTAAAATGTTAAATAGTTATTGCAGTAGACGTGATCCTAGCCCACTCTAATTCATAATTATAATCCAAAAGCAGAGAATCATTTGTATCTAACTGTTGATATAGGTAAATAGTTAGATTTACAATGATCAATACAAAGAAATAGAGGAAAATAATAGAATGGGAAATACTAGAGATCTCGTCAAGAAAATTAGTGATATCAAGGGAACATTTCATGCAAAGATGGGCACAATAAAGGACAAAAAAGGTATGGACCTAACAGAAGCAGAAGATATTAAGAAGTGACAGGAATACCCAGAACTATACAAAAAAGATCTTCATGATGAAGATAACCACAGTGGTGTGATCACTCACCTAGAGCCAGACGTCCTGGAATGCAAAGTCAAGTGGGCCTTAGGAAGCATCACTACAAACAAAGCTAGTGGAGGTGATGGAATTCCAGCCAAGCTATTTCAAATCCTGAAAGATGATGCTGTGAAAGTGCTGCACTCAATATGCCAGCAAATTTGGGAAACTCAGCAGTGGCCACAGGACTGGAAAAGGTCAGTTTTCATTCCAGTCTCAAAGAAAGGCATTGCCAAAGAATGTTCAAACTACCACACAATTGCACTCATCTCACCTGCTAGCAAAGTAATGCTCAAAATTCTCCAAACCAGGCTTCAACAGTATGTGAACTGTGAACTTCCGGATGTTCAAGCTGGATTTAGAAAGGGCAGAGGAACCAGAGATTAAATTGCCAACATCTGTTGGATCATCAAAAAAGGAAAAGAGTTCCAGAAAGACATCTATTTCTGCTTTATTGACTATACCAAAGCCTTTGACTGTATGGATCACAACAAACTGTGGAAAATTCTGAAAGAGATGGGAATACCAGACCACCTGACCTGCCTCCTGAGAAATCTGTATGCAGGTCAAGAAGCAACAGTTAGAACTGGACATGGAATAATAGACTGGTTTCAAATCAGGAAAGAAGTACATCCAGGCTGTATATTGTCACCCTGCTTATTTAACTTCTGTGCAGAGTATATCATGAGAAACACTGGGCTGGATGAAGCACAAGCTGGAATCAAGATTGTTGGGAGATATATCAATAACCTCAGATACACAGATGACACAACCCTTATGGCAGAAAGCAAAGAAGAACTAAAGAGTCTCTTGATGAAAGTAAAAGAGGAGAGTGAAAAAGTTGGCATAAAGTTCAACATTCAGAAAACTAAGATCTTGGTATATGGTCCTATCACTTCATGGCGAATAGATGGGTAAACAGTGGAAACAGTGACAGACTTTATTTTTTGGGGCTCCAAAATCACGGCAGATGGTGACTGCAGCCATGAAATTAAAAGATGCTTGCTCCTTGGAAGAAAAGCTATGCCCAACCTAGACAGCATATTAAAAAGCAGAGACATTACTTTGCTAACAAAGGTCCATCTAGTCAAAGCTATAGCTTTTCCAGTGGTCATGTACAGATGTGAGAGTTGGACTATAAAGAAAGCTGAGCACCAAAGAATTGATGCTTTTGAACCGTGGTGTTCAAGAAGGCTCTTGAGAGTCCTTTGGACTGCAAGGAGATCCAACCAGTCCATCCTAAAGGACATCAGTCCTGAATATTCATTGGAAGGACTAATGTTGAAGCTGAAACTCCAATACTTTGACCACCTGATGCAAAGAACTGACTCATTGGAAAAGACCCTGATGCTGGGAAAGATGGAAGGCGGGAGAAGAAGGGGATGACAGAGGATGAGATGGTTGGATGGCATCACCATCGAAATGGACATGAGTTTGAGCAAGCTTCGGGAGTTGCTGATGGACAGGGAAGCCTGGCATGTACCAGTCCATGGGGTCACAAAGAGCTGGACTCAACTGAGCGACTGAACTGAACTGATTTACATAGGTGTTTGCTGTCATCTCAGCTGACGATTAATTAGAGATAATCTCAGCACCAATCAAACAATTGGCCTGTGGCACATGTGTACCTTTATAAATCATGTTTGACATGTCTTAAAATTGTGACAGTTCATAGAGGCAGTGAAAGGTTGCTTTGACTCCAGAGAGCCCACTTTTGGAAGGGTAAAAGATCATACTGACTAACCCAATGTCAGCTGACTTCCTGTCTTGACACTGACCAGCTGTGATGTTACCAAAAAGCTTCATGTTGGAAAAATACCCAGAGGAGGTACTGGCCTATGTAATTTACAAAACAGAAGCCAACCGTGAATTTAACCTTAATGATCACTTCACCTTCTTCCGTATTTTGGGAGTATAGCATTAACAATGGAAAATTCAGTTTAAAAAAATAGAAATCCTGGGGACCAGTCTCCAGTTACACTATCCCACTTACATCAAGAAGTATTTTGGGAGTGCCCAAAAGTGCCTGAAAATATATCAGGACAAACATCTTACTGGGTTTCCAGTTAGGCTGAAAGACCAGATGTGACAACCTCACATTAACACACTGAATTCCAGAATCCAAGAGATAAGTATGTTATCAATGAGGTGAAATAGTACCTGATTTTTGAAACTGGTGGAGAAGGAAAAAAATGTAACCAGTGTATTGTTGAAAAAAAGAAGCATGTTGTATTCTTTTCATTTGTAGGATATTAAAACTTTCTTCCTGATTGCTCCTTGGATTATGGAAATACCAATAACCAATGTTCTCAAAACCAATACAGGTTCAAAAATAATAGCATGAATATATGTCATTAAGCTAAGAGGACAAGGTCTATGGCTCACCCGTGTAAATTTGACCATATTAAGGGCTGATTTTATGAATCAAATATGTTATCCAGGACCATTCCAGACTCTATTCCAATTCTTAATACTCTTTGAACTTGAAGCCATAAACTTTATGTTATCAGATTATCACATTTGGAAGAGCGTTTAGGAAGTTCAGAGTCCGAAGAAATGTTTCTAAGATAGTGTAATGTCTGGACATACCCTCTGTAGCCTTTTCTCTAATAGACACTGAGATAATTTCTTGGAAATAATAAAACTGTCTCTGGCCATTTAAATGCAAAGGCTAATCAAATTCTTGCCTCCTGTGGCCTAAGTGATCATCAGAAGACAGTTTAATAAATAATCCCATCTCCACAAAATTGCCTCCATATTTTTCTCCCAACATTCAACTCTCTTTGCACATGAAATGTGCTCTCTGATAACCAGTCCCCACCCAGTAATGCACCTCACAACCTCTTTCACTCACCTGAATGTCCTTTAACACCGATTTCACCATGTAGTTTATAAAAGAACATACTTCCCCTTATTGAGAAACACAGTCAAGGGTCTTGGAAGAGTTTACCCAAATTCCCCAACTCCATCTTGAGAGACCCCCAAACGAAAAGATCATTTGTAGAACTTCACCAGTTCTCTTAGTAGCATTAAAGCTTGATTCTCTAAAAGTAGAAGTAAAGAGAAAATCTTCATGTGGAAGGAATAACTGAACATCACAGTCTTAATTCCCATGTGCAAAAGTTATCTTCTTGTGGATCTTAGCTGGATATTATGAAGGAAGTCAAATAAAGAGTTTTACAACTGTCCGTGTTCAAAAGCCACCCTGCCCCCCATCCCCAAACATGCTTGGGCATGTTCCGGTTCCACTCTTCCAGTTTGTATTTATCAGCCCAGACTCCCAGTCCATCCCTCTCCCTCGCCCCTCTCCCTTGACAACCACAAGTCTGCTCTCTGTATCTGAAAGCCTGTTTTGGTTTTGTAGGTAGGTTCGTATGTGCCTATCATATGTGCCCTTACTCTCTGCTTTATCTCTTGTACTCCTTGGTGGTGGTTTTGTCACTGTCGTGCCCAGCTCTTGCGGCCCCATGGACTGTAGCCTGCTAGGTTCCTCTGTCCATGGGATTTTCCAGGCAAAAATACTGGAGTGAGTTGCCATTTCCTTCTCCAGGGAATTTTCCCAACCCAGGGGTCAAGCCCCAGTGTCCTGCACTGCAGGCAGATTCTTTACCAACTGACCTACCAGGGAAGCACCGTGTATCACTCTACTTGTTTATTGACCTTAAGCAAGTCACTTAACCTAGAAAAGCCTCCTGGTTCTTATCTTTAACTAGAGGTAGTGATATACATAAAGGTTGATGTGAGGCTTAGAGCATTTGTAAAAACTGTAACAGAGTGATGATATACGTAAAATATCTTTCCTTCTACCTCATACAGAACAGGTGTGCAAAAATATTAGTTCTCCCTTAGGGCCATTTGATCATCCTGAGTATCTAATTCTCTTTTCCCATCCCAGTTCTTGCTACTGTACCTTACAAGCTACCTTAGTGGTAGCAGCTAAAATGACCCTCAGTTGCTAACTGCCCCAACCCCCCCCCCCCAATTTTATTTCAAAACTCAAATAGCTGGAGTGTTTGTTTGGCCTGGAGTTATTCCTGCTACAGACAGCTTCCGCCGAGCTGGCAGAGGACGTTTGCTGAGAGCAGCCTCCCTGCCTCCTGCCAGCCACATGTGGCAGCTGCACCCGTATGGCCTTGCTCTGCAGGGGGACACACTGGCCATGCCATAGGACGCCTTGGTACCAAGGTCAAAGCGTCTCTGGCTTGCAGAGCGGGCACATCAGCCTGCAGAGCTGGCGGAGATGAGACTGTGATTTTTTTTTTTTTTTTGGTCTTTTTTTTTTAAATTTAGTGTAGTTGACTTACAATGTTGTACTAATTTCTGCAGAGTGATTCAGTTATACACACACACACATATATGTATATTCTTCTTTTATATTCTTTTCCAATATGGTTTGTCATAGGATATTGAATATAGTTCCCTGTGCTATATACAGTATGACCTTGTTGTTTATCCATCCTAAAGCTAATAATTTGCATCTACCAACCCCAAACTCCCAGTCCATCCCTCTTCTCTCCCCACTCTCAACTTAGCAACCACAAGTCTGTTCTCCCGGTCCATGAGTCTGTGTCTGTTTTGTAGATAGGTTCATTTGTGCCATATTTTAGATTCCACATATCGTATGGTATTTGTGTGTCTCTGTCTGACTTACTTCACTTATGATAATTTCTAGGTCCATCCATGTTGCTGCCAATGGCATTGTTTCATCCTTTTTTATGGTTGTGTGGTATCCCATTGTATGCATGTACCACATCTTCTCTGTCTTCATCTGTTGATGGATCATTTAGGTTGTTTGCCTGCTTTTGCTCTTTTGACAGTGCTGCTATGAGCATAACTGTGCATGTATTTTTTGAATTATAGTTCTGTCTGAGTATATTCCCAGAAGTAGGATTGCTGGATCATATGATCATTCTGTTTTTATAAACTGTTATTATTTTGTCTTACTTGATTGTTTTCCTTGGTTTCTACATTTTCTCACTTCTCTGATTAAATTTGCTTGTTGGAACTTGGGGAAGGCCTAGGAGGCTAAAGCTTTTCTATTCAGATGAGAGGTCAGGAACACAGGGCCCTGTCTCTGAGAAGGCCCCACAAGGTCCAGCTGCATTTCAAATCCACGGTTAGAGGTGGAGGTTTCAACACCCCCTGTCAATTGATCGATGTGGTCTCCCTCATCACTGAACTCCTGGGGTACTTATTCAATTCGATTAAGCACTAGATATAGTAGCAACCATGAGCTTACATCCCTGTACAGGCCAGGAAATCTCATGAAAATGTTAAGAAACTCCTTCATCTAAGTTTCTGTGTGGCATTTTTTTCCTCAAGGCCCATATGTCTGCATATTAAAACATATAGGGATATTCATTCCACAAAGAAACAGGTTTTCCCCAGAGGTTACATTTACAACGTTTAACAGACGGCCTTTCGCCTGGGTTCCCAAGTTGGAAGCCTCCTGGCTGTATTGGTGGAGTGGAATCTTTCTGGGGGAGGGAGGGGGAGGGAGGACGCAGTCAGTCCGGTGCCCAGGGCAGTGCACGCAAGGGCTCAGCGGCAGCTGCTCATGAGCCAGTATGGACGTGTTTCTCATGTTGTATTCATAAGTATTCAGCCTGTGCCCGCTGAATATTAACCTTGGCGGTCTCTCATTGTTCTAAGCATGAGGGCTTCTTGGCCTATTCCTTGTCTTCCTATTTTTGATAGAGACATCATATTCATCTATAAGCACATGTCCCATCCAAAGCAGGCAGCCTTCATTCAGCTCCAGCCAAATGTTTTGTGCCATTTGAGACTTCCAGGTTTTCAAGAAAAGTTAGAAATGTACATATTTGTATTGAATCTTTAATGTTGGCTCCACAACTTGTAAATTTCTGTGCAGGTCAACCACTGTGACCTCTAGCCTATAGAATGTGTATCATACAACAGGCCTTACAAGTGTTCACAAAGATGTGAATTCTGCCCTGAAGGGACCAATCATCTGGTGGAGAGACTGACAACCAAAGATGGTTTTATTGGTGGGGGTGTAACTGCACTGTGTAACGAATCGCTCTTTCCCGTGTGTGTGCTTTGTCATGTGACCCGGCACGAGGGTTCTCTGCTGTGGTCGTCCCCGGCACCGAGTGCCTTGCTCGTTATATTTTGACTGGGTTGTCGTCCTTGTGATCTCTTGCTCAGTCTGTAAGCTGAAATGAACACGTGAGGGCATAGATGTGAAGCCATTTCAATTAAGTCATCGTCTCTCAGCATAATCAGTCTTATAGTAAGTACTCTGCAGACAGCAGACAAGAAATAAACCCTTCTGGAATCGAACCAACATGATCTGCTATGTAGAGGTTTGTTAAAGACACAGACTACATGTGAGAACAGAACAGAAGGAAATGTAAAAATGCGGCTTCCTTGTGAGACTCATATGGGAAATCAAATTTGGAAGACTGCTATGGCTAGCACCTCATTCTCAACGTTTATCTTCAGTGCCAAATGGTTACTTCTGGAATCAAGTGAAATACAAAGGCAGAGGCCAACACTCAATTAGATGATTTTGCCAGAAAGTAAAATATCTAGCTGTAATACATTACCTAATATAAGAATTTCTAGAAAATACTTGTCAACAATAAGTAGTTAAAAGATATAACTACAAAATAGAATAATAATAACTGAAAAGGGGAAGAACTCATCCATGTAAATGAAGCATCAAAACAACTTTTTTCTCTATGACCATAGCAAGATCATCCAGTTTTACCCACAGGTCAATCAAATAAGCAAGTATTATAATTATCTCATTCAATCCAGGTTAGATTTTTTTACTGGTGCTCTTATAAAATTAGCATGTGCATGCATGCTAAGTAGCTTCAGTGGTGTTGGTCTCTTTGTGACCCTGAAAACAATAGCCTGCCAGGCTCCTCTGTCCATGGGATTCTCCAGGCAAGAATATTGGAGTGGGTTGCCATCCCCTCTTCCAGGGGATCTTCTCCACCCAGGGACTGAACCCACATCTCTTATGTCTGCTGCATTGGCAAGCAGGTTCTTTACCACTAGCGCCACCTGGGAAGCCCCCAAATTAGCACATGCTCATATAAAGAAAGAATTCAAAGTGTATAAAATAAAAGCATAGTTTCGCCTTTCTTCACCACCCTGCTCCAAAGTGTAAATACAACTGGTACCTTAGTTCATCTCCTTCCAGGCCTTCTTTTCTGCTCTCTCAAAACGTATGTATCTGGTTCTTCTTTTGCAAAAACATTAGAATTATACTCCATACTTTTCTGAAAATTAACATTTACCTTCCTGTTCAGTCAATTCATATTGGCCTACCCCGTTCTCTTTTAAGGCCACACGGTATTTATAGTATTGATAGACTATCCTTTGTTTGCCTGTTTCTCTGTTGTGAACCATTTAAGTTGTATCCAGTTTTCTACCATTATAAACAATGCTACAATAAATATCAGATTGATATTTCAATCTGCTTTTTAATTTTAACAGGACTATGGAAACTGAAGTCATTACAGAGTTTGGATCTGTCATTCAACAGGATATCACAAATTGATTTGTCTGATTTTCATAACTGCCTGCAACTGGAAAACCTCCATTTAAAGAGCAACAGGATATTCAGAATTCATCCAGAAGCCTTCAAGGACCTAAAAAAATTACAGGTTAGAAAATAAAGTTTATAACATCTCAAATATGTGGACCTACAGGCAACTATATTAGAAGAATATTTTCATTGAAGAGTTTCTACATGCCCAGTAGTACTGGCTACTAATCAAAACATATAAGTCTATTTTAAGATTCCCCTTAAAAAGTTGAAGTCTCTCTCTTGCCTCAAAACTCCCAGGCCTCAGTAGTGGACATGAATTTTATTTGAACATTAATACTCAGCAGCGAGAATAGGCACATTATTTTTCCTAAGTCAAATTAAACCCAGCTTCAAGCTTTCACTTACCAATTGGCAAGAAAATGAATCTGTTATTAGCAAGGCTCCCTCCGTAAACTACAAGGTCAGTCAAATATCCCTGGTGTTTGATGCAGTTTGGGATGCTATGGGCCTGCATGGGCTCTTCACCCGTTGGGCCCAGGACCACAGGAATCTCAGAAGGCCAGTGACCCTGGTGCCTCCACACCAAAACTGGACACAAAATAATACAAACTATAATGATACCAACATATACTTGCATCACACATACCACACGCCACACATGGTTCTAAACATCAGAGCGGTGTAGGGGGGACCAGTGTCACCCTTTAGAGCCCTGCTGCCTGTCTCGGGCACCCTGCAGTGCATCTCACCAAGGTCCTGACATGCAGACAGCTGTGAGTGTGAGAACTCCTGGAGCCCTGCTCTAGTTCTGACAGCTCTAGCCCTTTCTCCTCCAAGCCCCTTTCTCCCACCTCCCCTCTTTTAGGAGATACCGTAAAATCTCTCCTCGGTGCTCCTTCAGAAGTACCAACGTGGCCTGCAGTGTGGCCCCCAGAGATGCCTTGTGCTGTGCTTCATCGCTCAGCCGTGTCCGACTCTTTGTGACCCCGTGGACTGCAGCCCGCCAGACTCCTCTGTCCTTGGGGATTCTCCAGGCAGGAATGCTGGAGCGGGTTGTCATGACCTTCTCCAGGGAATCTTCCCCACCCAGGGATCGAACCCAGGTCTCCCACATTGCAGGCAGATTCTTTACTGTCTGAGCTACAGGGAAGCCCAGAGATGGCTTAGGAGCAGCCTAAGCCCCTGTGCCTGTGACCTGCACCACACACCCCCATTCTTTACATAGACCACCATCATCCAATAAAAACAACGTGAGCCACATAGGCAATTTTAGATGTTCTTGGTAACTAGATTTAAGAAGTAAAAATAAGCAGGTAAATTTAATTTTAGTAATATGTTTCGTAACCTAGTATACTCAAATACTATCTCTTAGAATGGAGTCAATATAAAAATTATTAAAATATTTGGAATACAGTCAGTCCTTTATAAACATAGACTACACATAGAAATTCTCAAGTGGCCAGGATGCCCTACTCCTTTAACATACAAATCTGATTGGCCCCTGCCTGCGCCTCCAGGTTCATTTCAAGCCACACTCCTCTTGCTAACTGCTTTCCTGCCCAGTTTTCACCCCAAGCCCTCCCATCTTGCTAACCCTTTTGCCTGAAAGCGTGAACTCTTACTAATCCTTCCAACATCACTTCCTCAAGGAAGCCTTCCCTGGGCCTCTAGATTGAATTCATTCCCTTTATACATATTTAATAGGCTGTAATTTTTCCTTATTGTACATATGGAGTCTGAAATTATTTCATTTTAGGTATGGTTAACTGTTAATGCTTGTGTCCCTATAATCCTTCTACTAGGTGCAGAGCTCTTTGAGAACATATGGGTGTGTGTGTTCAGTCGCTAAGTCATGTCCGACTCTTTCATGACCCCATGCCAGGCTCCTCTGTCTCTGGGATTTCCCAGGCAAGAATACTGGAGTAGGTTGCCATTTCCTTCTCCAGGGGATCTTCCCGGCCCAAGGGTTTGAACCTGTGTCTCCTGCATTGCACGCAGATTCTTTACCACTGAGCCACCAGGGAAGCCCCTTTGAGGACATACATTATGTCTATTTTGTTTTCTAGTGCTTAACATCTATCCAGTACATACCATGTATTTGTGAACTCTTGGTGAATAAACAAAGGAATGAATGGATAGATGATGATCATGCATACATGTGTAAGTTATCTATTGCTGTGTAACAAATTACTGCAAACTTAGCAATCTAAAACTACACACATGTATTTATCTCACCTTCTGTGGATCAGCAATCCAGGCAAGGCTTGGCTGGGGCCTCTGCTGAACGTGTCTCAAGAGATTGCAGTCAAGATGTTGGCCAAGGCTAGAATCTCACCTGAAGGCCCAGCTGAGGAATGATTCACTTCCAAGCCCACGTGGTTATTGGCAGGATTCAGTTCCGCCTGGGCTATCAGGCTGAAGGCTCAGTTCCTTCCTGGCTGTCAGCGTCAGCCTGCGCTTCTTTCTGTGCCATGTGGGCTTCCGCGCAGCAGGACACGGCGTGGCAGCTGGCTTCAGCGCCCAAAGGAGAAAGCCTGCTTGCAAGAACATTACAGGCTCATGGAATGTGATCATGGGAGAGAGGTCTCACTGCTTTCAGCAGAGTCTATTTGTTAGATGCAAAGCAACACAAAGAACAAATATTAAAAGCAGCAAGGGAAACAACAAATAACACACAAGGGGATTCCCATAAGGATAACAGCTGACCTTTCAATAGAAACTCTTCAAGCCAGAAGGGAATGGCAAGACATACTTAAAGTAATGAAAGAGAATAACCTACAACCCAGATCACTGTACCCAGCAAGGATCTCATTCAGATATGAAGGAGAATTCAAAAGCTTCACAGACAAGCAAAAGCTGAGAGAATTCAGCACCACCAAACCAGCTCTTCAACAAATGCTAAAGGATCTTCTCTGTACAGGAAACATAGAAAGGTTGTATAAATGCAAACCCAAAACAACAAAGTAAATGGCAATGGGACCATATTTATCAGTAATTACCTTAAATTTAAATGGATTGAATGCTCCAACCAAAAGACAAAGACTGGCTGAATGTATACAAAAACAAGACCCCTATATATGCTGTCTACAAGAGACCCACCTCAAAATAATGGACACATACAGGCTGAAAGTGAAGGGCTGAAAAAAGATATTCCACGCAAACGGAGACCAAAAGAAAGCAGGAGTTGCAATACTCATATCAGATAAAATAGACTTTGCAATAAAGGCCATGAAAAGAGACAAAGAAGGACACTACATAATGATCAAAGGATCAATCAAAGAAGAAGATATAACAATTATAAATATATATGCACCCAAAATAGGAGCACCGCAATATGTAAGGCAAATGCTAACAAGTATGAAAGGGGAAATTAACAAGAACACAATAATAGTGGGAGACTTTACTCCCACTCACACCTATGGATAGATCAACTAAACAGAAAATTAACAAGGAAACACAAACTTTAAATGACACAATGGACCAGCTAGACCTGATGGATATCTATAGGACATTTCACCCCAAAACAATCACTTTCACCTTTTTCTCAAGTGCACACAGAACCTTCTCCTTCTATGAGGCCACCATCACCCTAATACCAAAACCAGACAAAGATGCCACAAAAAAAGGAAACTACAGGCCAATATCACTGATGAACATAGATGCAAAAATCCTTAACAAAATTCTAGAAAACAGAATCCAACAACATATTAAAAAGATCATACATCATGACCAAGTGGGCTTTATCCCAGGAATGCAAGGATTCTTTAATATCCACAAATCAATCAATGTAATACAACACATTAACAAATTGAAAGATAAAAGTCATATGATTATCTCAATAGATGCAGGAATAGCCTTTGACAAAATATAACATCCATTTATGATATAAACCCTCCAGAAAGCAGGAATAGAAGGAACATACCTCAACATAATAAAAGCTATATATACAAACCCACAACAAACATTGTCCTCAATGGTGAAAAATTGAAAGCATTTCTTCTAAAGTCAGAAACAAGACTAGGGTGTCCACTCTCACCACTATTATTCAACATAGTTTTGGAAGTTTTGGCCACAGCAGTCAGAGCAGAAAAAGAAGTAAAAGGAATCCAGATAGGAAAAGAAGAAGTGAAACTCTCACTGTTTGCAGATGACATGATCCTCTACATAGAAAAACCCTAAAGATTCTATCAGAAAATTACTAGAGCTAATCAATGAATATAGTAAAGTTGCAGGATATAAAATTAACACACAGAAATCCCTTGCATTCTTATACACTAACAATGAGAAAACAGAAATTAAGGAAACAATACCATTCACCATTGCAATGAAAAGAATAAAATACTTTGGAATATATCTACCTAAAGAAACAAAAGACCTATATATAGAAAACTACAAAACACTGATGAAAGAAATCAAAGAGGACACAAATAGATGGAGAAATATACCATGTTCATGGATAGGAAGAATCAATATTGTGAAAATGACTATACTACCCAGAGCAATCTATAGATTCAATGCAACCCCTATCAAGCTACCAACGGTATTTTTCACAGAACTAGAACAAATAATTTCACAATTTGTATGGAAATACAAAAAACCTCGAATAGCCAAAGCTATTGGCTATCTTGAGAAAGAATCGAACTGGAGGAATCAACCTGCCTGACTTCAGTCTCTACTACAAAGCTACAGTCATCAAGACAGTATGGTACTGGCACAGAGACAGAAATATAGATCAATGGAACAAAATAGAAAGCCCAGAGATAAATCCACACACCTGTGGACACCTTATCTTTGACAAAGGAGGCAAGAATATACAATGGAGAAAAAACCTCTTTAACAAGTGGTGCTGGGAAAACTGGTCAACCACTTGTAAAAGAATGAAACTAGAACACCTTCTAACACCACACACAAAAATAAACTCAAAATGGATTAAAGATCTAAATGTAAGACCAGAAACTATAAAACTCCTAGAGGAGAACATAGGCAAAACACTCTCCGACATAAATCACAGCAAGATCCTCTATGACCCACCTCCCAGAATAGTGGAAATAAAAACAAAAATACACAAATGGGACCTAATGAAACTTAAAAGCTTTTGCACAACAAAGGAAATTATAAGCAAGGTGAAAAGACAGCCTTCAGAATGAGAGAAAATAATAGGAAACAAAGCAACAGACAAAGAATTAATCTCAAAAATATACAAGCAACTCCTGCAGCTCAATTCCAGAAAAATAAGCGACCCAATCAAAAAAATGGGCCAAAGAACTAAACAGATATTTCTCCAAAGAAGACATACAGATGACTAACAAACACATGAAAAGGTGCTCAACATCACTGATTATTAGAGAAATGCAAATCAAAACCACAATGAGGTACCATTTCACGCCAGTCAGGATGGCTGCTATCCAAAAGTCTACAAGCAATAAATGCTGGAGAGGGTGTGGAGAAAAGGGAACCCTCTTACACTCTTGGTAGGAATGCAAACTAGTACAGCCACTATGGAAAACAGTGTGGAGATTTCTTAAAAAACTGAAAATAGAACTGCCATATGACCTAGCAATCCCACTCCTGGGCATACACACTGAGGAAACCAGAACTGAAAGAGACACGTGTATCCCAATGTTCATTGCAGCACTGTTTATAATAGCCAGGACATGGAAGCAACCTAGATGCCCATCAGCAGACGAATGATAAGAAAGCTGTGGTACATATACACCATGGAATATTACTCAGCCGTTAAAAAGAATTCATTTGAATCAGTTCTAATGAGGTGAATGAAACGAGCCCATTATACAGAGTGAAGTAAGCCAGAAAGAAAAACATCAATACAATATACTAATGGATATATATGGAATTTAGAAAGATGGTAACAATAACCCTGTATGCAAGACAGAAAAAGAGACACAGATGTATAGAACAGACTTTTGGACTCTGTGGGAGAAGGCGAGGGTGGGATGATCTGAGAGAATAGCATTGAAACATGTATATATTATCAATTGTGAAACAGATCGCCAGTCCAGGTTTGATGCATGAGACAAGTGCTCAGGGCTGGTGCACTGGGATGACCCAGAGGGATGGGATGGGGAGGGAGGTGGGAGGGGAGTTCAGGATGGGGAACACATGTAAATCCATGGCTGATTCATGTCAATGTATGGCAAAAACCGCTACAATATTGTAATTAGCCTCCAACTAATATAAATAAAGGAAAAAATAAATAAACTATGTACATTTGTGATATTTGACATAGATTTTGCCTGTATGAAGCATTAACATTTATAATAAACTTAAAAGATATACTTTCCCCCCCAAAAAAAAGCAAAGCAGAGGTCTCACCGCTCTCCCTCCAAGGGGAGGCGATGACTCAAAGGATATGAATGTGGGGAAGGTTTTCTGGGGACCTGTCTGCCATAGTAGTTATCAGAGCAGATGAGAAAGTCTACTTAACTTGGCAGCACTCCACAGTTCACCACAGAAATGTTGTCAGATTGCCTGGGAACCTCACTTAGTATGTTGTACACTGATGATGTGTGTGTGTGTGAGTGTCAGTCGTTTCAGTCATGTTCGACCCTTTGTGACCCCATGAACTGTAGCCCGCCAGGCTCCTCTGTCCATGAAGATTCTCCAGGCAAGAATACTGGAGTCAGTTGCCATGCCCTCCTCCAGGGGATTTTCCCAACCCAGGGATTGAACTCACATCTCTTGCATCTCCTGCATTGCAGGCAGATTCTTTTACCACTGACCCACCAAGGAAGCCCATGCTGATTATATTTATATATATAATTTCCCTATGCCTGTTTTATTTCCTGTGCATTTTTATTGTGCTTATAAATAAAAGTCTTCTGCAGCTCACAGGTAATAGATGCTACAGGCAGACTAAAAAATAAGCCCAAGAATGTTTAAATCATCTGTAATTCTAAATTACCTGAGTTGCCCAGAATCATGCAATTTCTCCTTCTCTCTTATCCCTTCTGCATGTTCAGCAATAACTCTAAAAACTGGTTTGGGGACATGATGAGAATCTTTGGTACCAGAAAGCTGAATATTAAAATGGATGCTGTTTTTTTCCCCAGATGATATATTTAATACTTGCACTATATTTTGTGTCTTCCCATGTGGGAATCTTTTCAGAAGCAGATAGATTTTTAAAGCATAAATCCATCCTCATGTTTAGATAGAATGAAAATGTTTCATTGGCATTTCAAATTAGCCTTCCTTTTTGCATGCCATTCTTCCTAGCATAGTGATTTGTTACCAACATTACATGCTTCTCCCAATCTCTCTACAATATAATGTACATTCCTTTCAAATGATGGTGAATGGTCACTTCTTTAGCCAAATTGGTCTATTCTGTTTTCATCTTCTCTCAGAAATTACCCCTCCTGAATCATTTTATTAGCTTTCTGTCCTCTTTTCTGTTTTGATTTCAGTTTCATGATTTGTAACATAATAGCTGCTAGGATGAAAAAGCAGATGTGCACGAAGAAGAAAATACCCACCAAAACATTAGGATATTTCACCTGTTGATGAGAAGGGTGTACACAGAAAGCTATTGATCCTAGGCAAGGCCAGGCCAAAGCAAAGTTGTTTTGTGTATGTCTTCCAAATCTCATTTCCTATTTTTGACAACCTTCCTTTAAGAGTTAAGAGGGCTTGGTTACTCAACAATGCAAAGGTCCCCTTCGCTGCTGAGTATTGGTTATGGTGCTGTTTGAGTGTTTGAGTCAGCTTTTCTTAAGAATTTATATAACCTAAGATGCCAGTGCTGCTTTTTCCTTGATGTTTATTAAACAATTGACCTGAATTACATTCAGACTTTTTGCTTTTTATCCATGGCCCTCTTTTTACTTTTCAGCAAAGTTGGCATTTGTGATTTGCTTTCAAATCCCATGACCCCACTCTGGTGCCTCACTCTCCAGGCCTCCTCTGCCCGGCCCTTCACCTCAGGGCAGTGAGAACTCAGGCTCCCAGAGGCTGTATTCTGGAATAGAAGGCACCCAGCGGCAGAGGCGGATCAGACTTTAGCTCTGCCACTCATTCATTCGTTTGTTCATTCCTCCATTATTTTCTGAGCATGTGGGTAGCAAGTTCTAGGACTAGGGACTATGTGGGATATACTGTGACCTTGTCCAGTTTCATCCTTTGTAAAAAGGGGGAGATGCCAAAGCTGTTTGGAGGGTCAGAGATACGGCGTGTAAAGCACCCAGTAAAATGCCTGGTACACAACAGCAATGCTCTGTAGACAGCAGCGAGAGCTACACCTCACTCTGCTTCCCCTATCCCATAACTCCGCTGCCAGATCCAACTTCAGCAGATCCTGCTCTGTGTTTCTAGAATCACTGAGTCCCTTTTGTTCCCCACATTCCCTTTTGTTTCATGTGAGACTAGGAAAAACAGTCATTTTGTGTATAGTGAGTAGCCGTGGATGCAGAGAAATATACTGCCTTTAAGATAAGGTAGCATCTTATCTTCACACCTGATGTGAAGAGCAGACTCATTGGAAATGACCCTGATGCTGGGAAACATAGAAGGCAAAAAGAGAAGGGACAGCAGAGGATAAGATGGTTAGATAGCATCATCAACTCAGGGCACAAATTTGAGCAAACTCTGGGAGATAGTGGAAGACAGAGGAACCTGGAGTGCTGCAGTTCATGGGGTCACAAAGAATCAGACACAACTAAGCGACTGAACAACAACATTTAAAATAATACTTGATGCAAAAGAATCCTCTTTGCTCCTTCTGTTCAACCACAGTTGTTCTTCTGGACTCTATCCTCATCATCCAATATTTTCTGCCACTTTCAAGATTATAGGGCTTCTAGACATTCTAAACCTGGTACCTAATTCCAAATCTTGATAAGAATTGGGAGTCTAGGTTATATCTAGTATTACAAATCACAACTCTTAGGAAAAAAGGAAGGGAAAGTGATTGGGCTTCTAATAAAGGCTCCAGACTTAAAGATTTCTCATATATTTAATCTTCAGAACAACCCTGGGAGGTAGACTCACTGAGAGTCAACAATTGGCTGAGTCTCACAGAGTTCTTAGGGGCAGAGCAGAGATTTAAACCCAGTAGTCTCTGACTCTGAAATCAGTGGGTAATTCATATTGCTTCCATAGAGATATAGACCATATCTGTAACTCATTTGTCTCCAAATGTCTTTATTCACAGACTGTCCTAAATTTTTGTTTTTTTCTTGAGCAGATGGTAGACCTCAGAAACAATGTGCTGACAGCCATCCTGCCAGTGGTAGTCATGGCTCTAGAACTTCCTCACCTGGAGGCTGACCTGGCTGATAACCCATGGCAGTGTGACTACAGCCTGGCAGTCTTCCAAAATGTTATTTCTGAGTCCTGGAGGAAAAGGTGGAATGCCATTTGCAGCGAGTCCTTAGGTAAGTCAGTAGTTCCTCTCCTCTCAGAAGTGGTTCCATTTAAACAGAAAAAAAAAGTACACAAAACATTTAGTGACACTTGAAACAATGACAGCCACCTCAGGAGCAAGAGTGCATTAGTCATCGTTGGGCTATATCACAGAACAATTGTTGGTGCCTGTTTTCCTCAATTCATGAACAATTTTCTTCACATGGCCAGGAACCACTGGATTTGGTCAAAACCAGAAATTTCACAAAGAGAGAATGTTTCTCTACAACCCCCAGATGTCATATTTTTATCCAAAAGAGTAACAAAATAATCAAGGAACTTCTAAAACTTGAACCATAATGATTTAAGATACTTGCTACCCCTCTGAAGATATAACATAAACAAAACACACAAATTTCAAAAGTATATTTTTCTTTGCTTTTTAATCTGTCACTCTCCCAAACTGCTAAAATATGTGACTGGAATTGAATATTCTGGAAAGGTTGTTTTTTTTTTTTTCCCCACTATTAACTATCAGGCTTCTCTGGTGGCTCAGCAGTAAAGAATCCGCCTGCCAATGCTGGAGATGTGGGTTTGATCCCTGGGTTGGGAAGATCCCTTGGAGAAGGAAATGGCAGCCCAGTTCAGTATTCTTGCCTGGGAAATCCCATGGACAGAGGAGCCTGGCAACTACAGTCCATGAGGTTCAGAGTCAGACACAACTGAGCACTGTTGTTATGAACTATCTTGGCTAAATCTAAAATCAAACTCCTAACTGGGAAAAAAGAGAGAAATGGATTTCTCTCTCTCTCTCTTTTTTTAATTAGTTCTGGCCTCTGCTCTACTCAGGACTGCTATTGAGTAGAGACATGGCCATGCTTAACGGGTTTAGGAGAAATCCATAATGATGAGAGAAGTCTTAATGGTGTCAGCCACACTTGTTTCATCACTCTGTAAAAGCCACACCAACCTTCCGAGTGTGAAGGGCATAATGTCAGGAACCAATAGAAAAACCTGAATATTTTTGCTGTTTACCAGCACTGAGGAAGGTGAGGAGATGATATAACAAACACAGGTGAGGCCAAGGCAGATTTTGCAGGGGGCTGATAGAATGTCCTTACAGATGTGCAGTAAGTAGGTAAGGATGTGGAGAGAGGAGGGGCAACGTGACTATACCCACAGCCTGGCTTCCCTCCTCCTGTGGGCAGGAGTCAGTCAGGAAGCCTTAGAAACACAGCCTCTGGGCCTTGGAGCCTCAGACCCGAGCCTGAGAGCCTCGTGTAAATGTGCACAGAGCCTTGCACACACTGTTGGCATCAGTCAACCAACCAATCAATCAGCCAGTAAAACTGCTAATCATATAAAACAGATTTTAAATCTAGCTAGATAAGGACTGAGGCTTCCCTGGTGGCTCAGTGGTAAAGAATCTGCCTGCAAGTCAGGAGATGTGGGTTTGATCCCTGGGTCAGGAAGATCCCCTGGAGGAGGGCATGGCAACCCACTCTAGTATTCTTGCCTGGTGAATCTCACAGACAGAGGAGCCTAGCAGGCTACAGTCCATGGGGTTGCAAAGAGTAGGACAGAACTGAAGTGCCTGTGCACCCACACAGGGAGATAAAGGACTGAGGGCTCACAGATGCTTTTAAATCACTGAATCTCATTCCCATTCTTAGGGAAGGAGGATGCACACTGGTGGACCCTCACAAGCAGAGTGTCCAGAGAGACTCGCCTTCCTCACGCTGATCTGAATCATATGAAAACCATCATAGGGAGCAAAGCTGAGAGGGCCCCGGAAGCGCGCTATTCCATGCTGGAGAAGGACACTGCAGGCTCTGATGTTGGTGACAGGCCGAGACAGCTGCTAAAACGGGTTAGGAGGGCCGAGGATGTGCATGCTGCTGGCAGAAAGGAAGGCTCTTCCCAGGACCTGGTCCTGGCCATCTGCCTGTCGGTGTTCATCACATTCTTCGTGGCTTTCTGCCTGGGGGCTTTTGCGAGGCCTTATGTGGACAGACTGTGGCAACAGAGATGCCGGAAAAAAAGTCCAGGTTCAGCGTCAGGGAACGTGTATTCAAACCAGGCCTTCTACGATGAAATCGAAGGTGCAGTAAACCTACAGCAGCCGAGGATGGATCTGCGCCAAACTGTCCACCATCTAAACCTCTATGAGAACCAGGCCCCACGCGCCACTGTGGTTCCTGCAAGAACAGTGGCACCGAGCAGAAGGGAGGCTGGTGGCCGGCAGGACAGGGGACAACGCGGGGTCCCCACTGGGGCAGAAAGTGGGATGGATAAGGTGCCCCCAAATCACAGTGCAGCCCGGCGCGTTCTCTACGGACTGCCAAACGCCCGTGGCACCCAACTCACGTTGGCGGGATGGGACCACATCTACAGGAATGATGTTCCTGGAGAAGGCAGCTCCGACACTGTGGCCAGGCAAGTTTCCCTTGGTGAGCGTTCAGTGGGCATCCCTGCAGTGGCTGCCGGAATGCAGACCAGCCCTGGCTCAGACCATAAGGATTCCAATGAACTAGGCCCACCCCGCCCCAGGGAAACGACAGCGCCTCTCTGCCAAAGGCCAGCGCGCACACAGGCGCTGAGCCCTGGGGCGGAGAGCAGAGGGGCTCCCCCACACTTCCCTTCGGAGTTTTCTAAGGAGAAGGGGCAGAGCCCACAGCAGCAGAGCCTCCAGGATGCCGGTGCTGAGGGACAACCTCCCGCCCACTACGAGGCGGCCGCGCTCAGTGACGCGGGAGACCCGTCCCCACTCGGCATCCCTGCAGGATGCGGCGGGGACCTGCCGGTGACTCCAGCTTACCAGGAGCCCACGCAGAAGCACACTCCTGACGCTCAGTACGAGGTGGACTCTGACTCCGATTCTGAGGAAGGGTCTTTATTTACTCTGAGTTCAACAAGTTCAGAAGACTGGAGAAATGTGGCGGAAGAGGAGGCAGGTGGGGAGCAGAGCCAGAGAGCAGGGGAGCTCCCTGGGGACCAGGTCTCCTGTGAGAGGAAGGACAGTTTCAGGCCATTAGAGAGTCCTGAGAACAACATCGCCTTCCAGAAGACTCTGAGGAGATGTGAAAATCAGGAAGATCATTTTGGGAAAACTGTCATTTCTGACCCAGACTCTCATTTGTGTGAGACTCACCTGGAAGTTGCCTTTAACTTCATTAAATATGAGGATTCCTTGCCCCAGTCGTCAGGCAGCAGTCCGAGCAGTGAGGAGGTCCCAAGCATGTCCATTTACAATTACATCTCAGCTCTTCAACCCAGCACAGTGGAATGGCAGTACTCACTTCGAGACTTGGAATTTGCAAATGTGGATGCTTTACCGCAAACACCACCCTGCTCTGCCAAAGTTTCCTCAGATCCTGACAGGTGTCTGTTGTGAAGGAGACGCAGATGTTTGTAAAGAACTTTATGTTCAAGGAATAGACACAGCTCAAAACAGTATTTCTTCCAAGGTCACTGCAGGGCAGAACTTGAGAACCTCACAACAAGATTTTGAAGAGGACAACAAGAATGGACACTGACGCAAATGAGGGGTGTGTATGTCCTCTTGGGGACAATGATCCCAGAAAGGTTATAAGTGAAACACCATTTATGAAGGGGTAGGGGCCAGGAGGGGTATTTGGAAGATGGTTTCAAGAGCCAGGTACCACTATTACAAGTGCTTCCAGATAAAGCCAGCTCACTGAGCACATAGGAGCACTTCAGTGATAAAGACTGGGGTCAGCACTCAAAGCTGAATCAATGAACTAGATTCTCTAAATTCTTCTCTATGTTTAGTTAATTCTAATATAAAACTGCCATTCACAAGACATGGGTCATTTAGGTAAGGAAGCATTGAGATACCTAAACATCAAAGGTTCCAATTAAATTTTACACTAAAATTTAACACTGATGGTATTGCAGTTAGAAAAAAGGTGATTCCAATTTTTGTACTCAAATCCAGACCCAGAGAAACCTGATGGGAGTTAGCTGTCCATGTGAGGACCAGATCTGCTATGACAAACACAAGGATGTTCAACCTGAAAATCAAAGGGGATTCAAATAACATTTTTAGTGCATATTGAAGCACTTAGATGGAGCTCCTAAGGAGATTTTAATGAATTTTGTACAAAGAACAGCATAGCTTTTTGGAGTTTGATTAGAAAACTACAAAACCGGAGGGATTCAGAGCAATTCTAAATATTTGTTAAAAAAAATGTTAATGAAGACTCCATTTTGTAGAACAAAGTGTAAATTAAAAGTTAATTTTCAGGAAGAACATTTATGTTTCTTGTAAAAAAAAAAAGGTACTCCACCATTCTGTTTGCCTGGTAAATATCTATGCTGTTGTCATTTTTGGCTATGTCTGGCTTGGTCCCAGACCCTCTTGTCTTCTCTGTTTTCTTTCCCTGAGTGAGCTGTTACTTGTCATGGCTTTTAATTGTTATTTTCTGCTTCTGTAACTCCAGCTCTGAAATCTTTCGGGAACTTGAAACTCATATCCAGCTGCCTTTTGGATATCCTCATAGGGAGTTCAGTCTAAGCATGTCCAAAGTGAAACGCAGTAGCAGCCCCTGATCCTCTCCATCACCACCCCCAGTCTGATCCTCCATTTCACTATCTGCCCCGTTGCTCCATCCAGGAACCTGGGGGTCTTCCTCTCCTTGCTGCCCACATCTGATTGTTTTCATTGCGTGCAATCACTTCCAGCCCCTCGATATCTGTCTAGTCTGTTCTATCCTCTCTGTCCACACAGCCCCAGCTCCAGTGCTCACCTTGACACTGCCCCAGGTCTGTGACGACAGCACACGGACTGGTTTCTTCAGCGCTGGTCCTCTGCGCCTTTATCGTTCCCACACTGCAGCCAGGGAGCGGCTCCTAAAACCCAAGAGTGATCACATGGCTCCCATTCTTTGTGGATGTAGTCTTTTCTGTTTTGTTTTTTTTCTTTTTAATAGCACCACGTAACTCCCTGTCTCCAGACCTTTGCCCACATCGCATCTGCCTGCAGTGTTCTTTCCAACCCCAGCCAACCACCTCGCCACCAAACAAGCCCCCCTTTAAGCTCAGTAGACCCTTCCTGAGTCTCAGCCTTAACTGTCACTTCCTCATGGAAGCCTCCCTGGACCCCTAGACTCAGTTGGATTTTCCTGTTGCAAACTCTCATCACACAAGCATTGTCCTTCACGAGGAGAGCTTATCGCAAGTAAAGTTGAATAATTATTTGTGTGATGGTTGATTTACTGTCTGTCTGCCTCTTCTATACTCTTATCTCCACAAGAACAACAATGTGTCTTGTCTCCTAAAGGTATGGCATTTAATAGGTTCTCGATATATGGATTTATTAAATAAATGAATGAAAATGAACTCTTTAGTATTGATCTGGCCCCACTTTCCATCCGACTTTTCATGTGGTATTTATCTCACTGTGCAGTACCTCACTCTGAAATCCACAGTTACAGACACACCAGACTATGTCACCCTTGCCCACTCTGCTCCCCACATTTAGGGGCACATCTGGCCTTTCCGCTAAGTCCACCTCCTCTGCCTGGAAGATGTCTCTGCTGTTTTTGAGACACTGTTTAAGGTCACCTCCCCCAGGAGCCTTTCTCAGCTCATTCCACCCAAGTAGAATGGACCACTTTCTTCCTCCCTCCAGCCCCTGCTATACTGCTGT
Organism: Cervus elaphus; assembly: GCF_910594005.1. NCBI lineage: Eukaryota > Metazoa > Chordata > Mammalia > Artiodactyla > Cervidae > Cervus > Cervus elaphus. Next base: position 47,370,690 of record NC_057820.1, read on the forward strand.
GTGCTCCGGTGAAAACAAGGCTTCACATGGCTTGACTGAGATCTACTGGAGACGCTTCTATGGGCTGGATGAAGTTCATTACCAGCACAGGGTCTATGAAGCTGAAAATCATCTCAGAGTTTGCAGTTACTTTATAAAGTGAAAAATTACTTTCTATTTCAGCAGCATTGAAGAAAAACAGTATATATGGCCTTGACTATTTTTGTTTGTTTTTGTTCACACCTCCCCCCAAAAAAAGCTTCTGGTAATGCAGCATAAACGTCACAGGCATTGCAGTTAAGTAGGTCTGTATCTCAGCAAGTGCTCAAAAAAATTTTTTAAACCCCTCTCAATATGCCTGCTTGGACAGAGGAGCCTGGAAGGCTACAGTCCCACGGGGTCACAAATGAGCAACTAACAGACAGTACATACACACACACACACACACACACACACACGCTTGGCTAATGCTGCTTGATGTGAGTGAGATTTGAGGCCTGCTACTTCCAGATTTCCAAAATGTCTCACCTTTGGGGTCTGCCCCCAAACTGACTCAAACTTCAGAATTCCTAAGTTCCTTAGATACCCTTTACCCCAGTTTCACTTATTCCAATTATGCCTCTAGTTCTATTATGACACAAATGACCTTTCAAACATCTCACTTTTCATTAAGATAACATTTTTTAATTTCTTTAGCAGAGTAACTCAAATTTTTATCAGCTTAACAATTCCATAATATTTTCATCTAAGAAAACATTGGGAAAACCCCTGGCACAATTAACCTTTACATGTTTCTAAGTCTATGAAACACAACTTGGACACATGGCTGTACAAACAACATATGAAACATTAAAATACTTTTCTTAAAAAAGCAACTAGTGCCACATTTACTTGTCTTTTTGATGTTATTTCAGGTTCAGTAGAGTCATTTTGGTTCAAGTTGACAAAAATTTCCCCTACCCCTCTAGAATGGTTCAAGATGTAAGTCCTCAGGCCTCTTTCCCCTTCTCTCCTTGGGAAGGATTCATCTTGCTCTTTCAGTGGCCATGCAGGGTGAAGAAGAAAACAAAGGAATAACCGCTGGAACCACCAAACGGCAGATAGATATAAGCTAAGAGACATTGCCATATTTCCAGTTCATTTGAAAGACAAAATCCATTCGACTCAAGGCTACATGTTTTTCAGACCCAAGGGAGATGGAAGTGAGAGGGGGAGAAGGAGTTCCTTTTGTCTATGAGTTTCACTAGAACTAGATTACTGTCATCAAAAAGTGGCTGGTCACAGACTTACAATAGGAGGTCTTACTAGCAAGTAGCAGGAAAGTGTGCTGTCTTTCTGTTGCCTGAAAGTCTTATATTCATGAGAAGTTGAGGGCAAAAACTGTCTAAACATTGTTTCTGCACAAACCAGCAAGTTTATATTTTTCAAATATCCATGTTAATGTTCTACTACTATCTGAAAATCTAGGTGTTGTGGGCAGTGAAAGTGTTACTGAATTCTAAGGCTCTGCAGACTCTATATACTTTAACATACTCAATATAACAAGCATACTTCAGTCACCGTAATGAACAAGGACATCCCAAACCTGGGCACGAAATCTTTCAGTCTTTTCTTGGTAGGTATTTTGTCTGCCTTTGTGTGTATATGTATCTGCATCCTGAAGCAATGTGTGCCCTTACACATGATAACATCTTGGTTTGTTTGAATAGCTGCAACCCAAATATAACACTTGTTATTGGAAAAGAAAACTCTTATTTTTCTTTGAATGTCGTTATTGACTGTGGCTTTTCATGACTCAATATATTTTAATTAACCATAATTTTTGGTTTTATTTTTAGTTTTTGCTACTTAGATTGTTGCAATTTGGTCAATCAATCCTCCTTTAGGCTAGCTTCTCCATCTTTGTCCAGAATTTCTAAAGCATCGTTACTTTCTGACAATAAATGTTCCAAGTCTGTCTAGAATGTTACCCCAAGAATGGAATCAGCTTCTCTCCAAAGAGACCTGCTTTCATTGGTGGAGAATAAATAGTTCTGGTTTGTCTGCTATAATGTGAAATGTGCCTTAATGAAAAACCTCGTGTTTTACAAAAATACACATTGAAAGTTATGGGGCTTATGGGATAAATAAAGTTGGGGAGACCACTCAAAAGATAGGCAACCTTGAGACTAAAGTGCTAAGAAAAACAATCATTGGCACCTTGGCAATCACATTGGACCACACATGTAGGCAGCGAGACATGGCTAGAGGCTACCAGAGTATACATTAAAAAGTCACATAAACACTGAGTGGCAATACTGGTCACTGTTCAGTTAGAGCAGAGCCAGGAGGTTGCCGGGACAATCCAGCCAGAACCAGCTCTGAGCCAGGAACTTCCCAGGCACAGGAGCTGAAAGTGACACAAAGCTGGGGTCCGCCTCTCTGAGCTCCTACAGAGAGCCTGGTGCAGCGGCTCATTTTCAATGTTCACAAAACGCAGTGAGAGGAATCCTACTCCCAGTACAGCTCTGCGTGGTGGGAGTGTTTTCCTTTCTGCTGCAGGTTTCGATTCTACTCCTGCTCTTCTGGCGCTCCTCACCTAGAAAAATCTGATATGACTGGCTTGACTTTTAGGTTAGACTGACATCATTCTCTAATCACACACGAACTAATTCCTGTGGCAGAAACATGCTTTGCGAAGCCATCGATTTCTTCTCTCTCTGTACATGCAGGTATCCTCCCCCGTCCTTGAATCTGAGCTGACCTGTGCCTGCTTTAACTACCAGAGTACAGCAGAAGTGACTGTAGGGCTTCCAAGATTGTCATAAGAACTTCTACAGCTTCTTCCTAGGTGCCTTGGAATGCTCACTCTGGATGATGCCAGCCCTCACCTAAGAAATTCAGTTACCCTAAGCCCACCATACTGTAAGGAAGCCCAAGCTAGCCATGTGGAATGAGACATACCAAACTAGCTCCCCATTGTTCCAGACATCCCATCCCAGATGTCAGACATTTAAAGATGATGACTTTAGGAAGTGCCTGGCGGTCTAGTGGTTAGGACTCAGCACTTCATTGCCGTGGCTGGGTTTAATCCCTGGTTAAGGAACAGAGATCCTACAAGCTGCAAGGCACAGCCCCCCACCCCCAAAAAATGATATACAATAAAGATGATGACTTCAACCATAGCCACATCTGACTGTAACCCTAAAAAGACCCAAAGCAAGAACAACTCAATCAAACCTATTAACCTCCAGAACTATGAGAGATAATAGTGATTGTTGTTTTAAGCCATTAAGTTTTAGGGTTATTTTACCACTTTAATGACAGAAAGTGAAGAGGAACTAAAGAGCCTCTTGATGAAGGTGAAAGAGGAGAGTGAAAAAGCTGGCTTAAAGCTCAACATTCAAAGATCATGGCATCTGGTCCGATCACTTCATAGCAAAGAGATGGGGAAAATGTGGGAACAGTGTCAGATTTCATTTTCTTGGGCTCCAAAATCAATGCGGATGATGACTGCAGCCATGAAATTAAAACACACTTGCTCCTTGGAAGAATAGCTATGTCAAACCTAGACAGTGTTTTAAAAAACAGAGACATCACTTTGCTGACAAAGGTGCATATAGTCAAAGCTATGGCTTTTCCAGTAGTCATGTATGGATATGAGATTTGGACTATAAATAAGGCTGAGCACCAAAGAATTGTTGCTTTCAAATTGTGGTGCTGGAGAAGACTCTTAGAGTCCCTTGGACTGCAAGGAGATCAAATCAGTAAATCCTAAAGGACATCAACCCTGAATATTCATTGGAAGGACTGATGCTGAAGATCCAATACTTCAGCCACCTGATGCAAAGAGCTGACTCATTGGAAAAGACCCTGATGCTAGGAAAAATTGAGGACAAGAGGAGAAGGGAACGACAGAGGATGCGATGGTTGGGTAGCATCACTGACTCAATGGACATGAGTTTGAGGAAACTCAGGGAGATAGTGATGGACAGAGAAGCCTTGTGTGCTGAAGTTCATGGGGTCTCAAAGAGTCGGACATGACTTAGTGACTGAACAACAACAAAGTTTTAGGGTGATATATTATGTAGTTGACCAGAACGCAGAGAAATATACTATACTCGTGTATGAAAATTAAGCATAGGGATGGAGGATAGATTATCTGTCTTGAGTGTAGTGTTGGGATAACTGTAGCTGGGCTATTTAGAGGCAGAGTTAGAAAAGATTTCCTTTGTAAATATGAGCTCACATGAACAATTTTAAGGTTTAGTTTTACATTTCCTCTGTGCTATACCTGCTAAAAATTTTAGCTTCTATTGGGGCTTCCCTGGTAGCTCAGCTGATAAAGAATCCGCCTGCAATGCGGAATGCAGGAGGCCCCGGTTTGATTCCTGGGTTGGGAAGATGCCCTGGAGAAGGGACATGCTACCCACTCTAGGATTCTTGGGTTTCCTTGGTGGCTCAGATGGTAAAGAATCCACCTGCAATGTGGGAGACCTGGGTTCAATCCCTGGATTGGGAAGATCACCTGGAGGAGGGTATGCCAACCCACTCCAGTATTCTTGTCTGGAGAATTCCATGGACAGAGAAGCCTGGTGGGCTACAATCCATGGTGTCGCAGAATCTTTCAAACTTTAAGTTCTTCTCTTTCATAACTTACTGAGTCATAGATTTATTTATGAAAGTGAAAGGGTGAATTGCTCATCATGTCTGACTCTTTGCAACGCTATGGACTCTGTAGCCCGCTAGACTCCTCTGTCCATGAGATTCTCCAGGAAAGAATACTGGAGTGGGTTGCCATTTCCTTTTCCAGGGCACCTTCCTGATCCAGGTATCAAACCCAGGTCTCCTGCATTGCAGGCAGATTCTTTACCGTCTAAGCCACCAGGGAAAGCAGATTTATTTATAACTTAAATGATATAACTACTTATTTTTTATCCTTCCACACAAATTAAGTCTAAAGTGAAAATGTTAATATTAACACAGATAATAAGACTACTGGATGATTAATAAGGTTTAATATTGCAGTGGCAGCTATATTTATAAATATCTCATTACTGATTGCTACTCAAATTCTTTTGCTTTGATTTATTGTGGTTGAAACATAAACAAACCTTCCTGTTGTGTTTTGGTTTTAAGATTTTTGAAAGTCCTATTTTTACCATGCTACTGTTTCAAATGCCAGAAATTATAATGTACTTTATAAAACATTAGAAGAACCAGAAACAGCTTTTCATAGGAAAGGAGAAAACACAACTTGTTTTAAATTTATTTATATTTGCAGTCATTAACAAGTACCATTTTCATCTATTACTGCTTCTTACCTGGCATTTTGTGACTTTTCATCTGTTTCATGATAACTGACATCCAAACAAATAAAAGACATTTACATTTCATGTGGTAAAAAAAACTTTCATCATAAAGTAATTTGATAACAAGAGAATTCTGATGGCTTTACACTGGATGACTGAGAAACACAGCCAAAAAGAATTATCACCAGAGATACAGACAGTCTCTCTTACCGAGACTGTCTTAACCCTATCTATTATTTAGCAAATATGCACTCTTTCCAACAAAGAGGTATTCTTTGCATATAATGTCCAATTAAACAAATGTACCTTTAGGCGCAAGAGTTTGTTTACAGTTCCTTTTTTTTTTTTTTAGAAAGACTACTGTTTTATTATTTTTATTATTATTATTATTATTATTATTTTATATTTTTGACTGTGGTGGGTCTTCCTTGCCGGGCATGGACTTTCTCTAGTTGCGGCAAGTGGGGGCTACTTTTTGTTGTGCTGCATGGGCTTCTCATTGCAGTGATTTCTCGTGTTTTGGGTCAGGAGCTCTAGGGTGCGAGAACTTCAGTAGTTACTGGTGTATGGGCATAGCTGCCCCGTGGCATGTGGAATCTTTCCAGACCAGGGATTGAACCAGTGTCTCCTGCACTGGCAGGCGGATTCTTAACCACAGGACCACCAGGAAGTCCTACAGTTCTTTTTAATTAAAATACTTTCCTTTCTTAAAGAGACTTAAACTATTTTTGTTTCCTATCTTTCTCAAAAGATTAAACACTGCCCTCCAAATGGACTTCCACTGGTGGCTCAGATGGTAAAGCGTCTGCCTACAATGCGGGAGACCCGGGTTCAATCCCTGGGTTGGGAAGATCTCCTGGAGAAGGAAATGGCAACCCACTCAAGTATTCTTGCCTGGAAAATCCTCCAAATGTATTGAGACAAACAGCTGGCTGATGAAACATGATTGCTCAATAGGAGCTTAAATTTAGGCCCCAATATTATGTTTGAAATATAAGTGTGGGACTTTCTGCCATATATTTTTATAAGATAGTGGGCTATTGTGGTAGTGCAGCCCAGGCCCTGGAAGGTGATCTCCCTTGATATGGTCAGGACTACGTCACTGACCTCAATAAACAGAGGGCCTGCTGACTTTCTCTGCAGGGTAGCCCAAAAGCAGTAGGATGTGCCCTGGGTGGTATACTGGGTAACAGTCAGTGACTCCAGGCTGTCAGAACAGGTCCTTCTTCCTTCTCTGACAACAAGCTTTGCTCTACTCAGAAGGGCTGGAGATGGCTTTGAAGCTTACTGCGGTTTTACCCATACCTTTTGTGGCTCCGTGAAGATCCATTCCTTTAGAAAAAAAAAAGACCCTGCTTCCAATTCCATCACCAGAACTAGAACAGCAATCTTCATGCAACCTGTGTCCTATAGCCTCTGGAACCCCAAGCTTACTGAGACAAACGTCATGCTTTATACATAACCCCCACCTCTACCTTCCAGCAATCAAATATTGAACTGAACTTCAGGGGAAAATGGATTTCAAATAACCCTTACTTGGTGAATTATTTCATCAAAATAATTAAACACAGAGTTGATGCTTCAGTTTTAATGAAAAGTAGTCCGGTGTAGCTCATAAACAAGAAGCATTAGCAAGGCCTTGATCAGTTCTGGGTGGAGCAGTTTAGCCCATTCAGTCAGTAGCCAGGAGTGAACCCATGGATTCCTGCAATTTTTGCTAGGATGTGATGTAGAAATTAGAAATGCTTTTCATATCAAATGTAAAGTTACAAAATGAACACAAATAAAAATACAACTAGATATTTTCCATAAATTCTTTGCATTCATATAAAGCCTCCTTTCTGTATATTTAATGCCCTTAATACAGTCTTCCAGGTAGCTCAGTGATAAAGAAACCACCTGCCAAGCAGGAGACGTGAGTTCGATCGTTGAGCTGGGGAGATCCCCTAGAGAAAGAAATGGCAACCCACGTCAGTACTCTTGCTTGGGAAATCCCATGGACAGAGGAGCCTGGCAGGCTACAGTCCATGGGGCTGCAAAGGAGGTGGACACAACTTAGCAGATAAATAATGCCCTTAATAACTAACATAAATATTGCAATCATTTCTTATACCCCACTGATTTGAAAGCTTGTTTTTCCATTCAAATGCAATATTTTGACTGGTTAAGTAGTAGTTACCTGAATACACCAGTGGAAAACCTAGAGTTGTATTTACTTTCATTGACTATTTTTAAGATTCACTAATTATTAATATTTGCCATATTTATTTTTTCTCTCATACACTTGTGTGTGCACACACACTAAAAATATATATATGTATTTATACATATTATACAATTATATATTTAATATATACTATTTATTATTATATATACACACATTCAAGAAATGTGGGTGAATAATATCACAAATATCTTCAATATGAAAAAAATGTAAAACAGTATTATCTATGATTCCAGACTCTATAGACATCTTGTAGATACCAAAATCATTATAACTACATTTTTGTCTTGCCTCTGCATCAATTTATTAATGTGGGTCACATTCAGAATGCCATCCCTCAGCAAGGGGAATGAATTTCTGATGGCAAATGATGAGAAATAATGTTGATAATTATGCAGGGAATAAATTAGCTTTCCCTCCTCTATCTTTCTTTCTTTTTTTTAAGCTTTGTCATTTCATTCTTTCTTATAGCTGGTGTAGGTAACTAACCTGACTGGGGAAACTCTGTTCCAACTTGGAGCAGTTTCCAGGAGAATAACGGATCAGAGATGGCAGAGCCCACCATTGATTCTAACCTTATCCTGTAGCAGAAGAGACTGAAGCAACAGATGAGTAAACTGCTGCACCCAAGGTCACCCAGCGGGTCCTTGTTTCCAACCAGAATTCACTCTGGACATCCCCCGCCAGTGAGGATGATCCTTATCCTTGCCTCTCTCGATGGCTGGCTTGACAGGGAGGCCCTGCCACCCAGGAGATGTAGAAAACATTCTCTTCAGGATGTCACAGTATCTTCCAGGTGTTTCTTCCCAAGAAGACGAGTGCTTGCTGCAGCAGACGCCACATCTGGCATCCTCTCTGCCCCATGCTCGGGGCTATGGGTGGTACCCAGGCTGTTGCAGCCCTGTCTTCACCTTCCTGCATTCTGGGATGGGCTCCACAGAGCTGTCTTCAAGGGTCAAGGCTTCTCTCTTCTGCTTCCATCGCTCTCTCCGGATCCAGGTGAGCCCTGAGGTTCTCCCTCTGGGGATGAACCCCCACTCTGCCCTTCCTACCCTGCTCCGTCCCTCAGGTGAGCTGGCTGTACTTGGCAGCTAGGACCCTAAGGGTGGTAACAGCTAAAACGGCCCTCGGTTGCTCCCCCCACCACCAACTTTTAAAAAAATCTCAAACAGCTGGAGTGTGTTTGTTTGGTCTGGAGTTATTCCTGCTACAGACAGCCGCCACCCAGCTGGCAGAGGCCATTTGCTCTGAGAGCAGCCTTCCTGCCTCCTGCCAGCCCCACGTTAGCTGCACACACCAATTTTTTTTTATTTTCTATTTTTTTAATGAAATGCAGTTGATTTACAATGTTGTGCTAATTTCTGCAAAATGACTCACTTAAACACATATACACATTCTTTTTTAATCTTCTTTTCCCTTATGGTTTATCCAGGAGACTGGATATAGTTCCTTGCTGTTTATCCACTCAAAGTGCAATAGTTTGTATCTGCCAACCACAAACTCCCAGTCTGTGTCTCTCCCTTCCCCACTGCCGCTGGGCAGCCTCAAGTCTGTTTTCTATATGTGTGCACGTGTTTCTGTTTTGTAGACAGGTTCATTTGTGCCATATTTTAGATTCCACACATAAAAGATATCATATGGATGAGGTATTTGTCTCTTTAACTAAGGTTGCCAGGTTTAGCAAATAAAAATACAGGATGCCCAGCTGAGTTTGCCTTTAAGCTAAACAACAAATGTTCTCCAACTATGTAGGTATGTCTCGTGCAATATTTGAGACTTATTTATACTAAGATATGATTCGTTGTTTAGCTGAAATTTAGATCCAACTGGGTGACCTGTGTTTTACCTGGCAATCTTATTTTCATATTCAAGTAAAAGAAGCTGAAAAATCTTCTGCAAGCTCCTGAAAGGATCTGCAGCTCCAGCAAGGCTGTGAGGCAGTGCACATTGGTAAGCTACGTTTGCTGCCACGAGGCAGTGATTAGATGTCTGGTATGTCCTCCATGGGGCATTATGCATAGGCCGCCCATGCTTGCAAAACTGCCTCCTCAAAGCTAGACAATGATCTACAAGTAGCAAAAATGGAAATTCACTCACACCCAAATCCAGAGGGCAGAAAACCCAGAACAAGTTCTGCCCACAGTTGCCAAGGGAAAAAACAAAATAAACCGTGACAAAGCCAAATAGTTGCAAAAGCATTCCCTTACACAGAAGCAAAGAGTTACTTGTAGGGAGAGTGGGTTTGGAAACTCTTGCCGTTTCCATAGGAGCCACTCCTAAGATCTTCCCATTCTGCAAACCCTGCCACTAGCAGTCACCCCAAATAGTCCACCAACTCCCCGACCTGCTGGCTTCAAATCGCATCAGCTTTTACTTTGGCTGACTCAGCAGCCTGGAATGACTCACTTTCAGTTAGTCAGTGACACATTTAAAATCCCCTAAGTATTTATGGTATTTATGGCAGGCCGACTTTGGCTCCCTAAATTGTACATGCACAGATGTGGAAACATGCTTAAATTTACCTCTCCATTCAAGGGAAAGCCTCTCGTGTGCAAAATGCCGTGAGGGCCATCCCGGGGGCCGGGGCTGGGGTGATGGGATGAGAAGCTGGGCAGGTGGGAGTATGAATATTCTGTCCATATTGTGAAGTGACTTATGGGTGTATGCCAGACAAGTGTCAATGTATTGTTTAAATCACTTATCTAAATAATAGGTGTTAAATTGAATTCAAAAGTGCTAAAGGTGATGGGCTCTGGTCCTACATGGTCATTAGAGGAAAAATCATTTTACAGATTCACAAACAAGATTCGATTTACGTTTAGGGATGAAGGTCCAACCATGCAGCCCAGCCTAAGCCTAGAGATGGCAGCACCTGGGGATTTTGTCTTCAAGCACGTGATGTTACGAACTGCAATATGTGAGTGAAACTCAACCCAAGGAAGCTGTGCTGGGGCTCATTTCCCTGTACATGACGGTCACCACTAAACCACGTGAAGGGGTTCTTTTAAAAAAAGGGAATCCTGACCCAGCCGTGAAGGTATGCAGTTTGCTCTTTTGTTCTTCCCCATTAAAACACAGCTGGGACTTGCACGGTTTTCACGGGGTGGCCAGATCACGTCATTGTCCTGTAGTTATTGTTGCGTTAGTCGCTCATTTGTGTCCGACTGTTTGCCACCCTCTGGACTGTAACCCTCCAGGCTCCTCTGCACATGGGATTCTCCAGGTAAGAATACTGGAGTGGGTTGCCATTTCCTTCTCCAGACTTAGTGGAGTAAGTTCCTGGAAAAGGAACAGTGCCCAGGGTCAGGAGTGAAGCCAGTCTCTGTCTTCTAAGTTTGCTATTAGCAGAGTTTCTCCGAGTGAGATCCCAGAACCACAATGTCCGGACACTCTAGGACAGCAATTCTCAAATCCCCACTGTGCAAACAAATCACAGAATCACGAGAGACCTGGTTAAGATGCAGAGGCATCAGGCACCCTAGATTCTGCATTTCTAACTTTGCCCAGGAGGTAGATAAACACTACACTTTTGGCAGAAAACCTTCCAAATGGGTTCCCTACTTGTGTCATCTATGCTGGCCAACCCTCACCGGGCTACTGTCCTTTCACTGCTTCAGCCACACTGGCCACTCTCTGCTCCCAGAACACGCAGGGCCTCTTCCCACTGCAGGAATGCGCCCTCTGCAGTGCCTTTGTGTGGAGTGTTCCCACCAGGGCTTCTTATTGTCATCAAGATCTTAGCTCAGATCTCACCTCCCCAGATAGGTGTTCCCATCTTATCCTATCTAAAGTAGCACACCCCACCCGAAGCATTCTTTATCACATTCATACCTCCTAAAATTATCTACAAAATCATTGCTTATTTAAATATTTCCTTCTGTATTCTCTCTCTTCTCAATAAGAACAAAAATCATTTTTGTCTTGGTCACTAGAGCACCCCCCTGGACTGGGGAAAGTGCCTGTCACACAGTAAGTGCTCAAGAAACATTTTTGACTGAGGAGGGTTTATTTATTTATTTATTTATTAACTGCAAATAAATTTCAACTGAAGCGCAAAAAAGTGCTTTTCAACATGCTTCTGTTAGAAAAGACACACATGTTAGTGATAGGAAGGTGGTCTCAGATTGTTGACTTTCCAGAACTCACTAAAGAGGAATGCACTTAATCCCTTTTACTAACTTTATGTGATCTCTTGGGAAGCATTGTCGTGATCAAGAAAATTTTAAAAGAAGAAAAATGTTAACTATTCCTGACTTTCAGTCTAACTTTCCCTTCACTTAGAACATTTTCATACAATTTCAGTAGAAAGGGTGACCAAGTACTGTCTCTCTGACAGTCTTCATCATTGGAAGAGGGTTGTTTGGATCTAGCTTTTAGATGCTTTAGTAAGTGGAAACCCACTTGTAGATGTATTTTAAAAGGGGTTGGGTAAAGATTCCTGGGATTTCTAGGTCCCTGGTAGTATCTACCCGCATCTCTCTTGAGTCTAACATACCTTCCTCAGCCTCGTTCATGCTTTTACCCAAGCCTTGAACTTGCCCTGGCTTCCCAGGACCCCGCCTGTATTTCTACATGACCCATGTGCCTAATGCAGCCATGCTTCAGTGGGAGTCTTTTATTATAGTCGGCCATCAGTCCCATTGGGGAGGATGTGTTGAGCTCCTCAAGGGCCAGGGGCAGATTTCTATAATCCTCCTTGGGTCTCGGCGTCTCAGTCTACAAACCTGGCACAGTGAGGACAGCCAGCAACCGAGGGCCTCCCTACATCTAATTGTGAGATCTTTCATCTGTCTGCTTACCTGGAAAAGTCTTTTCAAGGAAGTATGTATAACCCTGGCATAAAAAAATTATCTTAAAAACTTTAAAAGTACGGATAGTGAATAATTCATCTTCATCCCACTGCTCTCCTGGAGCTCATATCAAATCACAAACCAGATTGTCTGCAGCCAGGAAGTCAACAAACAGCTCATTGTTTCCAGAAACCTGTAGCCACCTGAAACCCTCTACACCTGTACAAATGTGTAACCTTTGTACACATTCAGGCTCCACAGTAGCCACTGATCGATCCATTGACTGAAGAAAACCGACTGAAGTTTTCTACAACGAGAAAAGCCGTAAATGCTCCCAATCGCTCCCTCCTCCAAGCTCACCAGGGGCTCACAGGAAGGCTGGGGATGGGGTGGTGACAATGATTGGGCTCATGACCAAGGAACACTGAGCTTCGGGATCACCTGCTCTCTATCTTCAGGGAGAGGCTGCCTTGTCTCGCGGGCTGCTCCTTGCACGCACAGCCCTGAGACGTGGCCTGGGGAAGGGGCTGAGAGCTGGGGCTCCTGGCACTCCCAGTGGGAACATGCTGGCACCTGCATGGTGGATCACCTCTCCCAACAAGGCCAGGAACCAGTCCTGGAGGCCCCGCCCAAAGGGTTCTTCCAGGAGCCAGGCCTAGGCCACGGGCCTGCTGTTGAGCAGGAGGATGTGAAATAGTGGAAGTGAAAGGTCAGAACTGCCCCTCTGGCCCTGAGGGATTGTAGGTGGTGATAAGACAGGAACCAGGAGGGGAAGAGTGAGATAAAGAGGAAGGGAGTTGGGGATGAGATGAGCGGATGCTGAGGGCTTCAGTGAGGACTCTGGGAGGGGGTCCCCCAGATCCTACCCCCTCCCACACACCTGGGGCTGCCAGAGCCCAGGCACCTCAGCCATGCAGCAAGGCCAGGAGGTAGGGGCTGGAAGCTAGCTTTCCAGAGCTGCTCTCTGTACCGCTGTGGTGTGGTTCAGACCAGGCACTCCTGCAAGGGCCCAGAAGGGGGTGCCCTGGACAAACGTGCCCCCCTGGACTGCGTTGGCCATGTGCTCCTGGTCCAGCCGTACCGGACCCTTCCCATCCTTTGCCCAAAGCTGGCAGCACGCGCCCACCTGTAAGTCTGTGTCTTCACCCGTGGAATAGGGGTAAGAGTAACGCCGACCCCACAGGCTTATATAACTTCTACATGCCTTGGTTTCATCATTTGCAACGTGAAGATAATACTACCATCTATTTCAAATGATTGAGCTAAGAATTAAATGATTCAACGTTGTAAAACACTGAAACTATGTCTGGTACCAATAAGTGCCATACAAATGTTTATTGTCATTGTTATTCTACTTCCAAGTTAGATTTGCTTCATGAACGTTCCTGTGTGAAACTTAGGAAAATTTCATTTATCTTAGGAAATGAAAATATTCCAGGGTCACAGAATCATAGCCTTTCAGAGCTGGAGTGAATTTTTAAAAATTAATTGAGCCCCATCCTTTTGTATTTTATTTTATTTTGTTTGTTTGTTTTTCTGACATTTTTTTTCATTTATTTTTATTAGTTCGGGGCTAATTACTTTACAATATTGTAGCGGTTTTTGCCATACATTGACATGAATCAGCCATGGATTTACATGTGTTCCCCATCCTGATCTCCCCCCTTTTGTATTTTAAATGATAAAAGTCATCTCCGTGTAACACAGCCAAGGTGAGCTAGCCCATAATGCAGAGCCCAGACCAGAACCCAGTTCAGAGCTCTTTCCAACACACCACTCCCTGTGTGTGCTTATCAAACCAAGCACCACGTGTCACGGGCCCCAGGCAAGTCAGAGCCTTTATTGCCACAGTCAAGCTTGGGTCCAGAGAGCAACACGGAAGCATAAAAGAAGAATTTGGGAATCACTCTCCAACACCACCACCACCTCACTGTCTTTGAGATACCTCTAGAAACCTGATTCCCTAATCCTATTAATAGAACCTCTAGAGCTATTGCTGAGTCCCCTCTGGGCTCCACCCACCACAGCTTTTAGTGGAATCCCAGGGATTCAACAGGAAAGTTCTTCCAGTTCTTCAAAAATGAGCTGTGTTTATGCTACTTCTTAATTCTCCCTAAAGTGTCTCTTGCCCTGGGGAGAGTTTATGTAACTTTCTGCTAAGGTCAAAGCACTATTCTCTTTCAGCAGCTGGATGTTAATTGATCATTGATCTTTGAACTATGCTTTTTCAGACTGCTGCACTGAGAAAAATGAATAACATTCGTCCTTTGGAGTGCTTTCTGCAAAAAAACCTCTCTCAGGCATCCTTTCTCTCCTTTGCCACTACCACCTGCCACTACCACCCTCCTCTAGGTGGGCCCTTTTTACACTCCCGGGTGATTTATCACAAGATGCTCTAGTGCGCTGGTGAGGAGGACAGCTTTAGGGGGAGACCTGGGTTTGAGCTGACTCTGCTGTTAGTGTGCAGGCAATTTCCTTGGGGGAATTTCTTAAGTCCTTTCAACACAGATGCAATGGTGCTGGCTCCAGCTCCAGTCTGCACACAGAGCAAACTTTTCGCCTCTCTTCTCAGATGGGGCTTACCGCCACCCCCAGTGCAGGAGGATTCTCATGTTTAAACTGGGATGGTCGTCTCTGATGGAAGATGCTGCCTACCACCCAGTCTTCATGGATGCTCTCCAGACCTTTCGCTGCTTTTTCTATTTCCGGTTTGGCTTTCAGCTTTTCTTGTCTGTCATATCATCACCTCCCAATGGAAGAAGGGAAAGTAGGAAAGATGTGCCCAGGAGATGCCAAAAGCCTATTAAGCATGATTGTATACCAAAGCTAACTTTTCCCTGAACTAACCAGTCATTTATCTGGTTTGCTGGCTTAAAGAAAATCTGCTTTGTGATTTTCTCTGAGCTCCAACAGAGTGGAGGAAGGAAGATTATGAGTTGTCCTTACTTTTAGACTTTGCAAAGTTACTCACTTATGCCAAGGCTCTGCACACTTCCTTGAAAAGAGAGAAGGGAGAGGTGTTTTTCCACCTGTTCCTTCCAACTTACTCTTTCTGCCCGCATCCTTACCACAGCTTACCTGGCTCTTCCATGATTTTCCTGTTGGCAAGCTGCTGACCATCCCTCCTCCCTGATTCTCCCTAAACCCATACACCTGATCTGAGCCACTTTGTTTTCCATAGCGAATTTGTTCCAGATACAAACAAATTTCCTCCCTCCTCAGTTCAGTGAAGCAGAGTTTAGAAATTTTTTGAAAGACCTTTATTAAGAACCTAATGGGCAAACTAGTATTGAGCTGGTATTCACCACTGTGATCCAACTGGTTATAAAGTCACTTAAATATTGCAAATGACATGATCTTATAGAGAGAGCCCTAAAGACTCCACTAAAAACTAGAAGTGATCAACAAATTCAGTAAAGTTGCAAGATGCAGAATCAATATACAAGAAGCAGTAGCATTTCTACAAACTAACAACAAACTATCCAAGAAAGAACTTTTTAAAAAATCTCATTTATAGTGGCATCAAAACCAGTAAAACATTTAGGAATAAATTTAATAAAAAGGTAAAATATCTGTACACTGAAACTATAAAACATTGATGAAAGAAATTGAAGAAGACACAAGTAAATGGTAAAAGATTCCATGTTCTTAAATTACAAAAGTTAATATTATTAAAATATCTATATTACCCAAAGAAATATATATATTCAATGTAATCTCTATCACAATTCAAATGACATTTTTCACAGAAATAGAAAAAAAATCCTAAAATGTATGTGGAACCACAAAAGACCCCAAATAGCCAAATCAATCTTAAACAAGAACAAAACTAGAGGCATCACACTTTCTGATTTCAAAATACACTACAAAGCTATAGTGAATCAAAACAGCATGGTAATAGCATTAAAAACAGACATATAGACCAATGGAACATAATAGAGATTCTAGAAATAAATCTACGCATTTTCAGGCAATTGATTGTTGGTAAAGTTCTGAGAATACACACAGGAAAAGAATAATCTCTTCAATACACACTTGAGAAAACTGGATAGCCACATATGGAAGAATGAAACTAGACCCTTATCTCATACCATATAAAAAATCAACTCAAAATGGATTAAAGACTTGAATATACCTGAAACTCTGAAATTATTAGATGAAAACATAGGTGAGAAGCTTCTTGAATTGGTCTGGACAAAAAAATTGAACCACCTGTTGTTGACAGAAACAAAATGCAAATATGAGAGTCGTAAGGAAAGTTTATTTGGGCATAAAATGAAGACTATAGCCCAGAAGACAGCATTTCAGATAGCTCTGAGAAACTGCTCCTAAGAGGTAGACGAGAGGTCAGTATTATATACGATTTTAGCGTAGGGGGTTATATGCAGTAAAACATACATTTTGGTAGAGGCCTGCAGCTAGTCATGAAGAGCAGAGATCATCATTAATGATTTTAGTGCTTTTCTAGACATGAGGAGTTGCAAGAATTGGGCTCATAAAATTGTCTCCTAAAAATATCTAACCATCTGAAGGTTTGTTCTGCTGTTTTTTCCCAGAGAACACATTCCTGATCTCCACCCTGAACTCCTTTCAGGGTGTATTGAAGATTAGCAGTACAGCAGTTTGTGGCTTAATCCCTGCAGAGGCAGATTGCTTTGCGACCCTATGGACTGTAGTCCACCAGGCTCCTCTGTCCATGGGATTTCCCAGGCAAGAATACTGGGATGGGTTGCCATTTCCTTCTCCAGAGGACTTTCCCGATCCAGGGATCAAACCCACATCTTCTGCATTGGTAGAGGCAGATGGCAAGGGCCAATTTTTAGGTGGCACTATGATCCAGAAGTACAACTTCTTGGTATATTTCCAAAGGAAATGAAATCGAGTCTTGAAGAGATGTCTGCACTCCCATGTTCCCTGCAGCATTATTCACAATAGCCAAGATATAGAATCGACCTAAGTGTCCTTCAATGGATGAATGAATAAAGAAAATGTGGTGTATGTATACACAGAGGAATATGATTAGGATTTAAAAAAGAAGGAAATCCTATCTTTTGTGACAACAGAGATGAACCTAGAGGACATTATGTTAAGGGAAATAAACAAGGCACAGAAAGACAAATGCTGCATGATCTCACATATATGTGGAATCTAAAAAAGTCAAACTTAGAAGCAGAGTAGAATGGTGGTTGCCGGGGATTGGGGGTGGAGAAAATGAGGTGATGTTTGTAAAAGGGTACAAAGCTTCAATTCTGCAGGTTGGATAAATAAACTATGGAGATCTAATGTATAGCATGGGCTTCCCTAGTGGCTCAGCTGTAAAGAATCCACCTGCAATGCAGGAGGCTGAGGTTCGATCCCTGGGTTGGGAAGATGCCCTGGAGAAGGAAATGGCAACCTACTCCAGTATTCCTGAGGTTGTAAAAGAGTCAGAGACCACTTAGCAATTAAACAACAACAAATATATAGCATATAGCAAATATATAGATTACTTATGATGACCATAAGTAACAATTGTATACTTGAAATCTGGTCAGGCAACATGTTCTCATTACACACACACACAAATAGTTACTATGTGAAGCAATGGGTATGTTGAATTAACCAAGGTTATCATTTCACAATGTATCCATATATCAAAACATCATTGTACACTGTAAATATTTATAATTTTTATTTGTCAGTTACACCTTAATAAAGCTAGGGGGTGAGGATAGGAGATTAAAACATTGGTATTCATTCAGCAGCTTCCCCAAGATTCCTGAAAGTGAAAGTCATTCAGTTGTGTCCTACTCCTTGTGACCCTATGGACTTCAGCCCACCAGGCTCCTCTATCCATGGAATTCTCCAGGCCAGAATACTGGAGTGGGTAGCCATTCCTTTCTCGAGGGGAGGGGATCTTCCTGACCCAGGGATCGAGCCCAGGTCTCCCACATTGCAGGCGGATTCTTTACCGACAGAGCCAGCAGGGCAGTCCCAGCAACAAAGGTAATTGTTGTTGTTCAGTCTCTAAGTTGTGTCCCACTCTTTGCACCTCTATGGACTGCAGCACACCAGACCCCTCTATCACTCACTATGATAGAGTGAATGATAAAATTTGTTCAAATTCATATCCATTGAGCCAGTGATGCTATCTAACCATCTCATACTCTGCCACCCCCTTCTCCCTTTGCCTTCAATCTTTCCCAGTATCAGGATCTTTTTCAAGCAGTTGGCTCTTTGCATCAGGTCGCCAAAGTATCGGAGCTTCAGATTCAGCAAGTCCTTCTCATGAATAGTCTGTTGATTTGATCTTGCTGTACAGCAAAGGCAGAGCGCCCACTAGAGCAGCAGGGGGCGCTCCAGATCCCTGCCCCGACGCTCAGCCCCATTCCACTGATTAATGCTTGGTCCTTAAACCAGCTGCCTGTTACCCCGTGCTACGGGGAATAAATAAGACCACACATTTCCAGAGTTAGATTCCTCATCTGAAATTGAGTGGCCAGAGACCGGCAGGCTCCCACTGCCTAGAGGACATAGCCAAGCTCCTCCTAGAACCCTGCCCTGTCCCAGGTAAACTGCCTGTTGGTTGAGACCAAGGACATTTCATTGTTCCTTCTGTTTCTCGCCTAGAACCTGGGCTCCCTCCTAGAAGCATGAGGGCTCCTGGCCCAGTGATCCCCAAAGAGCCACTGAGGATCAGTGTCCAACTGAGACGAGGTTTTCCCAGCCTGCTGAGACATGAGTGAAGCAAGAGACACACCCATGTAGAGAAGGGTTTGTTTTGTTTTGAAGAGGAGAACCATGGTTTCTTTTATTTTTTCATTTTTAACTGTTATGAAATACATAACATATAAAATTTTCCATCCTTTACATTTTTAAGTCTACAGTTCAGTGGTGTCAAGTGTATTCACGTTATTATGCAGAACTTTCTCAGTGTGCAAAACTGCCACTCTATGCCCATCAAACAATAATTCCCATATTCCCCTCTCCTTCATCCCTGGCAACCACCATTCTATTTTCTCTAAAAGTTTGATAACTCTAGTCCCTAATATAAGTGGAATCATACAGTATTTGTCTTTTTGTGACTGGCTTATTTCACTTAGTATAATGTCCTCAAGTTTCATTTATGTTGTTGCATGTGTCAGAATTTCATTCTTTCTTGATTTCTACATTATTTGGTATCTATATACCACTTTTTGTTCATCCATTGATCTGTCAGTGAACAATTTGGTTGCTTCCACCTTTTGGCTATTGTGAATAATGCTGCTATGAATATGGGTGTACAAATATCTCTTCAAGACCTTGCTTTCAATTCTTACGGGTGTATATATCCAAAAGTAGAAGAGTTGGAGGATATGGAAATTTTAATTTTTTAAATTGTTTTCTAGAGCACCACTTTACATTCCCACCAACAGGGAACATGGGTTACAATATCTCCACATTCTTAGCTACACTTGTTATTTTCATTTCATTTCAAGAATGGGTGTGATCATATAGGGTGTGAAGAGAAATTTTTATTTCATCATTTTTTATTCTAGGATTGTGTCCTTTTTTTTTTTTACTTTTTTAAAGATTAAAATCACCTTTCATCAAATGGCAGCAATCATAGATGATTTTTTTTTTAAACATACAAATGTGTTCTCATTTGAAATATTTATACAATAAATATTCCTGTTTTGGTCCAGAATAGCCAATAAAGTTTAGTATAAAAGGCAAACTATGCTACTCTCTGCCACTATAATTATAAATAATTCCCAGTCTAGGGTATATGAAGAGCACATACTAATTTGCACGGCTTGTCCTGTTTTGAAGTACTCTGGCATTGTTTCAGTATCAGTACATCTATACTCCACACATTTTAGCAGGCTTTTTTTTCATATTAAAAAAAATTATTTTACATTATGGTTTATCACAGGTCATTGTTCCCTACGCTATACATTAGTACCCTGTTGTTTATTCATTCTAAAAGAAGGTATTCTTTTTAATATCCTTACATGGAAAATTTTTAAATCGACATTGCTATGTTAATTCCAGCCATTAAAAGAAAAACTTCAGATCAAAACATCCAAGTCTAGAAACTATTAGGCAGAAAGAACAATAAATGCACTAATACTTGTTTAGGGTAAGAAGATGATGGGTTTAAAATACAAGAAAAAATAAAGAAAATAAGTGGATTGTAGAATATATGCAATAGAGACAGAATAATATTGCTTAGCTGGAAGCCAGTCTTATTCCTGCTAATCTAGGAGGGGGAGCAGATGGTATTAGGGTAGCGCCCAGCCTCCCCACCCCATTTCGGGAAGACTGGGAGTTGAGAATGGATGCAACAGAAACAGGATGATCTGTCTAACTGGCCACCACTGATATTCTTCATTTCGTATTCCTCTTTAGTTTTTTTCCCCATTTAAATTACTTGTGGAAAACTGCACTCTTTATGTGGCTGGTAACTACACTGGAATTTATTTCACATCCTAGGAACTAAAGGCAAACCGCAGGTGTGTTTAGAAAGGCTACGCTGCACAGAGCCACCTTCATACACATTCAGCAGAAAGCCTGGAAAAAGCATCTAGTGCACACTGGTCAGCTTCACAAGACCGCAGGTATTATCCTATTGTAGGCTTAAACTATCTAAACTTCTGTACCTTGTCATAATTTTTAGCACCAAAGAGAGAGAGAAAGAGATGATTGATTTTGTATGGCAGAATTTATAAGGGATAATATCACATCGTTGCCCAGAATATCAACTCAGCTAATATAAATGAGATGAAGCCTGATATCAGAGGCTGGGTTTTTTTAACCAATAAGAACATGAAGAGATGAATCGGTGTGTCTGTTTAAAGATCATTATCTTGAAGGCTATAAATGTATTTTAATGATTTCTGAAATACATTCTTTTGAATGATTCCCCGGGCAGTAAATTGCCATGCACTCGGAATGGATGTGATTTCTGGAAATAACTAGAAGTGATTCAGAGCCACATCTGGTGAAAATGATTGGAATCACGCAGGGAAATGCTAGTTTCATCTAAAAAGGAGATATGGTTACAACATAATATAGCTGGTTTGTAAACCTTTGTGAAGGCAATTCCAAAAGAAGAATTCTGGAAATGTGTGGAGCAATGAAAAAAAACATTATCGGTAAAAGTGTAGGTGCCCAGCTTGACTGCTCTGTAGAAAAACCAAGTTTAAACTCTGCCATGAATATCTGGGGGAAAAAAACACAAACTTTGCTTTCCAAGGATACTGCCTAACTACTGCTCATGGAACGCCAGACACATGCTGGCAACCCACAGGCCATGTCTTGGCCTACAGTTCTGTTTTCTTTGGCTTGGAGAGTATTTTTAAACTCTGAATATTTAAATTGGAGTATTTAAATTTTTTAAATTAATTAAACAATTTTATTTTATGTAGTTGATTTACAATGCTGTATGATTTTCAAGTGTACAGCAAAGTGACTCAGTTATACACATGTCTATTCTTTTTCAGATTCTTTTCCCATTTAGGTTATTATAGAATATTTACATAGAGTTCCCTGTGCTATACAGTAGGACCCTGTTGATTATCTGTTTTATATATGGTAGTGTGTACATGTTAATCCCAAACTCCTAATTTGTCCCTCTCCCTCTCTAAACCTTTCTCTTTGGTAACCATAAGTTTGTTTTCTAAGTCTGTGAGTCTGTTTCTATTATGTAAATAAGTTCATTTGATCATTTTCTGAAAGTTTTTAAAATCTCAGTTTCTGACTAATCATGGGAAATCAGCAGAATTGTGCTATCATTACCAGGCATGTCCTGGCACCAGACTGCTTGTGTCTGAAGCTCAGCTCAGCCACTTTCCTACTTGTTTGGCCTTCAAATTACTTAACCTCTCTGTGCCTCAGGACTCGAAGCAACTCAAGTTATCATCTTCATCTGAAAAATAGGGATAGTAACAGTATCTCCATGCAGGGTTACTGTGAGCTTAACATGAGATCATCTATTTGCCTCCATAAATGTTAAGCGATTCCCTGGGAACACCACACCCTCTTTTCTGCAGTGGCGGCCTGTTCATACAGAGCAAACGTTCTCCAATTCACATAGTTCCCGTGAGGTCCACTTCACCCACTCCAGTAACTCCCTGGCCCTTGTGGGCACCTGCAGTTTGCAACCTCTGCCTTAGAAACATGGATCTGGCCAAGCAGCCGCATTTCAAGATACAGAAAGAACTACCTCCCAATCACAAAGTTAGCTAACGGCTGTGCTGGCCAGCAGTCTGCCAGTCCATGGCCACCTCTGGTGCTCCTCAGTCCTGTAATCTTGGTTCTCACCGAATCTTCCAGCGAGTTACAGGTGGCCCACAAAACTGCTCAAAAGCCATGTAGACTTGCAGAGTAAATTGGATTTTTTTCTTTCACTTGTAACTGATATTCTTCCTAGGCTAGGAGAAACAACTTAGACTTGCCAATAAAATATATTTATATCTTTCCCAAATCTAAATTGTCTCCTTTCTGAATGAAATTTTAATCTGTTGAAAAGTAATGGAACTCTGTCTGGACTGGTTTGAGCAGCCTCACTAGAACGACTTCATCTCTGATTTTTATCTCCTTTCTTTTCCTCTGGTCAGTGTCTGGGTACATGAGGAACACACTCTCTTTTGGGGGCTTTGGGGAGAAAGTGTTCTCAAATTAGGCTTTGCAAGGGGACTTCCCTGGTGGTCCAGTGGCTGAGACTCTGCGCTCCCAATGGTGGGGACCCAGGTTTCGACTCCTGGTCGGGGAAATAGATCTCACATGCCACAACTAAGACCTGGTGCAGTCAAATAATTAAATGCTAAAAAAATTAAATAAAAGACTAGGCTTTGTAGAAGGTGTCACTGGACCGCCCAGTGGTGGCACATCTTATTGTCATTCTCTGGTTGTCCCTCACAGGCCAGACCTTGCCCAGGCTCTCACAAACACTGAGGTTGGCCTGATTCCCCTGTACTTCTAGCCCTAAAGCCCTCCATCAAGGGCCACCTGGCCACGTAGTCTGCTTTAGGGCAAGATCCCCAGAAGAAAACCTTAACCACCCTCCACACTTGCTGCCTGATCCTGGGGTCCCTAGAAAAAAGATCCTGTAGTAAAACTTAATAGCCAGTGTATTATTAGCAGTGAGACCTGTATGTGCGTGCTATGTCACTTCAGTCATGTCCGACTCTTTGCGACCCTATGGACCATAGCCTACCAGGCTCCTCTGTCCATGGGATTCTCCAGGCATGAATACTGCAGTGGGTTGCCATGCCTTCCTCCAGGGGATCTTCCCAACCCAGAGATCGAACCTGCGTCTCTTGTCTCCTGCATTGAGAGGTAGGTTCTTTACTACTAACCACCTGGGAAGCCTAGGGGGGCCTGGGGATGGGGAACAATCCCTGGGAAGCCAGAGTTAGAGGAAAAGGTCACTGAACAAGGACAAAGGGATGCAAATAAAGACGATGCTCAAAAAAACATAGCTGGTTGCCCAGGGTCGTGGATGTCTCTAGAATGGCTGCCCGGATCTTGGAGTCACTAAATAGTCAAGAACGGGGGAGAAAGGGGAGAGGAGGAAGGGCAAGGAATGCATTTGTGGGCTCCTTCCACTTCCTGTCTCCCTGTTCCAATTTTATCCCACAAACCAAAACTTTCCTGCACATCTGGGTTGCCTTCCCCAGACCCTCTGTGCAGCACTCGGAGAAGCCAAACCCCTGTGAAAGCATGCTGTGCCTGAACTTGAAAATGGTGGGGCTCTGGCTTCAGCTGCAATGGTTCCCATGGGCTCTACATTTAACCATTAGAGGGTGAGGTCCATAGCAGGCCCAGGGCAGTTGCTCGCTCGGGCCGGGCAGTGCTGGCCCAGGCTGGCTACCACGAGAGAAGAGCTGCTGAGGATGGACAGGGTCCAGCATGGCTGGCCACAGCCCCACGACCGGGCCCAGGGGTGGGTACCCAGGGCAGTGCAGGGAGGCGTGGAGCTTAGCTCCAGGGCACCCCATTCCGGGCCCCTGTGGTGGTCTGGTCTGAGCCACAGCACAGCCTACGACGGCAGCTAGCTTCCAGCCCCTACCTCCTGGCCTTGCTGCATGGCTGAGGTGCCTGGGCTCTGGCAGCCCCAGGTGTGTGGGAGGGGGTAGGATCTGGGGGACCCCCTCCCAGAGTCCTCACTGAAGCCCTCAGCATTGGCTCATCTCATCCCCAACTCCCTTCCTCTTTATCTCACTCTTCCCCTCCTGGTTCCTGTCTTATCACCACCTACAATCCCTCAGGGCCAGAGGGGCAGTTCTGACCTTTCACTTCCACTATTTCACATCCTCCTGCTCAACAGCAGGCCCGTGGCCTAGGCCTGGCTCCTGGAAGAACCCTTTGGGCGGGGCCTCCAGGACTGGTTCCTGGCCTTGTTGGGAGAGGTGATCCACCATACAGGTGCCAGCATGTTCCCACTGGGAGTGCCGGGAGCCCCAGCTCTCAGCCCCTTCCCCAGGCCACGTCTCAGGGCTGTGTGTGCAAGGAGCAGCCCGCGGGACAAGGCAGCCTCTCCCCGAAGATAGAGAGCAGGTGATCCCGAAGCTCAGTGTTCCTTGGCTGTGACACCAGCCATTGTCACCTCCCCATCCCCAGCCTTCCTGTGAGCCCCTGGTGAGCTCCAGTGAAGAACTTGTGGGCATGCTAAGTTGCGTCAGTCATGTCCTACTCTTTGCAGCTACATGGACCGTAGCCTGCCAGGCTCTTCTATCCTTGGGATTCTCCAGGCTGGAATACTAGAGTGGTTGCCGTGCCCTCCTCCAGAGGATCTTCCCAACCCAAGAATCGAACCCGCGTCTCTTATGTCTCCTGAATTGTCAGGTGGGTTCACTAGCGCCACCTGGAAAGCCCCAAAGAACCTGTTGCTGCTGCTGCTGCCAAGTCGCTTCAGTCGTGTCTGACTCTGTGTGACCCCATGGACAGCAGCCCACCAGGCTCCTCTGTCCACGGGATTCTCCAGGCAAGAATACTAGAGTGGGTTGCCATTTCCATCTCCAAAAGAACCTGCAAACTGGTGCAAATTCTGAAGCTCCAAGGAGTTATGTATTTTTATTCTAGTCGCATTCAGCCCTTAGTAATTCATTAAAAACCTTAGTTGAATTCTTACCAACTTGTATCTAGAAGCATCTGCCCTGGTCAAGCAAGTGCTCACAGCCCATTCCTTCTTGGAGATGCCTGTTTACCCTTAGATTTTTTTTTTTTTTTTTCTCTCTCTCTCTCTCTTTTTAGCCAAGCAGCTTGTGGGATCTTAGTTCCCCGACCAAGGATTGAACCCAGGCCACGGCAGTGAAGCGTGGAGCCCTAATCACTGGACCACCATGGAATTCCTTAGATTTCAAGTTAGTTGGTTGACACAACCTCAACTCTCTGACAGATTCAAGAGAAATGAATTTGCAGATTTTCTGCCCCATCATCATACATTTGATTAAAGTCTAAAACACTAGAGAAAAAGATATGATAAACCAACTGAATAACATGACTCAGTAGTAAATGGAGAAATTGGAGAACAAACCATCAAACAGCAAGAGAAAACCCTGGGTTTTGTTTTCTTAAAACCCATATTAACTTGTATATTAAGCTGTTAAGAAAATTCTAGCATTTGCAAAGTTTCACAGTTCAGCTTTAATTGAGCTGGGAATGAGTGAGTGGTGTGGATGATGTTTTCATTAGAATCCTCTCTGAATTATATAACTTGTAACCATGCTCATTTATCATTTAAAAATATTTTAAAATTAGAGAAGGAACACATTTTATCACCAAGTCATGAGCAATAAGCAAAGCATCCCAGCCACATGTTGTTGATTGCTGCTACGATCTGGGGACACGACATGAAAACAACGGAACCGAAATCTGTCTCACTGAGAACACTGGAATCATTTCTTCTCCAAGAAACAGAAATTAGAAGTCTGGGAAGGGCTGGCTCCTTGTAAACTTGGCATTTCTATGCCTCTTCTAACCTGTTTGATGACTAAAAATACTTGAGTTGTTTGTGGCACCAAGTAGGCATTTAAAGGAATCCATAAAATTAGTATTCATGTAATTAAGCTGTATGAGATGAGACAGGCTAGCAGGTCTCACACGCTGAGATAGCTGCCCGGACAAGCAGAAACACCGCAACGGTTGCCATTCACACTGGCTTCAGTCAGACTTCATCCCAGCAAACACGTTGCCATCTGCTGACACCCAACAGTTACCTGAACTGGAATCAGAGCTCCCAGACAGCCTGGCACCCCTAAACAATCCAAGCCTTGACAGGGTTGACTTATCTTCTCTAAAGTCACTTTCTTTAATCAACCATTTCCAGAAACACATTTACAGAATGAAATGAGTCATAAGTACATATGTGTAATATCTTAGCTGGTAGTATATTCCTTGGACACGTAGTTGTTTAGAACTTAATCTGAAGAAGGAACTAGCTTTCAGTCACTACAAAATTAAGTCAGATTAAGCCAAAATGTGAAACTTTGGAAATGCAGAATGCTCTTAGCAGCTTAAAGGAGGTAGTAGAGTGTCAAAATCTGGATTCCTGGTTCCCACATTGGCTCAGTTGCTCATCAGTTCAGTTCAGTTCAGTCGCTCAGTCATGTCTGACTCTTTGCAACCCCATGAACCACAACACGGCAGGCCTCCCTGTCCATCACCAGCTTCTGGAGTCCACCCAAACCCATGTCCATTGTGTCGGTGATACCATCCAACCATCTCATCCTCTTGTCCTCTTCTCCTCCTGCCCTCAATCTTTCCCAGCATTGGGGTCTTTTCCAATGAGTCAGCTCTTTGTATCAAGTGGCCAAAGTATTGGCGTTTCAGCTTCAGCATCAGTCCTTCCAATGAACACCCAGGACTGATTTCCTTTAGGATGGACTGGTTGGATCTCCTTGCAGTCCAAGGGACTCACAAGAGTCTTCTCCAACACCACAATTGCTCATCAGAGAGACAAAAACCAAATTCATAGAATTTCATGTATTTTCAAATAAAGAGATAAATAAAAACCTAGAAGCCCTGACCAAAAAACAAACAAAAAACTGAATGGTGTCCCACTGAGGAAAGTCTGATGTTACAAAATGATGTGTGCTGTGCTTAATCGTTCAGTCATGTTCAACTCATTGTGACCCCATGGATTAGAGTCCACCAGGCTCCTCTGTCCGTGGGGATTCTCCAGGTTAAGAATACTGGAGTGAGTTGCCATGCTTTCTTCGAGGGGAATCTTCCCAACCCAGAGATCAAACCCAGTTCTCCCTCATTGCAGGCAGATTCTTCACAGTATCTCCCCTTTTCCTGAAGAATTAGGATTGGAAACGGATGGGGTCCTGAGCAGAACAGGCTTTGTAAAGAGAGGGCTTCTATTGCTTCTAGAAACAGGTAGTTACTCGCTGTCACAGCCAAGCTCTCCTAAGGTCAGAACTTTCTAGCAGCCTCCCCTAGTTCTAAGCCTCCCCCTCGACTAGGCAGGAGGAAGAATTTTCTATTATAAAGCTGACAAAGGAAGGGCTTTTCACGCAGATGAGTTTCTAACCACAGCCAATGGAGAAAACAAAAATATTTTATTTGGGCAGGGAAAAACATTCTACCAGAGCATTAAAAAAAAAAAAACAAATTGTATTCTTTCCATCACATTACTGAGATGTGTGCAAGACCAGTTTGTAAAGTTGCTAATGAGCCTGGAGCAGCTGTGTGGACAGACTAGGAGTTTGGGCCCTGCAGCTAGATTGCCTGGGTTCACATCTTGCCTCTTTACTCCCACACTGTGGCAAGTTGCTACACCAGTCTGTGCCTCTGATATTTTCATCTGTGTAATGAGAAAAAGGTTATCGTGAGGACAAAATAAGTTATAGCTTGCAAAGTGGGCCTGGGTCACAAAAAGAGCTCAGCAGGTATTATGTACATTTTTTTAAAAAAGATTTATTTATGTACTTATTCTATTTTTTTGGCTACTCTGGGTCTTCGTTGCTGCACATGGGCTTTCTCTAGTCAGGCGAGCAGGGGCTACTCTTCACTGGGGTTCATGGGCTTCTCACTGTGGTGACTTCTTCTGTTGCAGAGCAGGGGCTCTTGGGCTTCAGTAGTTGCAATGCATGGGCTCAGCAGTTGCAGCTTGCAGGCTCTGGAGCACTGGCTCATCAGCTGTGGTGCACTGGCTTAGTCACTCCGCCGCATGTGGGATCCTCCAGACCAGGGATCAAACCTGTGTCCCTTACATTGCAAGGTGGATTCTTAACCACTGGACCACCAAGGAAGCCCCACGTACAATTACTTTGGTGGCAAATTTTACATGCCTCGATTGCTTGTGATCCATGACTACCAGTTAGCAGAGGAGGAGAGTTCCCACTGGATATTTGTTAACCTGAGGCTTCTTCAAAGCCCTTCCCCATAAAGGATTTTCTTTAATTGTCTTCTTGTCCTTGAGATTCCTGGCAGCCCCATGGCTCAGCTGTGACAGCCTAGGGATCCATCTGGATGCTTCCCATACCACATACATTGCGCCCACTTGCCTGATTCTTGAGTTGTGTTGGGGTTTATACATTCATAGGATGAATTGCTGCTGTATACATAGGATACATAGGATGTATGCTGCTGCATACAAAAACCAGGGCGGCATTTGTATGGCAGTGCAAAAATTTTACAACTTCAGTAAAGTGGACAATTTCCTATGCTATCATGTTAATATAAATTCTTTTTCTGAAGTAGAATATGTATAACTAAAAAGGGTACAAATATCGCAGAGCTCCAGGAGCAATTCCAAAGTGAAAAAACCTGTACAACCATCACCCTAAGACAAACAAGTCACTACCAGAACCTTAGAACTTCATCCCCGCCCCCCCACCTACTCTGGCTCCAAATGATGACTCTTCTCTTCCTCAGAGGAAACCTCCTCACTTCTAACCCTGCAGATTAGTTTTCCTGGTTTTGAATCATACGTAAAGGGAATTACAGAGAATGAACTGCATCTTGTTTCTTTCATTTGGTAGTCAGTCAGTCAGCCAGTTCAGTCAGTCAGTCAGTCAGTCAGTCAGTCAGTTCAGTCAGTCAGTCAGTCAGTCAGTTCAGTCAGTCAGTTCAGTCAGTCAATCAGTCAGTTCAGTCAGTCAATCAGTCAGTCAGTCAGTTCAGTCAGTCAGTTCAGTCAGTCAGTTCAGTCAGTCAGTCAGTTCAGTCAGTCAATCAGTCAGTCAGTCAGTCAGTTCAGTCAGTCAGTCAGTTCAGTCAGTCAATCAGTCAGTCAGTCAGTCAGTCAGTCAGTCAGTTCAGTCAGTCAGTCAGTTCAGTCAGTCAGTCAGTCAGTTCAGTCAGTCAGTCAGTCAGTTCAGTCAGTCAGTCAATCAGTCAGTCAGTCAGTCAGTTCAGTCAGTCAGTTCAGTCAGTCAGTTCAGTCAGTCAGTCAGTTCAGTCAGTCAGTCAGTTCAGTCAATCAGTCAGTCAGTCAGTCAGTCAGTCAGTCAGTTCAGTCAGTCAGTCAGTTCAGTCAGTCAGTTCAGTCAGTTCAGTCAGACAGTTCAGTCGCTCAGTCATGTCCAACTCTTTCCGACCCCATGAACCACAGCACGCCAGGCCTCCCTGTCCATCACCAACTCCCAGAGTTGACTCAAACTCATGCCCATCGAGTCGGTGATGCCATCCAGCCATCTCATCCTCTATCGTCCCCTCCTCCTCCTGCCCCCAATCCCTCCCAGCATCAGGGTCTTTTCCAATGAGTCAACTCTTCACATGAGGTGGCCAAGGTACTGGAGTTTCAGCTTCAGCATCAGTCCTTCCAATGAACACCCAGGACTGATATCCTTTAGGATGGACTGGTTGGATCTCCTTGCAGTCCAAGGGACTCTCAAGAGTCTTCTCCAATACCACAGTTCAAAAGCATCGATTTTTCAGTGCTCAGCTTTCTTCACAGTCCAGCTCTCACATCCATACAT
Organism: Cervus elaphus; assembly: GCF_910594005.1. NCBI lineage: Eukaryota > Metazoa > Chordata > Mammalia > Artiodactyla > Cervidae > Cervus > Cervus elaphus. The sequence continues at coordinate 47,400,868 of NC_057820.1, forward strand.
GACCACTGGAAAAACCATAGCTTTGACTAGATGGACCTTTGTTGACAAAGTAATGTCTCTGCTTTTTATTTATTTTTTTTTTGTCTCTGCTTTTTAATATGCTATCTAGGTTGGTCATAACTTTCCTTCCAAGGAGTAAGCGTCTTTTAATTTCATGGCTGCAGTCACCATCTGCAGTGATTTTGGAGACCCAAAAAATAAAGTCTGACACTGTTTCCACTGTCTCCCCATTTGGTAGTAGAACTGTAATAATCACACAGCACGTAGGGGTGGTTTGCTTCCATTTCAATATCATTTGGCACACAGACTCGAGCATTTCTGATGAGTTATACCTAGGGGGAAAATGATGAATCACAGGGATTATGTATGTTCAAATTTAGTTTGTATGTTCAGATGACAAATGATTTTCCATAGTATGGGTAGCAAAGAGCACTCACACCAGCCATGGACAAGCGTCTCAGTCATTCAGTCTCCTCACTAAACTGGAAGTAGGAAGGCATTTTATTTTTCATTGTAGCCCCTCAAGGGATTCTAATTTATATTTCCCAGATGATTAACTGTATGGATCATCAGATACTTAATTAATGAATATCAGATGCTTTTGTGAAATACTTTTTCAACTATTGAGATTATATGATCTTCCCCTTCATGTTGTAAATACAGTAGATTGCACTGACTGATTTTCAAAAGTTTAACTTTTCACTCTTGGAATAAATCCAGTTTGATGATCTTTATCAATTTCAATTTAATATTTTGTTTAAGATTTTGCATATATGACACAAAAGAAACTGATTTAAAGGATTCTTTCTTGTAAAGTCCTCAGGTTACACTGACATTATAAAACAAGATTCAAAATATTAATGTTATCTCCTCCTCAAACATTGGGACGAATTCATTGATGAGGTTCTCCAGGCTTGAAGTTTTGCCTCATTTTGTTTTCTAGGAAGGTTTTTTTGTTGAGAAACAGATGAATAAGTATCCCAAATGCCCATTTCTTTTCCTCTTCCTGTTATTATCCCTCTTCTCAAGAGTAATCCCCATTCTGACTTCTGAGACCATTATTTAGTTTTGCTGTTGGTACCTTATTGGAATCTGTTAAGCAAATCTGAGACTTGTTTTTTGAACCACCATATGGTTACTTTTGGTATTGTTTTACATACACCCGAAAAAATGCTTATTCTTAAGCTGTTGAAAGCTGTGTGCTATGTAAGTCAATGAAGTTTGACCATTTTGCTCTTCAAATGTTGAATATCCTTAATGTCTATTTATCTGCTTATCAGTGAGTGATGTGATAAAATCTCAACTATGTGGATCTGTCTAATTTTCCTCTTGGTTCTGTCCCTTTTTGTTATATTTTCTTGATATAATAAATTGAATATATCAATAGATTGATACAACAAATTGAATAGATTGAATATATCGATAGATATAACAAATTGAGATATTGAATATTTTACTGGTTTGAAATATCTCTTCTTACTTCAGTAACATCAAAGTAGATTTCAAGGCAACAGATATTACTAAAGATAAGGAGGGGTATTGCATACTCGTAAAATATCCAATCCATCGATCTAGCATGAGCTGCTAAACGTGCTGCAAAACTGCTGGGAACATATTCTTTTGGTTTTCAGTTATCTGAAATTATCTTTATTTGCCTTTATTCTTAAAGGATATTCTTAATGGAGTAAATATTCTGGGTTAACAAGTTTATTTTTCACTTTAGCACATTGAAAGTATGGTCCGTCTTCTCAGCTTCATTATGGTTGATGAGAAGGGGTGGTTCTCAAAATGGCTGTAGCCATTGTTATTGCCCTTGAAGCTGTTGTTGCCAAACAAATGTATTCCTTTTTACCCTTACTGCCTTTGCAAATTTTTCCTTATCTTTTTTTTTAAATAGCAGTATAGTTGATTTACAATGTGTGTTAGTTTCTGGTGTATAGCAGAATGATTCAGTCATATATATACATGTATGTTTGTTTTTAATTTGTTGATAATATTTTACTGTTGTTACCTATAGTCTGGCCATTTTTAAAGATTTTCTCTTTTTTTTCCCCCCCAGAAGTTCTACTTGTATGTACTTAAGTCTTGTTCCTTTATATTCGTCTTGCTTGGGTGTTTGTAGGACTCTAATTGGGGCTTGTCTTCTTTCATTAATTTTTGGAAATTATTGAACATTACAGTCCATGGGGGTCACAAAAGAGTTGGACATGATTTAATGACTAAACAAAAACATTTCTTTAAATACTGCTTCTTCTACTTTCTCTCTCCTCTTTTCCCAGGACTCAAATTATGTGTATTTTACAGCTTTTCACTGTGCCATACATCTCTTGACTTGTTTTCATATTTTCTACATTTTAAAAGTTTCTCTGTACTTTCATCTGGATTTTCTCTGACATATCTTCCCAACACTAATTCTGTCTACATAGTGTTTAATCTTCTGTTAAATCCAATCCACTGAGTTAATTTCATCTAATTTGGTTTCCCAGTTCCAGAATTTCCATTTTGATTCTTTTTTATAGTTTCCAGTTCTCTGCTGAATTTCCTGTCTTACAAATATTCATTTAATTTAAATTCCATGTCAGATAATCCTAATATCTGAATCTCTTATGGGTCTTTTTTCTACTGATGTTTCCCATTAAAAAAATCTTCTTCTTTTTATAGGCCTGTTTTTTTAAAAAAATGATTGCTAACACTACAAACAAGAAATTATAGACATCACATGAGGTTCTGTATGATATTTTTTGATAAAGGAAAGCTTATGTCAAGGCTTCAATAGTCTTATAAATATCCAAAAATAGACATCAAAAAGCTGAGCAAAGACTGGGGAAATGGGTTATGGACCTGAAACTGGGGACCAAGCTGTCCCATCCATCTCTCAGGGAACTGCATGTCCCGTATCTGCTTCTTGCTCCTGCTCTTTGTTAATCAGCTTTTATTTCTGACTTATTAGCATATTGTTGTTGTTATTGTTCAGTTGCTCAGTTATGTCCGACTCTTTGCGACCCCATGGACTGCAGCACGCCAGGCTTCCCTGTCCTTCACCATCTCCTGCAGTTTGCTCAAACTCATGTCCATTGAGTCAATGATGCCATCCAATATAAACAATGTAAAATGTCAACCTACCCCAAATCTTCATGACATTATAGATCTCATACTCACCTATATCTTCCTGACTGACTCAGTATATCTTAGTTCAAATTTCTGAGGAAGAGGATATAAAAGACTTAGCCAAGTCTGTGGCTGATTGGCACATGCTGGAACAGGTGTCTACCTCAGGTCCAGTCACCATAGGTGGAGAGGTGTGAACTCACATGATCCAAAAAGGCAGCAAGATCAAGCTTAGAAGTAAGTCTCAGCAGGGACTTGCCTGGTGGTCCAGTGGTTAAGAATGTGCCTTCCAATGCAGGGGATGTGGGTTCAATCCCCAGTCAGGGAACTAAGATGCCATGTGCCATGGGGCAACTAATCCCATGTGCCCTTGCCCCACAATAAAAGATCCCACATGCCACAAACACGACCTCAGGCAGTCAAATTAATAAATAAATTTTAAAAAGAAGTCTCAGTAGAAACCAAAGATACTCATATCTAGTATGAAAACATTGTCAGCATCACTAGACTTTGTGTTATCTTCTTCCTTGGGGCTTCCCAGGTGGTTTTAGTGGTAAAGAACCCACCTGCCAATGCAGGAGATATAAGAGATGTAGGTTCAATCCCTGGGTCAGGAAGGTCCCCGGAGGAGGGCATGGCAAACACTCCAGTGTTCTTGCCTGGAGAACCCTACGAACAAAGCAGCTTGGTGGGCTACAGTTCACAGAGTGGCAAAGAGTTGGTCACAACTGAAGCAACTTAGCACACACGCACACACTTCATCTGTTAGCTTTTCTGAAGATAAATTACATCTCTGCTTTTAATTTGACTTTTGTCATGAGTGAATAGAATTTGACTTCATATATGTATCCCTCGTGGATGATATATTTTTCCAGAGAGAATTTCCTTCTGGTTCTGTCAGGCTGTTAGAGGCTATTACCTTAATTCCATGAGGGACTGAACTGGTTTGGAACTGAGTTTTAGTCCTGTGAGTACTGGTCTATTTCTAGCTCATCCTTATTCATAGGCAGCCTTGACTCTCACAGCTTCTCAGGGCCCTAACCTTACATCTGGTGACCAGAGCCCATCCTCCTGGGCACACTCTGCACTCCGGGAATTGTGTCACCCCCTCCCCATGAGACCTTCCAAAGGTCTGGGCCCCTCAGCCTCTGCTTTCACTTTCATGCTTGAGAACTGCCTGGAGGGAAAAAGATGAGCCTCGAATATCATTTCTCTTGGCTTCTTTCTTCTTCTAGATCTTTGCCTAACAAATGTTCACTTCCTTGGTAGCTTTTCAATTCCTTCAAATAGATTTTTAATATTTTGCCTAACTTGTCTAGCTATTCTTAGGTTGCAGGAGGTTGTCCAAGACAACTTAGCCACTGCAGGAAGCCAAACTTCGTATGTCATCCATGTACTTCCCAAGAATGTTATCATTTTAGAATAAGAATTGGTCTTTTTCCTGAGATCTTTGGACACTCCATATTATGGAAGATCTTATAGCTAACTTTTATATTAATTGTCTCACCTGATGCTTTTTCTCAACAGCTTTCTGAAAATATAAGCCCATATGGCACATTTTCTGCTCTTGCACCTTGTCTCAAAGAGAGATCCCAAGCTCAGGGTGAGCAACCTGTGAATAAGGAACAGTGTTATCTAAGCCTCATCCAGCTTTGGTGTGGCGAGTGGGCTAATGATGACAATGCTTCTTTCTCTGCTTCTTAAATGTGTTGTCATGCCTATGACAAGATCATAGTCCTGGGGTCAGGCCACAAGATCCATTCTTCCATTTCCTTCCACTCACCATCAGTTCTATTTCTAGATTTCTCCCCACTGGAGTGACTGTCTCCTACCAAGGGTCTTGGTCTTCTACACTTCCTTCCTCCAGGACATCCTTCAACATCTCCTGTATGCCAGGCAGGAATCTAGCCCTGGAGCTGGACCACTGGAGCATCCCTGGGTGAGTCCTCTTTACCTAAGTGGTCATTAATTGTCTTTATACCTTAGTATATCTCATTCCCTGCCTTGGAAAATTTGACCTCCTCTGATAGGCTGTATATTGTCACCCTGCTTATTTAACTTATATACAGAATACATCACGAGAAACGCTGGGCTGGAGGAAGCACAAGCTGGAATCAAGATTGCTGGGAGAAATATCAATAACTTCAGCTATGCAGATCACACCACCCTTATGGCAGAAAGTGAAGAAGAACTAAAGAGCCTCTTGAGGAAAGTGAAAGAGGAGAGTGAAAAAGTTGGTTTAAAGCTCAACATTCAGAAAACTAAGATCATGGCATCTGGTCCCATCACTTCATGGCAAATAGATGGGGAACAGTGGATACAGTGCCTGAATTTATTATTCTGGTCTCCAAAATCACTGCAGATAGTGATTGCAGCCATGAAATTAAAAGACGCTTACTCCTTGGAAGGAAAGTTATGACCAATCTAGACAGCATATTAAAAAGCAAAGACATTACTTTGCCAACAAAGGTCCATCTAGTCAAGGCTATGGTTTTTCCAGTGGTCATGTATGGATGTGAGAGTTGGACTGTAAAGAAAGCTGAGCGCCGAAGAATTGATGCTTTTGAACTGTGGTGTTGGAGAAGACTCTTGAGAGTCCCTTGGACTGCAAGGAGATCCAACCAGTCCATCCTAAAGGAAATCAGTCCTGGGTGTTCATTGGAAGGACTGATGCTGAAGCTGAAACTCCAATACTTTGGCCACCTCATACGAAGAGCTGACTCATTGGAAAAGACCCCGATGTTGGGAAAGATTGAGGGCAGGAGGAGAAGAGGACAACAGAGGATGAGATGGTTGGATGGCATCACCGACTCAATGGACATGGGTTTGGATGGACTCTAGGAGTTGGTGATGGACAGGGAGGCCTGGCGTGCTGAACCCCTGCAGTTCATGGGGTTGCAAAGAGTCAGACACGACTGAGCGACTGAACTGAACTGAACTGATGCTTGTTCCAAACTAGTAAGGAGTCATCTAGTATTCCTGGTATTGTGATTCTGAGGCACAGCCTACCCCCTTGTCCCACTTTTCCTTTATATTCCAGCTGATCCCGTCCAGTGCCCCCAAATAATCTCACAGATGCCATCCTCCACTGTGCCTGCAGCTCAAAAGCCATAGCAAGCCCTGGCTGATTACATCGCTTCAGGAACTTACGAAGTTTCTCATGTCTGCTTCAGTCTTCCCCTGCTGCCTTCTTATCAGTTAGTCACTCAGTCATGTCTGATTCTTTGCCACCCCATGGACTGTAGCACACCAGGCCTCCCTGTCCATCACCAACTCCTAGAGCTTACTCAAACTCATGTCTATCGAGTTGGTGATGCCATCCAACCATCTCATCCTCTTGTCCCCTTCTCTTCCTGCCCTCAATCTTGCCCAACATCAGGGTCTTTTCCAATGAGTCGGTTCTTCGCATCAGGTGGCCAAAATATTGGAGTTTCAGCTTCAGCATCAGTCCTTCCAATGAATATTCAGGACTGATTTCCTTTAGGATTGACTGATTGGATCTCCTTGCAGTCCAAGGAACTTTCAAGAGTCTTTTCCAACACCACAGTTCAAAAGCATCAGTTCTTCAGCGCTCAGCTTTCTTTATGGTCCAACTCTCACATCCATATGTGACTATTGGAAAAACCATAGCTTTGACTAGATGGACCTTTGTTGGCAAAGTAATGTCTCTGCTTTTTAATACACTGTCTAGGTTTGTCATAGTTTTTCTTCCAAGGAGTCTTTTAGTTTCATTGCTGCGGTCACCATCTGCAGTGATTTTTTTGAAGCCCAAGAAAATGAAGTCTGTCACTGTTTCCATTGTTTCTCCATCTATTTGCCATGAAGTGATAGGACTGGATGGCATGATCTTAGTTTTTTGAATGTTTGAGTTTTAAGCCAGCTTTTTCACTCTCCTCTTTCACTTTCATCAAGAGGCTCTTTAGTTCTTCTTCGCTTTTTGCCCTAATGGTGGTACCATCTGTATATCTGAGGTTATTGACATTTCTCCCGGCAATTGTGACTGCAGCTTGTGTTTCATCCAGCCTGGCATTTTGCATGATGTACTCTGCATATAAGTTAAATAAGCTGGGTGACAATATACAGCCTCGACGTACTCCTTTCCCAATTTGGAACCAGTCTTATACCTCAAGTATAACCTCCTTATACTTGAGGTCATTCCACCCCAGTCTGATGACTGCTACATAGGGATGGGACTGACCGCAGGACTGGTCTGGATTTGAAGGCTGGCAGGAATGGCAACTCAGCTCAGCTATGGAAACTTCCCACTTTGTTTTCTATCATCCCTTCACCTGGAAAACAATGCAACGTATATGCAAGGCTTTGGAGATGTACGATAGTTCAAGCTAGGGGAACTGGGTTCGTTGGGCCTCCCTTATTTCTCAAAAGGCATGTCCAGAGATGGGTGGTCTCAGCATTCTGCAAAGAGAGAGGAGTTTTCCAGGTCAGAGGAGGCTGACTTCCAAATCTTACTGCTTTTCATATCAGTCGGGGGCTGGAGCCTACCAGCCATGTCACCTAGACTGAATGTCCTAGATCCATCACTTCTTGCTGTGCCGGTTACACAACCTGCTGCTGCTGCTCCTAAGTCACTTCAGTCGTGTCCGACTCTGTGCGACCCCATAGACGGCAGCCCACCAGGCTCCCCCGTCCCTGGGATTCTCCAGGCAAGAATACTGGAGCGGGTTGCCATTTCCTTCTCCAATGAATGAAAGTGAAAGTGAAGTCGCTCAGTCATGTCTAACTCTTTGTGACCCCATGGACTGCAGCCTACAAGGCTCCTCCGTCCATGGGATTTTCCAGGCAAGAGTACTGGAGTGGGGTGCCATTGCCTTCTCCAGTTACACACCCTAGTCTCATTTTTACTTTTCATTTCTCTCAGGGCAATGAAACTTATTTCTTAATCATCTGTTCTCATTCTGTCTAGGGGCTCTTTCAAACTTTCATCTCTCTACCTCTTCTCTCCCTCTCATTAGAAATCTTTCAATCAGTCCCTGAGAAAATGAAAACCACAAGGAGAGAAACCTTCATGACCTCCTACCCATTTACAAGAATCTTCTGTCTTTTGCTCTTCTTGGGAAAATTGGTCCAACTGGTCCCTCTACTAAATCTCCACCTATGCTTTGGAATCTTTTCTCCTTATTCCTTCAGTCCTTCACTCCAACATCATCTCTTGTCTCTCCTTTGTCAACTTAAAAAACAGTCACAACATAGAAATTGAGTCACTCAGTCAGTTCAGTCGTGTCTGACTCTGCAACCCCATGAACCACAGCACACCAGGCCTCCCTGTCCATCACCAACTGCCAGAGTCTACCCAAACCCATATCCATTGAGTCAGTGATGCCATCCAACCATCTCATCCTGTCATCCCCTTCTCCTACTGCCCTCAATCTTTCCCAGCATCAGGGTCTTTTCCAATGAGTCAGCTCTTCGCATGAGGTGGCCAAAGTATTGGAGTTTCAGCTTCAGCATCAGTCCTTCCAATGAACACCCAGGACTGATTTCCTTTAGGATGGACTGGTTGGATCTCCTTGCAGTCCAAGGGACTCTCAAGAGTCTTCTCCAACACCACAGTTCAAAAGCATCAATTCTTCGGCGCTCAGCTTTCTTTACAGTCCAACTCTCACATCCATACATGACCACTGGAAAAACCATAGCCTTGACTAGATGGACCTTTGTTGGCAAAGTAATGTCTCTGCTTTTTAATATGCTGTCTAGGTTGGTCATAACTTTCCTTCCAAGGAGTAAGCGTCTTTTAATTTCATGGCTGCAATCACTATCTGCAGTGATTTTGGAGCCCCCAAAATAAAGTCTGACACTGTTTCCACATCTATTTGCCATGAAGTATAGGACCAGATACCAAGATCTTAGTTTTCTGAATGTTGAGCTTTAAACCAACTTATTCACGCTCCTCTTTCACTTTCATCAAGAGGCTCTTTAGTTCTTCTTCGCTTTCTGCCATAAGGGTGGTGTCATCTGCATATCTGAGGTTATTGATATTTCTCCCGCAATCTTGATTCCAGCTTGTGCTTCCTCCAGCCCAGTGTTTCTCATGATGTACTCTGCATATAAGTTAAATAATCAGGATGACAATATATACAGCCTTGACGTACTCCTTTTCCTACTTGTAACCAGTCTGTTGTTCCATGTCCAGTTCTATTGTTTCCTGACCTGCATACAGGTTTCTCAAGAGGCAGGTCAGGTGGTCTGGTATTCCCATCTCCTTCAGAATTGTCCACAGTTTACTGTGATCCACACAGTCAAAGGCTTTGGCATAGTCAATAAAGCAGAAATAGATGTTTTTCTGAAATTCCCTTGCTTTTTCGATGATCCAGCAGATGTTGGCAATTTGATCTCTGGTTCCTCTGCCTTTTCTGAAACCAGCTTGAACATCTGGAAGTTCACAGTTCACATATTGCTGAAGCCTGGCTTGGAGAATTTTGAGCATTACTTTACTAGCGTGTGAGATGAGGGCAATTGTGTGGTAGTTTGAGCATTCTTTGGCATTGCCTTTGTTAGGGATTGGAATGAAAACTGACCTTTTCCAGTCCTGTTGAGTTTTCCAAATTTGTTGGCATAGTGAGTGCAGCACTTTCACAGCATCATGTTTTAGAATTTGAAATAGCTCAACTGGAGTTCCAACACCTTCACTAGCTTTGTTCGTAGTGATGCTTCCTAAGGCCTACCTGACTTCACATTCCAGGATGTCTGGCTCTAGGTGAGTGTGAGTGATCACACCTTCATGATTATCTGGGTCATGGAGATCTTTTTTGTACAGTTCTTCTGTGTATTCTTGCCACCTCTTCTTAATATCTTCTGCTTCTATTAGGTCCATACCATTTCTGTCCTTTATTGAGCCCATCTTTGCATGAAATGCTCCCTATCGACGGAGGTTCATGACATTGTACAGGAGACATGAATCAAGACCATCCCCAAGAAAAAGCAAAAAAGCAAAATGGCTGTCTGAGGAGGCCTTACAAATAGCTGTGAAAAGAAGAAAAGCGAAAAGCAAAAGGAGAAAAGGAAAGATATTCCCATTTGAATGCAGAGTTCCAAAGAATAGCAAGGAGAGATAAGAAAGCCTTCCTCAGCAATCAATGCAAAGAAATTGAGAGTTATGTTTTATTTGCTGGGAATTTTTAGAATTTCAAGCCTGGAAGACAGCATCTCAAGTAACCCTGAAAGAACTGTTCCAAGCAGGCAGGGGAAGGAGTCAGGTTATACCGAAGTGTGCAACAAACATCAAGGATTATTGTGAATTAAGGAAAAGCAGGTATCTCAAATTAAGGAATATAGCACTCTTCTTTGTACGGGAAGATGCAAATGTCTAGGTACACTGAAATCACTCCCTTCATACGCATCTCGGCTATCTGGGGCCAGCACCCTGCTTCTGGCTTCTCACGGCCTTAGTCCCGCATGCACGCTCACCGCAGTGCCAGCAGTTGCAGCGGCTGGACCTCAGGCACTGCTCTCCGTTTGAGCACACCTGGGGCTCAGACGTTCACACCCGGAGGCCCCAAATCGCCGATGGCCGCGACATCCTTGTTTACTGATATGGCAGGAAACACTCCATTTCACACCTTGAGAGTATTTCAAATTCAAAAAAGGAGGGAAAAGTGGATTGTTCACTGATTATAGGAACACATAACTGCTAGAACTCATTTTTAAACTTGTCTCTATTGATCAATGACAGTTCTGTATTGGGACCCACATGTGGTACTTCAACTTAAAAGAATGGTATGCTTGGTCTTTGTCCCAGTTCCTGACACAGAGCTCCTAAAATCCTTGGGATTTCTCTAAGTGAATAGAAATTATGGTGTCTTTTGTTATGTCAATGAGATGCCTTTTAGAAAGCCCCTAAAGGGCCTGCTTGCCAGGGGGTCCAGCCCTGTGATTAGAGGGTTGGAATTTCCAGTCTAAACCCCTCATCTCCAGAGAAGAGCTGGAGATTGCATTCAATCACCAATAGCCAATGATTTAACCAATCAGGGCTGTTATGAAGCCTCTTTAAGAACTCGAACGGACAGACTTCAGAGAGCTTTCATGAACACGTGAAGATTTGGGGACAGTGGTGCACTCAGGAAGCATGGGAGCTCCATCCATGCCCCACATACCTTGCCCTTTGCGTCTCTTCCGTTAGGCTGTTTCTGAGTTACATTCTTTTATAATAAACTGGAAACAGAAGGAAGGGGCTTCCCAGGTGATGCAGTGGTAAAGAATCCACCTGCCAATGCAGGAGACACAGGTTCGATCCCTGGGTCAGAAGATCCCCTAGAGAAGAAAATGGCAACCCACTCTAGTATTCTTGCCTGGGAAAACCCATGGACAGAGGAGCCTAAAGGGGACACAGTCCATGGGGTGCCAAAAGAGTCCGACACAACTCAGTGACTAAACAACAACATTGGAAGCGACTATTTCTCCAAGTTCTATGAATCACTATAGCAAATTAATTGAACCTAATGAAGGGTTACGGGAGATTTAGCAAATTATAGCCGGTTGGTTAAAAGCACAGGTGACAACCTGGACTGGAATTGGCATCTGAAGCACGGTAGGGGTGCTGTCTTGCAGGACTGAGCCCTCAGTCTGTGGGATCTAACACTCTCTCTGGGTAGATCATGTCAGAACTGAACTGCTTGGTACTGTTGGAAAACACCCACACACCAGACCATGCCTTTGGAAGCAGCCCCAAACTTCTGCAATTGGCTAATTAGCAGTAAATAGCCTTACTCCAGTGACCTCAATTCCTTGACTGATGCTCAACAAATCCCTAAAATGCCCAGTTCTGAAAAATTGGCCAAACCTGAACTCCAGTTTCTCCCAAACTCTTAACAAAATTAGCAGGAGAGGGGCACCAGTAAGTCCATCAGAGAACCCAGCAGCGCACAGAGAGCTTTCACGCCTCCATCCTCCTCCAGGCCAACTCTCTCCACACCGTGCGGGCACCCCAGCAAATTCTGGGTAGAGACATCCACCTGAGTTTACACCTCGGCTCCTGCACCTTCCAGCTATGTGACTTAGGACAAGTCACTCAAACGCTCTGAACTTCAGTTTCCTCTACGTATGTATTTCCAGGAGATCAGGATACAGCACATGGTCTGACTGGCCGCCTTCTCTTCCAAAAGGAGCTAAATGATGTCATTAAGTCAACAACTGGCCTTCTCGACTGCACCCCTTGAATCCAATACAGCCTGCTGGTAACCAGATCTCAAAGCAAAAATCACACGTAAACACTTGACAATGGTGTGCTAAAGTAATGACAATCATTGCGATGGACTAAAACGATTCTGCCGCCTCCGCTGATATCTTTGTGTACACGGCTGCACCTCCTGAGGGACAGTCCTTGGATGAGTCCCCATAATGCCCAACTCTCCAAAAGGAACACCCAGCTCCAAGTGAGTCAGTGTCTTTCTGGTCTACCATGTATAATTGATAAGGTGCTACTTACACCCAATCAGCATAAGACCTTCCATCCAGAGGTCCTCCCTAATTCTTCAGTCTGTTGATTTTCTATTTACCCCAGTCCCCTCTCTGCACGCTTATAAAATTTAATTATGTTCTCAATTTCACATAGGAATTCTGCCTCAACATACAATTCAAGTTAATAAAGACAATGATTAAACTGAGAATCTGAAAATCAGCCTTGATGGGGGAGTAATAAGGTTTGGAAGGATTTCTGAGCACTTTAAGACATGCAGAATAGGTTATTCAAAGCCATCTAGTATTTTAAGGAGTGATTCTGGGAACTTATGTGATGAAGCATTAGTTGCTCAGTCATGCTCAACTCTTTGCAACCCCATGAACTGTAGCCCACCAGGCTCCTCTATCAATGGAATTCTCCAGGCAAGAATACTGGAGTGGATTGTCATTTCCTTTTTTCCAGAGGATCTTCCCGACCCAGTGATCAAACCCGGGTCTCCTGCATTGCAGGCAGATTCTTTACCGTCTTGAGCCACAGGGAAGTCCTACGTGACAGGATAACCCTTGTCCAAATCCTACTCTTGAGGTGGGATATGTAGGAGCCAACAATAAAGCCAAAATAAATAACAGGCCATCAAGAGGGAACAAAACATAGTGGCTTTCAAAATACTATTAGAAGTTAGACCAAAACTCTGGTGAGTTAGTTCGCTGGTAACAAGTATAGCTGCAGCTCTCTTTAATCATCATACATTTATCCTAAGACTTCTACAGAACACTAGTTTGAATTTCAGATATTCAAATTAGGCAATTCTGAGATGTCTCTGCTGGAAAGTGTCAGAGGAAAAACCAAACCTCTTCAGCATACTTTCTCAAGGCCAGAGTTCTTCATAATCCACTCTCCAGGGAGTGATTGCAAAAGAATTTCCTTCAGAGGACTGAATATATTTCTTCGGGAGAAGAGATTTACATTTTAAATGATGTTTTAAAAAACTTTCCATTTAATTACTACAGTCAATTTTTGTTTTTCAGTTTCCAATTATTATTCTCAGCACAGGCTACTTACCATAATTTCTCAGCAAGTACACTTCTATACATGGGATGATTTTATTTTTTGTTAAGGCAATTGAAGATAAATGTTAGGAACCAATTCAGGGGGGTAAAAAACCCAAAGTATTTTCTGTTGAATGTGCCAGAAGTGGTGAACATGCCTTATTTTGGAATATCTCCTGCACCACAAGCTTAGCTTAGGTACACGGGGCCAGAAAGCTTGATGTATTGTTTGCTCACATGATAGGTTTCCTTTTTCTTTCCTTTCTAGCTATAACAGAGTTCCAAGGGCAATTCTTTTCTAAAGAAATCACAAAAGCTTTTCCCTAAGCTTCTGCCTAAAAGTTATTCTTCTCACCAGAATTTGGGGAGAACATTCAAATGAGTCATTTTAGTATGATGTAACCATGTCACAGCATCATGGGAACTAGGTCCTGCCTTCCTATAGGTTCAAACAAAGGAAGTTCAGAAGGAACTGTTTCCCACCTCACTTTTGTAGCCTTGGGGCTGACTCGATGATACATGAAACACTTTTAAACTACCCTGTGTGCTGTGCTTAGTCGCTCAGTCGTGTCTGACTCTTTGCGACCCCATGGACTGCAGCCCGCCAGGCTCCTCTGTCCATGGGGATTCTCCAGGCAAGAGTACTGAAGCGGGTTGCCATGCCCTTCCTTCTCCAGGGGATCTTCCCAGCCCAGGGAGAGAACCCAGGTTTCCCGCACTGCAGGCAGATTCTAGTCTGAGCTACCCAGGGAAGTCTAAAACTACCTTAAGGGGTTTTATAAGAGAAAGCCAGAAAAGAGAAAAATAAACAAATCAGTTCTGAAACCAAACACAAATAACTTTTTTATTTATGGGGTATCATTTTACATCAATTCCATTAAAACCTAAAACCAGTTTGCTGTACTCAAGTTAGGTGGCATAACAATATTTCAGTTAAGCTGGGAGTCACAGGACTTGCACACGTTTATGAAGGTGATGCAAATACTGAGGACACGAAGCATTCACAGTTACAGGTTAGCTGCAGTTCACCGACAGTAACCCCGAGAGAAATGACCTCATGAAAAGAAGCAACCCACCCACATTTTGGTCTCATTTACAGACACCCAACAATTTAGTTGGTCAATGGATTCTATACATTTATTATACAACATATGAAAGAATAAAAGATAAGGCTTACAGAGGTATTTTAGCAGTTGTAAGAATAAAAACCAAGGGCACAAACTAACTTCTAAAGCTTTCTGTATAAACTTCAAAAGCACTGTTAAGATGGAGACTGAGAGGCAACAGAAGTCTGTTGTTAATCCAGATCCTAGAAGTCTGTCTAGTCAGCTTTATAAAAACTTAGTTCAGAGGTCATGCTTCGAATAAGCTGCACGTGACATTATAGAGGATGATTATGGCAAATCAAATAATGCAATTTCCGACCTACCGCAACAGTAAACATCTAGAAGTTGGATTCCATTATCACAGAGTATTGACACGACAGAAAGAGAGAAAGGGTGGAGATGTAGGTGATAAAGAAAAACCAGAAAAGGGCACCCTCATTTACTTAGCATTTGCCCATAAATAAGTGCTCGGTGACTGCTCAACTTATGTAACTCGGGGAGATTTTTATGAAAAAATATCTTATTACTTCTGGCTCTTCTTCCCCTTAAAAATAACTGCATAAAATCACAGAAACCAAAGGCAAGCACGCTGCAGTCATAAAGATTTATTTTTCAAGGGAATTCAGAGATTATTTGGCCTTTTCTAATAGGCAAGATCATCCTTTTGGAATACTTACTTCCATGTTACACATCATGAAATAATTTTTGCTTGGCTTTTCCAAAACCCCTGTCATCAAAATGTTCACTGTGTATTAAAATGTAACGTTTTCCCTGTAGCCATCCTCTTATTTTGGGATTAACTGTGCTTACTGTTAAAAAAATTCCCCAGTTTCTTACAGTACCTTTCAAAATAATTTCAATGATGATTTCTATTTGCTTTAAACAAAACCAGAGTCGATCAAATTTAAGAACTGCTGCCTTTAAAGTGTGATTTGTTAACTTCATGGGACCCTTTTGAAAATGAATCAAGTTCTCCACAGACTGGAACCTGCCTATAGCCAGTTGCCAATGGAGTTAACAGGCACCCGTCGGAACGGAAGCCCTTTCAACACACTGGTCTCAGGAGCTGTGCTTGCTGTCAACGTCTTCTGTTCTTTTCAGGGATGAATTTGTGCAAACTGGTGTGAATGTGTAAGGTAGAAGGGGAGTCTACAGCTTCTAAACAAGGAATGATTAAGTATGCTTAATCACTACAGAGTTTTTCAAACTTCTGGTTTATTTCACAGCAAACCAAACCTTTCCATTTGGTAGAAAAAGGAAGTGAATTTCATTCTACCAGGTCATGATTTTGTATATGCACACACACTGTATATACATACAAAATTCCTGTCTTTGGTGGTTCACTTAGGGAAAAAAAAAAAGTATGAAAATCTGAACACTGTTTGCAAAGAAACTGAAATCATGGTCAAACAGTAGCATTGTCTGTGTGCTTTACTCATAATGCCATTTAGAGGTTCACATTTGACCCAAAAGGTTTTGGGGCCAGGTTTTGAAATAATCTGAACCTCCTCCAACTGGCACATGTTCAGTGTGGATTCTGCTCACAACTATGCATTCACTTGCTCAAATGCACCAGTAACTTTCACTTCGTTTAAGTCATTAGCCTACTGTGTTCTCACAAAACTTTAGGGACTAAATTAAGTAATTCAATAGCACCAGAGAGTTGAGGGAGAAGCATGTTTTTTTTACATTTCCTTGAGAAGGGTTAAGACAAGAAAAGAAAAAAAAAAAAAAACAAAAACATAAAATACAAACCTAAAAATACCGTCCCGTTTGCTCCTGTTTCCTCACCCACATAAATAATGGCTATCACCTCTCTGTACATATTACTCGGGTAATGACGAGCGGCCCCTCCAGGAAAGGTCCTACCGTGTAATAGAGTTTTTAGCTCAATGCTGGTGGTGTCGTGTCCACTGCCTGCAATGGACATTCTGCCAGGAAAAGCCTAGCGTGAAAGAAACAAAAAAAGGAAAACAAAAAAAACACCTCTCACTTACAGTATAGTTCCTCCCCCACCCCCACCCCCGCAAAACTAGAAAATTAGACACCATGAAAGCTTAGCTAAAAATTCAAGCCACAACTAAAAGTGCTCTGCAGTTATAAATTGCCAGCAAACCGTTAGGTTTTCACGGAGGCGGCAAAATAAATTTTACTTAGAATGGCATAGAAAGCATCAGCAGACCAAACACTGACTAGAAGAATGCAAAAGAAAAAAAAAAAAAGCACTAAAAAAGTGTACAAGGGTTTAAAACCAATGGGAAAAAAAGGTGCAATTGTAATTTGTTCATCTGTACCTATATTCAAACTATGACAGCGTTAACATTAGAAAATCAAAACCTATATCCTGCATGGTGGAGATGATTTGTGGCATGGTATGGGTCTATATGTTCAATTATTCTAACTTTCATCACTTCAAAATGCTAATATTTAAGTAAACCAAATTAGATTTGGCATAACGCCTCTGAAAAGTTATGACTCCCACCTCCTTTCAAAGTTGGCCTCTTAAATAATAAGGTTAATTCTGGCAACATTTGCATATGGTAACAGCTGTTCTGTCTTGTGTTCTGAAATGCTACATTTTGAGACCAAAGAAAAGTGTAATTGGGTCATTTGAAAAAAGGGACTAGAAATATGCCACAAAAATTATTTTACAATACATTTTTGCAGAAATAATCTCTAGGTGAAGCTTTGTCTTTTTATACACATATACAAAATTTAAACAGCAATATACACATAATCACAGTGAGGACGTTGGCAAATTCACCAATCTGTAGTGTAAATACAAACTGCAAAGCAGCCTTCCAAGAGAACAATGCTACACAGCAAGCAGAGCTGGCCCATTCAATAGCAAACACCAAGACGTCCCTGCCAAAGGGAGACAGTGCAAGAAAGCAGCATGCGCTTGGACACAAACAGCGGTTTATGGCTAACGGCTGACATGACTGTGGTAACAGTGACTCTCTCGCTGCTATGCATAAAGTCCTAGGACATCTGTTTGTCTTTATACCACTCCACAAACTCGTCCAACAAAACTGGCCCTGGAGAGAGAGAGAGAAGAGAGGGGGGGAACAACACAGCTATGAGACTTCTCATGACAAGGCTGAGGAGCAAATGTGCGGGGGGCGGGGGGAAAGCGATGCCCACCCAGTACTTACATGCTCCATCTTCATCGTAGTTGCTGAGGTCAAGGTTAATTGTTCTGCTAAACTCTAGCACATTGCACCACTGGTCTTTATTAATAACTTTGTATTTTGATTGCTGGTGGAGGAAAAATAACATGAACTACTGACACAACAAATCAGTTTCAACTGCTGTGACAATCAACTTGAAGGTTAACACTCACGAAGGTGAACACTTTCCATTTGTGGTGTTATCAGGCACCATTCTAGGAGAAGGGTGAGAGACAGCGAGAGGGAAACTCTGGATGACAATTTTCATTACAAAAATATTATGGGGGCTCAACATAAAACAACAAATGCATCAAAGAAACACAACTTTACATCCCTAGAAGTGAAATTTCTAGATGGCAAAAGTCCTTTTATGTAAAAGAGGGATAATACCCATTTCACAGAGATGTGGTAAGGATTAAGACAGATAATTTCTGTAATTTATGAAAAGCACTTTACTGAGTGTGTGGCACACAGTAAGTGCTAAATAAAGAGTTGCTCCCATTAACAGGCCCTGACGTGAACATCATGCTTCCTGTCAAGCTGCCAGCTAACAGCATATGCCGCTGCGGGTTTACTCAACGAGACCATGCTAAGTGCTGTAAGCAGTCTCGGGACTAAGAGGCCCAGCCACTGAAGAATTAGTGTCCTAATAATTAAAAACTTGCGTCTAATCATACAAGGACTAAGAACAGCCATGAAGCAGTTTTTCTCTTCCCCCCAGACAAGAAAAAGGCCACATGAATATTCAAAATACAATATTCCTATATAAAGATCTAAAAATAAAACCCAGTCTGATAATTCTTAAATCTTTGCCACTAAAATCGGGAACATTTGGGAAACAAAACAAGTACATAAAAAGCAAAGAGAGTTGAGCCAATGGTTTGGAGGATGCAAACACAAGAAAAGCTCAAATAAAAGGATTACTGGGGCCTTTTAAAAGAAAAATGCAAGCTGGTGTGAGAGAGAGAACAAAGCACAGACTACAAGTGTAACTTTCTAAGCAACTAAAAGCAAAACCCAGTCACTGAAACAGTTGATGGTGCTCCTCGAACCGTGTGAAGTCAAATCAGCTGCAGAAGGACCTTCACACCCGGCCTTAAATTCTGCCCAGCCTCCTGAGATCAGGAGCCCATTGTTACTCACTTTTCAAATAAAGCTAACATTTCTGAGGGTTGTCAGAGGAACTGGAAGAGATCACTGGTAAATACGGGCTGTCATGTAAACAAGTGCTTCTTATATTAAAAACTAGTTTTCATACCTTTCTTCAGGAATCCCAGTCAGTAATGTTAAAAGCAAATTTTAATAACAGTTCTCAAAGAATCCTATCAGTTGGAAGTTTTTCTGGACCATTACACCAACCAGTTGTAAGGAAGATTATTTCAAGAGTGAAGCTAGAGTCAGGGTAAAGTCCAGGATTTTCTCCAAGATCCAACAGCCTCATCCTTTCAAGCAAAAAGCAATTTTTAAAGGGGTTTGGGGACTGGAGGGCAAGAAGGAGGCTATATATGACAACCCAAGTAACTCAGACTTCCATCTCAGGTTCTTCCAGGTCTTAACAGTATTATTACACTGGCATCAGAGATGGTTCCTAATAACCAGCAGCTCAGAATTTCTCTCATTAATACTTAGAGCAAACAAACGATAACAATGGAGGGAAGTGCTGGGTTATTTCGAACACAAACATGAAGAAAATTTAAACTGCAGGAGATACCAACTGAAGGAATTGGCCACTGAGGCTGATCGAGGTCCCCAAGGTGCTTGGAGGTGAGAGCAGTTAAGGACACGTTACAGACTGCTCTTAGTGGGAGAGCGGATGGTTGTTCTCTAACCTTCGCTTCATCCAAGTGGAACTTCATCTAAAGCCACAAAATACGGTACATCTTGTTTTACTCTTGTTATAAAAAGCAGGAAATCTAAACACAAACGAAACTTTTAAAAGGGGGACGAGAGAGGAGAGGCCAGAGCTGCGCTGTCTGGAGCATCTGCAGGGGGCCAGGGGCACGAGCAGCGCACACACGGGACGCTCGGGGCTCGGGGACGTGTGCTCAGCGGCAGTAAGGATGTCGCCGCTTCCTACAGGCAGGGAAGGACGACAGACAGAAAGGTACAGGAAAGGACCAAGTAAAGGATACTTGGTAGTTCCAAGCAAGCACACACACATTCCACAAAGTAACAATTTAGTACCTCTAAGAACTGGTGAAAAACTGGAAAAAGGGGCCAGATTTTTCCTAGTAACAGTCCCAACATGCACTTGGCAGTGTTTATGTCTAGGCTTCGCTGGTCCTTTTCCTGTTTAACAAACAAAAACAAGGATGAGCCAGGTGCCCCCAAACAATCAGTTTCAACAATCCAAATTCCTATTTCACTTCAGTGAGGAATCAGTAAACAGCTCCTGTATCATATACCATAAAAACCTGAATCAAGACTAAGGTAGGGGAGGGGAGGTGGTCAGACATAATGGAAGGATTGAACAGTTTTGTACTATAGAATTTTACTGTGAGAAAGATTCACATCAATTGAATGATCACCCTAATCTATGATTATTTCATGGGATATGGTTGTCATCTATGATTATTTCTTGGGATAAATAAAAATCCATAACTCAATCACTAGCTGTTTGACATTTATGATTATTATTGACATCATTAACTACTGATCCCCAAAACCCAACTTAACTAAATAGGGTTTAAAGGTTTCAAATTTCATGCTTAGGAATCAGGTTTCCTTGAAAAAAAATCTTTCTTCCACCAGTTTTATTTCACTGGTAAATGTTTTTTTTGTACCTAAAAATGATGGAATTCAATGGAGCTCACAATGAACATTGGGGCTCTGGAGGATCTCCCATCCCCCACCCTGGGGGAAAGCAGTGTGCCCACCTGTCTACCTGCTTCATGCTGCTTACCTTAGATTTGCTGCAAGCGACATCTAGGAGAACACCCCTAACTAACAGCCAAGTGAAAGACAACACTGCATGGGGAATCCAGAACACACATCTACATAAACCTGAATGTGGGCAGATTAAGCTCCTTCTACTTACATTTACAATTAAAAATGTTAATTCCTCACTGATCTTTCTTACAAGATTCCATTTGGAAACTAAAAAGTGGGCAGTTTGTATGTAAAAGGACAGAGGACCTGGGACCTTGAGTGGTAACCTTAGACATCAAATGCTAGCTAGCCTCCTCCTGGTATCTTAGTTTCAAAGAAAGTTTGCAAAAGTATCTTACTACAAAGGGAGAAAGTGCTTGGCTGTTTGATGTGGAGTGGAATCTAAATGTTCACCAGATTAAGGGAGGATGCATGACCCCGTGCCGGCCACATATGCAGCCACACACACCTCCTGATAAAACTGTCACCTCAAGGATTCTAACAGTGACTTGCTCTTGAGTACAAGGAGAATTTCTGGCCCTGACACTGATTTTAAAGTAAAGGACTTAAACAAGACAGCAAACCTAAGCGCCTCACTCAATAGCCAACAATGGAGATGTGCGACGGGTCTGCCTTTCGGCCCCAGTTGTGCAGCACAACGACCATGCAACCACAGGCCAGGTCAGATGGCTCTCCGTTAGCCGGCCCTGTCCTGGCCACACAGCTTCAGCCTGAGGAGGGCTCCGCAGTTCAGGGCAAGGAGGGGCCTGCCCTCCACAGCCTGTCCTGCCCTCCCTGCCCACGTGTACCGCCCTGCTCAGGGGTGCAGGGCTCACTCCGAGGAGAGGACGGCAGCGGGAACGCAGCCCTCGTGGGGGGCCCCCTCCTGCCCCCGAGCCTCATGGTGCGTTGCACTGCACGTCTCCCACTTCTGCCATGCACTGTGCAAGCAAACAGGAAACTTCCTCTTGTCCTGTCACGTGGGTGCAGCAGCAGCAGCATAGCCCGCTATGGACACCCTCCGCAGTCCCATGGAAGAAAACCAGGGACCTGGTGAAAACGCACGCGGCACCACGGGACCGGGCCCCAGCTGAACAACAGCTCAGGCAACGCTGGGCTGAGGGCATGGACGCCCTGGAAACGCTCTCCCTCTGAGGAGCCTGTCGTCGTTCACTAGACCTAAAGTCGCCAGTCTTGCCCTGATGCACACTGTGCCTTCTTCCAACACCATCCACATCCCCATCACAATGGACATACACTACAGTGACAGAAAAGAAGATACAGAGGACCTGGACAGACTCTTGGAAACAGTGCAACCATCTGACAAACTGGTGATCATGAAGGATTTCAATGCATGTGTTTGGCAGCGAGGCCAAAACATGGAGGGAAGGCATCCGACTCACAGGGCTGGAAAGCCGAACAGCACTCACTCACTCCTGCTCTGCCAGGGTGCCAGCCAGCAGCGCGCAATCACTAACACCATCTTCTGCCTAGCAAACAAGAGAGAGGTATTACGGAGGCACTCGCGATCCGGACAGTGGCATCTCGCGGATCACCAGTGTGGCCTGGGGGGGGGGGGTGTGAGGCTAGGTGCAGATGACCATGACTGCAAACACTGCGATTCCTGGGGACAGCAAGGCTGAGAGCTCCCAGAGCAAACATCTACGTAACAGCGAAGTGGAGACAGGCCGGGGGTTCTCCGACAGAGATCCTAACGGCACTCTCAAAGGTGTTCCCAACTAAGTGAACTGAACCTCCCAGGATGCTATGAAGCAGCCATAAACACTGAATGTTGTTTGTTTTTTTAAATCACCTTAACAAATCCAAGGAATACAGCCAGAAACATCTAGAAGCCCGTCGAAGGAAATTCAAATAGTACACAGTCAACATTGACCCTGTACTCTCTGCTTGTGGAGTACCAGGGCGCGAGAGGCAGACTTTGACATCTCAATACACAAATAACAATGTTTTTGCAAGGCAATTACTTAATTAAGCTCAACTACTGACACTTCCTTTAAAACATAAAGAAAAAAAAAAGATCTGTCAATTGGCACAGTTTTTACACAGTCATTTTATCTGGTATAGATTCTATGATTGTACTCTTAGAAGATAAGATATTATTTGAAACCTGAGGTTTGTGTGTGTTAGTCGCTTAGTCGTGTCCAACTCTTTGTGACCCCATGGACTGTGGTCTGCCAGGGTCCTCTGTCCATGGAATTCTCCAGGCAAGAATACTGGAGTGGGTTGCCATTTCCCTCTCCAGGGGATCTTCCCGACCCAGGGACTGAACCCGTGTCTCCTGAGTTGCAGGCAGATTCTTTACTGTCTGAGCCACCAGCGGTTACAAGTACCTAAGTAATGTCAATGAAGAAAAATTCAACCATTATTTCTAATTCTATGGCTAACTTTTATTGAGAACTGAACCAGCAACTGTTTTAAGTGCCTTATACTCAATACTCATGTAATACGAGAGGCTATTACTATATGCCTATTACAAGAGGCATTATTATAATCCCCAATTTATAAATAAGGAAACCGAGGCACAAGAGTTAAATGACCTTGATAAGAGCTGGGTCTGAACCAGGAGACTGATTCCAAACCTGAGCATTTCATCATGTACCCATTTGCCTCCATCTCAGCTCTTCAGAGTTCAATTCACTTGACAAACAACTGCTGAGCAAATTCAGGCAATAACCAAAGGGTAACCTTAAAGGTAAAGCCAACAAGATGTTCACAGTAATGAACCTGGGATTAAATGACCATATATTCCTCCTACTTTTGTCCTCACCCATGCCTACCTTCTGTCTTCCTCATAATTTACAATAAAAGTATAAGGAAGAAGTAGCGAGGAGTGTGTGTCCGTGTATGTCTGGTGTGTTGTGGGTTGTATGGAGAGGGAAATCAGACAAACACATTGGTTAAGAAATAAGAACTGACTCAAGTTAGAAGAGGAGATGAATCAAATGGTCACAGCAGATCTCCGGTTAAAGTTGGACAGAGTTCTCTGGTAACAGGGTGTTGAACATTAAGACCCAACAAAATTTTCCTCAGCACACCCTATGAGTGACATCCACAACCATTCCACTAAATGGAAGTGACTAGGACATGAGCTCTAACATGTGACCTGAAACACCTCAAAAACTAAATAAAACCACTCGCAGTTGGAAAAGGTGGGTGCATCATGGGACAGGCTGTGAGGACTGACTTCTGACAACGTATTAACCATCGCAGGATCACCTCTCAAGAAGGTGGGATTTCCACTAGTACCTTCTGCCTCCACAAAACCCTGCAATACAACTTCTTAAAGCTTCACTGCAAGGGCTGAAAAGCCAGGACTCGCCCCTAAAGAAATCTCCCATTCTTGCTCACTGCCCTTCTTCTCTCTCACCCCACAAAACCCCCCTTCTACCCATCCAGAAGCCTCTCTGCCTCAGAGAGTTGCTCAGAAGGGCTGCACTCAGCTCCCATCTCCCCACCGAGCCTAGAAACTTCCCTCAGTCCTCCCCGTCATTCTCGCCTTCCAGCACCTAGGCTGTGGGAAGACCTCCTAGAGTGGGTCATCAATTCATGGTGTCAGCTCTCAGCCAGGCTAAGATGCTGTAATTCTCAGCGCCTCACTCAGCCCAACATTCACCCTTCTCAGAACCCCAAGAGGCAACTCCTTCTAAGGCTTTCAGCACAGTACCTTGTCTTTGCCCCAGAGGATACAGAAAAAGCAAATTTAACTGATATTTAATAACCAGCATCAGAGCAACCAAAAAAATCACTCTGTTTAGTCTTTTATCTCATTCTCTTTGTCCCATCTTATTCTCACTAGGTCCTTTTAAAGGAATCAAGCCAAAAATGGCTGTTTTACTTAAAGGAATCCACAATTGTTTATGTAATAAAATTTACATTAGGGGAAAAAAACACTAAGCATAAAAATATTCAAGACAAAATTCCACTTGCAGCAGAAACTGGCCATTTCAGCCCAAGTCTCTGCCCCACAGGCCGGTGGCAGCCTGAGTCAGGAAGGCGGTGTGGTTCAGGGACAGACCCGAGGCCCTCAGTCTCGTCATCTGCACAGTGACAAGACTGAGCCAGTGTCCTCCACAGCGTCTCTCAACTCCAAAGCGTCGCGATTCTCTGACGTCTGTAAGACTGTATGTAAGCTCAAGTCAAAGTAAACTTACGAGAAAGATAACATGACTTTATAATTGAGTGCTATTTTTAATCGGCTACAAGGTCCTAAGGTGAGGGAGAAAACAAGCATGCCCTGAGGACTATAATTTTGGTGGAGAGATGTTAAAAAAGGGGCATTTTATCTTTTCCTGGTGTTGTACTATAGTTTCTTCCCAGGTATATTAAAGGGTGAAGTCAAGTATAAGTTGCTCAGTTGTGTCTGACTCTTTGTGACCCCATGAATTGTAGCCCACCAGGCTCCTTCGTCCATGAGGATTCTCCAAGCAAGAATACTGGAGTGGGTTGCCATAGCCTCCCCTCCAGGGGATCTTCCCAACCAAAGGATTGTACCAGGGTCTCCTGCATTGCCGGCAGATTCTTTATCATCTGAGCCACCAGGGAAGCCCCAAGAATACTGGAGTGGGTTAAAGGGTAATTTGGAAAATTTAACAAATGCTACTGTGTGGTCTTTGAGAAAAAGAAATGAGCCCCCAGTGATAGCAGCATACTGTGTGGAGGTGGTTTCCAGGCTGCAGCACAAGAAGGGGGAACCCAAACCCAGCCCAATGGAGCTCCAACTCACTAAACTGGAAAAGACAGTTTGTGGGTTTCAAGGAGGCATGTAATTTTTGGGGCAAAATACCAGCGAGGTAGAACCGCACAGAGAGACCTGGGGACCCACACTGTCTCCCTAGGTGCTGGCTGAGGACTTGTCTGTGCACATGTGAGAGGAAATCACCTGAGTTTAGGGAAAGAAACGGTGCAGAAAAACAAGCAGAAATTCCCAGAGTTCACACAGGGCTGGGAACAGTCTGAATTCCCACCAGGCACAGTCGAAAATTCTCAAAATACACAGCCTTGGGTGGAATCCTCAGGAGGGTGTTGTCTTCCTGCTGGGGCTTTGTCATCCCTAGACTGAGGCTGCTCTGGACCAGTCCTTTCAAAGGAACAACATGATTCCAAGTAACTTAAATACACACCAGGAAAAAAAATTTAATCCAACATTAGTTAAAGGAATACAGCAAACCCAAGCAACCAACAACCTAAAACACAATACTCAGCATCCAATTAAAAAACAGAGGAAAAAAAAAAACTATCAGGAATGCAAAGAAGTGGTAAAATATGACCCATAACTAAAATAAAACTTTTAACCAGAGAAAGAGATAAAGATATGACAGATATGACAGAACCACAACACAATGCTGTTAAAACACCTGTCATAAACACATCCGAGAAGTTTAAGATGGTAGAAGAAAATATTATCATGATGAGAGAAATGGATAGAAAAAGTCACAAACAGAATTTCTAGAGATGAAAAATACAGCATCTGAAATGAAAATATACCAGCTGGAGTGAGCAGAAGATTAGCATTAGAAGGTACAGTAATAAATATTATCCAAAGGGAAACAAAAAGAGAAAACAAAAACAAAAACTGAACATAGCATCAGTAGCGTGTGTGACAGTATCCAGCATCTCATACAACTGTAGCCCCACAAGGAGGAGAGAGGGGGAACAGGAGAACTATTTGAAGAAATAACAGCTGAGAAATTTCCCGATTTAATACAAACGGCTTAAGTCCAAAGACCGAAAAACTCAACAAATCCTAATCAGAATAAACGTATGTTTATTATGAAATTATGTTGAGGCACACCATAGTCAACTTGCTGAAAATCAGTGAAAAGAGAACAGAAGCAACCGGAGAACAAAACAAGGCACTATGTGCAAAGGCATCATGAACGACATCAGACTCACCATCAGAAACTGCACAAGACAGAAGACGGTGAGGGCGAGCATTAAAGCACTCACAGAAAAAACGGCCAATCTAGAAATCCTTTCTCTAGACAAGTGCCTTCTACAGTGAAGGCAAAATAAAAGCTTAGAAACTCATCACCAGAAAATCTGCACCATGGGCAATGCTGAAAGAAATTCTTTAGGCAGAAGATAAATGATACCAGATAGAAATCTGGATCCACACAAAAGGAAGGAAGCGCACACACGTGGTATATATCTGGGTAAATATAAAAGACATTTTGGGGACTTCCCTGGTGGTCCACTGCCTAAGACCCTGTGCTGCCCAATGCAGGGGCCCGGGTCCAACCCCTGGTCAGGGAACTATATCCCATGTGCTACAGCTGAAAGCCCGTATGCTGCAGCTAAAGACCCTGCATCCTGCAACTAACACGCAGTGCAGTCAAACAGATCATTTTTTTAAAGTTGCTTTAAAAAAAGAGGCATTTCTGCTTATTTAAAGCAAAAATGATATGAATGTTTGTGAATGTTTGTGTTCCCCCCTTCCAAGTGATGGTAATAAGAGGTGGGGCCCTCATGACTGTGGAGGAATGCCCCTAAAACAGAGACTGCAGGGAGCTCCCTCCTCCCTTTCACCATGTGAGTTACAGCAGAGACACACCTTCCCTGCTAGCACTATGAGCTTGGACTTTCCAGCCTCCTAAGCTGTGAAAAATAAATTTCTGTTATTTATAAGCTTCTGAGTCTCTGGGACTTCGTTAAGCAGCCTGAAAAGACTAAAACAATATATTTTGAGACGTGTAACACATGCATAAGCAAAACGTGTGACACAGCAGCCAAAGTATGGAAAGGGCAAAATTCAAGCGTACTATTACAAAGGCTCCTACATCATACACGAAGCGGTGTCATATTACTGGAAGACAGACTGAGAACTTAAAGATGTGTGCTGTAAAGCCTGATTAATCACAAAAAATAACCCAGAGATACAGATAACAAGACAACAGTGGAACGGAATGATAAAAATGGAGTCTAAAAAAATCCAAAAGAAGTTATGAAAAGAGGAAAAAAGAAATAAACATAGATGGGACAAAAGGGAAAGGAACAGCAATACAGGAGATGCAAACTTAACCATATCAATAAACACATTAAATGTAAATGGTTTAAGCATCTCAAGACATATACCGGCAGCCCCAACTATGCATATGCTATCTAAAAGAAACCCACTTTAAATATAAAGACACAAAGGTTTAAAGAGGATGGAAAAAGACATATCACATAGACTTTACTTAACACAAAAGCAGAAATGGCTATATTTCTATCAAACAAAGTAGACTTCAGAACAAAGAATATTATCAGAGATAAAGAAAGACATTTCATAATGCTAAAAGGTCAATTTTTCAAGAAGACATAACACTACTACATATATATAAATCTAGCCTGAAGCCTCAAAATACGGTGAAACGAGAAACGACACAAGCAACAGAAGTAATCACAGTCGGAGAGTCCAACAAAGAGTCTCTCAGCAAATAACAGAACGGTAGGCAGAAATCAATCAGGGTACAGACGACCTGACCACTACTACCAACCAACTTGACCTACTTGACACTTATACAACATCCCACTGAACAGCAACAGAATAGTCATTCTTTGCAGGTACACATAAAACATTCATCACAGCAGATCACAATTGCAGACCATAAATCAAGCCTCCATACCTGTCAGTGGACTGAGACTATAAAGAGCATGTTCTCCAACCATGGCAGAATTAATGATAGATTATTTGGAAAAATCCTAGTGGCTGGCAAATAACACAACACACTTCTACATAATCAATGGGTCCAAAACAATCACAAGGGAAACAAGACAATATTTTGAGCTGGATGCAAATGAATATTTAACACCTCACAACTTGTGGGATACAGCTAAATAAAACAAATTCAATAACAAATTCATCTTAGGGTATATTTTAGCTGAACTGAATCTATTTGGTAATGATTAAATATGGGTGACTATTATTCAGCATTACATAACGGGGCTTTACATAATGGGGCTTAATTCACTGATATTTATTGATACTCTCCTTAAAAGGCAAAGATTTCTGCAGACTGCTACCAGAGATAGGAAGAAAGAAAACATGCAGTCCCTTAAACTGTCAGAAAAAAATGCAGGCCTGGACCCAAACTCCCAGGCCCAGCTCGAGGGGACAGGAGGGCCATGTAAGTGATGATCCTGTGTGACGGTGGAGCCAGGTGGCTTGGCCCAGAAGCTGGAGCTGGAGCGAGCAACAGAGATACAGACGAGGCTCAGACAGCGCTTGGCATGGCAAAAGGCAGGGGCAGGCGGCAGGTTCAGCAGACAGCTAGTTCACCGTCAGCAGGGCACAGGCATCTTGTGGAAGGGGAAGCCTGGATGGGACTGGACTGCAATGGCCTGGGGGAACCCGGAGATGGGACCTACAGCCAGAACCTGAGTGTGGTCCTGGACCTACTGCTGAGCAACCAGGGGGCCCCAGTTCACCCCACTCCTTGGTGACGGAGAACGAAACCATCCCATTCATCACTCGGCTGCTAGGGAAGCAACTGTGATGTGCGCACAGTGATTGAAGCGCTATATTCACACGGAGGCGATGGTGCTCATGGCCGAAGGCGGACAAGCGGCCCAAGGCTGCGGGAGACGGACCAAGCCCTGCTGGTGCTAGTGCCTGTGAGAAGGGAGACGGCGTGGACAAGAGGTCACGGGAGCAGTGCAGGCAATGAGCACGGCCTCAACCCCAACGGAAGGAGCCTCTGTGACCGACTGAGAAGGGGACAGCCAGCCAGGTGGAAGGAAAACTGAACCCAGTTCTAAAGCAGTGGACATGTGGGGAAATTTCACTTCCAAACAAGGAAGTTAGAAAATACAGTTGTTCTGGTGAAAAGGCATGATGCTTCTAAACAAAACTTCACCCGTATGATAGCACACTGCCGACTGAGGGAGGAAAAAAATCTTGAGAAGGAAAACATTTAATCCTGGAAACCATGCCTCTACTCTAAAAGCATCTGACCAGCAACTTTTAGATACGATTATACGAATGCCATTGAGTGAAACACTGCATCTGAGGTTGACCATATCACTTCTAACATCTATACATTTTCATGCGTGTCCTAATTTCATTTGAGGCTGCAAAAATTCACACGTGAGGACACCACTGTGAACTTACTGCTGTGCTGTAGGTGCACCAGATCGCAACAGCAAACAAATTTTTGGCTAAACTAACAGAGCCAAAGCGAAGAAAAAGTGAAAAGATCCACATGGTGGTAAGAAAAAAAAAAGAACTGCTACTGAGTTCTCTGCTTAAAAAAAAATCATTAAAAAAAATCATGTCAGGAAAGCTAATCACCTGAACCCACCACACACACAAACAGAACAGAAAACTACCATCCTGCAACAGAGCATAATCGTTATATCGTTATGTACGGGGCCGTGGACAGTGAGTGAACACAATGCCAACTGGTGCCTCAGGATTTACTCACTACCTGTGGTGACCAGGCTGAAAAATACAGCTTTATTTCACTCTGGTAGAACCACCGCCACAAACTTGGCCTGGCTCACTTGTGTGACAAACAAGATGATCATTTTTCAAAATGATGACTAGAAACTACATTTGAATCCTGTCCATTTAAATTAGCTTACATTTGAATTAATTCGAATTCAAATTATTTCCAGGTATGATCCAGCACCCACAGTCAAACTGGCTTCGACCTGACTACCTTATTCCAGGAAACTCAATGGGTGAAGGTTTGCTGTTTCGTGAGAAGCAAAAGCTTTTCCAAGCTTACCTAAGAGCTGTTGAGAACAATGTCTATGATGTGCCCATTTATAATTACTTCTAAGCCCATCACACGAGCTATTAAAGGCCTGTCACTAGAGCTTTTTGTTGACATACTACATTCTTGTCCAGACTCAGCTCATGTAGAAAGTCTATGTGTGGAAAGAAATTCTAACTAGCATCCTGGGAGTAGCTTACTCAACTTCCTTGCTGTAGCATATAAAACAAACCTCAAAAGGCAGTGAAAAGAGGGAGGGGAGAGAGAGAGAGAAACATCTGGATAGGATCCAGAGGACTCACCCGTGCAAAGTCAAACGCATATCTGTAAATAAGTTTAAAGTTTGTAGAATCATTTAATAATGATCTTAAGTAATCCAAAGTATTTCTGAGTTTTTCTGTTGTATCACATCTAGAAAAACAGAATAAAGGCAAATTATAACCTGAGTTTTTTTTCTGACGTGGGGCAGTAATATAAAACACAATCCCAAAAGACAATAAAAACCCTGGAGTTGGAACACGTCCACGATGAGCTTTTTTTCCTACGCTTTTTAAGAAATTCCGAATGTACGGAAAAGCTGAAGGTCCTGTAAATAAGCAGCCACGTGCCCATTCCCTGGGTCCACCATGAACACAGTCACATCTGTGCTCTCACATACAAGCACTTTTTTCTGTGCCTTTTCAAAGTAAGTTGCCAACATAATGCCACTTTACTCCTAAATGCCTCAATGCCATCATCACTCTTAATACCCCAGAAATGTTAACTTTCTTAGCTAATACATGACTCACGTGCAGATTTCCCAGTCTTCCCCCAGCTCCAGTTTTCCATCAGAGATCCAATCAAGGCTTATGCACTGCTCTCCAGTGTCTATCTCCTTAGTCTCTAGAAGGTACCTTGCCTTTTTTCTGTCTTTCTTGACAATCTCATTTTTGAAGGGACCAGACTAGTTGTTTTGCAGAATCTCAGTTTGTCAGATAATTTCCCTATGATTACACTTAGATTAAGCACTCATGATAAGAACACTCCAGGCTATGCGCTTCTCCTCCCATGAGGACAGTCTGTTCCATTACTGGTGATACTAAGATGACTCATTTGGTGAAGGTAGTACCCACCCATCTCCACTTAAAGGTACTCTTGGCCCCTCTAAATGGTGTGAAACCTCGAGAACGACACCTTGAGACTGACAATCCTGTTCCTCAGCAACCCATCACCAGGTGGCTTCAGCATCTGTTATGATCCCTGCCTAAATCAGTTTTACATTTGAGGATGCAAAATGGTGATTTTTCTAATTCTGTCATGCTTTTACACTTACAGGCCGGAACTTTTCTATAGAGGGAGTTCCACTCACCACCTTTCTTAGTTTTGGACTAAAGGACTCTTGCCTTTGACTCAGGGCTATGATCTGTTACTGTCCTCATCCTCACGGTGCACAACTTCACTCCAGTGTCCCTCTGACACGTCCCCATCAGTCTCTGAGCGCATCCTCGCTTTCTGACACAAGATGTTCTAGTTCACCTTGTACTACTCTCTCTACCCTAGACTTGAAATCAGTTATTTCTCCAGAAAGCCCTGGTGACAACAACCTGTTTTCACAGGTAAGTGACACAGTTTTTTTTTCTCATTCAGTCACTCTGTCGTGTCCGACTCTTTGCAACCCCATGGACTGCAGCACGCCAGGCTTCCCTGTCCTTCACCATCTCCCGGAGCTTGCTCAGACTCATGTCCATTGAGTCAGTGATGCCATCCAACCACCTCGGCCTCCGTCATCCCCTACTCCTCCTGCCTTCAATCTTTCCTAGCATCAGGGTCTTTTTCTTAAGTAGCATCACAGCCTTTTTCCTAAGTAGACTATTTGGCTATTTTTATAAGCTAACTTTCTGTTCCTAATAGCTAGCCCTTAAAATTGAGAACCAAGAGTCATCATTTTCACTGGCAATTTTAAAGATTTTCAATGCTGGATGTGTTTCTTTGTGTTTCCCTATAGAGCTTTTACCTCCTACCAAATATAGATAATACATATTACAAGTATTAACAATGTAAATATTTTACATACTTTATTAAACCAAACTATACTTCACTATAGGACACACTGATTTATTTTCAGCACTAAAATTGTGAAATTTCTGCAATTTTTTTGTAGCTATCTACAAAAAGCTTCCCATGATCTACTGAGATGATAAAATATCTAAAAGTCAAAAATTACAGTAAATGTTTCACTTCTATGAGTTTACAAGAATTTAGAATATCCTCCCTGATTTCTCTGAAAACTAAAAAAGATTAAAATTAGGCTAACTTTAGAAGTCAGAAAAGGCTTCTTTAAGGGACTGACTTGTAAGTTGAGAGCTGAAAGATAAATGGAAACTAGATGTTTTTGGAGAGGAGGGCTTTCTAGATTAAAGGAATAGTATGCATAAAGGTCTAGCAGCACGCCAAGCCTAAAGACTAAAAGAAAATCATGTGACTAGACTGAATAGAGTAAAAGGGAACATGGTCCAAAAAGAAGCTGAAAGAGAAGTAGGGCCAGACCATAAAGTTTTTGTGGTCCACAGTGGGGCTCTTTTTGTTTGTTTTGGATTTTTTAATACCTAGAAACAATGGAAGCTATCTCCTATCATGAGAGTTACCATGATCAGGCTTCCATCTTGGAAAAGCCCACTCCGGATCTCCGTGGGAAAAGGTTAGAAATGGTGGGGGAGAAAAGACACTGATTGATAGCCTAGTTGGACAGTTAGCGCCAGAACCCATCGGGTTCATGGAGGCTAGAAGGATGCGTGAGAAAGCAGTATGTGGGAACCTGCGAGGCAGGAGCAGAAGCAGAGCTTACCGTGTGTTGGGCTCTCTTCTCTACGGTTTGATTTTCTTACCACAGATATATGAGTAATATTTTATCAGTAGTAATATGGGAGAGGAGTAAAGAGAAGGGAAACAGCTAACCCCAAAATACCTAAGGCTGGAATTCCCCTCTTCATTTGGAAAAAAGGTTAAGGACCAAAACCACAGGAAAGTGGCCAGATTTGGGCCAGTTGGTTTAGTTTAGTTCTGCCCAATGAAAGGAAGAGTAGTTGCTTGTTTCAACAGATTCTAGAGCAGGAACCACTGCATAGCTGAAAGAAAATAACGCAGTTGCAAGGTGAATGTGAAGTTCTACAGCGAGCTGGGGAATAAGTCCAACCAACACTGGCAAAGATGTCCTGACACTGCAAGACGCACAGAGTTGGTCTGGAGAGTCACACATAAAACGCCCAAAGTGAAATTCACTCCATGTGTCTATTAACGAGGTTAGAGACGATGCTGTCAATAGAGTTTGCTGTTAGTCGTTCAGTCGTGTCCAACTCATTGGGACCCCACGGACTGTAGCTCACCAGGCTCCTCTGTCCATGGGATTCTCCAGGCAAGAATACCTGAGTGGGTTGCCATTTCCTTCTCCAAATAAAGAGTTTGATCTGCTTTAAAAGGGGCCTGGTCCCGTAGAGCCCGTGGACTAACCCCCACCAGGGATCCAGGCCGCTGAGTCACCCTGTCCGAACCGTACGTTGCCATCTAGTGGCCGCTCAGCAAGGTCATCTGCAGACGGCTCCGTTCCAACAAAGATGTGAAGAAACAGGCTTGGCCTGAGACTTCGGAAAGCAGCCAATCATTCAGCCCATCTCCCCAGCTTTCCTGAGGTAGTCGCGGTGTGACAGTGCCATGCTGCCAAGGAGCATCATTTGCCACAAGAAAATATGCACGTATTGTGGAATCACTGCTTATTTCAACCGTGCTGCTGAAACAGTCAGAAGTAACAAGAATGAGGATAATCTTCAAAGGTTATACACTCAAAGGTAGTTCTCTTCTATTACCCAGGGACAGCCTTCACCCCTTCACCCAGTCAGCCCAAAGGTAGGTATTTTTCCAGCCGATCATCATTTCTATGCAAAGTTAGCTACAAGGCTAACAAACATTTTTGGTTTTGTTTTGTTTAGCTTAAATGCTCTATAAGCTTAATTCATCAGAGGTAACCTTAAACCCACATGCTAGAACAAGACAAAAAATAAAACAGTCAATTAAACCAAGAGCTGGGAATTTCCTGGCAGTTCAGTGGTTAGTACTCGTACTTTCACTGCCCGGGGTATGGGTTCAATCCCTGGTCAGGGAACTAAGACCCCACAAGTCACATGGCAGGGCCGAAATAAAATAAGTACTGTGCCTTCTCTAAGAACCATCACAGGAGCCTGGAGATCAATGTTCCCTTCCCTACCAGCTGCTGTCACTTCTTCCAAGAATCAAGAAACACAGCCCTCCAGTGGAAATGCCAAGCATGCAGCTCCTCCAGACAACGTCCAAGAGATAAATTCTGGGTGCCCCACATTCCATCGCTTCAACCTTCTTGGTTTTAGGGACACTGCCAGAGACATCCAGGAAGTGGCAGATTCAAAACTCCCTGGTTCTAAAACGCCTGGGCTTCCTATTTCTAGCATGCACCCACAGTACAGTAACTTAAAAAAAAAGTCTTTTTTTATACTTTAATTTTCACTTGAGTCCAAAAAAGTTCACTTGACAGATTTAATAAACCCAAAAATGAGAAAAAAGGAAAAAATTCCAGATAGAAGACGAAATAGATCATTCAAAAGATGGAGTATTTTCCATCTTTAGAAGATATAAAAGACTGGCCTCTGAGTTTTCTTATTTATTGGGTGCAAATACCTTATAAATACAAGTAGCATAAACAGAAGTGACCTTATTACTTTTGGATGTTTTGGCTGAACATTGCTTCCAAGCTCCTGCCTCAAATGGACTTTGTCTTGTTCCTGGCTTTTGTTTCCCCAGGACCTAGAATTCCATGCTTGGCACATCACTGCCACTCAAATATTTGCTGAACAAATGACGGATCTAGGGAGGCAGGAGGGGGAGGAGGGTGGAAATTCATAAAACTTGGAATTGCACTATTTCTGAACTACAAAGAACCTTAGAGGTTATTGTGAGTAATCACCCTCACCTCACTGATGAGGAAACTTAATCTCAGAGTTTCATATCACAAAAAGAAAGATTCCTCATTTTTTCCCGCAGGGATCAGGTCTGTTACTACACAGTACACCACAGGACCGAGTGCCAGCATTCTCTGGGAAGCCACCTGCCACCACTTCACACAAAATGTCAGAGTTCCCAACAGAGAGCGTGTGGAGCGCCCCCTACCCCGAGAGCACACACCAAGGCCTCTTTCGGGAAACTGCACAGCTCAGCTCCCAGACATCGTGATCCTCAAACCACGAGCAAGGCCTTGCACTGGGTAATATTCTTCTGCAAAGGCAAATGTAAAAACGAACCCAGAACTATACCAAAATGGGATATTATACCCTCTTAAGACAAGTGAAAATGTGCCTGAAAAAAAAATGCTGATGGTACCTCCTCTAAAGCCTTGAATGAAATCTTGATTTAACCTCGCATTCATCATTGCAAGGGTACTTTAAAAGAAGCAGCCGTCCCGTGCTCTACCCGGAAAGCACCAGAGAAGCAGCGAGGAAGACGATGCAAGAGTTGGTGGGCTTAACATCGTGAGGAGATGTTTCCCAACAGGACGAACACAATCCTATGAGATCCCAGAGACTTAACTCCAAAATTCTCGAACATGCTGAGGAAAGTGTATTTGCAAAAGGGTGATTTGGCTTTTACCTAAAATGCATGTGTCATCAGATAATAGTTGTTAGAGGAAGAAAGTGACTGAAGAATCAGAAGTCTTAGGTTTTCTTCCTACCCCTAATCCCATTGCAAATCACACACCCCTTTGAAGCCTCTGTCTCCTCACTTGTAAAATGGGCAGGATGAAGTCTGATCTGTCAAGGTAGGTGTGAGGATCAAACAAGGGAACAGTGAAAAGGCCTCATAAAAGTGAGGCCTAAGCACACTGAAAATAAAGTATTGTTGCCAACGACAAAGGGACAATGATATTAAAAGCTGACAAATTTCTAAATTATTTAAATAAAACCATTAAGCCATTTCAATTCCAATTTTAATACAAGTCTATTATTCCTACTTAAAAGAAAAAGAAAAAGCCATTCTAAGTACTTTAGATCAGTTATTCAATACTATCCTAAGAATCAGCACTTCCTCTTTTAATATCATTTGAAATGTTTCATCATTCACCTCATTTGTATCTTTCAAGGGATAAAAGAATGACAATTTATGTTTTCCTGAGTGAAACTCTTAGCAAACACACACACAAAAACACACACACAGACATACATGCGTGTAAGCACAAAGTGAATACATAAAACCACTGATTTTTTCCTCAACTCTGCACCAAGTAACATAAACAGAATCTTTATTATTATTAATTTTTAATCACTAGAGTAATGAAATTTTAAACTTTCACAAAGCTAATGTGAGAATATATCAAATAAAAGATAAATATCTTTACTTGTAAGTTATACTTTACTCAACTGTTCTCACTAACTATAAACCAGATGCTAACACTATAATTTTAAACTTATGCTGTCAAACATGGTAGTCACTCAACATACACAGCAACTGGGTACCAGAAATGCAGCTGATAAAGACTGAGGTATATCATAAAAGTAAAATATACACCAGGTTTCAAAGACTCAATATGAAAAAAAAAGTAAAATAAAGTGATTTTTAAAATATTGATTAATGTTAGGATGATAATATTTTGGATATTCTGGGCTAAGTAAAATACATTAAGACAAATTTTACCTGTTTCTTTTTCCTTTTTTTAATGTGGCTATTAGAAAATTTTAAATTATATATGTGGCTCACATATATGACAAAAGGATGATCCATTTCTATTGAACTGCTCTAGAAGAATACTAAA
Source organism: Cervus elaphus (assembly GCF_910594005.1). Lineage (NCBI taxonomy): Eukaryota > Metazoa > Chordata > Mammalia > Artiodactyla > Cervidae > Cervus > Cervus elaphus. The sequence goes on from NC_057820.1 coordinate 47,438,108, forward strand.
ATAAACAGTGTACATTATATAAAAACCTCAATTGCTAAAATTTATCCATATAGCCCTCCTCCACATATGAAAAAGGGGCTTGGTCTTCACACCTGTGACCACAGGTGAAGCCTGCCCAGATCCCCAGGCTTTCCTCCAGTCACCCAACCCAGATGAGGTCCCAGAGGGAGGCAGTCAGCCAGGGGAGAGCAAGGACCCCCCCACTCCCACCCCCATCCCAGGGCAGCCTTGGGACTTACTGTAGAGAAGTCATTCCTTTTAACCATTCCTGTAGAGTAAAATAACCCATATTTTGTGCATCCAATTTCCAAGCTAGGACAAGCATAACTACCTGTTTAAAACAAAACAAAGCAGAAAGACCAATCAAATCAGGAGAACAGACCTCAGCAATTAAATACATTAACATCACACCAAATGTTCACAGTAGTTTAGTCACTGAAATATGAACAGGGTAACTCGAAAATGAGTTCTAGTTTGGCAAACATCTAGAAGTTTGATAATTCAGTCTGCTGACAAGGGTTTGGACAAACATGACTTCTGTTGATGCCTGATGGTGAAAGTATAAAGGGATTAACCTCTCCAAAGAGGCTCCGCAGTATCGAAACTGGAACCAGCAGTTCCACCCATGGAGGTTATCTCACAGCTACACCTGCACATGTACACAAAGCTGAACAGGCATCAAGACTTACTACAGGACCATTTGTGGTAGTAAAAAACTGAGAACAACCAAATGCCTACCAGTAAGGGACGACTTAATACACCTTTGCTAAACACATTCTACACAAAGGAAAACGATGTCACTATTGAGACAAATGAAGCGGAGCCATCAACACAAATATGGAACAGTTTCCAATATTTAAGTGAAAATGAAGAGACATGTGCAGAACAGAGTGTTAAAACCCAAAAGGTAGGTGGTGGGACAGACAGTGGACATCATGTTTGTAAATTCAGCTCTAAAAGGGGGGAGATGACTTTAATGCAGCCCAACACTCCACGCCTATGGCGCTGCGCCTGCAACACGCACAGGCTGGACAGACTGCCCTCGGGCACCTCTCAGTGGGCACCTTCCTTGCTGTGAGTGGCTCTTCTGAAACTCTGCTGATGTGAGCAACGGTGACAACCGGTTTGTGGCACTGATCATCACTTCTTCACTTAGATGTTTTAGAGAAAAGGGTGGCACCGAGATAGTTATGGTTGAGTTTAATAAATACCTGAAGGTATAGAAGACAAAATTACATTTTGAAGATGCCTCCAGCTGCAAGCTCTCTGGGGTTCTTACACAAGGACAGAGCTGAGGCCGTCTAGATTGGGGAGAGAACAGGAAGCCCTCCCACCTCATCTACTTCAAGACCCAGGACAAGATGAGGAGCAACTTAAAAACAAAGCATGCCATTCCTGGAGAGGTGAAGAAGTGGGACGGGGCCTTCCTAGGACCAGCCTGCCACTCTGCAAGGCTGGCAATCTCTGGACAGTCACTCATAGAGAAGGGAACTCAAGTTCTCAGCTGGAGACCACACATACCCTGAACGGCTGTATGTCTATCTGTTGTAATAAAAAAAAGGGCAATGGGCAGAAAATACATATTTCTATAATACAGTTGGCTGGGGACAAGCAAACGTGGCATTTGGCAGGTACTCTCATTTCTTTACACCTGAAGAACTGCCCCATTACACTGCTACCTGGGTCAGATGGTGCCCAACTGGGTCAGATGGTGGTGACAGTGAGAGGAAAGCAGGGTGATATAACATAAAGCATGAGGCAAGCCAAGACATGGAAGCAACCTCAGCGTCCACAAACAAGAAGGTGTGGCGTACACACTTTCTAATTCACACTGCTATGTTCTCAGACAGAGTCTGTACTCAGTCCTCTGTTAGAAAGATTAAGTACTCCACACAAACACTTGTTGAGTTAAGAAAATAAAAAACAGTCATGGCAAAGGAACACACACACACACAGTATGCATGTAATGTGGTCAAACAGCCAAAGCAGGCATTACAATGGGAATTTCTTTACACAAAACAGACCTTTCCCCAGGACAGCCAATAAGAAGCTAACTAAAGCACTTCAGTGTTACCTCAGTGAATGAAAGCCGACCTGAATTTTACAAGCCTGCTTACATTTCATGAGCTATAAATATCAGGCGGGGCGAGGGTTTTAAATGCTTTAAAGTGCTCACTTATCAATACAGATAAGCCTTTAAAAAACTATTTCAGTGTCTGTTTTTCAAACAATTTCTTTAAAACTGGGATGCATCCATAGCTTATGGCTTATCAGATTTACTTAACATTTTTCCCTTTAAGTGATGAATAAAATAATAAAATTTCTATTAGTGGCATCTTAAACTGAAATACAGTAATAAATACTTTAGAATAACAGTCTGAATTGGGTCTTTTGGTCTTCTATGTGATTCAACATTTCAAGATTATTTCTATTCCTACAGAAATGGAGAACCAAAGACTCATAATTACCAAAAAAGATAATAATAGCAACTATTTTTTATTGAGTACTGGTATTTGGGGGCTTCCCAGGTGGCACTAGTGGTGAAAGAATCCACCTGCTAATGCAGGAGATTAGGGTTCGATACCTGGGCTGCAAAGATCCTCTAGAGTAGGAAATGGCAACCCACTCCAGTATTCTTGCCTGGAGACTTCCATGGACACAGGAGCCTGGCGGGCTGCAGTCCATGGGGCCACAGAGTCGGACAGGACTGAGCGACCGACACACACGCTGGTATCTGGGGTGAGCCACTTTAAAGCACGGGGCCTTGCCACTTTTCTGCTCAGAAGCAGCTGTGGCACTCCCCCACACAACAGGCCTTCCTCCCCGGAGAGCAGACGCCCACTCAATCCCTGACACCTGCGGCCTGACACCGCCCCATCTCCCCACCATCGGGCCCTGCGTCCACCCCCAATTACATGCCGACTGCTGCTCCCTGGGTAGAAACGGGACTCCTCTCAGAGCCAGCTCACTCTCGCCCCTCTTACACTGCCCTCCAGAAAACACTTGTCAACCTTAGCCCATTCCCTGTCAGAAAACTTCCTTCTTAAAGTCAGTGAAATGTTCTTTTCTGTCTATGTTCTTTTCTGGCTATGGACCAGATTAAGCAAAACACTACTGACCCAGCTGTCCCCAGACCTTTGCACCAATCTGAATAATGTATTAAGACATCTGACCCAGAAAGATGGCTTAAAACTCAACATTCAAAAAATTAAGATCATGGTATCCAGTCCCATCACTCCATGGCAAACAGATGAGGGAAAAATGAAAGCAATGACAAATTTTACTTCCTTAGGCTCCAAAATCACTGTGGACGGTGACTGTAGCCATGAAATTAAGACGTTTGCTCATAGGACGGAAAGCTATGACAAACCTAGAATACATTAAAAAGCAAAGACATCACTTTGCTAACAAAGTTCTGAATAGACAAAGCTATGGTTTTTCCAGCAGTCATGTATGGATGTGAGCTGGACCATAAAGAAGGCTGAGCACCAAAGAACTGATGCCTTCGAATTGTGGTGCTGGAGAAGACTCTTGAGAGTCCCTTGGACTACAAGATCAAACCAGTCAATCCTAAAGGAAATCAACCCTGAATATTCATTGGAAGGACTGAAACTCCAATACTTTGGCCCCATGATGCAAAGAGCTGACTCACTGGAAAAGACCCTGATGCTGGGAAAGACTGGCAGCAAAAGGAGAAGAGGGCAGCAGCGGATGTGATGTCTAGAGAGCATCACTGAGCCAACAGACATGAATCTGAGCCAACTCCAGGCGATAGCAAAGGACAGGGAAGCCTGGCATGTTGCCGTCCATGGTGTTGCAAAGAGTTGGACACGACTTGGCAAATGAACAACAACCTGAACTAGATCACATTAAAATTAAAAATACAAGGCAAAAATCAGTCCAAAGGCTCTTTAGAAAATTTAAAGTGTTACTGGGAGGAAGTGGGGAAGATGTAGGCATAGAAATGGTAACAAAAAATTTTTAATAAAATTTCTTGGTGAAATCTCCAGGAGCATGACATATCGGCATGGGCACCAGGTTATTTTACCAATGCTTGCTCTGATGAAAGGGATGATCCCTTGGGAGCACTACCAGAGTATAAATTCACTGAAGATGTAAGAAGCACTTGCTAAACTGGGGGCTGTAATATTAAACTGTATAGCTAACGAGCCAGGGCATTTGTATAATTTTTCATTTTACAGTAAGACAGATGTGGGAATAGGAAAGATATTCAATAATAACATGATGATAAGAATTAGGCAAAAATAATTAAGCATGTACAAAACTTCTAATTGAATTTTTTAAGGGAAATACTTAGGGTTTTTACACTAAAAATCAATCACTTTCCAAGCTAAATTCAACTGGAAGTAAAGGAGCTGTGAAAAATCCTTGATAATTACAACCTATTCAAAACTCTTATAAATAATTAATTATTCAAAGTCCTGGACAAACTCTACATTAGGCTGGAACAACACAGAGGAGGACAAAGATACACAATGCCATCAGTCCCCTAGTTATCTGTCATCGGAGGTACACATGCGCACACCACTTTTTAAATGTCTACTTTAGTTACTTGATTAGTGAAATTAAGAAATTACAAAATTAAATGAGAAAAAAAAATGACTAACTGTAGTTACACCCCATCAACTGCAAAAAAAGTTCTGCTTTACAAACCAATTCAGAATGGAACTTATTTCTTAGACTGCCTCATAAAAACTAACATATCCTTACTTCTTTACTGTTGCATTATTTGTTGAGAGACCAAATCAGATCAACTGATTTGCCCAAATTAGTAAGTTAGACTTACATTTTCTGGCTCAACACCAATGTCTTCACAGAATTTCTCCATGCCTTCAGGACCTACGACATCATCAGTACCTGTGTGAAATGCAATTTATACAAAGTAAATCTAACCATGTACAGATATAATCACTACTGTAGCATTATACTGTTAAAATACTTATTATTAAGATCATATAACACCTAAGGACCATAAACCCTTTCTGAAGGAAGAAATTACCAAGTATAAGTTGAAAAATATTCTGGAATTTAAGTTCTATCTTTAAAGGACTCTGCTTTGCACAATCATTTACATCAATTTATGGCCGAGTCCTTCAACCTACAAATGATGTACACATAATTGATATTTAAAGATAAGGCTGCTGCTGCTAAGTCACTTCAGTCGCGTCCGACTCTGTGCGACCCCATAGACGTCAGCCCACCAGGCTCCCCCATCTCTGGGATTCTCCAGGCAAGAACACTGGAGTGGGTTGCCATTTCCTTCTCCAGTGAGTTAAAGTGAAAAGTGAAAGAAGTCACTTAGTCGTGTCCAACTCTTAGCGACCCCATGGACTGCAGCCTACCAGGTTCCTCCATCCACAGGATTTTCCAGGCAAGAGTACTGGAGTGGGGTGCCACTGCCTTCTCCGAAAGATTACAGGTTAAAGGTTACAGCTATTCAATTTCTATTCTTTAAAGTAGCTTATAAATCTCTATTCTTATTTTGATAATAATTTCAACACATAAAATAAATTTTGGAAACACAGTAAAAAACCACCTAATATTCTTTATAAAATTAACTGGGAAGTAATATAATTGTTTCTTTTACACAGAAAAAAAAAAAAAAATCAAGCAGTCTTTTTTTTGTTCTACACAAGGCAATAGTCCTTTCTTCACACTCCACGTTAGCTCTCTCTTCCTGAAAGCAATGTCCATACATCACAGCTCTATTGCATCCCCACTCATTCTTCAACCACGGCAACTGTTTTCTGTTCCTCTCCCTCCATGGAAACTCCCCTTGCCAAGGCCACCAATCAGCTCTAATCACCACATCCAGTAGACATAGCCCGTCTCTGTTTTATGTGGCTTCCCTGGAGTAGCTGAGATTATCCTTCCGTAGTGTCTCAGCCCGGGTTACCAGCTGAAACGGAAGGCCTCATCCCGCAGTTCCCCCTTCTCCTACATTCTCAAGAGCCAATCAACGATTCAGTGCCCCGCCAATTTTACTTTCCAAATATTTCTTAACTGCTGACTTACTATTCAGACGTCATTCTCTCACTTAGATGACCACAGCAGTACCCTCAGGGTCTCCCCATTTCCAGAGCCTCACCCTGCACACAGCCACCTGGAGGGTCGACCTCAAACATAAACTCCATCCTGGCTTAAAATCCTTTGATTTTAAGCTCCCTACCATCTATGGATGAAGTCCAAAGTCTCTGGCATATCAAATAAGGTTCTTTATGATCTATTGCCACCCTTCCTCTTCAGCCTCATAACTTTCCACCTTCAAATCAAGTTTCCCGGATATAAAACAATCAAATAAATACTGCTGAATGAATAAAAGTTAGGATCCAGAAATGCCTACCCATGGTTCGCTCCGCACACATACCCTGACATGTGGTACTACTACACGGTACTACATGTGGTACTACTCTTGGGGCTCAGTCCACCTCCCTCTCCCCTCTTCTCACGCGAGCTCCTTCCATCTTGCAGGCGGGACCACACAGGCAGCCCTCCCAACGTCCCCACTCCCACCGATGGAGGCCGGGCCAGGCAGTCCCCATGCAATGCTAGGAATACTTTTCCCACATCTGCATCGAGTCCCAGCTCATCTACCTTTCCTTCTAAATTCCAACAGAGTAAGAGCTATTTATTCTTATAACCTCAACCTACTACCTTGGCATGAAGTAGTTGCTCCATAAATTTTATTGAATGAATGGATGGATATCAGAATACAAAAATCACTCTACAATCTTTCACAGCCTTCAGATGTACCAAGCTGCCAAGATCAGCAGAATCCATCTAAATGCCTGTTTTATTCAAATGTTATCAACTGGGCACATCCTGGAGCTATTCACTGCAGAAGTAGCTGACGAGGAATAATACATGGTCCCTGCCCACCAAGACTGGAAATAAAGCGCAAGAGTAATTTCAATGCAAAGTAATAACTAGATCACAAAGTATATGGTGGTTGTTCTCACAAAGGGTGACAATTAAAACCACCTTGCACGCTTACTGGTCAGTCCTGTGTCACTTCTCTCTTCTAGTCCTTGACTTCTCTTAAAATCCAAACTCAGGCTCTTCCACCTAATCTAGCCAGAGCAAATACTTTTTCTGCCTGTTTTATTTGCCTTTTAATCACAAATGTGCTATTTTGTCACAAATAATTTCCTTTCACATAATTCAAATCTGTTATCTTTTTGGGGACTTTCTCTTTTTTCTCCTTTTACATGTTTTTCAATGTATCCTTAATTTTGTCTTATTACAGGAAAATCAAATAAAACTTTACTTAATTTTTAATTTAATTTTTTGGGCAACATTAATACATACAATGATATGAAATTTCAATTAAAATTGAAAATAAAAGTGCAAAAAAGCAAAAGTTTTCCTTCTAACCTTTCCCTACACCCCAGAAGAATTTCTTTAAAAATCCTTCCTCAAATAAGCTATTTTATAGAATTTTAGCTACAGTAAATATATACATATTTATTTCTATAAGTTTTTCAGGCAATTCTCTTTGGCCTCCAGGTACACAACAATCATTTCATCTTCAATGAATGATTTATTTATTTCCTGTATTTATTTATTTATTATTTATTTATTTTCCTGTATTTATGCCCCTTTTTTATCTAACAGGATTAGCTAATAACCTCCCAAAACAATGGCAAATAAGAAAGAGTGAGAATGGGCACCCTCATCTCATTCTTGACTCAAACGGGAATACAGTTAGCATTTTATCACCTGGGTTTGTGTGTGCATATGGGCTTCCCAGGTGTCTCAGTGGTAAAGGATCTGCCTGCAAAGGCAGAAGACCCGGGTTCGATCCCTGGGTCGGGAAGGTCCCCTGGAGGAGGAAATGGCAATCCACTCCAATATCTTCGCCTGGAAAATCCCATGGACAGAGGAACCTGGTGGGCAACAGTCCATGGGGTCACAAAGAGTCAGACACAACTGAGTGACTAAGCACACACACGTGTGCATATACCTACATGTGCACACACATATTCATTACACAAACGATACATGAATACATTCATATGGTGAAACATTCAATAGAGAAGTCCAAGTGCAGTAAAGTAAAGACAAAGCTTGCCTTCTCTCTTCCTTACCAGGCAGGCATGTATTCTCTTGGACCATTCTGCTATGTATTTATGTACGTGCAAATATATAGTGAGATGGGGTTCTTAACTTGTTTATCCACACACACGGTTCAGACCGTACCCTGCTTTATTTTACCATCTGGTGATCTTCCTGTAAAAACACCCAGCCGATATTCTGTTCACTACTCCACCGTAGGCCACTGTGTGTGAACTCCATGTTTCATAGCCCTTATCATTCCACTACTGTAAAGTATCTGAGCTGAGATTAAAGAGCAATGATATCCGATGGAAGTATCCATCTATTTCTAGCCTGCTAAGAGGTTCCATTTGTAGGAACAGATGAGTTTTTAGTATCTACTGAAAGGACTCATTGGGAGGTGGTTACACAAAGCTGAGGGGAAAAAAAGCACTTTACAATCTTAAAAAAATTTTGTCTTTGGTTTCTATATTTTGTGATCTAAAAAAAGCCTCTTTCTCTGCTACCTATTCCTGAGCCTGGCAAGCCACCTGCCGTTTCCCTGCCTGGGCACAGGGCCTGGGGGTCTCCCAGCTGGCTGCCCCACTCACACCCCCTCCAAGCCCACCTCCCCTCCCTGTCAATGCTCATCACAGTGATGGCGCGTCTCCACTGGTCTGTTTATCACACAACAAAATGAGCTCCAGGCGCAGCACTCCGGCCGTCCACACTCACCCCACAGCCTGGCATGCAGCAGGCCCTCAGAGCTTTGCTGAGTTACACTGGGCAGTGGTGACATTAAGTTTCCCATGCTTTTTTCTTTTTTTTCACATTTTATGCAATGCTATTGTCATATTACTTATATACACTTGCATCTGTGTATTTTATAAAAAAACAAGGTTTTTAACAGCATGGTTTCCAATAGCATGACTGATATTACTTTAATATTTTATCCTAAAAAAATTAAAATAGAGCTTATCAGTCAACATTACTTAAAGGCTACCCATAATCCTGTTATCTACAATAACTTCTCCTTTCTCCTCACTATCATTGCCATGCACACATTCAGATCTATTTGTAATCACATTGTTCACTGGGCTTATGGGTGTACCGACACTAGACTTATCATTTATCTGTAGAACGGAGCAATTTTAATCTAACAAAAGGACTTCCCAGGTGGCTCAGCAGTAAAGAGTCCTCCTGCAATGCAGAAGATGCAGGTTCCGTCCCTGGGTTGGAAAGATCCCCTGGAGGAGGAAATGGCAACACATTCGAGTATTCTTGCCTGGGAAATCCCATGGACAGAGGAGCCTGGAGGGGTACAGTTCGTGGGATCACAGAAGAATCAGACATGACTTAGCAACTAAACAACAATCTAACAAACAGGCCACTGGCTAACACAAAGTGGATTAAAAGCAGGTTTGAGGGAGATGGTCTAAAAGCTATGGAATGCCCTAGTGATATGATACTAGAGGTACATTTAGAAGGTAGATATACTGACAATAATCTAGAAGAGAGCGGTCCTCCCACTTTCACTGCCATTTTAAGCAGGGGCTCCTAACTAAATATATTTAACTTCTTCATGAGGGCCCAAGACCATCATGGTACAGTTTCCATAATCACACCACACTGCATCACTGGGGCAAACAGGGCCACACTGTCTCCTTCACCGACAGCCCACTGCTCCTGATCCCTAACCTCACTTTGGTAAACCAAAACACAGCTCTGCTACAGAACCTAATTCAAAGTAGAGATGAAGAGCCTACAGTCAGGACTTGCAGAACTTTTACAACCCACATGTGTGAGCTTCAGTGTGACTTAAATGTTGGCACTTGGGTACCTGCTCTCACCTCTTACTCTTAGATATAATACTTCAGAAGGTGAAAGCTATTAAATTATTTATGTATAGCTGGTTATTTTAATGAAAAAGAAATGAGATTCCAGCTTCAGACAGAGGTCTAAATAAGACACTCCCCCAATCTTGCCCTCAGCAACCCTTTCTAAAGTCAGAGGACTAGAGTACCACAGCACCAAAGTGAGTAAACCTATAACCAGAGAACAGGACAAGAGCCGCAGCCGAGGGAGTTTCCTTTATCAAATCTCTGAGAGTCAGAAACTAAGTTGACAGGGATTTTAAAAGGCAAGAGGCTGTATCCTAAGAGGTGCAAAGGAGGGCTAGGCTCAGGCCAAGGGAGGGCGGAGGGCAGAGGGCAGAGGGCAGAGGTCAGGGCCAGAGGTGGAGCTGAGAGCTCTGGGGAGAAGAAAGGCCCAGCGGTGTCACGGGGCTGCACCGCCAAAGCCCCTACCGCCCCGCACGCCACTCTGTTCCGGGCAGGGAGTCACCCCGAGGCGGGCGGCTGTCTCCCAGGGAACACCACCACCCACAGGGGGACCCTCATCCAGGCACGGGCCCGCAGCCTCACTCTCTGCCCCCAGGCTAGCCCGCAGCGCAGCCCGTCAACCTTCCTGCGGCCCCTCACCGTGAGTTTTTCCTGAATGACACTGAACTACAGTTTTTACTCATGTGGTTGGGGTATTAAAAAATGAAAGAAGGTGCCAGGTGGGGCTTTTAGTTATTCCCAATTTCAAGTCATTTTCCTGATGAGATACCAAAAAAGGAGGGGGGTATAAAAAGAGGGAGAGCCACACCACAGAAACTTCTTGCAGTAATGAACCCCACAATGAACGACCTGGCAGGGGTCTCAAGGAACCTAAAGAATGCGGCTTAATCTTTATCCCAAATGTCACCTTTTTGAACCAGAGAAGAGCAATCAAGAAGGAAAAATTGTACTGTGTTTCCTTTTAAAGGCAAACAGAAGTGTGGCTTTCACTATGGAAAAATTTATATTTGCTTATACAGGAGGACACAACAGTATCAAAACGGCTGTGTGATGGTGGTGGGATTAAGTGTACTTTTTCTGTTTAAACTTTCCTTCTTATAATACATGTCATTACAATAAATGTGAACCAATATAAGAAAGCAAGAGATTTTCATAATCAAAGTGACAGGAACACGAGAAAATGCTCCATCACTCAGACCCAAGTACTGAACACCAGGAAACGTGCCGACTACTTTCACTAGGAACAAACTGTCTTCAAGAGAGTCATGCTTTCAAGATGTAAACGTGAGAAACAGACAAATTCTAATACTATGTAAGTGTTTACACTGTGTGTCCATTCCTGCAAATAAAACCCAGCTCAAATCAGTTCAAGTGATGAAAGAGAATTCATTAGAAAGACACTGGGGTAGCTCACAAAAATCCAAAAGACTACAGGAAATCAGGATCACATCCGTTCAAGTCTACCACCAGAAGAGAAAGAGGCTCTTCTTCCAGTTTCAATCTGAAAACCCCAGGACATTTTATCTGATGGTCCTGACCTGGGTTACCTGCAAGCCCCAGGAACAATCTCTGTGGCCAAAGAGGGCAAGACTTTTATCAGAAAAGGGTGGGGCGGGAGGAAAACACTGGCCTCAGGAAGAATTCTCATTCTGATACCCAAGAAAAGGGCATGGAAACCAGTTATGAGCAATGTCCTTCCTGTACGAGTACAAAGGCTATTAAGCTAATTAAGCTAAGAGATGCACCATGTGTTTGTCGAATGGAAAACTGGAGAAAAACACTCCAGGCAAGAGACCACTGTGAGTTAGCTGTCTTTTCTCCCGCAGGTAGCAGTGGTTTTTAAGTGGGGGTAAGGGTATAGTGGATTGTTAGATCACATGTGTGATCACATGTGTGATCTGCTCATTTTTTTTTTTCTTCAAATTAGACAACAGGCAACACATAGACCTGATTGGGGGTAGAGACTGATACTGAAAAAATCGGTTTGAAGGTCACTGGACCTGTCAAGTGCATACGCTGGGATAGAAATTTGGTGGGGAAGAGGAAAAGCAAAATAGCCTTCAGTTCAAAACTTGTCTGAAAGTTTTTCTTTTCCCCTTTTTTTCACACCATACACAGCCACAAAAACAAACCTTTTATTTCAATATTATTCAACTGGTTATAATAAACTGCAAAAATGGGATTGGTTTTAAGATATTTGAAATGACAAAACCAACACTGTCTGCCAAATGATCTTTCAAAACAGAGACACAATATAAGAAATTCCACTGCACTACACAAAGGTACAAAGCAACAACGCCTATTTTAACTTGGACGCATGAACCAAGCAGCCACCCATTACCAGCATTCTCAACAGGTTTCCTAGCAATCCAAAGTATTTCTCCCAAGTACATTTCATCTTTTCAGTTCCCTCTAGTGTTCCGAGTTCTTTGGCTTAGCTGCTGGCTATAAATAGAACCTTTGGTGATTTGTTTAACTGTGCTCCCTCTCGAAAACAGGAAGACACACATACACACAGACACACACCCCAAATTTAAAAAGCACTTTTTTAAATTCTTTAGTTTCCTCTAAAGTACTCTGCATTTTTATGAGGCTCAGCCTTAGGTGATATGATTACCTACCTGCATATTCATAGAACCATTCTAAGCACCTCTTACTTGAAAAGGCTTCTTCTTCAGTCTTTATTCTAGTTGAATCATATTTTCTATACATGCTAGAAATTGAGAAAGGAGTTTTAGAAGTTATTTAAAGATACTGAGTTTTTTTAAGTAACAAATAGTTTTTATTTTATTACCCAATCAGATACCTAGTCAATAGGTATTTCACATACATTTAGAACACTCCACTTCTTGCATCTGGAAGCATCACCTTTAATAACTATAGTTTTAAACACAGTCACACCTAGTATAGAATTAAACAGTAAGCTCTTAATACAGGTTTTTCTCCGGTGCACAAATAGCTAGTAAAAACTGAACTGAACAAGTATCTTATATACACCTTCCTACCTCTCTAGCCAGAACCAATACAGAACAATAGTGAGATGCAGGAAGAAATGTCGCTGGTGTTTTCTTCAACTCAAGACCCTAGAATTCAATCGTGTTCCTGAATTAAGTTCTCCTGATGCCCATGTCATCTGAGTCAGGCTGGGCATAGAGCACAGTCTAAGGAAGAACCTGGCAATAGTAGAGACCTCCAAGGAACTTGTTAAGCAAATGAAAAGAAATATCAAATTATGAACAAGCCTCCAGGGGACAAAACCTCAGGAAAAAGAAATACAGAGCAACCCTGGCTCCTGCCCTGCTCCTGGCGTGTCCCAGGCTGTGGAACCAGTGCGGGAGCTGGAGAACTGAGCCAGCAAGCACAGGGCCTCCTCCTGTCCTGCTGTGACCCTCGTCAGGAATTCCTTATCTCACGGCGGCATGGGGCTGAGGAGCAAGACAGTCCCTACTTGGGGAGGGGAAAAGGATCAGCATCACTACAAACAGTGATTTCAACAGAAAAGTTATAAGTTTTATCCCTTATTTATATATGAACATTTATGAATACAGCTTTTACTTACGTAACATATAGTATCATACATAATTCTTTTGAAGTGAGCATTTATTCATGATCGAGACTTTCACCAGGATATCTGTATATACTGCTAATTAGAGATTCTGGGTTTTCATACCCAAAAAACCCCAAAATATGTTATAGGGTGCTAAGATACTGAAACCACAAACCACTAGTTTTGTATTTCCTCTATAAAAAGCAGACATACCGCCTGGAAACAAAGGTGGATACTGGCCAGGGGTTCAAACAGATTTGCTCTAGTCCTGGGTTTGGACATTTTTTTCTCAGCTCAAAGTCTGTAACTGGTCAATTAACTGGAGACCTATATAAGACACTGTAATGTCTGAATTACTTGACAATATTCTACATAAAAAAGGACACTGGAATAACACTCAGAAAAAAATAAATAATATATGCTACTACATGGAAGAACCTCAAAAGAACTATGCCAAGCAAAAAAAAAAGCATTTCACATAAAGGTTCATTTACGTGAAATGTTCAGAAAAGGCATATACGAAGGCACAGAAAGTGAATCTGTGGTTCCCTGGGGCTGAGAATAAGGGCAGACTGACTGTAAGCGGGCATCAAGGATCCAACTGGGGTGAGAGCTAAACTGGTTTGTAGTGATGGTTGCAAAACTCAAACTCAGTAAAAATTACTGAGTGGTACACTTAAAACTGTACACATTGTGGTATGTAAATAAAAATTTTCCAAAAAAGACCAAGAATGAAACTCAACTAAATCATCCAGCTATAGAATTAGCTCCCCATGCCCTGGGTGACCAATGAAATGCTATCAATGAGAGTACCTCACACCTTTCTGCAACTCAACTACCAGTTTTTTTTGTGTGTATTAAAACACTGTATTTTAATGAAAAATAATTCTAGTTTTAAAAATAAGAAGAGGGGCATTATTTTACATTTTTGCAAATGCTTTAAAAATATGGCTTTATATTAGACTGTTCAGTTCTCATTATCTGTTTCTACATTCAGATTGTTGAGATATACTGTTCTGGTTGAATTAGTGAAGAAAATTCAGCCTTGTACAGACTTTAAACTGGCTTTATCACACTAGAAGAATTTAGACCCCAGTGAAAAAATAGTAAGTGATACATACAGTCATGCTATGTGATAATCAGAATTTAACAATTCCTTGATAATCATATCTGTACCACCAAATGGTCAAGGAGCTTGGTTTCATAAAGCTGAATCACTGGTCTAAACTGTGTTGGTGATTATCTTCTAAATCACAGCTACAGTTTTTTCAAATACTTTCCACTCATTTGAGATAGGAACAGTGACACGATTTTCATGCTCTCAGAGTCCATCTCTCTAACCCTGTAAGACTTGTAGTATATGAAACATCACAATGAGAAAGAAGCAGAAAGATCTCAACTGATCCCTCTGATTATCAATATGGCAATTCAGGCCACATCAGTGAAGTGAAATGACCTACAGAGCCAGAATGGAGGAAGATAGGAAAAGGCAGAAAAGATTAAAACTATGATGTCTGTTCATTGTTTAAAAAAGAACAAAAGTGGCCATTAAAATCTGGCTGAAACAGTAAAGATGCCTAAAATAAGCCAATCTAACAGACCGCGGGAGTTACCGAAATTAGCAGGTCACTTGTCTGAAAGAGAAGTGGTCTCAACAGTCTTGTTTTCATGGCTCCTAACAAATCCTCACTCTTCAGAGAAGGAATGTCAGCTCAGCTAATATTCCAGGCAGGCTCAGAACACTGGGGGACAGGCAGCTCCCTTCAGCCACGTGGCCCAGGTCCTTGCAAAAGCAGCTACGGGAATCCTGCTCCTGTTGCAGGTAGCGAAACCCTCTTAAAGAACAGATACATACCAATCCTGAGGTCCTCAACGGGCACAGACAGCAAGCCCTTAAAAGGAAAGAAAGAAACTCTACACCAGTTTTGGTGGATCAATGGACTAAGATAAAACTTGAAATTTCTAAGAACCCAGATTACCTAATTTGTTTTTATTTCATGAACCCACTCATTAAGTATCACGAAATAATTACACTTTGAAAGTATGCCTATCAGAACCAAAACAACATTCCAGTTGGTATTCGTGTACTTGGAAGGTTCACACTGGGCTCATGGATCAATGTGCCTCTTTGGCACGTATGCCATCAACGTGGATCCACTGTCTCTGCAACGTACCTATCGTGTCTACTTTTCTTGGCAGATAGATCATCTCCAGAAGCAGGTCTTCTCTTTTTCCTCGGCGGCATCACTTTACTAAAGCAGTCTGAAGAACTGCAAGACCGCAGACTTCCTACAAGACACAGTGAAGAGCATAAAAGTAAGGACTGCCACATTGAAACCCTTCTGAACACCACCACTGAATGAAGAGCTTTCACAGTTTATGCTACAAAGGGTTTATATGTCACCTGTAAATGCTATAAGGTGAAAATATGGTTTTTAGTTCCTCTTTGAGAAAACGTTACACACACAATTTGGATTTCGGGCAAAAGCCTGATATGATCTTCAGCAAAATTTCCACAGAACTTTTTAGTTTGTTTCACCACTTAAAGAAGATTCTTGTCTTTTGGTCAGGGTTCTCTGAGACATAGCTTCAATTTGGTAAAAGATATTAAAAATGTAACACCATCACAGAACACCTGTTGAGACCTTACCATATGCCAGGCCCTGCTCTTAACACTCACATGTATGAACTCACTTAATCTCATGACAAGTTTACGAAAACAGAATAATAATGCCTACATAGATAAGAAAATGGAGGCAGAAAGAGGTCAGGTAAGTGGCAAAACTGGAATTCAAACCCAGACAGTCTCACTTCAGACTGTTTTAAACCATTGTAAATTAAAAGACAATTACAACCCCATCCTGGCACAAGTACTGTGTCATTGGTTCCCACAAGAACCCTGAATGAATACGTGTAAATCTATTGCTGATTCATGTCAATGTATGACAAAACCCAAAAAAATAAATAAATAAATAAGAAATAATTAAAAAAAAAAAAACCCTGAATGACACGCAGGGCAGAGATAATGATCTCTACTGACAGATGGGAAAAGCTAAGGATCAGGCATTCAAGAGACGTCCCAAGGTCTTGGAAATGCTAAGCGATGAACTCTGGACGGCATTCTGCTCACCTGCCAGGGCCTTGGTCAGAGGCTGGCCCTCAGAGAGCCAGGCACTAGGGGCCGGGTGCCCTGCACTCCGGGCGTGAGCTCCGGCTCCTCACCTGCTCATGTGGCTTGGGCAGTCAATGACCTATCCTGGGTCTCTGGTTCACCATCTGAAAATGAGACCTTCTCAGGAGTGTTCTGAGGTAACTCCTCAGGAGTGTTCTGAGGGAAAAACACCCACTCAGCAAGGGCTCAGGTGCCAAGCGTCACGTGTAGACAGATGCTGGGAACTGAGTTTCACAAAAGAGATATGCGCTCAGGCCAGAGTTCCACGTTTACCTGATCCTTACAACCACCCTACGATGGAGGGCATCCTTAGCATCCCCATTCTTACACATAAGGAAACTCAGGCAGAGCGATGAAGCAGTGGCTGGAAAGCAGCAGGTGGGACCAAGGATGGAACCCAGGCGTCCCAGGAGCGAGGCCCTGGCTCCCTGCCACCGCTCACTGCCACTGTCTCAGGGCCACGGCAGCAGAGGCTGAGAAGCAGGGGACCGAGGCCAGAGCCTGGGAAAGGTCAAAGTAGCTCAGTCGTGTCCGACTCTTTGCAACCCCACTGACTGTAGCCCGCCAGGCTATTCTGTCCATGGAATTCTTCAGGCCAGAACACTGGAGTGGGTACCTGTTCCCTTCTCCAAGGGATCTTCCCAACCCAGGGATCAAACCCAGGTCTCCTGCATTACAGGCAGATTCTTTACCATCTGAGACACCAAGAAAGCCCAAGGATACTGGAGTGGGTAGTCTATCCCTTCTCCAGATCTTCCCAACCCAGGAATCGAACTGGGGTCACCTGCATTGCAGGCAGAGTCTTCACCAGCTGAGCTACCAGGGAAGCACATAGAGCCTGGGGGAGTGTGGATGTTGGGGACTGGGAAAAGAAGATGAGGACCTGGGTGGGGAGAAAACCTGGGTGAGTGTGCTGTCCTCCCAGAGGCTTGAGGAGGAGGAGTGAGCTAGGCAGTGGGTGGGGGCGGGGCAGGCAGCAGTAAAAGGCAGCAGCAAGGGGTGGAGGCGGAGGGGTGAGGCTGGGGAAGGGACCCAGCAATCTGCAAAGCAGGGACAGCTCTTTGCAGAAGGCTGTTCAGAAGGCAGGGAGAGAGATGCCAGTAGCTAACGATTCCAACCTGAAAAGAACAAGGGCAGGGACTGGAACCTAAATCCTGGACACACTCAGGCTTCCACCTCCAGGCAATGTGCTTTAGGAAGAGGCCAGCCAAAAGCACCTCTCCTGAAACAAACCAGGACAGTGGCGCCAGTGAGCGGGGGTCCAGCACTGGCTGTTGGAGCCGGCTGGCTCCTCAGTGCACAGGTGGAGCCCCCCAGGCTGGAAAGATGACCCTCGGCCACCCTTCCCGGAGCTCAACCAGGGTGGGGGTTGATTCTTCAGATTCTTCAGACACTAGACAGCCTCACATCTCTCTCACAACAGTAGCAAGAATAGCAAGAAGAGCCAGAGCAAGTGTCGCCACCATACATACCCATCCGTCCTCCCTGCGAACCCAGTCCTGTTTACCCTGACACCCCAGGAGGAGGTCTGAGGGGGGCAGAGCCCCCGGCTTTTGCAGACTGCCACCAGGCAAGATTTATTCTTGTCCAGTAGTGCCTCGGGGTGGGGCTCGCAGAACTAGAGTGTGACCCAACTTGCCAGAAAGCCTGCCACGCTTCTCGGAAAGGAGCAACTTGAGGTTTGCTTCTCCCTTTTGGATGCGCAGGTGTGAAGGACAGACACTGTCCCCCGGCACCGGTCACAGTCACGCTCTGAGCACTCAGTCCGGCAGTGACCTCCCCCTCCCACCAGTGTTCACAGAACACAGGAAATGCACACCTCTCCCCAGCCTGGGGGAAGACGAACATCATTTAAAACAATGTTTCCACCAATATTCACCAGTAAGATCTGATCCACCACCAGCTCCTTTACCGTTGCCTCTTCGTGGAAACACTGCCATCATAAATAAGTTAACTAACTTTCTCAACTTTCTTTTTTTTTTTTTTCTTACTAATGAATGCTTTCTGTTAAAGTTTCACAAATCACTTTTCCTGGCATAAAACGTATTCATATTTTAGCCCCAAAGCATCTCAAATGTGGCATTTTGTTCTTTTACTTATTCACGTGGCCCCCGTTCAGATGTCTCTGCTCGAATCATGGGCGTAAGCAAGTGACTGTCAGGAGCCGTCCTTCACAATGCAACAGTGTCTGTTCATTCCTGATGCCTGCTACAGCTCAGGCACCCACTGGCTCCTCGACCCTCTCACCCCCACCTCCCAGGACGAATGTGTCCAACTCACATCCCAGAGAAGTCAGAGAGGACAACACAACACAGCTCTACAGGCAGAATCCCGGAACTCGATGACTTCAGCTTCAGGCTAGCTCAAAAGCAAGTGTTTAATGCTGAAGAAAACAAGCTGACCTAAAATAATTTGGGGACATGAACCAAGTCAACAGAAACATATAGACAGCATGCAACTCAAGACGGGGTAGCCCCAAGCCCCCAGTATGGCTTCAGGGATCCCACCTGAGCAAAAGCAACAACTCAAGATTTTTAAGTCCATGCACCAAAGTACATCTGGGCTTGCAGGGTTCTGTCTGGTTCACCTGTGCAGACAGAGCTAATACAGTATCATTATACAGTGGTAAGGTATACATATCCTAGAGGAGACTCTGAAGAAACACTTGTGGAATAAATGTGTTCCTAAAACATTTGTAAATCAAATTCTGCTAAGAAGTAAGGACATTTCCAGAGGTTGAAACACCTATGAATAGGTAATACACCACCATTTCAGATTTTTTCGCCCATTTATCAGTTAAGACAAGTACTTGGCTCAAGTATCCTGGCAGGTAGGATTTTTTTTTTTTAAACACAAATATTTGAGAATGTTTGCTTCTTAAAATAACTCTGTGATGTCTTTTTATAATCAAGACACTTAAATCCAAATGAATGGTTCACAAATTTGTATTTATCGGTATCATTAAATTTAGACTTTACTGCCTCAGAACATGAATCACTTAATCTACCTGAATTATACTTATTTTACACTGAAAATTTAGTAAGCAAATAATATAAACAAGAATCTTATGGAACGTTTATCTGTTTTAAAGAAGCTTTAGCTATTTTAACCTGCTACAAGTATCCACTTAGGTACAAATAATCTGCCATTATCGGTAAAGAGGCAAAATATTAAGGCTGATGTTTTCAATTAATAACTACAAAGCACTTTCAAAGTTATCATCACAAACCTGAGAGGTATTATTACCACCCCAGTTCGACATATAAGAAAACTGGTCAGTAAATTGAGCTCCTCAAAGTTCCTATTCAATAAATAATTAACAAATAAAAGCTAACTAACCCACAAATTCATTTGAAATGATCAGAGTTAATACTCTGGTTTCTCTTCCAATCATATTATAGCCTTTTTGGAGGGAAATGATCAGAGTTACAAGTTTCCAACGTTTGCCAATCATGCATCATTGACTCAATGGACAAAAATTTGAGCAAACTCCAGATCATGAAGGACAGGGAAGCCTGGCGTGCTGCAGTCCATGGAGTCAAAGAGTCGGACACGAATGAGCAACGGAACAACAGCAACAACAAAGAAAAAAGAGGAAAAAAGAAGATTTTAGGAATCCACCTTAAATCTCATTAGAAACGTTTGGCAGGCACTTACGAAAAAGGAAAGGCCTTTTTATTATAATAGTAAAGAAGTAGGAAGATGAAGGGATGAATAATCTCAACTAGTAATCCCAAACTATGATTCAGGCTCCTTCACATTACAGTGACAGGCATTCTGGTGTTCAGTCTGCAATATCTCTCCATTAAATAGACAGTGACTCTGAAACCCTCCCCTCATTAGAAACACTTTTGATGCTGAAGTGTTTGTATGATCCTTAGGAAGACAACAGAAATTGTTTCTATTTTTTAACCAAAGGTTATGATTGAGTTCAGGTTCATTTCTTTTTGGTTCAGTGTTTAAGGAGAACAAATAAATTAGGCTATTAACTGACCATATTTTCAAATAAATCTGACCATATTTTCAAATAAATCAGTCAATGAATTATAGCTCTTCTTCTAACATTAAACAATTAGAAATACTGCAACATTTTAAACATATCTAATAGTTGGTCCCAGAAAAATCAATTTTAAACAGCAAACTGAGTTCACCTGGATCAAACCACAAAGCCTTTTAATGCCTATGCAGCTGGCTGTTTTCATAATAATTTAACTAAGTATGTTATTCCTAATAAATGCTATCTAAGTAGCTGCTCCGCTACTTTTTTAATTTAATCATTTTGCTTGTGGGCCTCAAGTTAAAAAAAGGTCCTGTTCAGGAATTAATTCTCCTACGACATATTAAATTGTGCGTCCAGTTTCATCCTCAAATAAGAGCTCTATACAATTAGAGATCTTTTTCTGACTTTTCCAAACTTAGTATAAATGCATGTTCCAATACAAAAATCTCACTATCGAATTTTCATTATGAGTTTGTTGTATCATATAACCTTGACTCACTTAATAACATTTTATATGCTCATTCCGCCACTTCAATAATTTTTATATAGCTTTTTCACAGAACAATTTCACAAAGGTATAGTCATTTAAGTTGATAAATGCAAGTGTGCTCAGTCGTGTCCGACTCTTTGCAACCCCATCGATTGTAGCCCGCCAGGCTCCTCTGTCCATGGAATTTTTCAGGCAATACTGGAGTGGGTTGCCATTTTCTCCTCCAAAGTTGATAAATAGGTTGTATTTTAAGACATCTTATCAGTATCAAAATATTTTATTTCATTTTCTTAAACACACCACTGAACTACTTACTTGCTTGAGTAAAACTTCAGTGTCCAAGTGTGCAATTTTTATCCTACTATTAAAGACCAAAAAATTTCCTTTCCTTTCTCTCTAAACAATACGACTTCCAACATCTATCATCCTCCCTCACTATTATTATTACTATTGGTCCTCTCTGGCTTTTTAAATTCAGGCCCACTATTTTGGGCTGTTTCTCCAATACTAATGTACACTCTCTCCCCTTTTCCTTTTTTGGTGGTAAGAAGACTGAAAGAACCAAAGAAAAGTATTAAAAGAAAGAGAGGAGAAAGATACTGGCCTCTTGCACTTGGTTTCGCTCTTCCATATACAGTTGGTATAGAAATTGCTCAGTCTACCCTTGAACGAAGAGATTCAAAGAGGCACTACAGTGATTAACTTTCCCAGATTTTCAAACATCACAGATTTTATGTTGTTTAATTTTTCAAGTATGCTCTGTCAGATATGATAATCACAAGTGATGCTATAACCAGATGGGAAAATGTTAATGAAATGGACTACTCTAAGAAATTACCAATGCTAGCTGACATGGACTGGCACGTATGAGGTACCAGACACTGCACCAGCAAGTCATGTACCAAACATCAGACACATCCACTGTCCCCAAGGGCAAAAGAAGAGGTGCAAGGCCAAACACACTCTCCACTTTAGTGTTCCTGAATTATAGCCCCCAGTTATTAAACTGCCACGTTCAGGTTAAATATTTAAATGTGACATTACTATAGTAACAATACTCACTTAAATCCAAAGTTCAACATTAACTAAATAATGTACAAGATGCAAACTTAGATGCTTCATTATCATAGCCAAGGGAAAGACAGCCGAAACTCTCTACCAACAAAAAATTCAGTTTTAAAAAACCAAAACAACTATCAAGTTTAAAAGATCTCCAGTGCCTACCAATGTATTTTTCCAGAATAAGAAGACAGAAATGTGCTTTTTCTTAACTATTAGAACTGGCCCTGAAAATTATATTCAGCATTATTGGTAGTAGCTAAAAGTTAAACACACTTAAGTGTGCATCAACAGAAACACATTATGATATAGTCTCAAGATAGAAAATCATGCAATCATTAAAAATAAAGCTTCATAAATGTGCTATAAAAAGATCTCCAAGATACACTGAGTGACAAAAACAAGAGGCATATATAAATGTATACTTGTATTTGGGGGAAAATATATCATCATTATCATTTGGGAAACAAATACAAGAATATAAGAGTTGTCTCTGGAGAGTCAAGGGTGTAGTACTAGAGGGGGATGGGAGCTGGGGCTCATAAAACTAGATGGCAACCTTTGCTTTTTTATACTTTTGAGACACTTCTTTTAAAATCATGTGCATATCACTCATTATCAGAGAAATGCAAATCAAAACCACAATGAGGTACCATTACACGCCAGTCAGGATGGCTGCTATCCAAAAGTCGACAAGCAATAAATGCTGGAGAGGGTGTGGAGAAAAGGGAACCCTCTTTCACTGTTGGTGGGAATGCAAACTAGTACAGCCGCTATGGAGAACAGTGTAGAGATTCCTTAAAAAACTGGAAATAGAACTGCCATATGACCCAGCAATCCCACTCCTGGGCATACAAACTGAGGAAACCAGATCTGAAAGAGACACGTGCACCCCAATGTTCATCGCAGCACTGTTTATGATAGCCAGGACATGGAAGCAACCTAGATGCCCATCAGCAGACGAATGGATAAGGAAGCTGTGGTACATATACACCGTGGAATATTACTCAGCCATTAAAAAGAATTCATTTGAATCAGTTCTAATGAGATGGATGAAACTGGAGCCCATTATACAGAGTGAAGTAAGCCAGAAAGATAAAGACCAATACAGCATACTAACGCATATATATGGAATTTAGAAAGATGGTAACGATAACCCTATATGCAAAACAGAAAAAGAGACACAGATGTACAGAACAGAATTTTGGACTCTGTGGGAGAAGGTGAGGGTGGGATGTTTCGAGAGAACAGCATCGAAACATGCATATTATCTAAAGTGAAACAGATCACCAGCCCAGGTGGGATGCATGAGACAAGTGCTCGGGCCTGGTGCACTGGGAAGACCCAGAGGAATCGGGTGGAGAGGGAGGCGGGAGGGGGATCGGGATGGGGAATACATGTAAATCCATGGCTGATTCATGTCAATGTATGACAAAAATCACTACAATATTGTAAAGTAATTAGCCCCCAACTA
Source organism: Cervus elaphus (assembly GCF_910594005.1). Classification (NCBI taxonomy): domain Eukaryota; kingdom Metazoa; phylum Chordata; class Mammalia; order Artiodactyla; family Cervidae; genus Cervus; species Cervus elaphus. Next base: position 47,461,746 of record NC_057820.1, read on the forward strand.
ATAAAAATAAATGGAAAAAATTTTAAAAAATAAATAAATAAATAAAATCATGTGCATATACTGTTTTTAAAATTATTAAGGAAATGGTTTTTGACTGTCCTGACCTAGGCTTACTAAAACAGAAAGATCAGGTGAAGGGACCCTCACCTGTGGCCTGGCCTTCTAAAACACACCTCCTCTTCTCTCACTCCTTTCCCCGGAAGGAGGAGTGTCTGATCTAATTGGTAATGGGGGGCACGGGAACTGAGCAGAGGGCCCAGCCCCTTCTGAACGCCCTTTCAGCCCAGCCTGCCGGCAGAAGCTGCTACCCCTCCACTGCCCTAAGTGGGGGGTTGGAGGTGGGCCAGGTACGCGGTGCTCTACTGGCTATGGCAGTGATTGTGTGCGAGGCTGTCTAATGCAGGTGAAATACTGAAGAGCTTCTGCATTTCTGCTGTTCATCTCAGCTGTGTTTTCCAACACAACTGTTAGCTCAATATCCATCTTATTATGCCTAATTTTCAACTGATCCTGAATCAGTCTGGAGGGGAAGGGTAGGGAGTTCTACATCCCAACAACCTCCAAGGTAATTTTTTTTAATAAAATTTAATTTAAAAAAAAACCTGATGCTATATAGTATATACACTATGAGCTCACCAATGCTAAAAAAAAAAAACAACAACAAAACACTACTCTACTACTATAAAAACACATGCAGGTACAAAAATATCCCAAGGAGTAAGTATTAAAACAGCATACTGAAGGAGGGTTTTTCCTTCATTTGCTTTTGTGCTATTCTCTAACAAACTAACAATTCTCTAACAAGCATGTGTTCATATATTACTGTGGTAACTTTCAGAAACTTTAAAATATATTTTAATAACTATCACTGGAAGTTATCCTAACTATAGATCAAGTGCAAGTTTCTGAACTTTGTGATCATCATGGTTTAGAGAAGTGGTTCTCAAAGTGTGATCTCCAGACCAGCTCCATCAGGATCACACGGCAGCTGGTCAGAAATGCAAATTATGGGGCCCTGCCCCAAAGCTCTGGAGGCAGAGCCGAGCAACCCGTTGAAACTAGCCCCTCCCTCCGCCGTGATTATAATGCCAGCTAGAGTTTGAGAACCACAGGGCTAGAGAATTGTTTACAATAATCCACTTTCAATTTTCCCAGTCATAAATCCTCAAAGTGAAAGAAAGTGTTAGTTGCTCAGCTTTTGCAACCCCATGAACTGTACCCCGCCAGGCTCCTCTCTCCATGGGATTTTCCAGGCAAGAATACTGGAGTGGGTAGCTATTCCCTCCTCCGGGAGATCCTCCCAACCCAGGGATCAAAACCAGGTCCCCCACACTGCAGGCGGATTCTTTACCATCTGAGCTACCAGGGAAGCCCACAAATCCTCAGGACCCATACAAAACACACAGACACACTCCTATCTCCCTATCAACTCATTTTATATCTCAAGTCAACAAGCATTTATGGAAAACCTTTCAAGCGGCACTACTTTTTAGTATAAGCTAAAATACTTTAGTAATGATTATCTTCAAACCACTGGGGAACCCCCAACCCCATTAAAGGAACTGAAGTACTCCGTCATAAACCAGAGCCCTAGAACACATCTCCTCCTGGGAAGGAGCTGAGGCATGGCTGCCGCTATACATCTGAGAAAGATCCTCAACCAAGGAACAACTTGCTAATGGGATGTATTATAACAACATGGAGTGTTCTCAGCTAGTGCTTCTCCTTCATAACTATTAGGAAGTTTATTGAAAATTAAGAAGTGATAGCATTTATAGATACCTGTTTGGTGATCGTCTTGGCCAACGTCTTCTGTTAGATTCTGCAAGAAATATGTTCATTATTACCAAGAAATCACACACCATACAGCAAGTTTTAAAATTTAATATTTTCATAAACAGCTGATATCTTAATATCCGTAATCTAAATTATTATCAAATACACTTAAAACAACTGAACAGCTGGTAGTTTTGTCTTGAAAAAATTGACTTACTAGCTTATTAAGGGTGTGGTAGATCTTATGAATATTTGCCAGTGTTGAGAGATGAGAGTTCAGCTGAAAGTCTTTAAAAGAAAAAGGGGAAAAAGGGGAAAATTCAGTGTCATTTATTTCCCATACTGCAAAAAGACTATTAAAAAATAAAGCTCAAAAGTGGAAATAAATGTTCTGATACAATTGAATACTATTGCCATTATATTTGATACTTATTAAATAAGATGCAACATAGAACTACCAACCTATCTGCTAGAAATATTTTGACAATAAAGTTAAATTCCCAACCAAATGTTAAAATATAGCTCATGAAATTTTCATGTGAATTGTAAGGCAAAACAAAAATAACTTCAGTAGTTATAACATCCTATCAGCAATGAACTTAAGCTTAATAGAAAAATACCACTGATGCTGGCAAATTGAGTAACACAAATAGAAGACAGATCTCAAATGAACCATATTCACTTTCTCTTTCTCCTCCCCAGAATTACTAGCACAATACAAGCTCCTGGCAAGAAAATAAACAGGAAAGCATCTCATTCACTTGACATTTCTTACAATATACGTATCTTGTGGACGTTTACACAACATAGAGCAGAAATGGAATCTAAGGCCCTCCCCCTCTTGTTTAACAAATACAGATAAATCAAAGGACTGGCCTGAAAGTGGCCTGTCTGAGAGGCCAGGGCCCTGGGATGGAGTCTATAGTTCCTGGCACTGCAACAGTAAAATGTGCCTCGGAGCCAATAACACAGAGGCAGAACTTGCACTCAGAGAAACGGCCAAATCAAAGACTGTCTCCACCAGCCATCTCTAACAACGTCAGGACTGCCCACTAAATCATACACAAAAGACAAAGTCAAGCTGCTCCACCACACGATACCGCACAACATAAAACTTAACGTTCGGTTTTTTAATCTCCAATTTCAAATGTTTTTCATAAAAAGTATGCTTGCCTACATGGTAGGTTATATGAATATGAGTTAAAAGTCGACGGCTATTTTCATATTTGAATAAGCATCAATAGAAGCAGCTTCATAAAATATCAAGATTTACATTAGTTCCTTTTCTTTACTATCGTAACGATTAGTAAACGTTAGTCTGGAAGTAACCCTGAAAAGATACTGTAACTTTCCAAGTTATGCCATTCTGATAAAAAAAAAAGAGAGAGAGGAAAAAAAAAATCACCCTTTCCTGGATATTTATTTAGGATGCATGTCAGATGCAAGGAGCCAACACTACAACACAAATTGTCTCTGCTGAGCTGGACTCTCTGGGCTGGAAAGCAAGCTGACCTGCCTGCCAGTATTTAGAAAGCTTCCCTTTTCTTTTCTAAACCGTGCCAGGAATCCAAGCCTGGGCTGGCCCGGAGGGCAGAGGGGCCAGCAGGCAGCAGAGTCCCTGACATGCACACACCACTGTCAGGAGCAGCGGGCTGTTAAGTGGCCACAGCGCTGGCCCGACCGACGGCCGCCCCGGCCTGACACCACGGGCACAGCCATTGAGAGTGGTCCAGAGAGTCAGGGCGCCTGGCTGAGACACAACCAGAGAAGGACCTCAAATTATTTAGCATCTGAGTGGCTGAGCCATATTTAAGGTAAATGATGACATAAATATGTGCAGACCTTGATTTTCCATCTTAATTAGTGCAACTACATAGAAAAAGATTTTAAAACATTTGGGGTGTTTGAATATATATGTATGTATATATATATATACACACGTGTGTGTATTTATGTACTTACACTTCTATTTCATAAACCTAGGTGGGGGGCTCTAAAGCTAGGAGCAATAGCAAAGGCTTTGGGGAACTTAATCTTACCCCCACCCCTCTCCCCTGGCATCTATGACCAAGCCATAAACTCCCTTTTTGTACTCTCTCAATTTAAAATTTGGAAGACAAATGATACACTACAGTAATATCTTGATATATAAATTAAACTTCTGGACTCACACACACACAAAAAAAACACCCAGAAACTTAAGGATCTAGATTCTCTCTTCACTGAGGATACACAGGATGTCTGCCAAAGATCACCAAAGCAATGAGGTCTCCAGACCTGTTGATTCAACTGTCAAAATTCACACAGGAGAATCTAAACAAATTAAAATTGCTAAATCCGTCTTTACACACACACACACACACAGAGTTTATGCCAAAATAAAACTCCAAGCTTTACAACCTGACTCTGGAGTCTAACAATTAGTTTGAATCTCAGATCCACCAGTTATTTAACCTAAATTTCAATGTGCTCAGTTGTGAATGAGACTACAATGCCTGGATGTGGCAGAGAGTCAGAGTAATGTGTGGATCACAGTGAGTGCCCAATAAAAGATATTATCACTGTGAGATTATACCATTTTCCACACCAACCACCTACAATGGTTTCTACTTCTGTAGATCCAAGTCAAGCCCCACATCAAAGATCTCAAAGCTGCAGCTGCCTCTGTGACAGAGGCATATGGCCTGATACATCTCAACAGCCTATGATGGTACGTCTACATTCATATACCACCAACTGATTTCATAATGATGGTGGAAGAATATCTCAGCAGTGGAAAAAAAATACAAGAGGATTTAAGGTTCTATATATCAAGTTTCACTTTACAGAGGATGCAAGTAACAATGTTCATTTCACAAGTCACATAATATATGTCAGCAAGTCTCTATTTCCATATCCCGTGTCTAGTATCATAACCACCTCATCATCATCTCATCAAAAAAAAAAAAAGGAAAAAGAAAAGGAACCAGCAGCATGAACAAAACAGTTTTTCTTTAGTTTCATCAAGGTAAAAACCTAAGGAGTAGACACAAATTCAGGGGGAAACAAAAAGACCAAAATGGCATTAAAAGATAAATCCACAAAGGTTAACACATATTGAATTCATGGTTCATCTGTTCACTGCTCAGGGCAAGTAATAGACCTTGAAATCTAAAATAGATTTCACATCCTTAAGGAATAGATGTTAAGGGTAAAGATCACATGCTCTACAGAAATGCATTTAGGAAAGTACTAACTGATACATAAAATCTCCTTTGGCTCCTATTTCAATTCTAAAGGCTAAATGCTCAGTTAAGTCAACTTTAGTCTGTGATCAAAAGGCTCTCCACCATAGTCACTGGGTCAGACTCTCACGTGTGACATGCAAACCTAACATTCTGTATTAAGTGACAAATGGCTCTGCAGAAAGACACAGCATGCTCGATAAACGGCTTGCCTAAATTATCTTCTGAGTATTCTTTAAAATGATCAACAAATGCTGATGTGGCATAAAGTTTTCCAGGAGTTTTGGGGGTTTGTTTTGGGTTTTTTTAATAATTATCATTTGTTGTGACCTGTATAACAGGAAAAAAGTGAACAACATTGAGAGGGTCAAAATTCACTTCCTCCAAACTACCCTTTGTATATAGGATCCTACAATATAGAGAGACACATGTATTAGGAATAAAACAAAAACTGTAAGTTCAGACAATGACCATCAACCAAAAGAATCAACTTTAAGAATTAACAGTCCTAACAGGAGTTTACTTCCACAAGAAGGTCAGAAACAACTGAAATACATAAAAATTCAAACCCTTCTTTTATGCCATAAATAATCACTTGTTAATATACCTGGGAGGTGATCTCAATTATAATAGCAAGGAAAAGCAATAGTACACGTAGGAATAAAATGTGCAACATTCAAGGGAAGAAACAATAAAAGTTTACAGGTGCAAAGATAATATTCCTGGAATGGAAAGACCCAGTATCGTAAGATGATCACTTCACCCTGTACTGAACTACAAAATTAAATGCAATCAAATTCCTATTCTCCCTACTTCCCACTTCCCCACCCCAAAAAAGAGGTGAGGGAAAGGGAAGGGAGTCAGGCAAGCTTAGCAGATTGAGTCTAAAGTTCACCTGAAAAGAACAAACATGCTTGACTTGCCAAGAAATTGTTGAAAATGAAGAATGAAAAACAGGCCCTATCAGACCATATATAATATAAAGCAGAGGTTGGTAAACTCTCTGCCAGAGTGCCAGATCTTAAATTTTATTTTAGGCTTTGTGGACCATCCGATCTCTGCTGCAACTACTTTGCCATTGGAGCTGAAAAGCAGCCATAAACAATACACAAGCAAATGAGTGTCGCTGTGCTCCAATAAAACTTTATTTCTAGAAAACTGGGTGGTGGGCCTGATTTGGATCATGAGCTGTAGCTTGCCAAGGCCTGATATAGAGGCACAGTACTGTAAAATATGGTACATGTGCAATAAGACAAATCATTGAAAGAGAGCTAATAAACATGTCTACGCATGTCTGTGTGGTTGCGTGTATGTATAAGCACAGAATATGATTAAATGGTATTTCAAATCAATAGGGAAGAGAGAATTATTCAGCAAGCAGAGGGCAACTAGCTACCATGTGGAACAAATTAAAATTAATTCCAACCTCAGAAGTTACAGGTGGAAGGGAAAGGCTAAAGAGAAGTTATGGCCTCAGGGCCCCGCATCTTCTCTGCCTCTTCTACCCAATCTCATCTCTTACCTGTCTTCCCCTTACTCCCTCTTCTCAGTCACAGAGAGCTTCCTGCTATCCTGTGAGTACTCCAAGCAAGCTCTTACCTCAGGGCCTTTGAACACACTATTCTCTCTGCACTGAGCCCTCTTTCCTCTAATAACAACAATGGCTTGCTCTCACACTTCATCAGGCTGCCACTGAAACATTACCTTCTTACAGAACCTTGCCAGACCCAACAAACAGGACCCATTCTTCACTATCCCATTACCACGCTTTACCTCTCTTTATGGCATTAGTATCACCAGACTTTATGTCACATTTGGGTGCCATCTTCCTCTAGCATTAGAATATAAGCTTCACAAAGGTCAGAATATGCTCTTGTCCACTGCTGTATCCCTAGTACCAAAAGCAATACCTGGCACACATCAGGTACTCAATAAATACTCAAGGAATTAATGAATGTAGGGACAAAGGCATCAAGACTTCAATTCAGTACGCTTTGGTATTTCAGGGCATTCACATCACTAGATCTTCACATGTGAGAAGCAGCATGGTAACAGAAGAGACTCCAAGGCAGGGTAGGACAGAAAAAGGGCAGCTCTGAACCCCGTTTAAGAGGTTAATCTAAGGATGAGTATTTCCACTGGGCCGTATGCATCGGAGGGTACGCATTCCCCCTCAAAGGTAACTCATGTACAGCTGTCTCACATGAAGACGACACACGACTATGGCATGAGATCGGAACGAAATTTCACCAGACCAAGTTACGCGCCCAGAATCCAGAGAGTATTTAACTCTGCGCAGCAGAATGCTGGAAGCACTTCTGAGCCTGGGTGCCACAGGAGTGTTTAAATCAGCCTTTTTTGGAAAGGCTGCCCAACGGCAAGTGTGGCCTGGATTCAGAGTGGTGTTTCATGAAGGCTACTGGTAGTGACCAAGGTGGGAAATGATTGGGGCCTTCGGGTGGTCTGCGGCAGCAAAAGTGGAGAGTACAACCGGACCGCAGGACATCCACGTTTAACTCACACCAATTCATGGCAACAGCTTGGCAAAAAGAAGAGGGAGAAAGACAAGTCAGTTGTCCCAGTAACTGCCCTGAGGCCTCTACTTAACGACAGGGAGGAGGGCAGCAGGACTCTGACAGTCGCTGGGCCGCTCAGCCTCCACGTGCCTCTCACAACACTATGTGAGCCGAGTATTTAGGAGATGCATTTTTCATAAAACACAGTCCCGAAACATAAGCCAGCTGCTTCAACTGAAGGTGCTTAGCTGAAGAAGAGTTGGTGACCTGTCCTAATGCTGGAGGAAAACACTGCTGTGCTAGAGACAATCTGCAATGGGGGGCACCTTCTGAAAGTACTTCCAGTAATTTTTTTTTAGTGTATTTTTATTTATTTATTTGACTGCTCAAGGTCTTAGTTGTGGCATGCGGGATCTAGTTTCCTGATCAGGGATCGAACCCGGGCCTCCTGTATTGGGAGTGTTAAGTCCCAGTCAATGGACCACCAGGGAAATCCCTCCAGTGATATTTTTAATGCTGGTGATTTTCACCTTGGATATGGACTTTAGGACTCACCTCTATATAAAACGTGATTGCACTAGGAGGAAAACCAACAAGACTGCTTTCAGGAGCTGTGAGGGAAGCTCATGTCCTTTTGTCCAAGTCCCAAAAGTTCTCCTTGAGCTATGAAAACTAGCACAAGCAGAGTCAGGTAACTAGCTGCGGCCAAGCTGGGGAGAATTCACATTCCCAAGCCCATCCCTCCGTTCTAACTCATTTCTGATGGGAGCATCAGGGGGTAAAGAGCAGCAGCATGTCCCACCAAAGCTGTCAATTAGTAAACACACCAAGTTGGAGAACCTTACTATTAAATAAGAAGATAATAAAACTGGTGAAGTCAAAAACAATCTACCAACTTAAAAAAAAAAAAAAGATGGTGCAGAAAAGACATAACATCCATGTTATTTCTATTTCAAATACACCTCTTTCTTCTTGTCACTAAGAATTCACAAAAGTATTTTATTATTAGCTAAACTCCAGCTGGTCAATCAGTAAGCAATGCTCTCAGGTACAAAATTTTTAATATAGCACTATGCACAGATATGTACTGATAAATGCTCTCTGAGGACAATGAAAATGACGAACTAAACCAGTAATGGCTTTTGGGGTGGAGGTAGAGGACAGAACATGGGGTCGTTACCATGTCATTGCCAAAAAAGTGAAACAAAATTAAGGTTATCAAAATCAGCATTCATCCTATATGTTTCTGGAACAGAACAAGAGCAAGATGCAGCGGTGCAGGGCTGGGTCTCTCTAAGCTGATTCCACATGGAAGGCTGAGGGGTGCTCCACGCCATTGGTTACAGGGCCCACCCTCCTGAAACCTTAGTTTTACTCAGTGATATGGAAAAAGTATATAATAGTGTATGTAACTAAGATTCACTGTTTAGGTCTGCCCTTTCTTCTAGAGAGCTTCCCTGGTAGCTCAGCTGGTAAAGAATCCGCCAGCAATGTGGAAGACCTGGGTTCAATCCCTAGGTCGGGAAGATCCCCTGGAGAAGGGAATGGCTACCCACTCCAGTATTCTGGCCTGGAGAATTCCATGGACAGAGGAGCCTGGCCAGCTACAGTCCACAGGGTCACAAAGTGTCGGACAGGACTGAATGACTTTCACTTTCTTTCTTTTTCCTTCTAGAAAGAGGAGCCCATTTTCCTACAGATTTCAGGTACACTGAGGATATGAATGTCAGTGAGGGGGAAAAGAGACCCCTGCCAACCTGCAAAGGACAAGTAACAATGTAAGGTTGTAATCATGAGATTTTGGATTTGTGACTGCCACATGAAAGGAAAAACTCCAACAAGTCCGTGCAAGGCCCTACATGATCTGACCTAAGTCATTCCACTTCATTATCCTGCTCACTCCAGTCCAGCCACACTCTTCTTGACTACTCAAGTGAACCCCTAGCTCAGGGTCTGTTTTATTTAATACGCCCTCCTCCTCTTTCCCACCTCTGTGGTCACTGGCCTGATGCTGACGTCACGGAAATACCTTTTCAGATGTCACCTCATCCAGAGGCCTCCCTCCCCTGACTTCCCTATCCAAACAAGCACCTCCATCCCCACCAGAGTTAGGTTTTTACATAGCACTCTTCATTTTTTGACCTTTTTTAAAAAGCTTTATTGAAACAGACATCATATACCATACAACTGATCCATCTAAAGTGCACAAGTCAATGCTTTTGTGTATTCACAGCCGCGCAACCATCACAGTTATTTAACATTTTTATCACCCCATCAGCAATCACTCCTCATTTTTCCCCTCACCCCTACATCATCAGGCAACCACTAACCCTACAGTTTGCCCCTACAGATTTGCCTTTTCATTTTCTATCGATAGAATCATAAGATATGAGGTCCTCTGTGACCCAGACATTATATTTTATATATATTTACATCTTTATCCTTTGTCACACTCCCTGGAGCCCAAGCTCCATGATGACAGGCATTTTCTTTTGCTTTGTTCACCACTTTATCCCAATACCTAGAAAAGCACAAGCCTAGCACATGACAGGTACCAATAAACAGG